>NC_049245.1:18481353-19128511 GCF_011100685.1 Canis lupus familiaris | reverse complement strand
CTTTTATTTTTTTAAACATTTTATTTATTTATTCATGAGAGACACAGAAAGGCAGAGACACAGGCAGAGGGAGAAGCAGGCTCCATGCAAGGAGCCTGATGTGGGACTAAATCCCGGGTCTCCAGGATCACACCTTGGGCCCAAGGCAGATGTTTAACTACTGAGCCACCCAGCAGTCTCTAAATATCTCATTTAATTCTAAAAACCAGGCTAATTATTATTCCTATTTTACAGATGCAGCCACTGAGGTCAGGAGAGGTTAAGTAGCTTGCCCCGTCTCACAGCCAGGAAGCTGGTCTGGAACCTAGACAGACTGAATCCAGTGCCTACTCTTCCAAACCAATCCTACAAACAATCCCCGGCTTTCGGTTCACCCAACACGCAACAGCCACAGAACAGAGCGCTCTTTCTAAACACAACTGCGTCCACGTCATTTCGCTGGCTACATCCTTCCACGGCATCCCTCATCACCAACGGGATCAGGCAGCATGGAAAGCCTTTAGTAGCCAGGTTCCTGCCAATTCCTCCCATCTCTTCTTCCATCCCTTCCCCCTCGACCCCTCCAGGAACCCTCAACAGTGCGGCCCTTCACGCCCTGCTCTTGGAGCCCTCCCAATCTACAATACTCCCTTCCATCGAGGCTGGGGAGACTCCTGTAACAACCTGTTAGGACTCTGCTCAGGAACCATCTACTCCAGGAAAACGTTCTTATCCCGCCCCCCCCCCCGCCCCGTTACTTTTACGCAGCGCTTAATTACCACTCTGGATCATATTACCTGCGTCCGCAACTAGAAAGCGAAAGGAGTGGAGTAGCCCCAGTGCCTGAGAAGCCAGACACGCTCACACAGACCTGCCCCACAAAGGAGTTGAACCCTTCCTCCATCTTCGGTTTCCCTCCCATTCCCTCCTCCCATCTGCTAGACCCAAGCACGCTCTCTAGTTTCGGCCAGAAGTCCTCCCCGCTTTCCGCAAGTCCCCCTCAGACCCTCACCCCGTTTCACGAGTCCTCCTGAGGCTCTTATGTCTGCTCCGAAACCCCAAACGCGCATTTATTGCGCAAAAGTTTACTTCGTGCCTGCAGGATCCCAAGCACCGTGGCTACAGCGGCGTGGACAGCCGCGGGCCCATCCTCGCCACCACCTAGCGGCCCCGGCCTCCGTCCCTCGGCCCCAGCCCTCCCTTCCCCCAACCCGTCCAAAGGCCACGGTCCGAGTCTCCCCCGCCCAGACGCGGCGGCTGCGGCCCGGGCCTTCGCCGCCATGAGCCCCCAACCCACGACCTCCTCCCGACCGGCCGCGGTGCCCACTCCACGACAGACTCGGAAGTTCCCGCGCAGCCGGCCTGCCCGTCCTCACCATGGTGGCGGTTCTGATGGCTCCGATTCCCGCCGGATTGCCCTCAGCAGAGGCCTAGACGCCCGCTACTACACCGCTTCCCGCCGCCGCTACCGGAAGTGCGGCCGCGGATAAAATGGGGTCGGGTAAAAACTACTTCCGGCCCGGCGTCGGCTCTTGAGTTCCGGCCAAAACGCCGACCTGGGAGCCTAGACGCCCGCGGGAGTTTGGGGCGGGGCTAACGTCAAACAACATTTCCCGGGATGTTAGGTCACCTCCCTAGCTTCAATCGGTTCCGGAGCTGCCCGCACGCCCCTCCCCATTACCTCTGGGTCTCCAGGTCCCACCGCTCTTCCCTGGCCTGTCCTTTTCTGTGAACTTGCTGGACGAGCTCCTGCCTTAGCACCTTTGCAATGCTAGTCGTCCAGGTACCTGCACGACTCCTGCCCGAACATCCTTCAGGACTTCAGCTCAAGTAACATTTTCCCACTGAGGACTTCCCTGGCCATCCTTATTTAAACTGCAGCCTTCCCGCCCTTACCTGCTTTATCTTCCTCCTTAATGGTGATCCCTAATATACCGTGTTTCTGTTGTTATTCCTCCCCATTAGGATGCAAGTTCTGAGGGTATAGATTTTCCTTTGTGTATTTTTCGTTACCGCAATGCCTAGCTCTAAACATATTTCCATGAACAAATGAGTCAATCAACCAATCCCATCCAGTCCTATGACTTGTGAATACTACCTAAATGCTCAGGAATTTCAGATTTATTCCTCTAACCCTGGGTGCTTTATTTAACTCGTGGCCAAAATCTCCAGCCACCTGCTTGACCTGGAGGTCTAATATACTAAATATAACATGGTGAGGGACGCCTGGGTGGCTGACTGGTTGAGCATCTGCCTTTGGCTTAGGTCATGATCCTGGGATCCTGGGATCGAGTCCCGCATCACGATCCCCGCAGGGAACCTGCTTTTCCCTCTGCCTATGTCTCTGCCCCTTCCTCTCTCTCTCTCTCTCTCTCTCTCTCATGAATAAATAAAATCTTCTTTTTTTATTTTTTTAAGATTTGCATGGGCCAGAGCTGGTCTACAGTCATCAGGCAAGCCAAAGATGGGAGCAGGGTCACCGAGGGACTTGGATGTGCATGGGGAGCCAGGGTGACATTGACACAAAGCATATACTGCATAGTGTCTGCACCTGAAGGGCTGCAGCAAACAGATATATCATGCATATTGGGAGAAAATAAAAACAGCATAGCATGGTATTATATTCCATTTCCACTGGGGAAAAGATTATGCTAGGAATCCCATTGCTGACAAACTAGGGCAGGTGTACAGCTAGGTTGTCTTCGAGGGATGATGGGGGGTGTCACTAGCAAGGTTGGACTCCAGGGATGAAGGGCTGAGGGGGCATGGTATCAGGGCTGTGTTTAGGGGTCTTTAGACCTATGAATTGACACAGGTAATAGCTAAGAAGCCTAAAGCAGTAATTTGGGGGCTAGAGAACAGTTGGGGGACAGTTAAAGGACCTGACCCTGGAATCTGGAAGACTGCAGTGGGAGTGTGGTTAAAGGGTCCCTGGATCCAGAGGACATGAACAGACCACTGAGGAACAGCAGTACTTCCAGAGGGTAGAGAAAGATTCAACAGAGACCTGAAGAGACAGGAAGGAAGGGAGGGAGGGACGCAGGGAGGGAGGGAGGGAGGACCCACCCTGGGAAAAGAGCTTTCCCAGAAGTCAAAGGGAGCTCGGTAGGAGAGGTGACAGCCCTCCAGTGCCCAGAGACTTGGGAAGGCCCTCCCTTCAGTTGGCATGTTCCAGAACCTAGGTCATCCCGCCCATGCAGAGACTCAGATTCCCCTGTAAACCTATTAGATTGATTTGGGACTTCTTGTTTCTCAAAGGTTGGATTCACGTGGGAAATCCAGGCTGGGATTTGAATTCCTTTCCAGACAGGGGAGAGACTGAGGTACATAGCCTGAGCTGATCAAAGAGGATTTTACTGGAACAAAAGGCCAAGAGAAATGGGAAAGACTTTATGTATGAAAATTAAACAACTAGACCATTCCTAGATTACTTAAGTAAAGGCTTCTATGTTTTTACTCCATCTTATTACATAAAGGGGAAAGCCCATGTCTCCATTGGCCACACTCTCCACACAAGGAAGGCTTATTCCCCAAATGTGTCCAGTCATATATGCCGAGGGCTGCCCCCCCCCCAACGACCCCCTCCTCCAGCCCTTGCACCACTTCCCACCTAAGTGCATCTTTCTTGGGCAGTGAGGCTTGACTTAGGGCTACTGAGTGGCCCACATTCTGCACAAATGGGAAAACCCATCTTCCCTCTCCTCAAGACTTCTGAAAGCCCCTCAGAGGTGAATGAGGTAGTGGTCTACAGCCGGCAAGTCCTCTGTCCCCTGAAGTCTGTCACGAAGAGACAGCAGGCTGGGGGCACCTGGGTGGCTCAGTGGTTGAGCATCTGCCTTTGGCTCAGGTTGTGATCCTGGGGTCCTGGGATCAAGTCCCACATCAGGTTCCCCACGGGGAGCCTGCTTCTCCCTCTGCCTGTGTCTCTGCCTCTCTCCGTGTGTCTCTCATGAGTAAATAAATAAAATCTTAGAGAGAGAGAGAGAGAGAGAGAGAGAGACAGCAGGCTAAAACTCCACCCACGGGCCCTCCCTGAGCATGTCCTCTGATACAAGATGAGGTTTCACATCCTGCTCCCAGCCTCCCTCCTGGCCCTTGGAAAGCTTCTCCCAAGAAAGCTATTTCCTGATGGATACTGAGGTGTGCCTTTCCTAAGCCCTGGCCTATCCTCCCCGTACATGCAGAGCTTCTGTTCTGTATACTCTGGGCTTTGTTGAGGGGCAACTTCTGGCCAAAGTCCTGTTCACACTCCCTGCACACTTAAGGTGTCTCAGGATGGATTCCCCAGAGAGACAACAAAATGGAGGGTTGAGTGGTTTCTCAGAGAATGAGGGCAGAAGCAGACCTGCAATGTGTGGCCAAGAAGTCATTCTGTTTGATGGGGACCTCTGGATCTCGGGTGACCCTGTGGAGGTGTCCCAGCTGAGTCAGGCATGGAGGTGTTGTCTCCCCATATCAACTGGCCACAAGCCAGAGCTACCAGTGGGGAGGGCGCAGTTCCCTGTGGCTTCAAGCAAGTCCCAGCAAGGAACTCCTCTGCGCAGCCCCAGGAACAGTAATGTGGAGCGGCAGGGGTGCTGGCCCGAAGAGGTTATCTGGGCAGAGCTCCCCAGGGTGTCCACATACAGATTATCCTTACCCTATGTGACAAAGGCTGACCAAGTCTCGTCTCCACTCCCTATAAGCACACAGCTCCTCCCTGAGCACACCACCTTATCCTGTCTGTCTGCCTGCCTCTTCTTTTGCTGAGGTCTACCAGCACTCCCTGAACACATGACACTGCTTCCCAGGATGGCCACAGGATGTTGGGTGAATGTGGATTTACTGCTAAAGCCTCCCCTGCAGCCCCTGCACACACTTCCCACCTAAGTGCATCCTTCCCGGGTGGTGAGGCTTGACTTGGGGCTACCAAGTGGCCCACATTCCGCACAGATAGGCTCCTCTCCTGAATGTTCCTGAAGCCTGGTGAGGACCAGCATGTCTCTGAAGCTCTTCTCACACTCCATGCACAGATAGGGACTACTGCTCACCTGGCACTTGGGTCCCAGTCTGATAGATTGCCAAAGTCTTGCCCAAGATCCCTGCCCAAAGAAGGCTTCTCACCTTACTGCATCCCCTGGGTTCTGATAAGATTTGATTTACAGCTAAAGCCTCGCCCACACTCCCTGAAAATATCATGCTTCTCGCCTGAGTACATCTTCTGGTGAATGAGGAAGAGTCATTTTTGGCTAAAGCCTTGGCCACACTCACTGCACGAGGAAGGCTTCTCTCCCAAGTGTGTCCAGTCGTGTATGCTGAGACCTGGCATACTACAAAAGCCTTGGTCACACTCCCCACAAACAAGACTTCTCCCCTGACTGCATCCTCTGGGGTTTTCTGAGGGTTGACTTATCACTAAAACCTTGTCCACATTCCAGGAACACATAGGGTTTCTTCCCTGAATGTGTCCTCTGATGTCTGATGAAGGATGACTTCTCACTGAAGCCTCGGCCACACTCACCGCACATATAAGGCTTCTCCATTGAGTGTATCCAATGGCATCTGATGTGGGTCAACTTAACTTTAAAGCCTCGCCCATACTTCCTGCAATCATAGGGTTTCCCTTATAAGTGGGTCCTCTACCTTGTAATTAAGTATGATTTCAGGCTACAATCTGGTTCACAGTCCATACTGCTGACTGCTCCAGATTTTGAGGCTTCTTCCGCTCCTCAGTCTGTTTGGACAAGGTTTCACCTTTGAGCTGAGGTGGGCTCTATTTCTACCACCATTATGCCTTCTCTAGTTCTTGCTGACTGTCCCAGGGGCAGGCTAGGGAATACACCTAAGGTCTCTGTCTCCTCTGTCCTCGCACACAAGGGTTGGGAGCCACCTTCCCTCTGTTGACCTTCTGTATTTCCACTCCAGCAGTTCTGAGCAAGATACTGCTGCTCCTGATGCCAGGGAACAGAGTCTGCTGGATTGAACTGATTCTCTACATATAAGCCCAGAAAGATCTAGTGCACATGTTGGCTTAGGAATTGCTGACAGGAGAAGGCCAAAAGGCAGGAGGCAAATTCTGGGTAGATTTCTGGCTTTGGTTGTGCTGGAGAGAGAGAGAGTTTTCAGTTAGAGAAGCCCTACATAGGGCCGCCGGGCAGCTCTGTCTTGTCCTAGGACAGAGCGTCTTATGCCACATCTGTAATTAATAATACATATACAACACAATTTGTTCCTCACCAATATTTCCTTTATATTCATTTCTGCACATTCCATTTTCTATTGCACTCCACAAAATCCATAACAAAACACGTGAGACAGGAACCTTTCAAGTAAGCACTGTATGCTGTAAACAGCTTCAGTTACCTTCACCTTCCCTTTCTACTAAATAATCTAAGCCATCGATACTGACATCAACACGTAACTGTCCATTACTCAGTTCTACTTGGGCCTAACCGTCTCTGTGACCTATATGAAATCACCTCCATGACTTTTCTTATTACAAAACAAGACTGATCCACGTAAAAAGTCACTTGGTCTGAAGAGCTTCCAAATGTAGGAAACGGTGTATGAATCAGTGGTTACAGAGATTATATATGAAACAAATTGTGGGGGTACCTGAGTGCTCAATCCATTAAGCATCCACCTTTGGCTTAGGTCATGATCTCAGGATCCTGGGATGTTAGGCTCCCTGCTCAGTGGGGAGTCTGCCTCTCCCTCTGCCCCTCTCCCCACCTTCTCCAATTGTGCTCTCTGCTCTCTCTCATGCTGACTCACTCTCAAATAAATAAATAAATAAATAAATAAAATATTTTAAAAAAAGAAATAAATCTGAATTTCAGGTTTCCCATCCCACACAAATACTTACTAGAAGTTTCTAAGTGCTAGGTTCTCTATTAAGCTCTGTAGATTCAGTATTAGACAAGAAAAACATGGCCCATGATTTCAGGATTCCAGCACCTTATGTCCAAACCAATCCCATCACAAGCACATCAGACTTAGCTATGGGATTTGCTTTGGCCAATGATGACTGAATAGCTAGTGCCACTTCCAAACAAGTTTTAAGAGGTACTATGTGGGTGCCTGGGTGGCTAAGTTGGCTAACTGGCTGACTTCAGCTCAGGTCATGATCTCAGGGTAGTGGGATCAAGCCCTGCATCAGGCTCTGAACTCAACAGGGAGCCTGCTTCTCCCTCTTCCTCTCCCCCTGCCTGTCCCCTGGCTTGTGCTCATTCAATCTCTCTCTCAAATAAATAAATAAAATCTTTAAAATAAAGAAAAGATGCACTATGTGATCCCATCATTGCTCCTTTCCCCTCTTTCTTAACAACCTCAGGACTCAGATGAGTCTGTTCTTTTTGTCTGAATTCCAGAACCAACAGAGCTGAACTACATCTGAACTTAGACAAAAGGCAATATAAGTGAGAAAGGAACATTTGCTATGACAAGCCACCAAAGTTTGAGGGGGTTTGTTATCACAGAATTATCTAGTCTAAGCTAACTCAAAAATTCCCTCTAGGAAAGCTTTAAAGATTATTTCAGTGGAAATTGGCCCACTTATTTCTAGCTGTAGAGAAGAAGAGACATCATAACATGAGTATGTAAAGAATTAGAGAAAAAAAGAAAAGCTTATTTTGGAAGAAAAACACTATGATCTCAATTTTTGACAAGTCTAAGAATAAACTTGTGCTGTCTTATAACCTAATAGAAATATAAAGGTAAAGCACAAGTGACAGAGAAAATGGGTTTATCGTAATATGTGATGGGCAAAATCATTAAAGTTCACAAATTCCTTAAGGATATGAATAGAGACACAGAAAAACAACAACAACAAAAAAGTATGTGACACTAGTCCTCTGGATCAGCCTAAGAAAAGAGAAAGAAATAAGAGAAAAGCCCAAAAGAGCCCATGAGAGACCGGAGAACTGTAGAATATTATGTGTTGAGCAAAATAAAGGAATCAAGGCTTCCAGTATCAAGAATAATATGAACTAGGTCATTTTAACATTTTCCTTTGAACCTATTAAACGTACTAACAGAGAAGAAGAGAATAATAGGACAAGAGAAAACTAAAAATAAAAACAAAATCTAGTTAGGCTGACCAGCTAAGGCTAAATCAAAATCCACAGAACCAGACCAAAATGGATGAACCCAAAATTGATGGATCAGATCAAAACACAAGGGACAAGATGGAAATGGAAGAAAATGTGATTAATTCATATCGGGGAAATAGCTATGCCATTTGAAGGAAACTGCTGAAGAAATTTCTGCCTGAAACTAGTTTGTGTCTCCAAAAATGTGACTCCTCTCTACATGTTTTATCTAGATAAAATATCTAGAACGGCATGATCTAATGTGGTAGCCATGAGTCACACGGGTTTACTGAGCACTTGAAAGGTGGCTAGTCTGAATTAAGATGTGCTCTCACTGGAAAATACACACCAGAGTTTGAAGGTTTAGTAACAAAAAAATCTAACTTTTCTATATTGATTACATGTTAAAATGGTAAGATTTTTTATATACTGGGTTAAAGAAAATGTTATTAAAATTAATTTCACTCATTTGTTTTTACTTTTTAGAATGCAGTTACTAAGGAATTTAAAATAGCCCACCTGACTCATATATTTCTACTGGGCAGCACTAAGCTAGAACAAGCAGTGGGACAACTCAACTCACAAGCTAAACCTGGCTGTCTCCTTCTGTATAGTCCACAACCAAGAATTTTTAAATAGTTGGGAAAAAGAGTCAAAAGAATAATCATATTTCACGATACATAACAATTATATGGAATTCAAAATTCAGGGTTCACAAATCAAGTCTTATCGGAACATAGCCCCCACTCATTCGCTTACATGTTGTCTGTGGCAATTTTACTCTCCAAGGGCCAACCCCGGAGCAGTTACAGAGAGACCATATAGCCTACAAGCCTAAATTTATGTGGCCCTTTACAGAAAAAGCTGGCCACCTCTTGATCCAGAGTAATGTCCTAATTGAAAGTGTTTACCAATCCAGGTTTAAACAACCAATGTAAGTTTTTTTAAGTAAATGAAAAAAAAATATGACTTACGAAACCCAAAAGCCATACAAACTCTGACATGTACCTGTGCCTTTTGCAGCAGAAGACATGTTCACTACTCTCTCCGTTGCCAACTGTCCCCCTCTCTCCCACCTCACTGGCCACCTTACAGTTCTTTATGCCCAACAGGTACATCCCTTCTGGAACATTTTAGCACAACAAGTCCCTGCACCAGAAATGCTCTTAACCCAGACACCCAGAGTTCCAACTCCCTTAGCACATTCTATCTTTGGTCACATGGTCCCTCCTCATTGATTTCAAATCCCCAGTTGAAAATTTTAGTCAGGCACCTCTCACACTCAATACTCCCTTATCCTGCTCTATTCTATCCTGATGTTATACTCTGTAGCGTTTATCACTTTCTAACATACCGTGTTATGAGATCCCTGCATCTAAAGCTTTTGGTTTGTCGTCTGTCACCACGTACTAGAAAGTAAGCCCTAATGGACAGGGGTTACTATTTTATTACTAATGTGTTCTAAGTGTCTAAAATGTTTTCTGGCACAAGTATATAGCCAATACATCTCTACTGAATTAATGAAGGAAAGAACACATCCTTACCCAACGAGAGCAGATTCCTATAATTCTCTAGCAACACTTCTTTGTAGAGGTTCCTCTGTTCAGAGCTTAGTCCCTTCCATTTGCATCCGTGAAGACCACAGCCACATCCCGGAGTGTAACCGGTACCTAAAAACAAGCAGTAGGTTAATAGACAGCAAACCACCATCCATTTTCCCAGTGTGAGGAGTCGATCCTTTCTGATGGCCCTGGAGAGCCTGGATATGTGAGAAGTTGACCTAGTTCTTTTCAGAGTACACAGTTCTCTGTATCAAGTTCTTTGGGCCCCTACAGGCTTTGTGTTAAAATCTAAGGGGCACACAGCTGACACATAAAAACACATTCCTGGCCCTTGGGATTTCGCTGGCAAAAAGATCTGCGAATCAATCTGCAAGCCCCAAGCAATGCTCAGGAAAGTGACCTTGAGGATTCATTTTATTTATTTTAAACTCTGAGATGGAAGAGGAGAGGATGGGCTGGAGAAGGAGAGCACAGGTACATGGGGGCTTGTGCTGGGCATCAGGGGACGGTGAAGAGTTAGAGGAAAAAAATGGAACAATCTTCAACTGCAAAGAAAAGATGGGGTCAGTGATGTGCATCTGTAAGAGAGGCAGGTTACTAAAATCTGTCTTTGTAGGGACACCTGGGTGGCTCAGCGGTTGAACATCTGCGTTTGGCTCAGGGTGTAATCCCTGTCCTGGGATCGAGTCCCACATCGGGTTCCATGTGAGGAGCCTGTTTCTCTCTCTACCTGTGTCTCTGCCTCTCTGTGTATCTCTCATGAATGAATAAATAAAAAATCATTTAAAAAAATAAAATCTCTCTTCCCTGCCCTAATGCTAAAAATAAAGCCCCTAATGCTTCACTTGTCACATAGCGAAGAATGTCACGTGTGCAAAACAGTTGGCAGGGGAATGGCAGTAATGTTCAAGGGAAGGGGCATTTACAGATAATTTAATCTTCTTTTAAAACCTGACACTTTATCAAGGTATAATTTAAAATTCACTGCTTTAGAAGATTCACCCATTTTAAGTACAGGCATTCCTTGTGCAAATCTCAGTTGCCATAGTTTAGTTAAATAACACCAAACCCCGACCAAAATGGTTCAAATGTCAGTTACTGTGGCATATTAACTGCAAGTAACGGCCTCAAGCAGACTCTGAGGCCAGCTCTCCAGTCCGCCAATCACTATGTAAATGACAGGTGCACATCATGGCCAGTAACCAATTATGTCACTTCTTTTGAAGTCTACCTCCACACACTGCAGTCCTTTTACTATGAGTAAGGCCACTGTTCTATGTATGGGCCTATTTCTGGACTCTTCTGCTCCACCGGCTCACCTGTCTATCCTTATACCAATATCCCTGTCTTAATGACCCTGGCATCATGAGAGATCCTGATAGCTGATAATCCAATTTTCCAACTTTGTTCTTCTTCAAGAATACCTTGCCTATTGGGGGGCATATAAAAACATATAAAACATATAAAAACAAACCATGAAGAAAAATGAAGCACAAATACTACCATAAATGAATCCCAGGTACAATGTTGAACAAACACAAAAAGGTACAGACTATGTGATGACATTCATTAAAAAACAACAACAAAAAAAAAACGCAAAAAGTAGGAAAGGAATCTGTGATGTTAGAAGGCAGGAGAGGACTATCCTCGGGGGAGTATCGTCTGGAAGATTAGAAGGCTTACAGGAGTGTAATGCTCACGAGTGGCAGTGTTCTGCGCCTTGATCTGGGCACTGGTTACATGGCTGTGTTCACTTCCTGAGAGTCTGGGTACATTTCTGAACTGCATACTTTGCTATATGTCTATTACAACTCAATCAAATATAAAACAAACAAAAACGTTAACCTGGTCGGGTTAAAGTGCTTCTTTTCCTCAGAAAACTGCTGATGATCTACAATGTCTGCCCATAGCAGTGGTGCACAATGAGGACACTTCTTAGCTTACACACCTGATCTTCAGAATTTGCGGCAGCAGGTGAAAGTGCCAAAAAAAAAAAAGTGATGTGATCCACATACTTTTAATACTCTGTGAACTAAGTGCTCACAATTTAGATTTTTAAAAAAGATTTTATTTATTTATTCACGAGAGACACAGGAAGAGAGAGGCAGAGACATAGGCAGAGGGAGAAGCAGGCTCCCTGCAGGAGCCTGATTCAGGACTTGGTGATCCTGGACCCCAGGATCACAACCTGAGTCAAAGGCAGATGCTCAACCACTGAGCAACCCAGGTGCCCCTAGATTTTTTTTTAACAAGGAATTTAATAGGTATTTAACTTGAAAATACTGGAGACACATTTGATGATAATGCTTTTCACACCAAACGCTCCAGGCATAGGGTCTGATGGTGATAGCGACCCTTGAGGACCACACATAGCATATTACCCCTGACCACAGATATTACAGACGGAAGCAGGCATAAAAGGAATGAAAGGTTCGCAATGTGCATCCCTCCTGAAACTCAGAACAGTACAAAGACTCTACAACTCTAATTCTCTGATTCCTATGAAGTTACTTCTTATAACCTAAGCAGTGGTGCTTTGTGATCACACATTTACCTGGGCTCCCTCAACTGCAAGTGTACTTTAACTGTCATCACTAGGGCAACTGGCCTTTCTACTGGGTATTTTAATTTCCTGAAAAAGAGAAAGCATATAGCCTGTTGGCCTCATGGAACTGCAGCTTCCCCTTAACTGTTCACCACCCAAATCCCCATTGTTTTCAGCAGCACTGCTGAGACTTCAACCTCCTATGCTAGTTCCAAATAAAGCCAGTCACCTGAGGGAGCACACTGCTGGTTCAGTTCTTAGACCTGCCTCTCCCCCAGGGGAGGATGTTGGCGCCTCTTGGCAATTCTTGGGAGCTGGAGCAAGGAACAAGATCAGCTCTCAGTAACACTCCTGCTTGAAAAGAGGGCCACTAAACAGCATGTTTTTTTTCTCAGCTTGCCCCTCCTGGCTCAGGATCCTTGCCCTATGAGCAAACTGGAGAAAAGGCAACAGGTCTCTCGTGATTCGTATGATTTTACTCATATGTGGAATTTATGAAACAAAACAGATGAACATGGGGTGGGAGAAAGAAAAGAGAGAAACAAACCATGAGAGATTCTTAACTATATGGGGCACCTGGTGGCTCAGTCCATTAAGCAGCTGTCTTTGGCTCAGATCGTGATTCCAGGGTCCTGGGATGGAGCCCCTCTCTCTCTCAAATAAATATATAAATTAAATCTTTAAAAAAAGAAAGACTCAGGATGCCTGAATTGCTCAACGGTTAAGCTCTGCTTTTGGCTCAGGGTGTGATCCTGGAGTTCAGGAATCGAGTCCCACATTGGGCTCCCTGAGAGGAGTCTGCTTCTCCCTCTGCCTGTGTCTCTGCTTCTCTCTGTGTGTGTCTCTCATGAATAAATAAATAAAATCTTTAAAAAAGAGAGAGAAAGAGAGAGAGACTCTTTAACTATAGAGAACAGACTAAGGACTGATGGAGGAGAATGGGTGGGGGATGTGCTAAATGGGTGATGGGCATTAAGCAGGGCATTTGTATGTAACTGATGAATCACTGAATTCTACTACTGGAACCAATATTGCACTGTATGATAACTAGAATTTAGATAACAATTTTTTTTAAAATTCAGCAATACAAAAGTAAAAAGATGTCCAGTGTGCAGTTTTCTTAGGGCAGATATGGAGTAAAACTTAAAAGTACACTTAAAATTTTAATGATCTGTTTTTCAAAAATACCACTTACATTGAAACGCTTCCTGGACTCTTAATATATACTCTGGGTATATTTTGCAACAAAGAAAAACACACAAATGACTAAGACAGTCTCTGACACACAGGCATGAGCCAATGCCTTTCCTCTTTCCAAGAAATAAAACATTCGGCTCAGGTCGTGATCCCGAGATCCTAGGATCAAGTCCCACATCGGGCTTCTCGCAGGGAGCCTGCTTCTCCCTCTGCCTATGTCTCTGCCTCTCTCTCTGTCTCTCATGAATAAATAAATAAATAAATAAATGGAATCAGGGAGAAAGAAAAAGAACGAAAGAAAAAAAGAACAAAGAAAGAAAGAAAGAAAGAAAGAAAGAAAGAAAGAAAGAAAGAAAGAAAGAAAAAGAAAAAGGGAGAGAGAAAGAAAGAGAGAGAGAGAAAGAGAATATGCATTCATTCTCCGGGAAATAAGCCAGCATTTCAGGGGGAAAAAAAAAAAAAAAACTAACCCGACTCACCAGCATTTGGGGCTTGCCTTCCTTTTCTTGGAGCCCGTCAGTAGCTGGAGAAGGCAAACCTGGGGGAAGAAACAGCAGCTCTGAGGGGTCGGCGCCTATGACGCCCCCAGAGCAGCTCCTCTGGGCCGGAGGGGCAGGAAGGAGCCCCTGGCACTGAATCATCCTCCCCAAACCCCAGCTCGCTGTCCCCGCCCCGGTGCCTCTGCAGGCCCACCAGCTCTCACCTTCCACTGTGTGATTTTGAGTCCGTTCCTTCATGGTCTCTGTGTCGCCCCTCTCTTTCAGAGGCAACACCCATCCCCTGGCCCTGCTCTCAGTGGGCAGAAGGGCCAGGCAACATCATGGCCCCAGAGTCAGCCTGGCATCTGCCGTGAAATTCTGCCCAAGGGCCAGTGGAAGTTACCTCATCTCCAGATCAACTTGTGCTGCCTGTGCTGCCTGGGCTGACTTCTCGGTGTCTGACTTGTAAAAGCCCATCCTGCTTCCATGAAGCCAGGACCTGTGCTACGGAGATGCCATTCGACAATGCAGTGAGCTTGACTGTGGGCCGGAGCCCAGGCCTCCTCCACAGGGGCCCTGTCCTCTCATACCTCCTCATTTGACGTGGCGCCTCAGGCTCCAGGGCTTCCTCGGACTTCACTTCTTCATCCCTTTCCAGCCTGTATACCCTCAAGTCTGGCCCCTGCCACTCTTCCTTATCTGTCAAAATGCACAATTCCAGGGCACCTGGGTGGCTCCATGGTTGAGCGTCTGGCTTTGGCTCAAGGGTATGATTCGGGGGTCCTGGGATCGAGTCCCACATCGGGCTCCCCACTGGGAGTCTGCTGCTCCCTTTGCCTATGTCTCTGCCTCTCTCTCTCTGTATCTCTCATGAATAAGTAAATAAAATCTTAAAAAAGAGAGAGAGAAAGAAAACCAGTAGTCAATTCTACTTATAAAACTAGATGCAAAAATCCTAAATAAAACATTAGGAAACTAAATCCAGCTGTACCTTAAAGAAATAATAAAACATCATCACCAAGTAGACTTTATCCCAGAAATGGACAAGACAGTTTAATGTCAGAAAACCTACCATGAGAGGACAACTTCCAGTTGTCTTTTAGTAAACTGATTAGGTGTATAAGTGTTTGGATATATATGTGTGTGGATACGTGTGTATAAATCTAAGGTAAAATATTTCTACCTGAGAATCTCCTTGTTAACATGTGACCCAACTGTTCACATTTTTGCTGTACTGGCGTCGTCACATCTATCCATCCACACAGGTGGGTACACGGACATTCAGTGTAGCAAACCCTTCAGGTTTTCTGCATGCATGTAGATTGTCATAAGAAAATATAGGAAAGATGGGATCTAAGGGACTTAAATATTTACAAAATATATAAATGAGTGTAAAAAACCAACTTCAATCTGGATATTGTTATTTCCCAGAGAAATCAATTTAATTATCTTATTTAAAAAAAATATCTTATTTTCACTGTCTCATCTTCCCAATGGTGAATAAATATCTCTCTTACTCCATTACAAGAGACCTCAGGAATGAGAATCTATCTATGGCTATACAGAAAGTATAATTCATATTATACATCTGCAGAAAACAAAAATTGTCAGCACAATGTGTCACAAAATTCCACATCTCAACAGTCCCTCATGGACAGGATCTTCTGGCAGTGCACTGACTGTAACAGGCGTCTCAGACACGGCAAGTTATACAATTTATATACAGTACATCCAGATTCATTTCACTGTCCTTTTCTGTTTGCCAAGTCCACTGTGACAAATCTATTTCCTTATAAAAATACAATCATTTGGAGGTATCAGTGGCTCAGTCGGTTAAGCATCTAACTCTTGGTTTCAACTCAAGTCATGATCTCAGGGTCCTAGGATGGAGCCCCATGTCAGGTTCCCTGCTCAGTGGGAAGTCTACTTCTCTCCCTCCACCCCTCTCCCTGCTGGTGCTCTCTCGCTTTCTCTCTCAAATAAATAAATAAAATATTTTAAAAAAATAAATAAAAGACACTTTGAAAAAAATCATAATTAGGGGGCACCTGAGTGGCCCAGTCTGTTAAGCATCTGCCTTTAGCTCAGATCACGATCCTGGGGTCCTAGGATCAAGCCCCAGGTTGGGCTCCCTGCTCAGTGGGGAGCCTGCTTCTCCCTCTCCCTCTGACTCTCTCCCCTGCTCATGCTCTCTTTCTCTCTCTCCCTCTCAAATAAATAAAGTCTTTTTGAAAAATCATAATTAGGTTTTTTAAGATAAAAAAGCTAAACTATAAAAAAAAAAAGCTAATCTATAAGGTTTAGAGATGCATATTTAGGTGACTGGCCTTAGTGAAACTGAGGAAAAGGTTACTTTTGGAAGGGAGGGACGAAGTTGTGATCAGAATGAAACAAATGGAGGGACATCTAAGGGGAGACCAACAAAGTTCTCCTTTTTGACCTCGGTGTTCACTTCCTTCTCATTCTACATACCCCTTTTGTGTGGCTTTGTTTCCTGTGTTGTATTTTATCATAAAAGGGAAAATATATAATGGCACAAAAAATAAAACTGTGGTGTTAGGGCAGGAACAGACAGTAAATGGAAGAGAATAGACTCCATGAATATTTGGGGTTTTAGTGTATGGTAGATACAGCATCTCAATACAGCCAGGAAAGGATGGCCTCTTTTCATAAAGGATTGAGGCAAGCTGCTATCTGATTGGAAATGAGATTCTTAGCTCACATCTTACATAAAAATAAGTTCCAAGCAGTTTAAGAGTTAAAGATTAGAAACAAAAAAAATATAAACATTTTAGAAACATATAGAAGAATATATAGAGGACTGTGGGGAAAGACAGATCTCTAAAATAGAAAAAAAAAAATAACACTATAAAATCCAGAACCCATTAAGGAAGAAGTGGATAAGTCTTACTACATATTGATTAAAGACTTCAGTTTAACCAAAGACATCTTTAGGAAAGAAAGGTGGGGTGGCATAAACATGTATGTGTGTGTTTAATCTTTGTCTTTTCATAAAAACAAAATACTGGAAGGATACATAGAAAATTAGTAAAACTGATGATTTACAGGAAACAAACCTGTCTTTATTTACATTCACATTTATTTATATCAATGTGTCCTAGGATGCAAAATATCAAAACAAAATCTTAAGTAAATGAATTTAAATTTAGCAAAGTGGCAGGATATAAAGAGTCAATATGCAAACATTAACTGTGCTTATAAATATTGGTAGAAACAACTGGAAACTCACATTTATTTTATTTTTTTAAGATTTTTAAAATTTGAGAGAGTGTGTGTGCACACGAGTGGAGGGAACGACAAAGGGAAAGTGAGAGAAAAGTTATTTATTTGAGAGAGAGGGGGTGTGTGCGCGCATGAGTGGGGGGAACAGCAGAGGGAAAGTGAGAAAATCTCAAGCAGACTCTGGGCTAAGCGTTGGAACCTGATGCGGAGCTCAATCTTACGCCCCCAGGGATCATGACCTGAGCCAAAATCAAGAGTCAGATAAGCTTAACCAACTGAGCCATCCAGGTGCCCCTAGAAACTTACATTTATTTTTTTTATAAATTTTTATTTATTTATGATAGTCACACAGAGAGAGAGAGGCAGAGACACAGGCAGAGGGAGAAGCAGGCTCCATGCACCGGGAGCCCGACGTGGGATTTGATCCCCAGTCTCCAGGATCGCGCCCTGAGCCAAAGGCAGGCGCCAAACCGCTGCGCCACCCAGGGATCCCGAAACTTACATTTAAAAAAGCATTTCCAAAAGCATCAAGAACACAGATGTATAGGAATAAACTTATAGAGAAAAGTTGCTGGGGGAAGGATGGTGGCAACCTGGTCTGGAGTAATATTCTCTGTAAAGGCCCCTGACCTTAATCTGCCCTGGGATCCTAGAGAAATAAACAAGGTCTCTGTGTCTCAAATAGGACACTGCAGGACACAAGATGTCAGAAAAAGCAAAGGAACTTCGCCCATGGTTTGGAACTCAGAAAGCACTGTAGGAATGCACAAGGTCAGTGGTCCACACCCAAAAGTGGGCTCCAGGAGTCCAGAAGTCTTCTCTTTCTCCACCCACTCCTCTCTGGGCAAGCAGGGATATAAGCAGGTGGTGAGGATGAAAGAGGTACTGTGAGCTTCAGGACTATCTCCTGGCCCCCAGATACCAGGCTAGAAATCCCCAAGTTTAAAGGAGGGGTGCTCCCCTTCCTTTGAAGGAAAAAGAAAAAGAAAGCTTCAGATCCCTCAAAGAAGAATGTAGACAGCTTCTAACGGACAAAATCAGGTGTGGGCATTAGAGTACAACCTACCCTGACATGTTCCTATTAAATAGGGAATTGAGGGACACCTGGGTGGTTCAGCGGTTGCGCATCTGCGTTTGGCTCAGGGCGTGATCCTGGAGTCCTGGAATCAAGTCTCACGTCAGGCTCCCTGCATGGAACCTGCTTCTCTCTCTGCCTGTGTCTCTGCCTCTCTCTGTGTGTCTCTCATGAATAAATAAATAAAATCTAAAAAAAAAAAATTAAATAGAGAATTGATCGTTTTTAATGCCTCTGGGCTTCAAGTTGTAATATTATTAGGAACAGTTAACATTTACTAAACTCTTACTGTATGCCAGACACAATTCCAGGCACTGTACAAATTTTACCTCTTGAAGACCCCATAGGCTAGGTCTTATGATAAACTGAGGCAGTTATAAATCTTGCTCAAGCTGACAAAGCTAGAAAGTTCCTAGATTTGAACTCTAGCTGTACAGTGCCAAGCCATTTGCAACAGTGGTAATGTCAGTAGTGGTCAAGCCCTGTAACAACTAAGTGTATCCACACATAGCATTGAGGGGATGTATATGGAACAAGATTGGCTGCCCATTTATTAATGTTGAATATAGGGGCTCCTGCGTGGCTCAGTGGTTGATCTTGGCTCAGGTCGTGATCCCAGGGTCCTGGGACTCTAGTCCTGCATTGGGCTCCCCACAGGGAGCCTGTTTCTCCCTCTGCCTAGGTCTCTGCCTCTCTGTGTCTCTCATGAATAAACAAAATCTTTAAAAATAAATAAATAAATGTTGAATATATGATAGGTCCATGGGGGTTCATTGTACTACTCTACTGGTAGGCTTACAATTTGTCCTTACAAAAAACTAAAACTAAAAGTAAAGCCCTGATTCCTGGACCCAATCAGATGCCAGAAATGAATCCAAGAGTCAGCAAAGTCAAAGTCAAAGGTCCCCGTCCTACTGAACTCCACTAAGTCCCAGGCCAGAGGTTTGACCCACAACACACAAAGGAAAATCAGAAAAGGGGGAATAAGCCAAACTGGCCACTCACATGACAACCAAACTCCAAAATCTTTGCCACAAAGCAAAATGCCAAGACAAACCTGAGACAACAGGTCCCAGAGAAGCAGACCTACCCCCACTCAAAAAACTGCTTAGATGCAAGCCCCACTAGTTCAGTCCACCATCACTATAGGATGTTTGTCCCAGGCCAAAACTTCTCCTACTCCCCCAAAACCCCCAGGGACTCCAAACACTGACCCCCAAACCAAGTATATTTCAAACACAGCAAGCTCATCTCCACCCACCCAACCCCAACAAATCAATGCGTGTTGGATGTTCCACATGTTGGGGCCAGGCGGGAAGGGAAACTCCTCAAGATGGCGGATACGCCAAAATGGCTGAGGTTCCTGTCACCACCTCCACTTGGGACGCCAATGGACCAATGACCTGCTGACAGCTTGAGCAGACCCTTACACCTCTCCTTTGGACTTCCCCAACCGAACCCAATGCCCTTCAAACCCCAGAGGAGGAAGTCACCTTTGACTGGTCGAATTGCAATCCTTCCTTTGCATAGTGAGGATCACTCTGACTGGTTGGATTGCAATCCTTCCTTTGCATATGAGCCAACCAATAGGAAACCGTTCTGCCTTACAACGTTATGTAAACCCCCTACCACCTTGTCTTGGCGCGACTTCCTCGACTCACTCTCTTTCCCCCGTGAGTCGTGGAACCTCGCCCGAGGGTGCCTGCAATAAAATCTGTTCTTGGACCCTCGCTTGCCTTGGCGGTCTCATTTCCACCTAGTTACTAAAAAACTTAACACCACACACTCCAAATGATGGGCCCCAAAGAGTAAGTTCCACCAAAAGCAACAACCCAAAACCTGACATTCACAATCAGTCCTGGGTTTCCACAACCAGGCCTAGTTGCAGGACCCAAGTAAATACCTCCTGAGCCAAATGTGGAGGTCGAGAAAGATTAAGGCCATCCCACCTAAAGTTTAGCATTAGCACAAGTACGGCCATCTTAGGTCCCTGTGAATAAGACTGAACTTTATGGGAAAAACTGCAGAATGTCCTCAATGTCCTCGGCAGGGCAGGTAATCCCATATCAGAAAGACAACAGAGCTCAGAATTGCCCTCGGCAGAGAATCCCATATCAGAAAGACAACAGAGCCCACCCCGGTAGAAAGTCCCATATTAGAATGAGAACAGAGCTCAATGCTCTTAAGCCCCATACCAGAATGTAAACAGAACTTGAGAAATTCCTCCACCCCTTCTGAAAATCCCCTAGACCAGCCTATAAAAAACCCAGCTGTAACCCACTTCGGGCTCCAAGTCTCTGCTCCGCTGTGTCGGGTACACTTGGACCCAAGCTCGAGCTTGTAAATAAACCCTCGTGTGTTTGCATCGGTGTCGGCTCCTTGGCGGTTTCTCAGATCCGCAATCTTGGGCACAACACCAAACGCACGAGGGCTCCACCGAACAGCGGGGGTGTTTGTTATTTGACCCTGGCTGAACTCAGCCCCACACTCAAACCCCGCGGACGCACACTGGAGCTGTCCCCATTCGGGGACTGTATGGCCCAGGATATGTCCACTCCCTTCAAAAATAAAAGTTATGCAGGCTCAAGTCACTCGGCCTAGCCAGGGAAGGGAGGTCGGCGCAGCACCCCCAGCTCAGGGATGCAGGGCGGGCTGAGTGTCACCCTGCTCCCCCGCCCGTGCGCGCCCCCTTCTCCCCACAGGTGACCCCTACCCCCCACTCCACTCGCCGGCCTGAGCCGCCGCACTCCCCACCTGCCGCACTCTAGCTGGGTCCCTGACCCCAGGCCGGCCCTCTGCCCACCCTTCTAGCCCCCCTGGAAAGACCCCGAGGGGCCGAGGACCGGAGGAGGACTCGCTCCTCGCCGCGGGCGGGATCCGGCCGGTCGGCCCTTGGCCCGGGCGGGTCCTCGCCAGAACTACACTTCCCAGAATCCCCGCGGGCACCGCCTCCCGCTGCGGCCAAGGCGGCCGCTCCTCGTTCGCGGGTCTCATTTACTAGGACGATGACTTTGGCGATGACAGCCGCCCCGTAAAACAAGTCGTGGTTTCTGTATAAAATCACAGCTCCCTCTGCGGGTTCTCCGGAAAGACTACACTCCCCAGAAGCCTCTGCGGCAGCTCCCTGCACAGCTTCGGGATCCAGATCCTCCCTGGGAGGCTGGGGTCTGGCGTCCCAAAGCATTTGTGGTTTGGCTTCTGGCCTGAGTTTTTGCATTTCAGCTTTGTTTGCTTTCCTCCCGTGACAGAGCTAAATTTCCATAGGCCTAGGCTCTATGATATACACACAGCCCTCTGCGTGTGCCATGTGTGCAACAAATGGTACGGCCAGTTTGGAAGACAGCTTGCCAGTTACAAAACTAAACATACTCTTACCAAGTGATGCAGCAGTTGTGGTCCTTGGTGATGTGATGTGGTCCAGGAGGGAATTGTCTAGAAAGATTTCTTGAGAGGTCTTCGGTGAAAAAAGGTGCTTTTATGATAGCACAGGGACAGGACCATGGGCAGAAAGACCTGCACTGTGAAATTGTGAGGAGTGATTGATTATATACCTTAAGTTGGGGGGAGGGTGATATTAGAGATAAAGTAAGTCTCTAAGGAGATTTCTCTCTCTCTCTTTTTTTTTTTAAATCTTCTTTATTTATTCATGAGAGACACACAGAGAGAGGCAGAGGCATAGGCAGAGGGAGAAGCAGGCTCCCTGCAGGAAGCCTGATACAGGAGTTGATCCCAGGACCCCAGGATCACAACCTGAGCCAAAGGCGGTTGTGCCAACTGCTGAGGCTCAACCACTGAGCCACCCAGGTGCCCCTCCAAGGAGATTTTCATATGTTAAAAGAGGTTTACAGAATCCTGGAGATCTGGATTTAGTCAAGCCAAGGTTGCTTTTTGCCTCTAGCAAAGCATTAACATTAAAGCAGCTGTGAATTCCTTGAGAAATACCGTCTTACTCTACCTGTCTCAGGTATTTATCAATGGGCTGTAAGTTGTAAGGAAATTTAATTTTATCTACATTTTTTTTGCCTTTGTTCTCCTCATCAGTTATGACACTGATAGAAATGAGCTCAGAATCACATATTGCTTTTAATGTTTTCAAATGTAGTCAAAAGCACTCAAAAGATTTCTTAATGTGACATGGAAGAACTACAATGAACCAAAGCAAGATTTGTATTAACAACTCCAAAATCACACACTATTTTTAAAAATCCTTTTTGTTGAGAGTAAAAGTGAACTAAGAATCTAAGAGTATCTGTGAAATCAGCTCAGAATCCCTTGTTATTCTCCAAAGAACATTCAAAAGTATTCCAAAACACCAAAGTATTCAAAAGCACTGAATTTTTTCTTGTTAAAATCACTACTGCTAACTATATAACTAGATAAAGAGGGATAACCTCAGACATGTGTATCTTCTGGAGCTTCTTTTACATTCTCTATTCTAATAATAGCTAATTATCTAGTTCTGGATTATCTTGTTATCTCTACTAGTATTACAAGTACAAGAGAGAATACAAGTTCTCACTAGTTATATTAACAAGGAATGAATTATACTTAAGAGGACTTTTTGATTCAGAGGTTCTGGGCTGAACCTTTGGCCTTGACTTTGACCATGGACATGGACATCAACTTTAGATTTGTGAGGGTCAATAAGAGAGTGAGAAATAGGGTCAGGGTGGTAGGATCAGGAGTGAACATTTCTCAGTCAGGAAGTCTATATAGGTCATGATGCGGATCAGTAAGGATAAGTGTCAGGGTCAGTGATTGTCAGGGGACAAGGGGAGTCAGACTTAGGGTGATTTGAGGATCAAGGTCAGAGTCAGAATGAGGGCAAGTATAGAAGTGTGAAGGTGATGGCGTGAGGATGTGGGTCAGGGTGAGAGTGAAGTTGAGAGTTACAGGGAGGGTCAGGGCTGGTGTTTGGGAAAGAGTCAGATTGAGTGTTTGGTTCAGGTCAGAATCAAGATGAGATGAAGGTCAGGGTCATGGAGAGGTTAAGAGTATGGTTTAGGGTAAAGGTTATCAAGATGAGGCCCATGGTCACTCTTAGAGTCAGGCAGTGTTTGACTTAAGATAGGGTAGATCACAAGGAGGGTCAGTGTCGGAGTGAGAACAGCAGCAGAGTGTGAGGGTCAGCATGAGAGTGAGGTCAAGGTCAGTGTCAGGATAAATACCTGTTTGAGGAACAAGCTCAAAATGAGGATGAGTGAGAGGGGGAGGGGAGGGTCTGGTTTAGAGTCAAGGACAAAGCCAAGATGAAGCTGAGGGTCAGGGCGAAAATGAGTGTGACAGTGAAAGTCAAGTGTGATTCAACTGTGAGCTTTAGGGTCAGTTTCAGATGAGAGTCAGGATGGGGATCATAGTGATGATGTTTAGTCAAAGTGTTAGGGTAAAGTTGAATATGAGATTCAGGGTCAGGATGAATATCATAGTGAGACTGAGCTTGAGGGTATCATTCATGGTCAGTGTCAGTGCCATGGTGAAGGTCATAGGGTGACAGTGATGTCAGGGTCAAAGTGAGAGTCAGGTTTAGTGTGCAAGTCAGGGTCAGGGTCAGGGTCAGGGTCTGGGTCTAAACATGCTCTCACCCACAATAAGACATTTTATTTGAAATGTTCCTGGACCTGAACCTGGACCTTAATTGAAAGTGTGGTTTTCTGCCTGTTTTCAATTATTCTGATTATTTTCATATGGATTGTATCTCAGTCACCATAGGAAGTTACCCTAGATATGAATGAACTCAAGTTCAGGAAGGGGGATGTAGCCTCTGGGGCAACGGGTAACCGCTAAAGTCAAAAGTGAGACTCAGACTCTGTAGGGGGAAGTGTGGATCTAGCCAGCAGGGCATACGGTAGGGACTTTGCTTCTGTTTGGAAAAGTATGGTCTTAACTTCTGATGTGGGAAGTAGAATCTTTGCTCTTCAAATAGGAGATGGGGACTTAGCTTCTGGAGCTGAAATCTAGACGTACTGGGGGTGGGGGTGGGGAGCAGGGACATAGGTCCTGGTGGTCTCACTCAAAACTACTTCTGTCTGGGGAAAAGAGGGGCCTTTATGCCAGACCTGAAAAGCTCCCCCTAAAGAGTAAGAGAAGCAGGAAATTTTGAGATGAAGCTTCTGAGCTTGTATGCACACGTAAAGTTTACAAAGCACTTATGATGCTTATGAGATTTGTTTGAAATGAATGAGTGGTTTTGAGCTTGATTTCCCATAAACTCTTAGATACACTCCAAGTTACTCTATAAATGTCCTTTCGAGAATGCTTGAGTGGGGCTTGTGTTACATATGAATTATCTTTAAGAGGCAATAAGAAGTTTCATTTGAAATGAATGAGTGGTTTGGAACTTGATTTCACCAAAAGTGCTTAGTATTGACTCTATTTACTCTAATTCCTCCATACAAGGTAGATTAAGGAATAATGACATCTTCTCTAATACTGCTTAGATTTATCTAAATTGGTTTTAACTCATTTTTATTTGCTTTCACCATTAGAAATTTCCTTAGAGGGGAATGTCTGATACTTAGCTTGTTTACAGACATGTTGCTCATTTGTACACATAGTTTAGTTTCAGGTTATTTTCACTAACTCAACATATTACTTTTGATTTACTTTACATATGAAGGTGTGATTGATACTCTTTTTACTTAACCTACTTAATTTGCACTAAGAACTTTTAAGGGGACGGTGTGTTTCTGAGCTTATTTGCACATAAAGAAATTTCCACATAGCACTATAAAGCTCATACATTTTATCACAAATGTGTGCTTTCGAGCTTGATTTCACAGAGATGCAATTTGTTCTAATTTCCCATAGGAAGTTAGGTTTAGGAATACTACTTATATTTATTTTAATTTGCTCTAACTTGCAATGAGATATTTAGTTTGAGATGTGTCTTTCTGAGCTAATTTGTTAATTTGGGGATCCCTGGGTGGCTCAGTGGTTTAGTGCCTGCCTTTGGCCCAGGGCGTGATCCTGGAGTCCTGGGATCCAGTCCCACATCAGGCTCCTGGCATGGAGCCTGCTTCTCCCTCTGCCTGTGTCTCTGGCTCTCTCTCTGTCTATCATGAATAAATAAATAAAATATTTAAAACTAATAATAATAATAATAATAATAATTTGTTAATTTGCCTTTCTGAGCTAATGCGCTATAGCCCTGACAAGAAATCAACATAGCTTAGTCTTCAGTTTAACATTAACTGCTTAATTACATTTATATTTACCTTAACTAATAAGTCACTAATAAGAAGTGACTTTTACCACAAAACCAAAATGTAGTTCTGCCTCTCTGCAGCAGACTTCCAACTTCCTAGTGAAAGCCTGTTCTGTGTCCTATGTCACAACCAAAGCTATAGTAAGATGTTGGTTTTATTTTATTTATTTTTTTAAGTAGGCTCCACTCCCAGCGTGGAGCCCAACATGGATCTTGAACTTACTTCCTTGAAACCAAGAGTCAGACACTTAACCACAATGAACCACACAGGTGCCCCTAGAAAGTTGATTTTAGTCATTCACATAATTTGTTACTGTTTTGGGTTCTTTTGTTTTCTTATGAATTGTAAGGAAAATACATTTGGGAAAGTGGATTTCTTTGAGAATACCTATTAACCTAGCCCAGAAATCATCAGCTGAAATAAATAATCATTGACTACAGAGCCAACATTAATTTCAATCTCTACTAATGTCAGTTATCCTCTTGAGAAATTCTTTTTCTTTTAAGATTTTATTTATTTATTCATGAGAGACACAGAGAGAAGCAGAAACATAGGCAGAGGGAGAAACAGGCTCCCTCCCAGGAGCCAATGCAGGTCTCGATCCCAGGACCCCAGAATCAAGACCTGAGCCAAAGGCAGACACTCAACCACTGAGCCACCAGGTGTCCCATCTTGAGAAATTCTAATGTTAAGAATAAAAAATAGGGATGCCTGGCTGTGACTAAAGATAAAGAGCATGCAACTCTTTATCTCAGGGTCATGAGTTTGAGCCCCACGTTGGGTATAGAGATTGATGTGGGAAACAAAGGCAGAAGAGAAATTATGAAATTTCCTTACTCCCTACCACCCATTGACAAGTCCTTAAAACAGGCAGAGTGACCTTCCTCTAGGGACTCTACTGCCTCCATGTTGATACCTTGCTAAAGGCAAAAGGCAGTCGTAGTCCAATTCCCAGGATCCTCTAAGTCTACTTTAACATATAAAAATTCCTCTAGGGCAGCCCGGGTGGCTCAGCGGTTTAGCGCCGCCTTCAGCCCAGGGTGTGATCCTGGAGTCCCAGGATAGAGTCCCACCTCGGGCTTCCTGCATGGAGCCTGCTTCCCCCTCTGCCTGTGTCTCTGCCTCTCTCTCTCTCTCCTCTCTGTGTATTCTCATGAATAAATAAATACAATCTTTTAAAAAAAATAAAAATAAAAATTCCTTTAGAAAAAAAAATCCTTTAGAAATTTCCTTTATCTCTAAACCACCCAAGACACGTGTTGGCAATCATCCCCCAAGCATACGGCCCACAGATACATATCGGAAGGGTCTCATATGACTCAGGTTTTATTAGGTGGTAATAAGTGACGTTTCCCAACAATAGCTAGCCCTCTCACGGTCCTGGAAACCTTGCTTCCAAAATTCTTTAGAGAGTTACGGTATCCCTAACCCTCGCCCATATTGAAAGTATATAATGGGTCATTCCTCATGACCCCTGGGCAGCTCTTTCCGCCTGTAGTCCTATCCCCAGGCTTTAATAAAATCACCTTTTTGCACCAAAGATATCTCAATAATTCTTTCCTGGCTGTTGGCTTCAAACTCTAATGTCTTTCCTACATCAGAGATTACTTAATAAAAACTTTAAAATAAATAAAAATAGAAAAATGAAAATATATTAAATAAAAAATGCTTTTGAGATCAAAGATCTGAGCCTCTTTTGAATCATACTGCTTAGATTCATCTCAAGTTGCTCTGACAAGAAAGGCTGACCTTGGCAAAGAATTGTGTGATTTTGAGACTTTTCACGTGTGTCGGTTAGGATCTGTATGACACGCGGTGCTGCGGCTCGCCCAGTGTCCCCTGGCCTCTGCGGAGGCCGGCTCTGCTCCTGGCTCCAGGGTCTGTCCCCCTGCGCGCTGGGCGGCCCAGCCCTCTGCTCGGCTCAATCGTCGCGGCCTGGCTTGGGCGACAGGGGGCGCCCGATGGACCAGCCAGGACTCAGGCTGGCAAAGAGCTCCCCGCCCATTTCTCTGGTCTGGGCGGCCGGGTGGGCGGGAGGCCCCAGGTACCCCGCTTCCCCAACTGCCCGCCACCTGGTCTTTCCCTGGCCCGAGGTTAAGGCGGGGAGGCTGGGGGTCTTATGGGGCATGGCGGAGCGCGGGGGCCTTTTAGGGGGAACCTTCCTTACAGCTGGCCCTGGAGGCCAGTTTCCAGAACATTGTCCGTTCAGAAGTTGAGTCCCTCGCTCCAAGTCTACCTGAATCCTTCGCGACCACTCCTGGTGCTTAGTCTCCCCTCTCCCTCCAGGGGCTAAGACCCCACTGTTTCCTCAAGAGTCCCTAATTGTTCACCCCAGGAGCTGAATCTGGATTTTATTTTATTTTTTTATTCATGAGAGATACAGAGAAAGGCAGAGACACAGGCAGATCCAGAAGCAGGCTCCCCACGGGGAGCCCCATAGGAGATTCCATCCCAGGACCCAGGGATCATAACCCGAGCCAAAGGAAGACACTCAACCATGGAGCCACCCAGGTGCCCCCTGAATCCAGAATTTTTGACTCAAGGTCAAAATCCCAACCTTCGGCTCCAGAGACTAAGATCGAGGACCTAGAGACAATAAAAGACAAACATCAGAAAAATGGGGACTTACACGAGCACTTACCCAAGTGACCAAAAGAGAGAAATAATGTCCCTGACAAACATGCATGCATCTCAAGTGAAGTGTCCCTGGGTCATTCCCAGCTTTCTTTGCCATGGTCCATGCTTACCAGGAGCATTTTAACCACTGGTCTAATGGCTTTCTAAAGACCTTAAAAGGGGGAATTTCCTGCCCACTGTAAGGACATTTTCTCCGCCCAGAACTGTGCATAATTACCCTGACCTTCTAGTTTATCGGATGAGCCCTGTCTCCCTAGGAAGAGGGGGCTCTGGAAACAAAGTGGCAGAAGAAAACATCTGCGGGATGGGGGGATTCCCATGGCGGAAGTGGCCAAGGATCTTCAAGCTGTTAAAAAGTCCTGATTTAAGGTTTCCTGCTCTGAGCTCTGCTATACCCTCAACCAGTGATCAGCAGGCTGTGGATGAAGAGGATGGCACACCACAGCCTGGGCTTAGTGCTGCTGTGTGGAATGGAGTAGAAACTGTTCCCCCACAGAGTCCAACAAGCTGGAGGGAACGCAGCGGGGGCCAGAGAGAGATGGGGGCAGTAATAGGGTGAGTTTGACCCTTCTGCCACTGTGGCCACACCTCTGTGAAGCGGTTACAGGCCGTAATGGGCTTTGCGGCAGGTGCACAGAGGAACAGAGGAAGAAGAGCTGGTCTCTGGGGCCCTCCATGCACAAGTCCACGCACTGCAGCTGTGAGCCAAGTGGTGGTGAGCAGGCGCTCCAGAGACCCCTCTGAACTCCTCAGGACTTCCAGGTGTTCTGTTTATAGCCATGCTGTCTCCCTCTATGCCCAAAGGACCCTTGCAGGAGTTGTAGCAGAATCACCTCTACCCAACAGATGAAGAAAAGGAGGGTATAGAAATCTTCAGTATCTTGCTTATGATCTCCACATAGTGGAGGGCTGAAGAAGGATCTGTCCCTGTCTGTAAATGGGGTTTGACTTTTCTCATTTAACGCATTTGCTTGTGAGAGTTTTCCAGTTGTTAATTGTTCTTACTCCTATAGGCAGAAATAACAGAGCCTTGGAATCCCAGCTCCAAGCTCTCTTTCCCTGACTCTGCCTCCTGGGATGGAGGCAGGAAGAAGCAAATACATAAAATCCATGGCCAGAGACACCACCTGGCTGCAGTTTTCCTCATGAGCTGTGTAGGACATGCCTATCTAGGTCCCTTACTCTGTCTGGCTTTAATCTGACAGGAATTGCCCCTGCTGTGGGACTAATATCCCTCAGGTTACAAACACCTGGGTGTGAATCTCCCTTCCAGACTAAGAGCCTGAAATAAGCAGAGACAACTCAGGTAGTTCCTTGCAAACAAGACCCCATCTTCATTCTAATTGAAAGAAGTCAAGAAACTAAGAAACCCTCTGTTTATAATACACATCCCCAAATCTTGTGGGGGGGACATATAGCCCCTGGCCAGATCCTCGATGGCTTCTCTGCTCCCTGGTGCCACGAGCAACCCCAGCAGTGGGTCTTTGCTTTGGGTTAGCAGGTGGAGGGCTGTGCCCGGCTGCAGTGTCCAGCTAGGGCATTACCACCCACCACTGGAACCTTTGCATTGTGCTGGTTTACAGCGTTCCATGAGCAACACTGGATATTTTGTAGGCAGATATATATATATATATATATATATATATATAATTAGAAATCAACAAGATGACACAAGAAGCTTCCCCAATAACAAAGGTTTTTGAGACAAAAGCACCACTGGATTTAGATGCCCTGCAACTTTTAGTTGAAATCATACATTATTTTTATTGTTGTCATCCTGGATTTTAGGGTTTTATTTCTCCGATCAAGCCACACCCAATGAAAGAGAACTACTATAGAGCTTACCATCCTTGACCCTAGCAAGAGAAATGTTCACCATCCTGGTGAAATATTAAGAGGACACCACTCCAATATTACTACTGTTCAGAACAATATTCATCTATGTTGAATGTCCAATAAATGTAACTCAAGTAGCTAACGCCAGAGAACTCTGTTGGAAAACGTCATTCCAAGCCATATGTGTTTTTTTTCCCAAATTATATTTTTAAATGTCGCATGGCCAGTGTGCCCAAGGCCCTGCCACCAGTCCTTAGAGCAACAGCTTTTGGAGTTGAGCCCCAGGCAGAAATGATAGTAGAAGCAAAAGCAAAGGAAAATCATAGTCCTGGATGGAGAGCAAGGTGCATTAGTAGGGTTGGAACGGGACTGAAATGCAAAGACAGAGGGGAGCTGGAGAGACCCCGAGTTCTCAGGGGCTTTAACTGGCACAATAGGGAATCTGGATTTTATCCTGAGGCCGTGAGGCTTCAGGACAGGTTTTAAAGCAGGGTCAAAGCCAGTCAGACTTCTGCATTAGGGGCTTCCCTGACTGCCATGCAGGAGAGAGACTGATAAGATAGGGCAGGACCAGAAGCCAGGTGCCCAGGGGGGAGGCAAATGCAGGGAAGGAAGGATATGGTATGATCCAGACTTTTCCTGAGAGGTGAAGCGTGTGGAGGTAAAAGTCTGGTCCAGGATCGAGAGCAGCCACCTGTGCTAGTCTCTGTTCCTGGGGACTGTGGGGACACATTATTTATCTTAACCTCAGGTTTCTCATCTATTAGAAGGAGGAGGAGGAGGAGGAGGAGGAGGAGGAGGAGAGAATGAGACTTATCTGCCACAGATGGTTGGGGCAATACATAAGTCATTTAAAGAGCCTGGCAAGTGGCTGGCAGAAAGGAAAAGAGAGATCTTTCAGAGAGCTCCCGGCCAGGACAGAGCACGCAGCACCATACAACACACGTGCAATGTGAGTACGTGTTATAAAATATTAATGTCATCTTTTTTGTAACTCCCTGAGCAAGTGGCTCAAACCCAGGTCCCTGTGCCTTACAAACCCTGTTGGCTTCCCCCGCCCCCTGCTCCAGCCCAGAAGCCCTGTGGGTGGGCCCATTGGAGATAAGGACAACCCCCCACCCCTTCCTCCCTTCCTCCCTTCCTCAGGGCAGGTGACACCTGAGGGTGAGTTTATCTCAAGAGTATTGATGTGAGTGGTGTGTAACCACCCAATGAAGCAAAAATACTCTGGTGCTCAGTTTGACTCCCAAACTTGGACTTGGAATTCTCCAGCAATAGTTGTCATACATAGGCTTTGTTGAAAGAAGACATTTCTAAACTTCCGGCTGTCCCCTTGAGACGCCGAGGCCTCACCCACCCACCTGGAATGGCAGAAACAGCCCCCAAAGGCGGGACCTCTGCCTTATTCACTGTGACTCACCCCCCACCACCACCACCCTGTGCCTAGAACTGGGTCTAGCCCTAGGGGGTGCTTGTCATTCTCTGTGAGAAGCAGAGAAGTGGTGTGTTCCCTGGTATAGACAGGCCAGGTGCTGGCCTGTGAGGGGATTTCCCTCCAGTGACAAAGGCGATGTAGAAAGCCTTTCTCCTCAGGCAGCCCTTCCCCTGAGAAGGGCTGGGAGGTCCTCACCTCCCAGGGGAGGCAAGGGAGATGGGAGTGCCCTCTGCTGACGGCGGGTTGCTGCAGTGGGCACAGGGGTGGCCTTGGCTGCAGGCACACTGTCCCCCCCCACCACCAGAGTTATAACATGGAGGCCACAGAATGCAACAGAGCCCCCTCACTGCCCTGGAACCCTGGGCCTGGGGAAGTGCTGCAGGTACCTCCGGATCAGAGAGGCGAGGTGACAAAAAGAAAGTTTTAGAGCCTGGGCTGAACCATGTGCATTCAGACACTACCATGTGTGATGGTTCTTTTGCCCCTTCCCCTCAGCAAAGTGGCCAGGCGACAGGTCCTCTTGATAAGCAAATAACAAGATCGAGTAAGAGGTTTATAACTATCATACTTTCAAAGTAGCGGTGTAAGCATAAAGGATACTTTGAGATACCTCCAAAGCTTAATGTGCTGAGAAAATGTCTATGATTTCTACAGGCGACGACATCACACATTTTTGAGGGAAATGCTGAATTTCAGTTCAAAGACTAAGAAAAATGAAATTGGGGACAGCTGGGTGGCTCAGTGGTTGATCATCTGTCTGCCTTTGGCTCGGGCGCGTGATCCCTGGGATTGAGTCCCTCATGGGGCTCCCCGCAAGGAGCCTGCTTCTCCCTCTGCCTATGTCTCTGCCTCTCTCTGTGTCTCTCATGAATAAATAAAGAAAATCTTTTAAAAAAATAATGAAATTGTTACATCCTCCCTCCTTTTGCTTGCAAGGACCCCAAGTTAGGAACCCCATACCCTAGGGCCTGTGACTACCACCCAGAGAATCAACTCTGAACCTCTAGTTTCCAAAGCGGCCAAATTTGCTCTTTGGGAAGACAGGCAGCAGTGGGAAGAGCTGCAGAATAAGTGACAGGTGGCAGGAGGGGGAACAGCTCATCATCAGAGGGGACCCAGGACTCAGCATCAGGATTCCCAGTGCAGATTCCTCAGGCTCTGCCCAGACCTACTGATTCCAATGCCCGATGTTAGTCCTGGGGATCTGCATTTTAAACAAAACTCCTGGTGGCTGATTTTCTCAAACATCCTAGGACTTCACTGGTGCCTTGTCCCAGCCAGGGACCCAAGGTAGGGAGAAAGGGCCCTGGAATGCTCCCTACATCCCCCATGGCCAGAGAGCAGGTGGCATCATGGCTGGGAGGGGAGCTGACAGCTCCTGGCCCCTCTAGGGCCCCTCCGTGTGTAAGTGATGCCTGAAACGTGAGGCTACACCGCCTCTTTGCTGGGGAACCTGAGCGGAGGAGTGTGTGGCCGGATTGAAGGGCTGGGAGCTCCCACCTCCTTCCCACCTCTCTGCCAACCTTTCCCCACCTCCAGCTCAATCTCAAACAAGCCAAGGAGCCCTGGCTGCCGTCAGGGCTCAGAAAGAGATCCTGGGGGCCATGAGGGCAGGAGAGCATCCCCAGCTGAAGGTGTGTGTGGACCAGCAAGTGGTGTGAGTCAGCCCGGGCGCTGAGGAGCCCCGATGACCATGAGCTGCCAGCTAAAGGGCCGGGAGGAGAAAGGTGAGTGGTCCTTACCTCTGAGAGGTCCACCCACAGGGTTCCTGAGCAGCAGCAGGGGACCAGGCAGGCAGAGGGGTCTCAAGGCACAGGGACCAGGCTTGAGTCCAGGGCCTGCCACTTGCTCGCTTGGGTGACCCCAGTCTGCTTATCCAGCCTCCCCTGGCCTCTCCCAGGAGATGAAGGCACGTTGTTTCCTGGCAGGGCCATTAAAATGCCATGTACAGCCTCTGTGCTAGTGTTGAGTGGCAGAGGCCTTCAGAGTCCACCAGGGGCTTCAGACTCCTGCTATCTTGGTTAAAATCACCTTTCCTCAGCAATGGCCTCAGCAGACTTCTCTGTCTGTCTTTCTATCTGTCTGGGGGGTGTGGGATGTTCTGACCTCATGTCTGCTCCAGGGTGCCAGAGATATGTCAGGACTGGAGATGCTTGTTAGTAAAATAATCAGAGCCCAGTCCCAGTCTGAGACAGCAGTAACGAGCAGAGGGTTCCCACAGTGAGGTGGGAGTGGTCCAGGGAGGGGGACCCCCCAGAGGTCAGCCGTCCATCACCCTCTATCTCTTCCAGCAGGCAGTGGCGTGAGAGGGCGGGCGAGGAGCAGCTCTCCGGGCACAGGTGAGGTAGGGTATGCATGAGATGGGGCGATGTATTCCTGGTCTAACCACCATCCAGAGTTCTCTTCCATCCTCCTTCCTCTCTCTCTTCTTCTATCCTTCCCTCCCTCTCCTGTAAGGAGCCCTGGGGGTCGGGGGTTTAACTTGGGGAGGTGGGGAGACAGAGGGCTGCATAGAAAGGGCCTGCCTGCAGCCCAGAGTTAGCAGTTGAGCCTAGGAAGCAGTGAGCATTCATCAGCCTGCAAGGCAGGGGAGCACAGCCAGGCCACTGGACTCCAGATGGCACACTCGTAACAAAGTACCAGCAGTGGTGGGGCGAGGCTACCTTCCCAGTAGGAGTGGGGCCACAGCTTTTCTGTGAGCCTGGAAGGGCTTTACCTGGAGTGGGGTTCCCCCCCCCAATTCCCCTGAGGAGCCAGAGGAAGTCTTAGGCAGGAGAGAAGACCTTCCCTGGAGCCACACCCACAGGTCAGGCATCCTGCACTTCAGGTCATGAGACGCATTGGAAATATGATGACATTTTCTCCTTGAATCCCAGTAAGTGAGGAAGCAGAATCTCAGACTGTTCTTCTGGGGGTGGAGGTGGAAGAGATTCCCCTTGGCCAATTCCAAGGGGGAGAGACTTGTCTGGGCCCCCACCTAGGCACACTGTAGGTGCGCCAGGATCCACCTCACCTTTCTCCTCTGCCAAGCCCTTCCCTCCTGTCATCCACCTGCCCCCCCACTGCTGGGGGTCCCGAGTCCTTGCTGAAGCAGCTCCATGACACAGGGGGAGACCCAGGAGCAAGACTTGTGGAAAAGCCAGGATCCCAAGCAGAAGGGAGGGGCCGGGGAGGTAGCACTGGCATCTCAACACTCCTCCTGCCCTGAAAGCTGTCCCTTGGCCACTGTCTGTCCCCCCTACCCCACCCACCATCCTGTCATTACTTCCCTCCAGACATGGGGACAAGCATTAGCAGGTGTGCCCAAGTGTGGCTGGATGAGAAACCCCGTTCTCATGGGGGTGGAGGGGGTAGTGCTCTTGGTCACAGTTGTCTAGATGTCAGGATGCTGGGATCTGGTTCTCCACATTTCATTCTCCTTATAGTCCTCCAGATGTTGTCCTTCTGCATCCAACCTGGCTCCCTCTGCCCCAGCCGAAGGGATTGGTCTTGGGGTCACCTGCGGGCACATGGTCCTGAAGCATGATTGAAATGGAAAGTCATCTTGCCTAAAATGCAAACCTTTTCCTACTGAAAAATGCCATTCATACCCCACCCCTCTTGCCCTTTTTCCTTCCTCCATAAAAAAAAAAAAAAAAGAAAGTTCAGAATTTTCATTTCAGGGGTCCAAATGGTCAAGAATACAGTGAAGTTAAATATTGAGAATCCATTAAATTAACTGAAACCCAAATACATCAAGAGCTTCATTTTAAATCTCCTCTGGAGTCACCTCTGAGGGGACCTGGTAGCCTATTCCTTTATCTTATAGTCTACAAGGAGAAAAAAAATGAGAACACAGTTATTTTCTCAAAATAATGACAATTTGTAATTTCACTAGTTGACAAGGAGGGTCAGAACTCTCCCTCCTTCCAGATCATTTTCTAAATGTACTTAACACTTAAAATCACCAAGTTGGAGGGTGAGCCAGACCCACTGGGCCTTCCAGAGTCTCCTCAGCCTCTTTTCACCTTGGGTCAGGTGCATACACACGAGGAGGCCTGTTATGGGTGAGGGAGTGCGTGCTGGGCTTGGAGGTCTTCCTAATGTAGCAGCTGCTCTTCAGACTCCTAAATTATTCATCATGTGGAGTCCATGGAAAGCTGGCTATAAAGAAAAACTAAAAGGGTATCTCATATTCTGTGTGGAAGAGGCTTGGGGAAGATTGAAGAGCAAATTCTGGCTTGCTTTCCACATTCCATATGAATTTCGTTCAGTTGGGAAATAAGATTACAACAGGAATTACAGCCTGTAAAAAAATGCGTGAAGCCCCGCAGCTTCTATCTAAGGTGTTTGAAAGAATGCTCGGTACAGCTCATTACCAAAAAGAAGACCATTTGGTAGCTGATTGAGGACACACGGAGCTCAGAAGAAGATGCAGACACATACTGACATTTTTACGCTGTTCTTTTAAACAATATGGAGCAAGTATTAGATGGGGGCTCAGGAGACCCTTCTCCTTCACCCTTTGTACACACTCTCTGCTCTTCTGTCCACTCTGAGAGCATAGCTCAGTTCTGGAACTCTCCTAGGAGTCCCAGCTGCAATGACACATACTTTCTCACACTCATTCCCAGGTCTTTGGAGGGAGTGGATTTGTTTCTGGCTCCAGCCCTCCTCCAAATGGGGGCTGAAGCCTTCTGGAGCCATGAGGAAGGACATCTCTCACTGGGACAGACGCATCTCTCACTGGCTGATACTAACCAGCTTCCTAACTTGGATGAGTTCTCATTACACTTAGACAATCTTGCTTTATATGGTTCTGACCGAAGCCTTTTTCCCATAGGAGGTAATATAGAGAAGAAAGATTAGGGCAGGGGGTGCCTTCGGGGTGTACGTTCAAGCCCCACATTGGATATAGAAACTACTTAAAAAGGGACACCTCGGGGGATCCCTGGGTGGCTCAGTGGTTTAGCGCCTGCCTTCAGCTCGTGGCATGATCCTGGAGTCCCGGGATCATGTCCCGCGCCGGGCTCCTTGCGTGGCGCCTGCTTCTCCCTCTGCCTGTGTCTCTGCCTCTGTCTCTCTCTCTCTCTGCATCTCACATCTTTTTTTTTTTTTAAAGGGATGCCTGGGTGACTCAGTGGTTGAGCGTCTGCCTTCTGCTCAGAATATGATCCTGGGGTCCCGGGATTGAGTCCCACATCGGGCTCCCCACAGGGAGCCTGCTTTTCCTTCTGCCTATGTCTCTGCCTCTCTCTGTGTATCTTTCATGAATAAATAAATAAAATCTAAAAAAAAAGATCAGGGCAGGAGTGGGCTGAGAAAACCTGTCCAGCCGTACATACAATCACTTATCTTTCCATCTGTAAACAGCACTCACCACCTTTCAGTATACTTATACGACTTAGCTCATGCAGTAATTGCCCCAATTAGAAGCCAAGTCCCAAAGAGTGTTAATATGGAGTCAGATCTTTGCTTGGTGCCTTTTCTTGCATTCACTGAGGGTGAAGCAGCCACAGCAAACATGCTCACGGGGCCTGCCCTGCGGTAATGGGAGCCCGTGTCCATATTTCACAAAAGCCTCTGCAGTGCTGCTAGCATGAACCTTGGATGCAGACTACATCCTGCAAAAAGACTCCAGTATCACACCCTTACCCTCAAGATTTCAACCCAGCTACTGTATGGATACAGCTCTCTCGGCAACCTCCTTTTAGCACACTCCCATCCCCAGCAACCAGACCCCACTCAAGACTCAGCTCTGCCTTGGTCACCTCTACCATCTCTTGTGTTTCCACTGGGGCCCCTCACCCCCTGTTTCCTCTGCCTAGAACCCCCTCACCTTGCTAGCACCATCCCCCTCCCCTTCTTCTCTTGGCAAATTCCCGTTCATCCTTCAAGACTCAGAGTAAACATCAGTCCTTTACGAAGCATTTCTAATCATCCCAATTATACTTTGTCACACTCTCTCTGTATTTCCATGGCGTTTTTTTTATCATCCACCATTTGTTCCTTCTCTTTAAAAGCAAAAATTTGTTTGAGTTATTGTCAAAAACTGGCTTCCTAAATATCACCAACTCAAACTATCCATAAGACAAAGCTGCTTTATTGCTTACAGCAGGCAAAGCTTTGGCAGTGTCTCAGAAAGGGAAAGGTACGGTCAGAATTTATTGAGAATTGAAAGTTTGGTTTAAGGCAGGATTTCCAAAGTGGAGAGCTTTATTGGAATTGGGTAAGAATTACGACTGTCCACAATAAGGGGCAAGGCCAGGATTTTGAGGCAAAGCATCCCAAGAAACTTCGGGTGCAAATTGTCTGTGATGCTTTCCATTGAAGAGTTGATGAGTCTTTGGGGAAATCTGCAAAGACCAATCAAGCCATTTGCCTGGGTGGGAGGCTCCTGGAAAAATAGTCATGCTGGGCAGCCTGCGTGGCTCAGCAGTTTAGCGCCACCTTCAGCCCAGGGCATGATCCTGGAGACCCGGAATCAAGTCCCACGTCGAGCTCCCTGCATGGAGCCTGCTTCTCCCTCTGCCTGTGTCTCTGCCTCTCTGCCTCTCTCTCTCTCTCTCTATCCCTCATGAATAAATACATAAAATCTTTAAATAAATAAATAAAGTCATGCTAATGAAGACAGAGGTATAGCACAAAATCATCTTAGTGCAGACACTCAGGTGTAGTTTGGGTTCTCTGTGTCTGGGCTGAGTGTGGGGTAGATGGTTTCAGTTCTCAGTTGGCCTTTGTGATCAGTATCAGCCCAAACTGAAAAAAGTCAATTCAGATCTTCACCAGTGTTTGAGGAATCCTAATCGCATGTCAATTATCTGTGGATAGTTGTTTCAACTTCCAAATTTCTGGGGGTAATTGTTTCAACCTGTGTCAGGTGTTCTAGTTCTTTCTTCTGGATGACCCTTTGCTGAATCATCTGACACACAGCAGCTATACAACAGCGTTTAAAACTCTGGAGATGAGGGGCGCCTGGCTGGTTCAGTCAGTTAAGATCTGTCTTTGGCTCAAGTCATGATCTCAGGGTCCTGGGATGGAGCTCTGCATTGAGGCCAGCATTGGGCTCCCTGCTCAGCGGGGAGTCTGCTTCTCCCTTTCCCGTCTGCCCCTCCCCCCACTCATTTTTTTTCTCTGTCTCAAATAAATAAATAAAATCTTAAAAAAAAAAACCCAACTCATCCATCTAAACACTGGTACACAGACAAATACAAAGAGAAGAATTGTGGCCAGAGTTTGTATAGTCCACTTTCCAGGCAGGAGCCAGGAATGCCCAGACTAAATAAAAGAACAAATCTCATGCGCAGTCGGAAAAGTCCATAGAACCAAATATAGGATCATTAATCCAAGTTCCCAGTCTCCTGATATCTTTGTTTACTTCCTGGATCCTTTTAGTAATATTAAAGATCTCTGAGAGGTCTTCAGGAATTCAGGAACACCAAGTACAAATCCCTCCCCTGAAACATTGCACATTACCCTAGAAAGCCCAAAATATATTTAAAGCAATTCTGTTCTAGGAATGCCTGGCTGGCTGAGTTTGTAGAGGAAGTGACTCTTGATCTTGGGGTCATGAGTTCAAGCCCCACACTGGGTGTAGAGATTAAATAAATAAAACTTAAAAAAATAAATAATTAGGCAGCTCTGTTCTAAATCATCAGCTGCCTCTTTTCATAAACCTCTCAAGAGGTATGTTCTTGGGCAGCCCGGGTGTTTCAGTGGTTTAGCGCTGCCTTCAGTCCAGGGCCTGATCCTGGGGACCCGGGATCGAGTCGCACGTTGGGCTCCCTGTATGGAGCCTGCTTCTCCCTCTGCCTGTGTCTCTGCCTCTCTCTCTGTGTGTGTGTCTCTCATGAATAAATAAATAAAATCTTTAAAAAAAAAAAAAAGGTATGTTCTTGGTGGCATTGTCTGATCACCTGTGATTCTCTCAATCATAACATGTAAGATTCACTTTACTCTCCAGACCTCTCATAAAATATGGAAATAAAAGTCCTGAATTTCACAATTTCCCTAGAGTAATTAGGGTTTGGTTCTTGAATCAGGGGCAAAATTTTCTCCTTCTTTAGTGAAACTGTCTACTACTCTTATTTTCCTAGAAGATAAACTAAACCCATAGAGCATACAATTGCTGAAATATTTAAACATTTGACCTATACCAATTTAGCCTAGAAAAGGCTAAGCACCTCTTCTGACTTGACAACTCTTCCCATGAAACTCCAACAGTAACATATAAAATAATCCTAGTTGTTTTTGGCACCTCTCTTTTTCATTACATGGAAGAATAAGTTTTTGTGATTTTCCAGGACTTTCTGGGAAATTGCAGAGATAGTTTTAGATACGAAAGATATTCTGAAAGTTATTTTACTTCACTTAGGAGTCAATCTTAGGGGAAAAAAAAGAAATCAAAACCTGTCAGATTTAAACACTTAAGATAGGATCGTGGGTGCCTTAGAAACAATATTTGGTTACTCATATATTTTACAGGTCAGAATGGAGTCTATCTTGGTGAATGTTCCATGTGGGCTCAAGAAGAATGTGTATTTTCCTGTTGTTGGAGTAAGTGTTCTATGAACATCAATTAGATCCACTTGATTGATGATTCTATTCAGTTTAACTATGTCCTTATTGATTTTGTGCCCCCTGGACCTCTTGATTACTGACAGAGGGGCTAGACTCTCCAAGTATAATAGTGGATTTGCCTATTTCTCCTTGGAGTTCTATGAGTTTTTGGTGATCTGTCGTTAGGTGCATACATATTAAGAATTATTATGACTTTTTGGAGTGCTGATTTCCTTAATGTTATGTAATGTAATGCCCTACTTTTTTCCCTGACAATTTTCCCTGCTCTAAGATCTGCTTTGTCTGAAATTAGTATGGTTACTCTAGCTTTGTTTTGGTTAGTGTTAGCATGGCATATTTTCCTCCATCCTTTTCTTTGTAATCTGTATTTGTTGTTATATTTAAAGTGGATTTCTTGTAGACAATTCCTTGGTGGGCCTTTTTTACTATCAACTCTGATGATCTCTTTCTTTAACTGATATATTTAAACCATTGCTTAAAGTGATTATTGATATAGTTGGATTAATATTTGCTATAGTTGTTGCTGTTCATCTATTCATTGCCCTTGTTCCTTTATTTTTGTTTTTGTCTTCCGCTTTTCTTCTACCTTTTGTGATTTTTGACTGAGCATTTTATATAATTCCAGTTTCTCTCCTTTTTAAAAAAGCATATTAGTTATATTTCCTTTTTTTCAGTTATACTTCCTTTTTTTTAACTTTCCTTAGTTGTTTCACTAGAGTTTGCAATATCCATTTATAATTAATACAAGTCCACTTCCAAATAACACCATACCACTTCCTGGGTAGTGCAGGCCCCTTATAACAGAGTTTCCAGTTCCTTCTTCCTGTCCCTTGAACTCTGCTGCCATTCATTTCACTTATCCAAAAGCTACAGTCATCCAACACATCATTGCTAGTATTATTTTAAACAAACTCTTATTATTGGATAAGTAAAGAATAAGATCTCAGATCTCAGCTTAGAAGTTTCTTCTTTCTGGGACACCTGGGTGGCTCAGTTGGTCAAACATCTGACTCTTGATTTCAGCTCAGATCATGGTCCCAGAGTCGTGGGATCAAGTCCTGCCACATTGGTCGTGGATCCTGCTTAAGATTTTCTCTCTCCTTCTCCCTCCCCTTCTGCTCCTCCCCCTGCCTTACAAGAGTTTGCTCTCTCACTCCCTCTCTCTCTCAAAAAAAAAAAGTTTATTCTTTCAGAAGCTCTTCCTGAAGTCTGGGTGAAGCCCACCCCCATGCTTCTTGAATCATAGAACCAATCACACTGTCTCTTCACTAACTCAAAACATGTTGAAGGACAGAATCTTGTGAGTCTCATTTGCTGCTGTAGCCTGTGTAGTATCTCGTCAATATTGATAAGTGTTTTGGTATGGGTGAATGAATTAGTGAATAAAAGGACAAATACATCTCCTTTGAGTTCTTGGCCCACCCAGTTGGCCAAACCGGCAGGCACCTTATCCATTTGAATATGCCACCAATATCCTAGTTTGAAACCCAGAGAGAGAACTTGGAGCAGTTTCTCTTTGAACCTCAATGCAAATTCCATTCACAAATATAGCATGCTCCAGCTTTCATCACACTTGTACAAATGTTTGTCTCAGTTGGATTTCCCTGCCACACTTTGAGATAGGTGCGTATAGATCATCGGTCATATTCCCTGGAAACAGAGCCTGAGATGGGGATTCCTGAGCATGCAATTTATCAAGGGTGGCTCTCAGGAGACAAGGAATGAGGGAAACAGGATAGGCAGGGCAAGAGAAGGAACTGAGCAAGGATGTGTGATCAGATGGAGTCTAACCAATGCCTGAACCTTGTAGGAAGCTCTGGAGTATGAATAAGCCACAGATTTGCCCAGGCCTGAAGCAGAGGACTGGACTTTTGTAACTCCATATAAGTTAGTAACTGGCTATGGGCTGATTCAAGGAGAGGAAAGGGATGTAAATTTCCAGGCATTTCCCAGCAACATGGTTCCCATCAACCAAGAAGGGAGAACCTGTGAGCTGTTAGAGTCACCATGCACAACAGCTAGGGATGATGCAGTGGTCATGTAATGCAGATCTGGGTAGAACACCACCGACGCTTACTGGAGTACCTACAAGAAAGCTGACTCAGAAAGCATAAGAAACTTGCCCAGAGTTACTCAGATAACAAGCCTAGTCCTCCAGACTCTGAATCCCCAGCTCAGTCTGCCCAAATCCAGCCCCACCTACCATGGACTGGTTCTGGTTGCTGTTTGACAGGGTGGCTTGCTTCTCAAGGGTCAGGGAAGCAGAGAGGAAAGCTCTCTGGGGCCACCACATCGCATGCCCAAACTTGAGAGGCTGGATGAGGAGGACGGTAGGGGTGAGAATTTGGGAACCTTAGACCCCACATCCCAGACTCTATCACAGTTGCTGGGAATGGCAAGTGGCGAACTTCTATTCTGCTTTGTCCAAAGCTGGGGCTTTTGCAGTGCAGCTGGGGAAATCTGCCTAGCCATGGCAGAAAAGTCTGGATTGGGGGCCCCTGTGGACAATGAGAACAGGTGCCCTACAGAAGATTGTTTCCAGGCACTTCTCGCTCAGATGTGGGGCCTCAGAGTGCAAAAGTGACAAGGCAAGCTGGAGACGAAAGGGGAAGGGGACTTTGTTGAGTACTTCCCACAGGCCAGAACATTTACTCCTGCTTTTAATTAACCCCCCAACCACGTAGATCCACGAGGATCTACTAGAGCCATTTTTACAGGCGAGGAAGCTGAGGTGCAGAAAAGTGAAGTAATTTATCTGTGGTCACAGAGATAAAAAGTGACAGAAATTGGGATGCTTGAGTGGCTCAGCGGTTTAGCATCTGCCTTTGGCTTGGGGCATGATCCTGGAGTCCCGGGATCGAGTCCCGCATCGGGCTCCCTGCATGGAGCCTGCTTCTCCCTCTGCCTGTGTCTCTGCCTCTCTCTCTCTGTGTCTCTCATGAATAAGTAAATAAAATCTTTAGAAAAAAAAAGTGACAGAAATGATCATTTCGTGCAAACCAGCTTAGCTAAGCAAAAGACATCTTATTTCTGGTTAAAAGTATCAGGGTAGCATCATTTATTCTCAGATGTCAGTCACTGTTCTGTGTTCATTAACAAGCTAATGGAGTAAGACTGAGCATCCCCATGTTAGAGATGAGCTGAGACTCAGAGTGGCCAAGTGACTTGCTCAAAGACACCCAGCTAGTAAGCTGTGGAGAGGTTGGTAATTAATATCAGAACTTCATGAAAATTTCCCTGCATTTAATTTGTAAATGCCTATATGAATAGTTGTACTTAGTGTAGCTGTTGGGCAAACTTTTGAGGGAATTTCATACCGTAGATTGTGTTCAACCAGGCCATTTGCCAATGCCACAAAGTCATGGTTCACACACACACACACACACACACACACACACACATACACACAAAGGTGGGGGCAGGTGAGGTAGCAGCTCCTGGAGAAAGAAGCCTGCCCAGCCCTTCCTATGTCAGGGTCCAGACTTGCCAGAGACCCATGCTTGGCCTGGCCCTGGAGGTCAGGAGAATGACTCAGCTCTGACCCCAAGGAACTGCACACCCAAGAAGCGAAAAGACATGTGCCTAGATTTCTACCTGAGGTTTTGGCAAGAGTGTGGGGATGCCGACCCGTCAGAGGAGGGGACATTAAATCTCATCCCAAACCAGAGGCTCCAGAGGAGGTGGCCTTTGAGCCAACAAGCTCCAGGAAGCATCGTGGACCTCTGATTCCCGGGGGCACTTTCCTGGGGTGGAGGCCAGTGAGGTCAGAACTGTCCATTTCCTGCCCCTGCAGGTGACAGGTCCAGGAGGAGACCCTCACGGAAGCAGCCTCCCAGAGCCGAGCGTGTGGCAGGCAGGCGTGGAGCTCAGCCTAGCCAGAAGGAGCGGGCCGAGGGGAGCCCAAGGCCAGGGTCCCCCCGGAGGAAGCAGGCAGAGCACCAGAGACTCAGAGAGGATCTGGGGAAGCCTGGGCGGAGCTCCACAAAGAGGACCTGTGAGGGGAGGAGGAAGAGAGATGGGAGGGCTTCCCTCAAGGAGCAGAGACAGAGAGCTCCCCCAAAGAAGGAAAAGGAGGCACTGAGGAAGGAGACACGGAAGCGACCAAAGAAACACAGGTATGTTGTAATTCTGATTCTGGTGCATCTTTTTTTAAAGATTTATTTATTTGAGAGAGAGAGGGAGGGAAAGATCGAGCACAAGCAGGGGGAGGGGCAGGGGAGAGGGAGAAGGAGACTCCCGCTGAGCAGGGAGCCAGATAGGAGCTCCATCCCAGGACCCTAGGATGGACCTGAGCTAAAGGCAGACGCTTAACCTACTGAGCCACCCAGGCACCCCCAAGTGCATTTTCTTGATTGCCAGTCTCCTCTCCTTCGGCCCTTCCGCCTCCCCTGATGAAGGGCTAAGGTCTCGTCCCCTGGTTTGGTGACCCCTGCTCTCATCTGCTTCTGTTTGTCCCTGCCTTTTCCACTGCCCTGCCCTCCCCATCTGGGGCAGAAATGGGAGGAGGATCTTGGCCATCCCAGGCAGACTGGCCACTCTCAAAGCCAATGCCTCCTGTCCAGCAAGTGCAAATGGGAGCACTGAGTGGGGGAGGTGACATGGCAGCAGGATGGGACAAGATCCCAAGTCTCCTGGATTTCAGCTGGTGACTCACCACAGCTCTGGAAGAGGTGCTGAGAGAAATGAGCAGAATTGGATTTAGCAGTCATCGTAGGACTTAAGCACACCACTTCCGCAGTCTGGACCTGTGTCCTCTTCTGTGAAATGTTGCATTGGTCTAGAGGACTTTCAGTGGTTCCACCAGCCCTGAAAATTAGGATATGGGGGGTTTTATTTGTTTTGTTTTCTCTGTTGCATGAGCACTGGCACTGTGGGTTCAGGGACAGAGCCAGATCATGGAATCAGCAAGTCGGGAGTTTAGTTCTTTGCTACTAGTTTTGAGGGGACATCTTCTCTTTGCCTCCCTTTTTGGCTTTACTCACTTCTTGGGATGTTTAAGAATCCCTGTTGAGGGATCCCTGGGTGGCGCAGCGGTTTAGCGCCTGCCTTTGGCCCAGGGCGCGATCCTGGAGGCCCGGAATCGAATCCCACGTCGGGCTCCCGGTGCATGGAGCCAGCTTCTCCCTCTCCCTATGTCTCTGCCTCTCTCTCTCTCTTTCTCTCTGTGACTATCATAAATAAATAAAAATTTAAAAAAAATAAAAAATAAAAAGAATCCCTGTTGATGGGGCACTTGGGTGGCTCAACAGTTGAGCATCTGCCTGGGGCTCAGGTCGTGATCCCTGGGTCAGGGATCAAGGCCCACATCTGGCTCCCTGCGAGGAGCCTGCTTCTCTCTCTGCCTCTCTCTGTGTGTCTCTCATGAATAAATAAATAAAGTCTTTTTAAAAATCCCAGTCGATGATGATGGCTAGGGAGGTTTTTGAAATAATTGAAGGAATCAGGGTTATGGTGAAGAATATGTTCCCTCCCATGGGGCTCTAGGGTGTTTAGAAAAGACAGTCCTGATCCCAAGATGCTGAGAGTCTAGCAGGGGAGATAGGATACAGGCAACAGTCTTTACAAGACAAGGCAGAAAGTAGTATGTGTCTGAGAAAGGATTTATTGAAATGCCTTCTTGGTGGGGCACTGGGGCATCAGGGTTCCTGCACAGGGCAGGTAAGCATTTCGGCCTGTCATTGAAGCACAGATGTCATTTGAACAAGCAATGACTGAATGCCACCCACACCCAGACTGAGGGATCCCCCATAGAAAGACTCAAGGCAACTATCACGGGGTGCCCATGAGGCATGCCAAGACACTCCTGTGCCCTAGGCTTTCCAGAGGTGAAGTGTTGGGGCCCCTCCTCTCACCTATGTCTCATCACTTCTCCTCTGCTCTTTGAGTTCTTCAGAAATTAAAACTCACCAAGGCTTGGGGATCCCTGGATGGCTCAGCGGTTTAGTGCCTGCTTTCGGCCCAGGGCAGGTCCTGGAGTCCCGGGATCGAGTCCCACATCGGGCTCCCTGTATGGAGCCTGCTTCTCCCTCTGCCTGTGTCTCTGCCTCTCTCTCTCTGTGTCTCTCATGAATAAATAAATAAAATTAAAAAAAAAAAAAAAACTTGCCGGGGCTGCTGTGAATTGTTCTCTAAAACCTGCAGTAACCCAAGCCCACATCCTGGTGTTTCTGTTTATGGAACTTGCTAAGAAGGCAGCTGGAGCGTGGTCTTCTCCACGCCTCCACCTCACCCCATTGGCTACTGCTCCACCTGGAGTCACTGTTTCCAAGAACTAGGATTTTGTGGCAGCCGAACACATGGTCAGTCTTGTGTGTGAGATGCTGAGGCTCCTCACATGGGGGAAGGGTTCCTGCTGGAAGTTCCCTCCCCCTGTGCTGTCCAGCACCATCACCGCAGCCACATGCTGAGTGAGCCCTTGACATGCAGCCAACATGACCAAGGAATTGAATTTTTAATCTCCTTTCTTTTTTTTAAATCTCCTTTCATTTTAATTCAAGGTGAATACTATTGAGTTGACACAAGAGTTAGTGAATTTACTTAACTTAGGACAGACAGCTGTATTTTTAAAATCAATTTAAATTTGAAGATGATGCATTTCTTCTTAAAAATAAAAGGCAAACTGCTTTTGTCAATGCAGATGCAAATGTCAAAGGAAAATGACATTCTGCTACTTGGTTAATTTGTTAGGAGACTTTTAAGTATGTTTAAAACAACTTGAGTGTGTGGATCTACCCTTTCAACTGTAAATTTTGTGAAATCCAGGTACAGATCAAATATGTTCAATGAAAATTTAATGTCTGAATTGACATGCACAGTGGTTGTGGGATGAACACCAGATTTTGAAGACAGCACAAGAAGAATATAAAATACTTCATTAAGGGCAGCCCCGGTAGCGCAGCTGTTTAGTGCCACCTACAGCCCAGGGTGTGATCCTGGAGTCCCGGGATCGAGTCCCACGTCAGGCTCTCTGCATGGAGCCTGCTTCTCCCTTTGCCTGTGTCTCTGCCTCTCTCTGTCTCTGTCTCTAATAAATAAATAAAAATCTTTTTTAAAAGTTTTAAAAATACCTCATTAATAATTTTTATATTGGTTACATGTTAAAATTACAATTTTTGACATGTTGGATTCAATAAAATGTATTATTAAAATTAACTAGGCAGACCAAAAAAAATAATAATAAAATAAAATTACCCATCTCTTCTTGACATTTTAATATGGTTACTAGAAAATTTTAAATTACAACACATGGCTTGGGTTACAGTTCTATTGAGCAGCATTATGCTAGAACATGGTGGGTAGCGAGCACGCAGAGAAAGAGTTGGGGGAGGCAACTCTCCTGGTGTTTTGGGCTACAGGACAGAGTTGTGGCCTCTTCTGATGGGTGGTGGGAGTCACTGAGGGCTTCTGAGCAGGAGCGGATCTCTGAGGGGTGGTCAGGGTTGGGAGGGCCATGGGCTCCTATACATTCCACAGAGCACTTGCCAACCTTTCACTCTCCCCCTGCTCTGCCCTGGCTCTGCCTGCAGATCACCCTCCCTGGCCTCCAGCACCTCTGGTGGGGAATCTCTGTCAGAGGAGGAGCTGGCCCGGATCCTGGAGCAGTTAGAAGACAAGAAGAAGCTCATTGCCACCATGCGGAACAAGCCCTGGCCCATGGCAAAAAAGCTTAGGGAGCTCAGGTGAGCAGGGGGTGGTCCACCGGGGCCTCTTGATGTGCAAAAGGCTTGGGTCTTTCTGATGGACCCAGAACACCTTCCATCTTGACTTGGAGAGGACTTGACAGGAAGGCGGGATTGACCCTCCCACTCTGCTTTGGTCCCTCTCTCCCCAGCACAAGCACAGCACCTGAGTAGGGGGCTGTTAGAGCCAAGACAAGAGTGAGTGGTGACCGTTGACAGAGGCCCTGCTGTTGGCCAGCACAGAGCAGGTTCTGGTGGGAGAGACAGAGATCACGGTGCCCTGGCCTAGGGCCAACCCTTCTGCTGCCTGACAACCTTTCTGTCCCCCACCCCTTCCCCTTCTGTGCCTTCCTCACAATCCAACACAGACAAGCCTTCCTTGGAGGGCTTTTGGTGACAGCCCCCACCTCAACAAGTTCAGAACTCCCCTGTGTTCTTTAGGAACCAAGAACCTCTCCATGTGTATGTAGCACACCCACACTTGTGTGTGGGGAGCAGGGAGTGCGTCTGCCCGACCCAGGGCCAGGCTGCGATGGTGCTCCATGAATATAGTTCAGGCCTCCTCCTATTCAAGCCCCTGACTCCTGTTTCCAGCTCAGCCCTTCTCTGGCTTCCTTGGAAAGGCCAGCACTTTGAGCATTTTGTGAGTCTTCCCTCTCTGCCTCGGGAGAAAAGAGTGGGAGTCACATTTCTGGTTTTCTACTTTAAAAAAAGAAAGAAACTGTCAGTTGGCTAAGCATCTGCCTTCAGCTCAGGTCATGATCCCAGGGTCCTGGGGTTGAGCCCCAAGCCCCCCCAAGTAGGGTCAAGCTCCCTGCTCAGGGGGGAGCCTGCTTCTCCCTCTCCCTCTGCCCGTCACCCCAGCTTGTGAACCTGCAAATCATCTCTCTGTCAAATGAATAAATTAAATCTTAAAAAAAAAAAAAATCCAGCATTACCATTTCCCCCCAGGCTCCTCCTTGGCTTTTCTGCCACAGGGCTGCAGGGACACTCCTTTTCCCCTTCCCCCTTTATAAAGCCATTTCCCTGGCTCTGCTCACACATGAGTTTCCCATCCTCTCAAGCCAAGCGCCTCACCCTCTATTATGTAGAACAGTTTGGCAGCTGTTTTGACCTATTGAGCCTCACTGGTTACCCCCAAGAGACGCAGCAAAGATGCTGGGCTGCACAAACCCAAGGCGAACCCCAACAGGTTCTGGAAGACAGAGCTTACTCCATGCCAGGAAATTACCGCATTTGTATCCTACACAGCTACAGGAAAAAATGTGTCCCTCTGGCGCCGCCAGCCCAGTACTGACCAACAGAACTTTGGGGGATGATGGGAATGCTCTAAATCTGCACTAATAGTGCCCTATGTGGCTAGTAAGCACTCGAAAAGTGGTGAGTGTGACTAAGAAACTAAATTTTTTTGTTTTATTTTATTGTATTTAAATTAAATCATCGCTTGTGGCTGGTGGCTATAGTTTGGTGGCAGGTACAGCTTTAGGCAGTGGCTGTCTTCCTTCCTAGGCCCTTCTTCTGAAACTCCTATCTCCAGGCCAGGTTCTTCTTCCTGACAGGGGCGTGCAGAACAGCCACCTGTCACTCTAACAGAACCTCACCCCCCCACTCGGGTGTCACCTGAACACATCTTTTATTAACAGTGGAAAAAGAGCAACTGAGGTGCTTATGGAAATGAGATCTCCAGCCGGCTGGAAATCTCAAGGACTAGGAAGATTCCCCAGGGCTGTCTAGCTGTCCAGAGGAGAGAAGTCTGATATCTCCTCCAGCTGCAGGGGCAGGGGTCCTGCTCTTGGTGTGAGTGGGAAGCCTTAAAAGCCTGAGAAGTTGAACAGACCCACGTTTCTGTCCCTGGGTCCCTGGGGCAGAGCTCCTCAGCCAACACCGGCCTCTTCCCTCCAGGCCTCCCCCCTCCCTCCTCCCTCTCTGGAGCCTCCTTATCCCAGACTCCCGTCTTAGGCGGGAGAGCTTCAGCAGCTCCAAGCAAGCTGGTGCCTCTGCCTAGATCTCTGCTTTCTGCCAGCCCACCTGGCTGATTCCCACAGACCCTGTAAGACTTAGGCCAAGTGCTCCCCTGCAGGGAAGCCCCATGGCCCTCCTCACATTCAGACCGAGCTATTTACTGCCCCTCTGATCCCCCTGGCACTGAATGCTCCAATTGAGCATCCCCCTCGACTGGACACTCTTGTCTGCAGAGCTGTGTCTAATTCATCTTTTACTATTCTTTTTATTATTTCTCTTTTAGTATTGCCACCACTTACTGAGCACTCCCTGTGTGCCAGACACTGTTCTGAGTGCTGGTGTGTCACAGCCCATTTAATCCTACAGCCACTCTGTGATATAGGGACTATTACTGTTGTCCCAAATTTACTAAAGAGCAAATTGAGACACAGAGCAATTAAGTAATTTGCTCCAGGTTTGCAAGGTGAGTTAAGTGGCCTGGTTGGCATTTGGACTCAGGGATTCTGGCTCCAGTACCTGTGCTTTTCATTTGTAATTCTTTCTCTAGAGTTACTAAACATTCTAGAATGAATCCCTTTGCATCCTCTATGATTTCCCTCTCTGGCAGTGAGGTTTTTCATTGCAGATAGCATTCCCAGAGTACATCTTCCTTTTTTATTTTTAAGATTTTATTTATTTATTTTTCAGGGGTGGGTGGGTACAGAGGGAGAGAGAGAAAGAATCTCAAGCCAACTCACTGAGCTCGGTCGGAGCCTGATGTGGGGCTCAATCTCATGACCCTGAGAACATGACCTGAGCCAAAATTAAGAGTTGGACATTTAACCAACTGAGCCACCCAGGCACCGATAAATCCTTTTTCAGAATCAATAGTGTGGAGACCTCAGCCTCCGGCCCATTCGGGCAGCTGGCTGACCAGGGCATGGTTGTTGTGACAACCGAAGAAGGAATAGTAACGCATAAAGAACAAAACAGTGGTGAACTGACCCAAGCCTGTGCTCATGCCTCTGCCACCTCTGGGCAGCTTTGGCACTAGTCAGTCTCTGCCTTTTAGGACCCATGCATCAGGGATATTTGCTTTTATTTTTTTTTTAAGATTTTATTTATTTATTTATGAGAGACACACAGAGAGAGAGCCAGAGACACAGGCAGAAGGAGAAGCAGGCCCTATGCAGGGAGCCCGATGTAGGACTTGATCCTGGGACCATGGGATCATGCCTTGAGCCAAAAGCAGACACCCAACTGCTGAGCCACCAGGCGTCCCACGTTTGCTTCAACCATAGAATTAATCAGATGTGTCCCTCAGCTTTATCAGATGATATCTTAGAAAATTACCCAAATTGCCTGTTTTCTTCAGAGAAATCTGAAGAATTCCACTTCCAGAAAAAGGCAGTAGACCTGCTTCTGCCAATTCTTCCCACTAACTACAACTAAAACCCTGGACATTACCTGTAAAGCAAACATAAGAAGACTCAGAAAGGTGGAAAGAAGAAAATGGTCTGGTTAAAGACCTCATGACAGAGAATTGATAGGGCACTGAGTTATGGGGTTTTCTTCTTGCCCTATATTTCTGGCCACCCAGAAACATGGATAGAAACAGACTAAAAAATACCTCAAGAAAAATCAGCTCTCTCTAGCCAAAGGCCCAGGAAAGGGATAGTCTGTCGAGATGGCAAAGTCATAGGCAACAGCAATCTTACTCTAGCCAAGCCCCACAAACAGAAAGCAGTCCCATCCCCATCCCTGGCAGCAAAAGCAAAGTGAGGAAGCCTAGATTACCTCCCTTGCCAGGTTATAACTGGTGCCCCTGATGCCCCCACAAGGGTAGTATCAGAGGAGGCTGAGTGGGTAGTATGGACTTTCATCCCCACCAGGCAGTCATGAGCCCTCCCTCTCCTTTGGGTGTCTATGGAGGCCACATGGGGAGTCTAGACTTTCACCACCACCTGACAGAAGCAAGGCATCCCTCCTAGCCAGGAAGATATGAGAAGAACCTGGTTGGAAGCCTGAACTCCCATCCCTGCTCAGCAGTAAGGAAGAGTTCCTACCCAGCCTCAGGTGCCAAAGAGGGCCAAGTAAAGAACATGGACTTCCACCTGGAAGTAACCAGACAGCATCCCTTTCACCCACTGAAGCCATGTCAGAGGCGGCCTGCTAAAGCAGAAGATTTACACAAGATCCATTTAAACAAGATTTAAACAACCATTTAAATAATAATCCATTTAAACATAATACCCAAAGTGTCCAATATTCAACTGAAAGTCACTCATCCTACCAAGAACCAGGAAGATCTTAAGCTGAATGATAAAAGACAACTAAAGATGCTAACACCAAGATGACATAGAGGATAGAATTACCTGGCAAAGATTTTAAAGAAACTATCATAAAAGTGCTTCCCTGAGCAATTATGAACACATGAAACTAATGAAGAAATAGAAAGTCCAGGGCAGCCCCGGTGGCTCAGCGGTTTAGTGCCGCCTTTGGTCCAGGGTGGGATCCTGGAGACCCAGGATCAAGTCCCACGTTGGGCTTCCTGCATGGAGCCTGCTTCTCCCTCTGCCTGTGTCTCTTCCTCTCTCTATATATATATGTATCTCATGAATAAATAAATAAAATCTTAAAAAAAAAGTCTAACAAAAGAAATAGAAGATCTAAAAAAAGAACAACTAGAAATTTTAGAAGTTGGAATCCCTGGGTGGCTCAGTGGTTTAGCGCCCGCCTTCAGCCCAGGGAGTGATCCTAGAGTCCTGGGATTGAATCCCACATCAGGCTCCCTTTATGGAGCCTGCTTCTTCCTCTGCCTGTGTCTCTACCTCTTCCTCTCTGTGTGTCCCTCAAGAATAAATACATAAAAATCTAGAAAGAAGAAAGAAAGAAAGAAAGAAAGAAAGAAAGAAAGAAAGAAAGAAAGAAAGAAAGAAGAAAGAAAGAAAGAAAGAAAGAAAGAAAGAAAGAAAGAAAGAAAGAAAAAGAAAGAAATTTTAGAAGTAAAAAATACAACTAAAATTTAAAAAACTGAATGAGTGATCTCAACAGCAGCATGGAGAGAGCAAAGAATCAATGAAACTGAAAATAGACCAAGAGAAATTAACCAATTTGAACAAGAGAGAAAACAATCTGGGAGAAAAATGAATGGGACATGTGGGACTATAATAAATGCTCTAATGTTAATGTCTCTTCCACATCCCTTGCCCTGGATATGAGAGGATAGGGGGAAGAGTCCCAGAAAAGAGAAGAAAGCAGATGGGGCTGAAAAGGTCTTCCAAGAAATAATGCCTAATAATGAGCACCTGGGTGGCTCAGTGATTGAGTGTCTGCCCTTGGCTCGGTCATGATCTCAGGGTCCTGGGATCCCACACTAGGTTCCCCATGAGCTCTCCCTCTGCCTGTGTCTCTGCCTCTCTGTCTGTCTCTCATGAATAAATAAATAAAATCTTAGAAAATAAAAGAAAGAATGACTAAAAATTTCTCAAATTTGGCAAAACTTACAGATTTGAGAAAACTAAATAAACCCTATACAGGATGAACCAAAGTAATTCATGTCAAGACACCATAGTCACATTTCTTACCAGCAGTCAGAGAGAAACCTGTAAGGGAAAACAATTAGAATGACAGCAAATTTCTTGCTAGGAGCCCTGGAGGACAGAAGGTGGCACAACAATTTTTCAAGTGCTAAATAAGAGAATTGTCAGCCCAGAATTCTATAGCCCCAAAAATATCCTTTAAGAATAAGAAGAAATCAGGGAGCCTGAGTGGCTCCAATCATGATCTCAGGGTTCTGGGATCAAACCCCATGCAACCTGCTCCATGCTCAGTGAGGAGTCTGCTTGTCCCTCTGCCCCTCTCCCTATTCATGCTCTCTCTCTGTCTCTCTCTCAAATAAATAAATAAAATCTTTAAAAAGAAGAAGAAATCAAGACATTCTCAGATGAAGGAAACCTAAAAGAATTGTTACCAGCAAACCTACCCTAAAAGAATGACTAAGGTAAATTCTTTTAACAAAAAAGGAAATGATAAAAGAAAGACTCTTGGAACATCAGGAAGGAAGAACAGGGTAAGAGCAAAAATATTGGAAACTGTCATAGATTTTCCTTCTCCTCTTGAGTATTTAAAATTATGTTTGACAGTTGAAGAAGAAATTATAACACCATCTAATGTGGTTCTCAATGAGTGAAGGGAAAATATTTAAGACAATTATAAATGGGAGGTTAAAAGGATGTAAAAGGAGGTAACACTTCTACACTTTACCTAGTAAAATGTCAGCACCAGTAGACTTTGAATACACACACACATGCACACACACACACACATCTTACATTGCATATTTCATGATATGGTAATATATAGTAATACTTAGAGCAACTACTGAAAAGGTCATACAAAGAGATAACACTAAAAAGCATCATAGACAAACCAAAGTGGAATCCTAAAAAATATTCAAGTAACCTGTAGGAAAAAGGAAAACAGAAATGAAAAACATAGAGGACAAACATAAAACAAAAAAGATGAAATTGTAGGTTTAAATTGTAATATATTAATAATTACATTAAATGTAAATGGTCTAAATATACCAATTTTAAAAACAGACTGGCAAAGTAATTTTTTAAATGACTTAATTGCATATGGTCCACAAGAAATCCAATTTAAATATAATGATATATATAGGTTGAGAGTACAAAAATGACAAAAATACACATATATCATGCAAACATTAACCAAAATAACAGTAGAAGAGGCTACATAAATATCAGATAAAGTTGATTTCAGAGTAAAGGAAATTAACAGGGACAGAAAGGAACATTATAGAATGATAAAAGTATCAATCCATCAAGAGAAAGACATAATAAACCTAAATGTATAAGCACTGTTTTGGGTTCTACAGTATATTATCTTGGGATGTGTAATAAATTAACCCAAACTTAGTAATTTAAAACTGTAATGAAAATTTACTCTCTCCTATGGGTCAGAAAATCAGGAGCAACTTAGTTGGGCAGTTCTGACTTAGAGTCTCTGATAAGGTTGAGTCAAGATGTTGGACAGGGCTGCAGTCATCTGAAGGCTTGACTGGGGCTGGTGAATCCACTTCCAAGGTGCCTCACTCACATGGATGACAAGTTGATGTTGGTGGTTAGATAGCAGCCTCAGGGGGGATCCCTGGGTGGCTCAGTGGTTTGGCGCCTGCCTTTGGCCCAGGGCATGATCCTGGTGTCCCGGGATTGAGTCCCATGTCGGGCTCCCTGCATGGAGCCTGCTTCTCCCTCTGCCTGTGTCTCTGCCTCTCTCTCTCTCTGTCTCTCATGGATAAGTAAAATCTTTAAAAAAAACAAAGAGGCCTCAGTTTCTCTCCATTGGCTGCTTGAGTATCCTCACGACATAGCAGCTGGCTTAAGAGGATGTATTCAAGTAGAAAGTCACAATACCTTTTATGTCCTAGTCTCAGAAGTCATAAAATGTCCCTTCTACCACTTTCTATTCATTGGAAACAAGTCACTAAGTCTGGCCCACATGCAAGGGGAGGAGAATTTGGTTCTCCATTTTTTTTTTTTAAGATTTTATTTATTTATTTATTTATTTATTTATTTATTTATTTGAGAAAGAGAGAGAGCAAGAGAGAAGTGGAGGGACAAGGACAAGCAAACTCCATGCTGAGCAAGGAGCCTGATGCAGTCAGGCTTTGACTCTGTCAAGAGTCAGACAGTTAACCAACTGAGCCACCCGAGTACCCAGTTCTCCATTTTAAAGGGAAGAATAATAATTTGCTAATGTATTTTAAACTACAACCTACGCTTGGTTAGCCTCCACTGCCCTTGGGTTGATTCAGTGAGGTCTCTAGAGCAGATGCCTCACCTGGCTGATCTGAATTTCTATTTAGTGTGAACTCAGCATTTATTTGGCCATTGTCTCCACAACTAAAAGTGGAAATTGCCTGGGGACAAAGGGAGATGCCAAACCAGCATGGCCCAGACCACCTTCAACCTCTGGCCACCTCCAGCCCCTAGCCACCTCCTTTTAACAATCAATGCTTCCTTCCCCCTTCCATGTGTCTTCTAGATTTCAGGCTGGCTACGATTCTCTCTCAGTGTCCTGCATGGGACAGCAACATTCTGTGAGGATGCCATCACATACAGAGCTACCCTGTGTCTATTTTTACCTCAAATCTCTAAATTAAGTGTGATTTGAATCTGAATGCCTTCACCAGGGAGGAGTTTTTGGAAGCATATAATGTTTCTGAGAGATGCCACGGGCCAACTTCAGAGCATTCCTGTTGTGAAAGATCATGTTACCAAGCCCCTTGTCCAGGCACCTGGGGAGGCAGAGGCCTCCTCACACTAAGCCCCTGAACTAGCAGAGTCTTACCAGCTGCCCACGCTAAGAGCTACTGCTTCCTCAGAAGGGGAAGGGGTGACTGGCTGTCAAATGAAGTCGCTATACTCACGGTGCATGCATTCAGACACTTGATTCTCATATCACCCTCATTTCTAGATGAAAACTGCCACAGAATCCTGCTTGGGCTCTGGCACTAAAAGCCATACAATATACCTCCTTCCCTCCCAGCAGCCATAGCCACCCTGATTCGTGTTTTCCAAACTGGTTTGGGCCACTTTATTCACAAGAAGGATCTTCCAGGAAGCAAATGTGGGGGGATTCTGAAGTGCTGTCTGTGGTGTGCCTACACATGAAAGCCCTTTCTTCAATAACTTCTTCCTCTGCTGAGTGCTGGAGGGACCTAAGGGGTTAATCGTCACCTACCAAAAGGGAACTTGAGATCCACACCCCTAAAAGCTTCCTCAAAACAACAGATCCTTCCTCTTTTGCTATTTCACTGCATTTATCACACACCATCTGGTAGGAGGAAAAAAGAGAGGCAAGTTTACAGGAAGTTCCCTTTTCAAAGGACACTTGGTGACAAGGGGGGAACAGAAGCACCTGACAGAAGTAAGATTTACATCAGGAAATACAGGGCAGGGCAGCCCCAGTGGCTCAGCGGTTTTGCATCTCCTGCAGCCCCGGGGTGTGATCCTGGAGACCTGGGATCGAGTCCCACGTGGGACTTCCTGTATGGAGCCTGCTTCTCCCTCTGCCTGTGTCTCTGCCTCTCTCTCTCTCTCTTTCTCTCTCTCTCTCTCTGTGTCTCTATGAATAAATAAAATCTTAAAAAAAAAAAAAAAAGAAAGTACAGGGCAGGAGCCAGGGTTTCCATAAACCAAATACTCTCTGGATTATAGGCAACATGTTTAAAAAGGAGCTTGCTGCAAAAATCACAACCTGAGGCAAAGGCAGACGTTCAACCACTGAGCCACCCAGGAGCCCCACCAAAATTCTTAAACCAGGGAGGCTTTTCATAGTGAATGGTCCTCGAGATTTGCATCCAGTAGTGGGCACAGCACTCTGTTCTCCTGAGGGATCTGGGCATCTAGACACAGAATCTGGACATCAAGAAAAGAAGCATTTGCTGTCCAGCCCAATGGCTCAGAAACAAGAGCTGGCTCTTACTTTCAAGAATTCTCATTTGAAGTCCCCAAATCTTAAAAGCTGGCACATTTAAAGATTTGTTTCTTTATTCTAGAGAGAGAGACCGGGGTGAGGGACAGAGGAAGAGAATCTCCAAGCAGACTCCCCATTGAGCACAGAGCCCCATGAGGTGGGGTTCCATCTCTGAGATCACTGCCTGAGCCAAAACCAAGAGTCAGACTCTTAACTGACTGAGCCACTCAGGTGCCCCAAAACCTGGCACATTTACACCCACAAACTCTAAGTGCTTATGAGCCTCTGCTCACATGTAAAATACAGGAAAAGAACAAAAATACAAATTTCATGAAAACATTTTTTTGTGTGATGGCTAAGTTGGTAGCCACAGATAACTAACTGCCAGGACATGTCCTGCCTCGCGGGGAACAGGGAGCTGATCTCATTAAGGAGCCTTAATCCCATACAGACCAGTTTTTCACCCCAGGCTCAAGAGCTAGACAGTCAGCCTGATTAACCTGGAGACATCCGAATAAAACCAGCTTCAGACAGTCAGCCTTATTAATATGGAGATATCCGAATAAAACCAGCTTCAAGATTCACCTGAGGTTAGAATGTGACTTTGACTCTTGTCGTCTGCCTGCACTTGCACTTTGGAGGTGAGATAGGTATTGTACAGCAAATGGCGGGGCGCAGCAACATCAGCTAGACACACAACACAGCTCCACAACGCCGCCTTCCGGCCACGCTGAGATGGACTTCGTTCCTCATCCATTTGTGTGGCTCTATCCAGTGCTGAAAAACTGGCTGTCTGGGGGCTGGGATGGAAAGGCCCAGATTTGCAGCATTTGCTGATTTCCACGGTCTAAATACTCCCACCGTGGCCAATTTCAAGCTACCAACAGTTTAACAGCTGGATGGCCAAGTTCCTGAATATTTAACACTGGGTTCTCAGGAGCCAGTTCTCACCAGCCCCAGCACACTCCCCAGAATACTTAATAGACAAACTGATCCGTGGATTTCTCATCCAACCTTCCGTGGAGATTCACTCCCTCATTCAACATTCATGCAGTCCACAAATGTCTACTGAATGCTATATTCATTTTCTTTTTTTTTTTTTTTTTTTTTACTGAAGTAGAGTTGACATACTATATTATATTCGTTTCAGGTGTACAACAGCATGATTCGATGTGTATATACATGACACAGTGCTCACCACGATAAGTCTAGCTACCATCTGTCACCATACAACGTTATTACAATATTATTGACTATATTCCCTAGACTGTACTTTACATCTCTGTGACTTATTTATTTTATAACTGAAATTTTTTACCACTTAATCCCCTTCATCTGTTTTGCTGTGTTTGTTTCTATTGCTGCTGCAACAAATTGCCACAAAGGTAACTATTTAAGGCGATACTTCTCGGGCCACCTGGGTGGCTCAGGGGTTGAGCATCTGCCTTCCACTCAGGGTGTGATCCTGGGGTCCTGGGATGGAGTCCCACATCCGGCTCCCCGCCAGGAGCCTGCTTCTCCCTCTGCCTCTCTCTCTCTCTCTCTATCATGAATAATAAATAAAATCTTAAAAAAAAAAACAGATAATACTTCTCCGTTCACAGTGCTGCTGGTCAGAAGTCTGGGGTGGCCTGGCTGGATTCTCTGCTCAGGGTCTCACTCAGCTAAAATCAAGATATTCGCAAGGCTGAGGCTCCCATGTGGGGCTAGAGGTCTTCTTCCAAGTTTGCTGGATTTTGGCAGAATTCACTTCCTTCTGTTGGTTTCCTCCTGAGGGCCCCCAGCAACAGAGGGTCAAGAAATCTCTTGCTTTTAATTTCTCTGACTTCCCTTTCTGCCCTTTTTTCTTTCTTTCTTTCTTCCTTTTCTTTCTTTTCTTTTCTTCTTCTTCTTCTTCTTCTTCTTCTTCTTCTTCTTCTTCTTCTCTTCTTCTTCTTCTTTCTTCTTCTTCTTCTTCTTCTCTTCTTCTTCTTCTTCTTCTTCTTCTTCTTCTTCTTCTTCTTCTGTGTTTAAGGGCTCATGTGATCATGTGATTACTCTGGGCCCTTCCAGAAAATCCAGGATAATCTCCCTATTTTAAATTCTGGAATCTTAAAAAAAAAAAATTCTGGAATCTTAATTGTATCTGCAAAGTCCCTTTTGCCATTCAGGGGCATGTCACCAGAGGTGCCTGCCATGTACTAAGCACCATTCTTAGAATTTAGGAAACTTCAATGAACAAAACAGACAAAATGCCCTACCTTCTTGGAGCTTATATTCTAACTAGGGGTATGAAAACACTTAAGACTTTTAGAGAGAAAAAAAAGACTTTTAGCAACATATATGCTCTCATAGTTCAGATTTCTTTTGGTCTGGTGTTAATTGAAGTTCTCCCTCTAACTCTCTTTTTTTTTTCCTAACCAGGGAGGCCCAAGAATTTGTGGAGAAGTATGAAGGAGCCTTGGGAAAGGGGAAAGGCAAGCGACTCTATGCCTATAGGATGCTGGTGGCTAAGGTGGGTGGTAGAGAGGCAGCAATCCCTCAGGAGGGCTTGTTCACCCTCTGAACCCGGGTGACCATCACAGGCACCTGCCCAGCCTCTGCATCAGTGTCCAGCTCCCCCAGAATCCTCAGTGTGAGGTCTGGCTGAGCAACTGATTTGTCTAGGAATGCAAACCAACTGTCTCCTGTCAATTTCTCTACATTTATCTGTGAGAGCATCAGTGTATTTGAGACTCACTTCCTCTCTGGTGAAGAACTATAAACTAACAAAACTGATGAGATTAAAGCACTGAGATCTTATTTCCCAAGCCCTAAATCAGGACACATGGTTTGATAAATCATCCATTTTTTATATAACACTTGGAAGTTTTTTCATGGATTCCATGTTCATTGGTTCATTTGAGTTTTAACTTTTTCTTGGGGCCATTTGGATATTTCATATTCTTGCCAAAACTCAATCATTTCATTAAGATCATATGTATCATCAAAAAGTTGCAGATGGTGCTCCCATAATTTGAGGAATTACTTTCTGTACATGTTGGATTTGAGTCTTTTTTATTCCCAATACCTTTTTTTCAGGTTGACTTGCCTGACAGCAATCTATGTGTCATTTTATTAATTTTATCTAGAAACTACAACCGAACTGCACACTTAGGTTTTTTTTTTTTTTTTTTTTGCTCCAAATGAGGAATGTGCTCTTCAAATATATCTTTAATAAATGATTCTGTTTAGCAAATAGTTCTAGCTTCTTCCTTAGGAGAAGGATGGCTGTCGATCCTCTTCTGAGTTTATCTTCCTTCATTATTTAAAATTCTTTGTTTTCTCTCTTTGCATTCTCAGAAATTTCTCAGGTTTATTCCCAATATCATTGAATCCATTCTCTTCTGTTTCAATTATAATCTTTATTACCTATAATGCTTATTTTCCTTTGATGTTGCTGAGTTTTTAGCTACCTTGAACCCTTCCATGCTCTACTTATATTCTTTTTAAAATCCCAAAATGTTATCTTTTACCTAGAAACCATATTTCTTGTATCCTATTAAGAATGCTGAATAATTTCTCAAAACATGAGTTATGAAGACCTAAATGCTTGTCAAAAATTTCAAAGAGTCATATCCCTTTTTCCTTGTTCTGTAATACTATTTCTCAGACCTCAGTGGCTGTCTTAGTCATTCAGATCTGGATTTCATCCACAGAATGTGTAGCTTGTCCATGTCTTGTTCATCCACTATTTTAAATTCTTTTTCTGTATCCAGCTGGAGAACAAGACAACATTCTCATATAATATCCCAGTCCTTGGACCACAGCTACCATCTCATGTGGCTCTGAGGAAGGGTTGTGGGAGGGGGTGTCTTCTCCTGGCCACATCCCATCCCAGTCTTCTGATTCTCTAAACTAATGAAATATAAGAGCTACAATATGGAGCTTCACCATGGCCTTCTTGTCCTCTGCCCCACCTCCAGGGCATCACTTTTCAGGCCAAGATGCCCACAGCCTTGAGGAGCTATCAGATGGTTGCCAAGTGATCGACTAAGTTAACTTGGAGACTGTCCCCGGGGGCCTCCCTTAGCAATGATCATTACCCGTCTTGCCCCTCAGCCTTGCAAGTGTATATTCTGTACTGATTTTATCAGCACCCTGACAGGGGATCCATCTCTCCGGGGAGGATTCATATTAATAAAGCTTCTGGGACTGATAGGTAAAACCAGATGCTGGATTATTAATTTACAAGGAGAAATAACTGATAAGAGAACTGGAAATGTGAAGACTTCACATTAGCAGTGCCTTTTCCTTCTGATAGTAGAGTTACTTATGTGGGTAGCTAAACCACAATCCCATTTCCGATCTATCAACTTGCAACCACAAATCACTGTCATAGAAACCAAAATACTGACAGCCCAGGTGATGGGCAATGCTTTCCTTATAGACAGTCTTACACAGAAAGCCAAATATGCCAAAAATAAATTTTGAGCATGGGATCAGAGCTAGGGAAGGTAGACAAAGCAGTGGGACTGGAATGCCCAATGACCACCACCTGCTATTCTCCACATCCCTTCCTGTTTTAGGGATACCTTTGCCATTATTATCAACCAGGCATTGGCTTATGGGCTCCTCCTCTCTGTCGCATCTGTGACCACCACCCTCTTCAACAGCTAACTTCCTCTTTGTGCAGCAATCATCCCATCAGGATACATTCAAAGCCTGCAGGTCTGGAAACACATCAGATTCCTTCAGATAAATTTTCCTTTTGATTCTTTCGTGAATTTAAACATGGGAAAACTCCTTTCATGAATAAGTTCTTAGGTGATCTTTGTAATAATAGAAACTGACCTTAGGATCTCCTCTCTACTATCTCTTTGTCCACTGTTTTTATCCAACCAAATGAGTTTTTTATTTTTTAATTACAAATGGATTTATTTCTAGAGAGTGAGGTTGTTGGAGAGCAGCCCCTTGGGAATTGACAGATTTTCATCCAATCAGCAGGCAGACAGCTACTCAGGCTTCTGAATGATATAAACTCTAAGTGTTGGAGCTGGGAACAGACCATGGGAAGGAGCAAAATGCCTTCCTATTTACAGAAAAAAATAAAAACAACACAACAACTACAAAAAAAAACAAGCTGTTGTTTCACTAGGAGAATGGAAACCATGGGTTGAGGTTCTTCCAATTCCACCATCACTGCGGTTGAATACAATTCCTATCAGATTTGGGCACTTGGCTGTCTGCCAAACGTGGATGTAAAGGTCGTGAGATTTCTTTTTCCCCTTGAATTTTTGTTTTTTTAAAGATTTTATTTATTTATTCATGAGAGACAGAGAGAGAGAGGCAGAGACCTAGGCAGAGAGAGAAGCAGACTCCCTGTGGGGAGCCCAGTGTAGGACTCGATCCCAAGACCCTGGGATCACGACCTTAGCCAAAGGCAGACGCTCAACCACTGAGCCACCCAGGTGCCTGAATTTTTGTTTTAAGATAAAAAAAAATGTTATATCAGAGGTTGCTAACCTAATTTGATCCCCCAACATAAATTATATATACAATTCCTAAGTTCATATATAAACTATCTAAACGTGAATTTTTATCAGCACCGCAGACAAAGACAAGGCATTATGCTGCGCTGGCTTCTCTCTCACTCTGCTCCTGACTTTGGTGTTGACAGCATTAACATGTTCCTCCAATGTGTTCCTCCAGGCCCCAAAGCAGGATGTTAATAAACTGAGTGTATTATCTGTTTAATTTCAGAAGTGGGTCAAGTTTAAGAGAGACTTTGATAATTTCAAGACTCAGTGTATACCCTGGGAAATGAAGATCAAGGACATTGAAAGTGAGTGTTTTGGTGTCACCATTTTTAACTGGTTTATAAAAGAGTTTCCAAGGGCTTGCATTGTGTTCCTGACCAACTGATCAGGTTATTTCATAGGTCCTGTTGTATTAGAAAACAGAATGGACTTTGAACTATTGAAATATTGCATTTAGTCAGACCAAGATTTAAATTGTGTTTCTTCATTTCCTGATTGTGAGAGCATAGATAGACTGGTTAACACCACAGAGCCTCAGGTTATTTATCTGAAATATCCATTCCACAGATTGTTGCGAAAACTGAATCCATCACATACATAAAGTAGTCAGTACTGCTACCTTCGTCTTTCCATAATGTTTAAATCCTGCCATCTTTTCTTATGCCAGGTCATTTTGGTTCTTCAGTGGCATCATATTTCATCTTTCTCCGATGGATGTATGGAGTTAACCTTGTCCTTTTTGGCTTAATATTTGGTCTAGTTATCATCCCAGAGGTAAGCCAAGAGCTTCCTATATCTTTAGATAGTGTTAAGGCTTATCATGACCACCATCCTCATTTATATTAATCAAATGCACTCCATTTTACAAAGAATCAGTCATTTATTTTAAATTCTATACTCCCATCCTTTGCCCAAATAGTTCAGGACAAAGAATGGAACCAATGGAACCAAAATACTTGTGTTTTGTTTTTTTTTTTCCTTTTTTCTGAGTGTTCGGCTTTACTGAGAGCATGGGAGGCCCAGGTGCCTGGGGATAAGGCCGGGAATCAGCCAGAAGGGCAGTGATCCAATGGGCAGCCAGGGATATTGTTTCCAGAACCTGGGTTTCCCTGAAAGTGTGACTCTCAACTCCACCCCAGCCAAAGCCTTTGGGTCAAACATGGTGGCAGAGCAGGGATGATTGCAGTAGGGCTTGCCTTCATGCTCAATATGGCTCCCTAAAGTCAGCATCTTTTCACATTTCTCACACTTCAGGCAAGGACAATGCCAATTCTTCCCCAGAGAGGTCACCTGCTCAGCCACACACACCTGGTGGTCCACCAGGATTTCAGCTAGCCCCTGCACCCCATGGGTGGGGAGGGGCATCTCCAGTCCCCTAGGCCAATCCAGCCAAACACACAGGACAGGGGCACTCAAAATACTTGTGTTTCTTTTTTCTTCTTCTTCTTCTTTTTTTTAATACTCGTGTTTCTAAATTAAGAAGTGAACCCTACATTTTTCTATCTTTTGTTTTACTTTAAGATCATTGGAGATTGGGGCTCCTGGATGGCTCAGTTGGTTAAAAATCTGCCTTCAGTTCAGGTCATGATCCCAGGGTCCTGAGATCAAACCCTACATTTGGCTCCTTGCTTAGTTAGAAGCCTGCTTCTCCTTCTCCTTCTGCCTGCTGCTTCTCGTTTGTGCTCTCTGTCCAATAAGTAAATAAAATCTTTTTAAAAATCAGTGGAGAATTAATATCTTAGTATGTTTTTTTTCTTTACCCTGAAAAAAAAGAGAGAATGCATTGTATCATAATATACTTTTTTTTAAATCTTGCACTTAAATAGTACTCCTCACTATTCTCCCAGATATAATTTTATTACAGATGTAGGTGCATTCCTGTCTATAGATGATAATTGAGAGACAAAAGAGGAATAAGCAACTTGTGTGAAGTCACACAGTAAGTTTGTAGTGAATGAGATCCCAAGTCTCCAGAGTATTGGCCTGGGATATTTTCCAAGGAAAATATAACAAATTAGAAGATTTCTGTGAGGAACATCATAAGCATTACAGGAAAAAATACAACTGAATAAACAGCAGGACACGTTCTTCGAAGGAAAGAAGTGTTTGTATCTTCTCCACGCATCATCCTATCTTTCTGTCCCTACACAAGGTTCTGATGGGTGTGCCCTATGGGAGTATTCCCAGAAAGACGGTGCCTCGGGCTGAGGAAGAAAAAGCCATGGATTTTTCTGTCCTTTGGGATTTTGAGGTACCATCACCAATATGCCAATGCATTCCTATTATGTGATTGTAAGGCCTAACATTTGTGTGGATAAATGTGAAATATTGCATTTAGACATTGGAAAACCAGTGCTTAACTCACATTCCCCACTATGCAAAATGAGCTAGCCAACCATGTCCTCCTAAGTCCCTTTCATGGGTCCTTTCTGCAGCCACACACACTGCTCCCTTCTCTCTACCAGATCCATGTAAGTGATCCTACAGGATGGTTTTCTCTGCCATACCCACATTAAGACTCCAGGGCTATTGAGAGTTCAGCCATTCCCAAGCTTTGCATGGCATCCTCAACTGAATATCCTAACTGTTCCTCAAATTCAACATCTACCCAGCCAAATCCACATTGTTTTCTCCCATCTTCTTTATTGGAACCACCATTCACCCAATCATTGAAATGTGAAACCTGAAAGTCATTCTACACTTCTCCCTCTCCTCACTACCACCCTCCCTCCCACAACAACCAGTCAACCACTAACTCTGTCTTGACTAGGTGCCCATTTCTCTACCTCTCTTGCCTCTTCTTTGAATAATGTCCCCACCATGCCAGGACATGTTAGAATCTTCTGCTTTCTGCTTTGGCTTGGCTCCTAAAAAATCTCCATTCCTTCTGCTGCCAGAGTGATCTTTCTGAAATGCAAACTGGACCCTGTCACTTTCCTACTTTGGTATTCATTTATTCCCATTCCCAACAGAATAAAATTCAGTGTTTTGAGTCAGGTTTATGAAAGAACTGTTTGCCACGTGGTTGCTCCCTCCCTCTCCCACTCCATTTCTATCTCAGACTTTATGTTCTAATATTTATCAAGTTTGGGGGAAGTCCCTGAGTGAATCACATACCAGTGCCTTCCTGCTTTTGTTCAGAACACAGCCTGGGACACCCCTCCCTCTTTTGAGTCCCCTGACCCCCATGCCTTTATGGGGCTTGGTCCATAGCTCCAAGGAGTTCCTTTGGCTGGGAGGCCAGCCTGTGATGGTTCAGACAACAAATCATTGCTGCTGTCATCCATTACACTCATAGTCAAGTTCAAGACTTTTCAGGTATGTGTGGAAGTGAGTGGGAATATTTTTCCAAGTCATTTGGAATAAGGATGTTCCAAATAGCTACTACACTTCTAAGTAGTATATACTACTACTACTACTATGGACTACCTCTAAGGAATTTTTATTCTTTATTTTCTCTCAAGGGCCCCTTTGAAAATACATCCTACCTGCCCAAAGCAAACTGAATTTATTCAACAATAATCCTCTGTTTTGTTGTTGATGTTGTTGCTGCTGTCACCAATGATAAATATTTCTCTCTTTCTTTTTTTTACGTGTTTTTTAAGTCATCTCTACACCCAAAGAGGGCACGAACTCACAACTACGAGATCGAGAGTTGTGTGCTCCACCAACTGAACCAGCCAGGCACCCTTAGTGTTTGTTTTTTTTAAAGTAATCTCTACACTCAGTGTGGTGCTTGAACTCATGACCCCAAGATCAAGAGTCATATGCTACACTGACTGAGCCAACCTGGTACCTCTAAAATTTAATTTTTTCAGCTAAAATAAAAGCTTTGGAAAACTTACATCCATCACGACAGTGGTAGTTTCTCAATGGTTAAATGCTTTTCTGATGAAATCAATGAAGATATTAACAAATGTGATTTTTAAATAATGGCATAAGAAGTGTATCAACATTTGGCAGATTTTTATAACTCACAGAACCATTATTTTCCACTTGACCAATACATGATGTTACAAAATTATGTGTGGCTAAAAGATCCTGTATCTTGATAGTAGAAGATAGAGCAATTACGCTTTAAAAACTTTAAATCCTGAGATAATTTTAGACTTACAGAAGAGTTGCATAAATAGTACATAGTTCCCATATTCCCTCACCCAGCTTCACTTTATGATAACATCTTATATACCCATGGAACAATTATCAAAACTAAGAAATTAACCTTGGTACAATATTATTAACTAAAATGTATTTATTTGGATTTCATCAATTTTTTTCACTGATAGTCCTTTCCTATTCCAAGACTCAGCTTAAAATCTCCTAATGCATTGGTCATGTCTCCTTAGTCTCCTTATGTCTCCTTAGATTTGGGGGAGCCCAAATCTATGACAATTCTATTTTTTGGTGACTTTGACACTTTTGAGGAGTACTGGTCAGTTGTTTTGGAAAATGTCCCTTAATTTGGGTTTATCTGATGATCTGTCATAATCGTAGTGAGGTTATACATTATTGGGAAGGCTACCACAAAGATAACGTGCCCTTCTCAGGGTGTCAAGCTGGGGTCACATTATGTTGATACGTGTTATTGCTGGCAATGTTAACAGTGACCACTTGGTTAAAGTAGTGTGTGCCAGAATTCTCTACTGTAAAGTTAATATTTTTCTCTGTTTAATTACCCAGTATTTTGGAGAGTACAGTGGATTTTAATGTAACAAGACATGAAAAGTTTATTATGTGATTCAGATTCCACATTACAACTAATATTTCACAGATGGCTATTTATTAATTGAGTTTAAGTATCATATCAAAAAAGCAACAGCCTTAAGTATATGAAAAAGCTATTAAGATTTGCCTACCCTTTCCAACTACATATCTGTGTGAGGCCAGAATAATCTTGTTTTCTCTTCAGCAAAGATGTGAAAGAAGTACTAAAATTCTAAGCTAATATTATACCTCAAAGTGTACTGATTATACTTCAAGCCAATTATGCCTAAAAACCAAAAAACGCCCAAAACTTGAGATTCAGATTGGATTGTGAGCCTTATAATGTATTGTTTTCTTTGTAAGTTTTGTACTGAGAAAGCTCATAGACTCCCACCTACTTTCAGAATGTTAAATTAAGACCCTGGAAGTGTGAGGGGAAAGAATTTGGAGTTCTTTATGCATGTGTGCACAGACAACACACACACACACACACACACACACCCTTATCCCTAATTGTATCCCAAATGTTATCTCCTCCCCGTCCTGTATCTTATATGTGTTCTGTATAATGGAGAATAAAGAGAATGAAGGAGAGATATAGAGACATGGAGAGACTCTGGAGCAACTGGGGAAAGTAAAAGGAAGAGCAAGAACCCCCAGAACTCTTCCTTTCTCCTATTAAACCTCTGAGAAAGAAATCCCCAGTAAAATAAAAGTATCAGATGACTATCTGTGCTCAGCATACAAACCCAGCACATTTGGACTTGTCCCACAGGGCTACATCAAGTATTCTGCTCTCTTCTATGGCTACTACAACAACCAGAGGACTATCGGGTGGCTGAGGTACAGGTTGCCCATGGCTTACTTTATGGTGGGGGTCAGCGTGTTCGGCTACAGCCTGATGATTGTCATTAGATCGTAAGTATGACCATCTCTTCTACAAGCTTTTAATTTTCTTCACACAAACAGCCAACTCCTATGGCCACTGTGTGCCTCCTTACCTTCCTGTGGAGGTTTAGAGAGAAAGCAAAGAAATGTAGAAAGCAGATATGGATTGTCATATGTGGTACAAAAAAACATAAACAGGGTAATACAGAAAGTTTTGGGAAATGGAATAGAAACATCTTTACATGATGCTGAGAATGGCCAGTCCCACTGAAAGTCTGGGGAACAGTAGTTTACACAAGGAAGAGCATGTGCAAAGGCCCTGAGGCAGCAAATATCCTAGTGAATTCTAAAACCTATCAAAAAGCTAGTGTGGCTTGAGAGAGGGCATATAACTGGTAAAGTAAGGCTGGAGAAGTCTTCAAGGTCTTGTTTTTGCTTTCCCCAGAGCTCAGCTTCCTCAGAAAAACTCTCCTGCTCCTCTGTGACTCTAGCTTACATGTGTGTACTGAGCTCCCCACTTATAAAGATATCAATAAAAAATGCAAAGGAATGTATGTGGTGTGATTAACCTTGGTGTCCTCTCTGGCACTCAACTCTACACGTCTTCATGGTCTTTGGCCTTTTAATAGGTCTATGCGTCTTCATTTATATTCTCTGAAGAAAAACTCTGCCCCATGAATTGCCTTTTTCTAAGCCAGGGGACCCCAATCAGCAAAGGCTGGTGCAGGGTGGGGGGCACAGTCTCCTGCACAAACCTGATCACCAGCGCCCACCCACCCTTCGCAAGGCCACATGAGGTCACTCCTCCCAGAAGAGCACAGGTAGCCATGTCTGCAGAAGAGTAGAGCAGAAGTTAGAACCTCTGGAAGGGCAGTGCGCAGGCCTAGCATGGCTTTCTATCACATCATCTGAAGAGGAAATGCTGCTGTTCACAAGAGCCTGCCCAGCACATGATAGTGACCCCTGGGTGATAGGTGGCTACCCAGTCAGATCTATCAGCAGAGATAGGCTTGGTTTTATTCCTAGCCTTCATGTTGTTACAATTTTCCCTGTTATTATTCCAGATAAGTATAGGGATACAGGAGGTTTCCCTGATGAACCAAAAAGATAACTGAGTCAACTAATCCCACGGGATAGCAAATCCCAAAAGCCAACATATAAGCTAGAAAGGCACGAACTCTCCCATGCACTCATTGTATCTGATAGAGGACCTGCTTGGAATTCTGATTCCCACTGGGCTGAATTCCAGGGGCACAAAGCAAGAATGAAGATAGGTAGGATAAAATGGGTGGGTAACAAGGCAGGCTCAAGGTACTTTCAACCAAGTTTGCTTAAGAGAAGGATGTACATGTTACCTGGTTGCAGTAACAACTATCTCTATTTATATCAGAAAATAAATATCTCTTCTGTTCAAGAAAATAGGTTAATTAGAAGAAGACATTCCTATTTGAGAATAGAGTCCCATAAGGAGTTCTCAAACAACATTGGCAAATGAGTCAAGCCACAGGAAATCAAATGTCAGGGTAGAAAACAGGGTTAAGTGTCCTCTATCCTGCAGGTTCATTGTCCAGATAATACCATGTGTATTAGTCCACTTGCTGTGGACTCTGAATCTGGGGGGAAGGCACCCTGGCTATCATTAGCCCAGTTCAAATCATTTTGGCTCTTTCCTCTCATTGGATGTCTGCTACCTGTGCCCCAGACCAGCTGAGGCCAAGGTTCCCTTGGGCTAACAACAGTGGTATGCACCCAACAGGATGGCCAGCAATACCCAGGGCAGTACAAGTGAGGGGGAGAATGCTAACTTCACATTCAGCTTCAAGATGTTCACCAGCTGGGATTACCTGATTGGGAATTCAGAGACGGCTGACAACAAATATGTCTCCATCACCACCAGCTTCAAGGTAGGCACCCCAGGGTAGTTCCACTTCCTGGGGAAACTCTGGGTCACTCTGCTCATTACAAGACTTCACACAGCCTAGACACGGTAGATAAGGTCCACAAGTAATTTGTGGTAAGAGCTTTACCAGAGGTGTGAGCCCAGCTTTCAAGCCTTCAAGAAAGAATACTCATGACTTGTACCCACCATCCATTTCCTGATATGGCAGAGAATCATGGATGCTGGGACCCAGTCCTGAGTATTTCCTTGTGGATCTCTTTTCTGCCAGAGAAACTGGAAGGACTCATTTGGGGCTGCACTTCTCAACCTTTTATGCATGCTTGAATCACCTAAGCAGCTTTCAAAGTCTTTTAGCCCCAACCCTCCAGAGATTCTGGTATAATTGGTCAGGGGCTGGGGGATTCCTGGTATTGAATTCTTTAAAAGCTCCCTGAGTGATTAGAAACCCCAGAAAGAGTTGAGAACCCTGGTTTGGGTGGGGTTGGGGGAATCAATTAAATGTGCAACAACTCCATGCTTAATTAAGCTAGTATGCCAAAGCCCTGCACATCTTATTTTTTTCCTCCATGACTATAAAAACTATTCACAGTTCTTGATAGTTTAATATTTCTCCCATCTGATCAGTCAGACTTTCTTTCTGCCAGGACCTGCCAAAGGTCAGATTGTTGTAAATCTGTGCTTAATTGTCTTGTCTTCTTCCCTCTCCTCTCTCCTAGCCCTTCCTGGCAGCTACCCACTCACCAATGCCTACAAATGGCAGGTACACCCACCAGGGGCAGAACTTGGGCTCAGCAGCTCATTGCATGGGTTTCATGAGGTCACAGTCCTGACAGCTTGGCAGTGGGTAGCTCAGGGAGCTTCTCCCTGTGATGGGGGCCACTGGCAGATCATCCAAGGGCAGGAGAGAGGTCATCGTGTGCTTTGCCTCTTCCTCCAGGCCTACCCAAGAGAGACCAAGAAAGTCAAAGCCTATGAAAACACTCTGAGCATCTGGGAAGGTGAAGGCTTTTACTCTGAGTCTATTAAAACCAGAGATAAAAAATTAAAAAAAAAAAAAAAAGGGCAGCCCCGGAGGCGCAGCGGTTTGGCGCCGCCTGCAGCCCGGGGTGTGATCCTGGAGACCCGGGATGGAGTCCCACATCGGGCTTTCTGCATGGAGCCTGCTTCTCCCTCTGCCTGTGCCTCTGCCTCTCTCTCGTTCTCTCTGAATGAATAAATAAATAAATCTTTTAAAAAATTTAAAAAACAGAGATAAATACTTTACAAAACAGGGCACATGTGAAAACTGCATGAACTAATGTATATTAACTGCTTGATAAATTAGTTAAACTTGAATCCAAATACAGTAATTGTTCATTGATTAGAAAAGTCTCTTTCTAGGCACTTTGGTAATCAGAAGACCTCATTTACTATCTTGGGTCTGCCACATACTATTGCTGTCTTCATAGAGAGTTACTGACACAGAATGCAAAGTTTGTAGTAAAATATCTAGGGGTGCCTGGGTGGCTCAGTCAATTAAGTGTGTGACAGTTGATCTCAGCTCAGGTCTTGATCTCAAGGTCATGAGTTCAAACCCCACATTGGGCGTGGAGCCTACTTAAGCAAACAAACAAACAAATAAATAAATAAAATCTATTGTATTTTTATATATAACAGCAAACAATTAGAAAATAATTTTAATCCCATTTACAATAAAATTACATAAATTACATCAAATTTTTAGGGATAGAGTTAAAAACAAATGTACAAGACTGTTACATCAAAAAATATAAGACATTTCTGAAAGAAATTAAGAAGCCCTAAGTAAATGGAGAAATAAACCATGTTCATAGATTAAAACAGGAAGCAACAAACTATGGCCCAGGGGTAAACCCAGGACTGCTGCCTATTTTTGTAAATAAGATTTTCTTGAAATAAATCCATGCCTACTTATTTCCATATTGTCAGTGGTTGCTTTCATGCTACTATGGCATAGCTGAGTAGTGGTGAAAGAGACCACATGGCTTGCAAGCCAAAACTATTTACTATATGGCTCTTTTTATAAAGAAAAGATCTTATTTATTTATTTATTTATTTATTTATTTATTTGAGAGATGGTACAAGTTGGGGGAGGGAGGGACAAGTAGACTCTGTACTGAGCACAGAGCCCTATGCGGGGCTCCATTGCACTCCCCTGAGATCATGACCAGAGCTGTAATCAAGAATCTGACACTCAACCAACTAAGCTATCCAGGCACCCGTACTATATGACTCTTAATAGAAAATGTTTGTAGACCCCTGGATTAGAAGACTCAGGATTATTAACATTTCATTTTAATCTATTTGATCTATATATTTTTTAAAGATTTATTTTTATTTATTTGAGAGAGAGAGAGAGAGGACCAAGCTGGGAGAGGGGCAAAGGGAGAAGCAGACTCCCTGCTAAGCAGGGAGCCCAATGTGGGGCTCAATTCTAGGACCTCGAGATCATGACCTGAGCCAAAGGCAGGTGTTTAACCAACTGAGCCACCCAGGCGCCCCGATCTATAGTTTTAAAATAATCCCAAACTGTTGCTAAGATCTCTCTGGGCTTTAGTATCTATGACATGAGTAATAATAGAAACTATTCCACTGGCTTGTTTTTGGAATTAGGAGGAATAATGCAAAGCAAATGTTTAGCACCACATCTGGCATACAGTAAGTATTCAATAAATCTAAGCTTTTGTTATCACATGTATCAAAATGGCAATAACAACAAGACATATCTTCTTGAAGAAAATAATTCTCAGAGTGCCTGGGTGGCTCAGTCGGTTGAGCCTCAGACTCTTGATTTTGATTCAGGTCATGATCTCAGGGTTATGGGATTGGGTCCCTTCTTGGGCCCTCCATGGGACTCCACATTGAGTGCAGAATCTGTTTGAGATTTACTCTCCCCCCCTCTCTCTGTCCCTCCCCCCTACTCATTTGGTCTCTCTCTCTCTCTCTCTCTCAATAGAGAAATAAATATTTTTTAAAAAGAAAATAAGAAAATAATTCTCCATAGGGCAATAGTGCCCTGCACCACCTCCTTTGCATTATTTCACTTACAAAAATATAGTCAGTAGTCATTTCAGGAGCCCAACAATGATAGTTCCTGGCTTGTCATTATTCACATCTTATTTCTACACATTAAGGAATCGATAGTGGATGAACAAGAAAGTAACAAAGAAGAAAATATCCATCTGACAAGATTTCTCCGGGTTCTAGCCAACTTTCTTATCATCTGCTGTTTGTGTGGAAGTGGGTACCTCATTTACTTTGTGGTGAAACGATCCCAAGAATTCTCCAAAATGCAGAATGTCAGCTGGTATGAAAGAAATGAGGTAAAACACACATCTCTATAGAAGTGAATATTGAGGGAAAACATGGAAATTATCCTGGTCCCTATGCAATTTAGCTAAACTATTGAAAATCTGGATTATAGGACATGTTTTAAAAAGTGAAATTACATCCCTTTTCAGTCCAGTTGCATGAACAAAGAGTAACCTCTTATTACATCCCTTTTCAGTCCAGTTGCATGAACAAAGAGTAACCTCTTATTAGGCTTTTGTAGGTTGTTAAAGCTGGGTTATAATTAACAGGTCAGTCAACTAAATAGTAAGTTGTCTTGGCACCAATTATTAAAAAGGTGACCCTTTCTTCACAGCTCTATAGTGCCATACATCATAAATCAAGTATCTGTTAATGTATGGGCTCTCTATTATATTCCATTGGTTTATCTATCTGTTCCTGCACTAAAAAACACAGTGATAAACTATGACTTTAAAGTATGTCTTGATGATCTCTCATCAAGCTCCACAATAAAACTCATCAAAGTTTCATTGTGATTATATTGAATGCATAAATCTGTTTTGGGAATTTAACATCTTAGTGGTTGGCAAAATGGCCACAAGTTCTTCCCCTTCTTATATTCCTATAATTCTTTGCAGTATGATTTTCTAGCTCCTCTCATGAAGTGGTAGAGACTGCTTCCCCATCCTTTGAATACAGCTAGGGTTGGCCATGTGAGTTGCTTTAGCAAGGAGACAGTAGCGACCATGACATAAGCAGACTTGAAAAGTGCTTGTGTATTGGAACTTGGTCTCTTGGAAACCCTGAGACCTCCATGTGAACAGTTCCAGACTAGCCTGTTGAATGATGAGAGACAGACACATGGCCAGTGCGATAGCCAGTCAACCACCAGACATATGAATGAAGCCATCAACCATCAGCTGACCATAGATACATGTATGAATCCACGTGAGGCCAGCAAAAGAACCACCTACTTAAACCCAGGGAAAATAATACTGACCCATAGATAAATAAATAATAAGAAAGAATCTCTCTCTTCCCATAAAGCAAAAAAAGGATAGAAAAAGAAACGTGCAATTGGTAGGACAAATATAAAGCATAAAATCAGATAGAATTAACATCAGTGATTACAATAAATGTAAGTGGATTAAAGCTACAAGGCAATAAAAGGGGTGCCCATGTGGCTCAGTTGGTTAAGCATCTTCCTTTGACTCAGGTCATGATCCCAGGGTCCTGGGATCAAGTCCCACATTGGGATCCCCACGCAGCGAGGGTCCACTTCTCCCTCTCCCTCTGGGCTTGCACTCTCTCAAATGAATAAAATCTTTTTTTAATATTTTATTTATTTATTCATTCATGAGAGACACAGAGAGAACGAGAGGCAGAGACACAGGCAGAGGGAGAAGCAGGCTCCATGCAGGGAGCCCAACATGGGACTCGATCTCGGATCTCCAGGATCAGGCCCTGGGCTGAAGGCAGCGCTAAACTGCTGAGCCATCCAGGCTACCCTAAAATCTTTTTTTTTTTTTTTAAATAAAGGCAATAATAATCAGAATGAATTTTTTTAAAAGCTACATGCTATTTACAATGAATTCATCTAAAACTCAGGTCGCTAAGCTATAAGATGCCTGAGATGGATTCTGCCCTTACATCTTCTTAGGACGTGGACTTGACAAGAATAAATCAAAGCACAAATAGTGGGCAGGAATAGGTATCAAATAAGACATTTCGGGTTACAGATGTATGGCAGGTGGAGAAGTCTATGTGAGCTGGAGAAGCAGGGGGATTTTGTGGCAAAGGCAGGAATTGGGCTGTGCATTAAACAAATATGTGAAGAAAGGCAGTGATGGATGTGGTGCAGGGTGGCTCTCCAGGTGGGAAGCACTGCATGAACTGGGATGAAAGTGTGAAGGTAATGAGAAGCCAAGCCAACAGTCAGTGTGATAGAGTATGAGGGAATCAGAACCAGCCCAGAAGAGTTGACCCACCTGCACTCTGGTCAGCAGTTCAAAGATTTACTCTCCACTAGATGAGCAGTTTTAGTTATACACACACACACACACACACACACACACACATACACACACACATTCTACAATGGTCAGGTTCAGCTATATGAGTCAAAATTCTACCAAAATTGGAGCCAGTATTTAGTGCTTACCAGGCTCTGGGCTGGGAGACTTATGTCCAAGATCTCTTCTGACTCCCACAACAAGAATTGTCATTCCTACTTTACATATGAAGAAACAAGAAACTCAGAGAAGTTATGTGACTTTTCCTAAGTTACAAAGCCATCAAGTGATAGAGCTGGGGCTCAAACCCAGAGAACTGACTCCAAATGCCATACTCTTAACTATATCCTTCTGCTTTTAGCTCCCTTTTGTGATCTTAGCTTCCTGTCTTCAATGCTCCTGAGATAAGAGCTACCATGGTGACTCTTGTCCAGTTCATGACTTTTACAGAACACAAACCACTGTTCTACATGTTAACTCATTTATTTCTCAAAGGAAGTTTATCAATACTAATAGCAACAATCATGATGACAAGCAATCACAGAGCAGTTATGATGTATGGGACAATACACTGAATGCTCCAGGCATGATGACGCCTTAGCCAAGGTCACACAGTAAGTTGTGATGACCTAAGGACATTTCCAGAGGCAGAGGAGGGGGCAACAAGGAGATGGAAATGTATGGCCCTGGGTAGTATAGAGATGGTGGCCAAGCAAGTGATGTTGATGACACAAGTAATACAGGCTTTCCTGATTTCTTAGGTAGAAATTGTGATGTCCCTGCTTGGTATGTTTTGTCCCCCTTTGTTTGAAACCATTGCTACCCTGGAGAATTATCACCCACGCATTGGACTGAAGTGGCAGCTAGGACGCATTTTTGCACTCTTCCTGGGGAACCTCTACACGTTTCTCTTGGCCCTGATGGATGATGTTCACCTCAAGGTAAAGACCATAAACTCCCCCGATCCCTGGTGTCTACCAAATTTCTTCTTCAACTATAATTTCCTTATGCATGATTCCTATTAATTAAAGAAATTTTGGAAAGTTGTGAAGAGTAAAATGGAGAAAAAAATATCCCCAAAATCCTATGACCCAAAGACCACCATTGTTAATATTTTGCTGCAGGTCTTTACTGTCTTTTTCTTAGGTAGTCTTTTTTACATCATATACATGTCATTTGGTACCCTTAATATTTTATCTGCAGCCTTTCCTATATTGTATCATAGCTGCCATAAATGTTTATCAGCCAAGTAAGTGTCCATTGACATATGTCAGCTTTACCCAACTTTCCATCACTCCTCACTAGACGGTTATGGACCACCCACTATGTCAGGCCTTGTGGGTAGAGCAGACAGCAAGACACTAGTCCTGTTCCAAGCATATTCACATCTAGGCTGGGAGACAGACTTATTCATTACAGCACACTGTGGCATGTGCTTCAGTTGGGGGCAAGCCCAGGGAATCATGGCAGGCCATAAGAGGGGCTCTAGATCTCTCCCGCCCCAACTGGAGTGTCTTACCAGACATTGGAAAAAGCAGAGGGAACAGCTGGTGCAAACAAGGAACTACAGGATGGCACGAATGTAGTGGAGGGAAGAAGGGGAAAATGAACCTAAGGGAAGGGTCAGATGACGATAGTCCTCTTCCCCACCACCCCTCCTCATTATTGAGCTGCATGAACTTTTGCCTGAGGTTACCAGAAAACTATTGGAAGGTTCTAAGCATGGAAGTAACTGGATCTGGCCCTTACCTACCCCTCCACCTTCACCTCTGACTTTCTTCCTACTCCAGTGAACTATTTCACTCTCCTGAGCCTCACATTTCCTCCACAGGACAGAATTTTCTCTTGCCTGTCTTTCCACCCTTCTCTCCATGTATGGCTAGTTGACTAATCTTCCCTGAGTTTTTGTCTCAGATGTCTCTGCCTCCAGGAAGTTCTCTGTGGCCCCCATGGTCTGAGGTGGATTTCCCTGATTCCTGGAGAATATTTCCCATAGATCTTATCACTCTATTCTATAATTGTCTGCTCATCTCTGTCACCTACTAGACTGTGAACTTTCTGAGGGAAGCCTGTCTCTCTTTTTCACTCTTGTGTCACCATTGCCTTACATGCCCAGAATAGACCCTGAAAAAAATTACTCTCAAAAGAAGAATGAATGACTAGATGGATGGATGAACAGACAGATGGATAATAACTTAGAAAAGATAACTTCATGGAAAAGACCCAAGGACTTCAGCCAAATGTCCCCCTTTCCTATATAGACTGAAAGGCTGGGGAGGACACATCTGTAGAGACTGCTGAGGGGTAGGGTAGAGGGTAGGTGGTAGAGTGGTGCCATATTCTGGCTTTAATTATTCCCATGGAAACAGTTGGACCACTCCTGGCTCCTTCCAACCCCACATCTCCATCTTCCATTCTAGCTTTCTAATGAAGAGACAATAAAGAACATCACTCACTGGACTCTGTTTAACTATTACAACTCCTCTGGTTGGAATGAGAGTGTCCCCCGGCCACCCCTACACCCTGCAGATGTGCCCCGGGGTTCTTGCTGGGAGACAGCCGTGGGCATTGTGAGTAGTTATGCTCTCCTGCAAAAGTGATCCCTGTTCTCAGATCTTTGTTATTCCTTCCTTGATATTTCTTTTTTTTTAAGCCATCAAAATGTCAAGCCAGTATTTCTTAGGAAAGTTCTACCTTTTCTCTTTCCCAATTTTTTCAGCATCCCACATATTTTTCTCCCTGCTCCATTCATCAATCTAATACCATTTGGATTCATTTAGAATCTTACTACAGATTTCACTGACAACCTGAGGTTCTACACCCTGAAATAAGGAATAAATTCTCCTAAAACTTGGATGCAGAATTCGTGTGTATATATGCATCTATGCATTTTTGTAAAGAAAATAAATGGTTTTCATTAATCTCAAAAATTGAAAACTACCATTTTTCTTTATTCACTGTCACCACCATTCCTGTAGCTTACACAGTATGGACTTCAAAGGCTAATGTTCTTTGCCTTCTTTCTTTGAAGAAATACTTCACGTTTCTGCCTAGGGATCAGCTGCCCTCTTTTCCTCAACTCCACCTCCTGCACAGGGTTTTCTTTTATATGTCACCACACTGAGATGCAGTTTATTACTTCTTTATGGGTTCCCTGAAGAATCCAACCTCATAGAGCACTAGACAACAGTGTTTTTAACTGAGGATAATGAAGTACAATGAAGAAAGGGATTATATCACATCAACACTGCCTCTAAATCCACCAGCAGATATTTTCCTGCGACAGGGTGTCCTTCCCACGGGGCCCTGGGGGCCCTTTCTCCCCAGTTCCTCCCTGGAGGGCTCAGACTCACCATTTCTTACTCCTCCAATCCAGATTCCCCCATACTCTTTAAATCCTCCCCACCATTAATGTACAAAGCAATCCAACTTCCCTAGTTCCTGCATTTCTAAAGCCATAACAGGGTGTAACAGAGAATGCGTCTTCAAGTCAATAAAACCCACTCTCCTCAGAAGACAAAAGAGAGTTCATTACCTACATGGTTCTTTTGGAACATTCTGCAATAGAATTTCTCATTTCCTATGTCACACCCTTGGAAGGCGTCTCCTTTGCCCTCCTCCTTGAATGCCCATCACTGTTCCCAACACTGATTAAAGCTCTTTCTGAACTTGTCAATAATGATGGGTTTGAGCTGTCAGTAATGATGGGTTTGAGCTGCTATGTCCTGCTCACCTGTATCCTCCACCACCTCCACCCCAGGCCCCAGAGCATCAACTTGTACATAAGAGACCTGATACATGTTGATTTGTCTTTTACTTAGGAGCATTAACTTGAATTCTTATTGAGGAATAAACCTGAAAACTCATCAGCTGTTTATCGAGAAAATATTCATTAATCATCTTGAAGGATACAAAAATGAATAAAGCAGACTCTGTGTTCCCCAGGAACTTCAAGGCTATGAGATGTCTTAAAGGTTGTGATGATGCCTGGTAGATCTTTTCCATTTTTTTAATTAATAAATTATATACACTCTATAAAGCAGAGAAAAGCTTTGCTATTGGCCTTTCCACTATGTGCCTCATGAAAAACCTGCATTATTATCTTTGTATAACAAGGCAAAAATCCAATTAGCAGGAGATGAAGAAGGCTAGCTCTTGTCCCCAGGGACGATGGTCAGATTCAGTCTTAGCTGGGGGCAGCTACATTTCAGAGGAAGTGGAGGAAGCAAGGAGGGAGCCTTCGGATCCTCTCTCTGTAATAATATTGATAACTACCATACATTGGGCATTGCCAATGTGCCAGGCAATTTGCATGCATAATCATTAAGCTTCCCAATAACCCTGTAAGGTTGATATCATTATCAGCTTTGAGAAGCTCAGAGATTATTCCAAAGCAATATGAATGGTAACTTGTAGAGCTGGGACCTAAAAGTAAGCATTTTCCAAAGCCTGGGGTCCTTTTTCTGCACTACTTCTCTGCCACCAAGAGGAGGTCACAGAGAAGATTCAGGTGGGTGGGGAAGACTTTGCATGACTCCAGTCAATTGGGAGAAGTGGGCAAGGTTTGACCCTGACTATGCCCTTTTCCTGTGCTCCCCCTTGCAGGAATTCATGAGGCTGACAGTGTCTGACATGCTGGTAACGTACATCACCATCCTGCTGGGGGACTTCCTGCGGGCTTGTTTTGTCCGGTTCATGAACTACTGCTGGTGCTGGGACCTGGAGGCTGGATTTGTAGGTCACTGTTTCATGAACTTCCCGCAGAGAGGCGTCTCAACCATCCTATCTGATATAGTCGGATGCATTCATAGACATTTGTTTAGATAATTGATGCCAATTTCTGCTCTGTGAAATAGTGAAGCATTTTATCTGTATTTCCCTTAAGTGTCATATTTGCCTTCCTAGAGGAAATTCACTTTTTCCCCCATGTAATTAACAAAATGACCTTCTATCTGGGAAATGGAGGCATTTGGCCTTGGGAAAGGTAGATCACATGCTTCAGTGTCAAGCAGATGTTCATTAGGAAAGGCAAGGAACACCATACTTGAAGTCCACCCTGGTTAAGAGATAGGAATGGTAATCGAAGTGGATAAGGGGAAATGGTAGTTCTTTTTCTTTTTTCTTTTTTTTTAAGATTTTATTTATTTATTTGAGAGAGAGAGAGAGAGCAAGCCTGAAGGGTAGGGAGAGAGAGAGGGATTGCTGAACAGGAAGCCTAATTCGGGGCTCGATCCCAGGACACTGAGATCATGACCTAAACTGAAGGCAGACCCCTAGCCAACTGATCCACCTAGGCAGCCTGGAAATGATAGCTCTTAATTTTTGAGACTCTAATGAAATCCTGGGGTGGGAGAGGGCAGATGTGAACATGAATGTTTCACAAAGTCTTGGAACAAATCAAGAACACAGCAACCATCGGTGCTGTCTTTTGGATTATGCTTTGAGAAACCTCTTTGTCCTCATTCCCTCCACCTGGGATATTCTTCTTCCCCACCTACCTGGGAAACTGCTCATTCTAAATGAGTGCCATTTCCTCTCTGTGGTGGCCTTCTGTGATATGGTGGAATGTCTGGCCTCATCTGTCCTGTGCATGTCTCTTCCTCAATGCCTCATTCACTGACCTTATTAGTCACTGTTGTTGGTGGGTGGGAGACACTTCCCCTTCACTGAGCTCCAAATCTTGTTTACCTGTGTCATCTTCATTGTGGCCTACAGTATGTACCTGGCCTCGGTCAGTTTTTTTTTTTCTTTTAGTCACCAGACACAATTTTACTTAGGCCTACTCAACTCCTCCTCACAGTGAGGAAAACTTCATAATCTCATCTGAGAACAGGGATAAATGAACCTTATACTCAAAGAGGGCACCATCTTTAATAGGACAACATGAGACTGCTAAAATGTCATTGCCCTCAAATTAATTTATAAGTTCAACAAAATCCCCAAATAATACTCAAGTTTATTCTAAAAATAAATATGTGGAAGTAGCCAGGAAAAAATTTTAATATAACAAAATGAAAGGGACTAGACCTACCATTATTTTAAAGCATATTATGAAGCTATAATAATTCCAACTGGTACTAGGGAATAGGCAAAGTTACCAATGGAACAGAATAGAAAATCCAGAAATACAATCTAAATGAAATAATGTATGTGGAAATTTAATTTAAGATAAAGACAGTCTTTTAACCCAGTGGGAGAGGGGGGATTATATGATAAAGGGTAGAGACAACTGGTTAATTGGGGGAGAGACTGTACCTCTCATTCATTTTACCTAAACACATAAATTGTAGGTAAATCAAAGTTTTAAACATCAAAAAATGAAATCATAAATTTCTGAAAGAAAGCATATATAAAGTTACAATCTTGACGTGAGGACAATTTTCCTAACCAGGACACAAAGCCCAGAAGATGAGAAGTTTTAAAAAATATTTTTAAATGTTAAATTTTAAATTCCCAAGGTTTAACCTTCACATATTTGGAATATGTACATTTCCTCCTTTGATCCATACCTGACTCTCCTTTCTCTCTCTCCTAACTTCCTCCTCTTCATCCCTGTCACCCTTGACCTCCATTTCTGGAGGACAAATGGGAAAGTTAGTTTAGGCATGCTGCATGAGGACCCCCAACTCCCCAGTGCTCACACACTTTGCATTCTTTCAAATAGTTGACATATCTCCAAAATTCTGAAAATCAGAGTCATTCTGAAAACCTGAATCTGGCTGAGCTCTTTCCTTTCAATGAACTGCACTCAGACTAGAAGAAAACTAGAAGGAGAAAAGACAACTGGAGGAGTGGTTTAGTTATTTTGTTTGCTTGCTTCCTTTTAAAGCTATTATTGTATTTGACTCCTCGTTTAGATGTTTGCATTTGGTTATTAGATTTATTCCTTTATTATAATTTCAAGGTAAATTTCTGATTAGAGCAATGATAAAATGTTCTCTGAGGGGCCAGGGTCCTCCCAAGAACACACTGTCAGCCCACAGGCTCTAAAAAGTAAAAATTCTCATTTTTTTTTTAATTCTCACTTTTTTAATTGAAAAAGTCATTGGAAAAATTTTCAACTTTGAGAACTTCAAAACTTTTCTCAAAAAGTAGAAATGTGTTAAAGAAACAGAAGCATGAATCCCTCCTATCTGGTCACTAGACCAAGCTCTTTGGAGAGGCCTCGACTTAGCCAGTTGGCTGGTAACAGGGACTGGCAGATGCCTAACAACTTCCTTTCTCTCCGTCTGCCTCCCTCTGCAGCCCTCTTATGCTGAGTTTGATATTAGTGGAAATGTACTCGGCTTGATCTTCAACCAAGGAATGATCTGGTGAGCTATGCTTTTTGTCTGGGGACCACTGATTCGGGGAAGTCAGAAAACTGGAATCCCAAGCTTGGCCTCCCACCTAGCTAGGTAGAGGCTGGAAAAATCCTCAGTCCTCTCTGAACTGCCTCCGTTCAGATGACTAAAAGAAGGAAGATGAGATGAGAACCAGGACAGTATCTGGCCCACCCATGTGTTAGCATGGACAGAGAGGGAAGGAGGGGGATGTAGAAAGATAGGAGGGGGAATGAGAAGGAGGAAGAAAAAAAGGAAGTAGAGAGGGGAGAAAGGAGGAGGGAAAAGGGAGAGAGGGAGGAGAAACAGAGGAGGAAAGGCAAGAAAGAGGAGGAGGGAGAAAACAGAAAGGAGAGGAGGAGGAGAGGAGCCAAAGGGTTCCCTCCTCTGAGATGGGAGATGAAGAAAAGGCTGTGTAATTTCACCCAAAGTCTTTTAAGAGGCCAAGGGCTCACTGCAAGCCAGCATCCAATTCTCTTCATTTAAGAACTTCAGATCCATTTCTGAACAGCAATGCTGTTTTAGGGGGATCACAGAGAAACAGGCAGGAGGCCAAATAATTTGCTAGGTCCCTTGTGGTGAGGCAGTGGTTAAATCCCAGCCAGAAGCCAGGCCAGTAGAGCTTGGAGGTCTCCTTCTCCTGAGGAATGGGTGGCTGGGGCTTGGTGGTAAGCATCCTGCTGCAATGGGAGGCCCATGCCCTTGGGATGTGCAGGGAAAGCAGCTAGGCCTCATACTCCTAACCCATCAATCCCATTTCCCCCTGTCATCCTTCCCTGGCATCTCCTGCTATGGGGCCAACCAGGTGTGTGGTTTCTACCCTTCCAGGATGGGCTCCTTCTATGCTCCAGGACTGGTAGGCATCAATGTGCTACGTCTGCTGACCTCCATGTACTTCCAGTGCTGGGCAGTGATGAGCAGCAACGTTCCCCATGAACGTGTGTTCAAAGCCTCCCGATCCAGCAACTTCTACATGGGCCTCCTGCTGCTGGTGCTCTTCCTCAGCCTCCTGCCAGTGGCCTACACCATTATGTCCCTCCCGCCCTCCTTTGACTGTGGGCCATTCAGGTGCACAGTCTTGGTTGCATGGGAGCAGCTCCTTTCCCAGTCTGCTCAGAGGTCCAGTTCTAGTGTCACACCAGCCTGCAAAAGGCCATGCAGCTCTGAGCAAATCATCAGAGCTGTTCAATAGCATTTTCTGCAAGGATGGAAATGTATTTCTACGTGATCCAATATGGTAGCCACCAGCCATGTGTGGCTTTTGAGCACTTGAAATGAGGACAAAGAAACTGAATTTCTTTATATCATTATAATTCGTTTTTTTTTAAAGATTTTATTTATTTATTCATGAGAAACAGAGAGAGACAGAGTCAAAGACAGAGGCAGAGGAGAAGCAGGCTCCATGCAGGTCTCCAGGATCACACCCCGGGCCAAAGGCGGTGCTAAACCGATAAGCTGGGGCTGCCCTCATTATAATTCATTTGAATTTAAATCACCACACATGGCTGATGGTTACCATATTGGACAGCGCAGCTCTGACCTTTTAATATGTGGATAATCTACTGCTCTGGATTCCCTTTACCATGGGATAAGTAACGGGGGATATTCTGAAGATGAAATACCCATACATTTATAAGTGCCATTCAAATGTGAAGCAGGAATTGAGACTTTTGACTGCACCACCCCCCCCCCCCCCCCCCCGGCCCCATGCTCTGCAGAGCATTTGTCAGCACTGCTGGTTTCAATATAAGTCAGACTAGTTCAGGACACTGGGTGTTGTATAAAGAAATAAGTAATTATGTAAGGAGGTACATTGAGAGACAATATACACCTGCTGCTCTCTTTCCAAACATGAGACCCTCTGGACACAAAGCCATCTCTCTACTCCATAACAAGGAGTTGATTCTGTGGTTCAAGCAGTTTGGAACATGCTGCCCCTTTTATCTGCCACCTTCTCTCTTAGAAATGCTCGAGGCACACTCTTTATTAATGGATCAGAAGAATCAGGCAACAAGATAATATGTACGAGCCATAAGTTTCCATCCTTATCGAGCACAGACTCTTTCTTTATGTAATATCCATGTGAGGCCGGGAGTAAGGTGAGGCTGGTGATGTGGCGATGCTGCACTTGCACAATCCTCCGAGTGAGTAGTGCCTTCAGCTGTGCATCCCAGGGCCTCACCCACCTCACTCTAGTCCTGGCTCCATGCTCACCAATGTGGATCAACACATGGGGAAATGCTGATCCAGCACCTTTCTGTTTACAAGGGACGTAGCTAGAGAAAGCCCTATGCTCGGTGTCCCCCAGCAAGTGCGGTGGTGCTCAGAGACGTTAGTGGAGTGCTCACGGCGGAGTGAGATCCGGCTGCACAGGGGTTCAGAGGGCAGGAAAGGAAGGCTAGGTTTAGAATAGGAGAATGGACTGAGCGGTAGAAGGCCTGGGATACCAGGCTGAAGGGAGAACTACATGAGAGAAGTGATAGAAGCTTCTTTTGACTTCCTAAGCAAGGTTTGGATGGCTAAGCTCTGGATGCAAATGCCAGTGCCACTTTGCTCTGGCTGCCTACCTGCCCCCAGACAGGAGGCCCATGAATGGGTTGCCTGGCCCTCATCATCTGCCCCACCCTTGCTTCATCGCTACCGTGAGAGGTCCCGACAGCCTACAGCCAGGGAGCACGGAAAGGAACGTAAAAACAGGACCCAGAAGGAATCATGGCTGCCACCACCCTCCTGTCACCCTTCTGATCAAAACTTACCAACAACTAGAAGTTCATTCCTCAGATGTTTCTACAGCTGTTCTCTCTCTTGCTTGCTCCAGGTGTTTTCCAAAGGTCACCTCGTCAGTGAGCCTTTCCCAGGAGAGCCTAACTAAAATATCACACACACACATACACACATTTTTTTAAAGATTTTATTTATTTATTCATGATAGACACAGAGAGAGAGGCAGAGACACAGGCAGAGGGAGAAGCAGGCTCCACGCAGGGAGCCGGATGTGGGACTCCATCCGGGTCTCCAGGATCGCCCTGGGCTGAAGGCGAGCGCTAAACCGCTGGGCCACCGGGGCTGCCCAACACACACACTTCTTATCATTGTTTCTGCTTATTGCATCCCTTTATCAACAGCTAGCATCCCAGTCCTTTTGTTTATTTACTGTGTTTGTTGTCTGTCTCCTTCATCAGGACGTAAGGTCCACAAGGATGTGATTTTTCTTCCTTTCTCACTGTCTAGAAGTGAACATCTGGTTTATGGTCAGTGTTCAGACTAGACCTCTCGGGTCACAAAAATTTACTTTTGCAGGGAGGGACTTAGGGTTTCAACCGGATCCAGGCAGACAACATAAATGGATGAGATGGGCAATGTTGAGTCCTGTAAATTTTTTGTAAATAAAGTTTAATTGGAGCACAGTCACATCCACTTGCTTACATATAATCTATGGCTGCTTTCTCACTACAACAGTACAATGGAGTCACTCCAACAGAGATATCTGGTTCGCAAAGCCTAGAATCTTTATTATCCAGCTCTTTCCAGGAAAAAGAAAATTCTCAGCCCCCTGACTCAGAGTGTAGACTCTGGAGTAAGCTTGGATCATCGTGAGAGGTTCCTTAGCTCCCTACACCACAAGTTAATTGCCTATCACATGGAAATAATTGTAGTGCCTCCCTCCTAGGATTGTTATGAGCATTTACTAAATTATTTGCAAAGTGCTTAAAGGAGGGTGCTAATTTCTGTAATAAGGCATATATACGAGTTTATTAAGCCTGGGCCCTGCCCAAGCTGGGGATGGCTGGTACTCATAACAAGACTATGAGGGGGAAAGCATTATCTACACCAGGGCTCAGCTAACTTTTTCTGGAAAGAGCCTGAAGGTAAATATTTTCGGCTTTGGGAATCAAGAGTCAAAATCAAGGATATCATGTAAGTACTTGTATAATAAGAGAAACAGGGATCCCTGGGTGGCACAGCGGTTTGGTGCCTGCCTTTGGCCCAGGGTGTGATCCTGGAGACCTGGGATCAAATCCCACATTGGGCTCCCGGTGCATGGAGCCTGCTTCTCCCTCTGCCTATGTCTCTGCCTCTCTTTCTCTCTGTGTGACTATCATAAATCAATAAAAAAAATTTAAAAAAATAAGAGAAACAAATGGGCACAAAGTTTTTAGTGACAAAATTCAAGATATGATAATAATAGAGTATAATTTTTTGTAAGATACATCCACCATTGAAAAGGATGGAGTACTTTTTATATGATAATATCTCACATAACAGAATCTCAAAGTCATCAAACATCAGTTATACAGCTCAGATTGCCGCCTTTGCTGCCTGGATCCATCATTGTACCAGACATGACATCACATCTCCCACCATAGAAGAAAACTTGCCATAGTACTTAACTACTGCTAAGCCACTGAATTGCTGTGCAGTAGGGCGAGTTAGAATACTCGGCTTCTATTTTTGACAAAAAAAAATGTACAGAAAGGAAAATGATTATGAGTTAAGGATTTTTTTAAGCTTGTGGCTGGAATCCTCTCAACCATCTCAGCAGAAGGCAAACACAGAGACAGAATTCTCCAGGAAAGATCAGTGTGGGTCCCTCTTGTCTAATGGACTGAATTCCCATGACATTTGCGGAAAACCCATCAGGTATTTAAGAATGTCACATGAGCAGTAACACTGCCAGCTTTTGCTGTTATCTTAGGGCTGACCCACCATTGTACTTTGGGAGTAAATAACTTGTTTTCTAGTTTCATGGGTCCACAGACAGGGAAGAATTTTGCCCCAATATCGATCATACCTAGAGTCTTATCAATCTATACGTGATTTAGCTGGTGAGATTTGGGACTTCAGTGCTGATGATATTTAGATGAGATTTTGGACTGTGGGTTGATACTCTAATGAGTTGCAAAACTTTGGGGGATGTAGGAATGACAGTGAATGTATTTTGCTGGTGGGACAAATGTGAATCTTCAAGGACCAGAGAGCATATGGTGATGGGTTGAATAATGGCTCCCAATGATGTTAATATCCTAATCCCTGGAACCTGTGAATGTTATTTTATATAGCAGAAAGGTCTTTGCCAATGTGATTAAGTTAAGGATCTTGAGATGGAGAAATTATCCTGGATTATCCAGGTGAGCCCTAAATGATGAATGTCCTTACAAGAGGGAGGCACAGGGAGATTTGACTACAGAAGGACAGAAAGTGATGTGACCATGGAAGCAGAGAGAGATATGAAGATTCAATGTTGCCAGGCTTGAAGATGAAGAAAGGGGCCGTGAGCCAAGGAGTGCAAGGAATAAAGTTCTAGATGCTGAAAAAAAGCAAGGAAATAGATTCTCCCTCTGAAGGGAGTGCAGCCCTGCCAACACCTTGATTTCAGCCCAGTGAAACATGTCAGACTTTTGGCCTCCAGAACTATAAGAGAACAAATGTGTATTGTTTGAAGTCACCTGTGTGGCAATTTGTTATAGCACCCATTGGAAACTAATACACCATCTAATACATCATGATGCAAGGACAAAATAACCCACATTTAACTGTGACTTCATAACATGTGAAATTCACTTTTCTTGTTTTTACATGACAGACGGCCACTAATAATAATAAAAAATTAATTAATTAAATGTCATAATATGGTGATATGCATGGCACTTAAAAGTGCTAAGCATTGGGATGCCTGGGTGGCTTGGTGGTTGAGTATCTGCCTTTGGCTCAGGGCGTGATCCCGGGGTTCTGGGATCGAGTCCCACATCGGGTTCCCCTTGGGGAGCCTGCTTCTCCCTCTGCCTGTGTCTCTGCCTCTCTCTTTGTGACTCTTATGAATAAATAAATAAAATCTTTTTTTTAAAAATAGTGCTAAGCATTGAGATGGCCACAAATGATCTCTGACACAACAATTCCGTGTCTGCCACTAGAACACCAAAACAACCATAGACCCTATTTAAGTGAATAAGCATGGCTGTGTTCCAGTAATGTTTTACTTACCAACACTGAAGTTTAAATTACCTACTCCAATTGTTATATATCACAGAATATTCTTCTTCTTTTTTTCCCCAATCATTTAAATACAGAAAAACCATGCTTCATTTTCAGGCCATGTGAAAACAAGTAGCAAGCCAAATCTGGCCCATGGGCCATTTTTTGCCAATCCTTGCTCAATACTTTACAGAAGAGAAAAATGAAGCTTCTGGTTGCAACATTTTGGAGGGCACTTATAATTTGATGGCCTCATACACATGATTTTTAAAAGATTTTATTTATTTGTTTGTTTGTTTGTTTGTGAGAGAGCATGAGCAGGAGGAGGGGTAGAGGGAGAAGCAGACTCCCTGCTGAGCTGCGAGCTCAACCTGGGGCTCAATCCCAGGACCTGAGCCGAAGGCAGATGCTTAACAGACTGAGCCTCTCAGACACCCCCACAATATTTTATATAAATTTGTATCTATGCCGTCTAAACAATCTTCTGAGGAAAATACTATTATTATACTTACAATACCATATTCTGCTATATTATTGTTATATTATATTATATAGTTGAGGAAACTAGGGCAGAGAAATGTTCAGTATCTTGGCTGAAGATATGAAACCTCTGCAGCACTGTCTAATAAAATTTTCTATGTGATAAAAAATTCCATATCTACTCTTCAAAAATAGTACCTACTAGTCCCATGACTACTGAGCACTTGAAATGTGAGACTAAAAAACTGAATTTTTTGTTCTATTTAATTTTAATTAATTTTTAAAATTATTATTCTATTTTAATAGCTCCACTGGACAGTACAGCTCTAATGGGGAGAGTCAGGGAACTGATAAAAATAGGCAGAAAGAGAATAAGTAAATTATCCAGGGTGTCCCACAGCTAATAGATGAAGGAGCAAGGTTTTGAACATGAAATTTCAAGCCCTGAAGTCCATTTCTTGACACTGAAAGGACTCACCAAAGCCAAGCAGAGGACCCTAGTCTCTGGGAGGTCAGTCTTCATAATGGTTCTTAGGTATTAGAAGAAAATCAAGATTACTGCTGTGACCTCTCCAGGAGCCTGTCCTAGGAAGTCCAGTCTCCTGAAACTGTAATCTGAAGACAATTGTAGGTATTTTTGAGCGGCCCCATAAGGTTATCTCTTACAGAAGCCTCTAGGGAACTCTTTCCATGCCCTGGGGACCCAGAGGGAGCTCCATGTCGATTTTACAGCCATATGGTAGGCAATTTTCTCCCATGAGAGTATAGTAGAAACTCCATTTTCATCCTGCTGAAAAAGGTGTCAGACACAGGAGACCAATGTAGTCTGAGTTCTCAGGTGCCAAGGACATGATGCTGATGAGCCTGGGCATTGACCCGGCTATAAGATACAGCCAAATGGCAGCCCCTTATGGGGCATTTTTATGTGCAGTTCCTATGGAGCAGAGCTCTGGTTCTTCCAGGAAAGCAGTGGGAGGTGGCAGCTTTGGATTCACGGGGGCGTGGGCCACAGGTGTTTGTGCCACATGAGTTGCGTACTGTGCTGTCATGTGTTCTCTCCTCTTTACAGTGGGAAAAACAGAATGTATGATGTCATCCAAGAGACGATTGAAAACGATTTTCCAACCTTCCTGGGCAAGATCTTTGTTTTCCTTGCCAACCCTGGCCTGATCATCCCCGCCATCCTGCTGATGTTGTAAGTTAGTGAGGGCCCACGGCTCTGCGTCGTGGCAACCTCCCCTTACACCTGAGCCTTCCCTGGCAGATCTTTCTTTCCCCACTCTCTTAATTAATCTACATTTCTTAGAAACAGATCTGGAGACAAAGATTCAAATGCAGATAGTTAATTGGGGAGGGAGAGAGGGCAGTGAGATGGGGGAGGAACAAGAAGGTCATGACCACTGGGATGACTTTAATCCTGCTGGGAAACTCTGGGAATCGGTGTGCCTCAGAGTTATCCTGTTCAAGGGTGGGGGACTGGGCATTTGTAGACCGGCGCCCAGGGCTCACTGGTTGGGTAGGACTGGGAAACATAAAAGGAGAGAGAGGTTGGTTTATTGCAGTTTGGGTCAGCTACCTTCGTGGGTAGAATGGTTTCTGCACGAGTTGGAAGGGAAGCTCCAGGCCAGAAGGAAAGGAACTGGCAGCTTTAAGTCTTACAGGGAGCACACCGAAAGCGGGGTCCAAGGAATACGGATGGGCACTGCCAGTATCTGCAACACTCTCCTAAACACTCACTAAAAATGTTAAAGACCTCTGGGCACTGGGTCTCTACGAAAACAGAGGGGCTGGTTCAGCCTGTCCTTGGGTGTGCTAGGTGCATTTGGTTCGTTCACCACTCTCCCTCCCACCAAAGACTGAAAAACCCTGGAGGATGGTTGGGTGGGTTTCATGATCTCTGTATTGCCAACACCAGCCCCAGGCCTAGAGCAGAGGAGGGAAACAACAGATGTTCAAGGAAGGAACAGGGGAAGAAAGAAAAGAAGGTGGGAAGCGAGAGTCCTGAATTGGAATTACCACCAACGAAAATGTACTAATGAAAATATGAGGTTGTTTTTCTTTTTTTAAGATTTTATTTATTTATTCATGAGAGACACAGAGAGTGGCAGAGAAACAGGCAGTGGGAGAAGCAGGCTCCATGCAGGAAGCCTGATGCAGGACTTGATCCCAGGACCCTGGGATCACACCCTGAGCCGAAGGCAGATGTTCAACCATTGAGCCACCCAGGTGCCCTGAGGGTGTCTTTCTTTATAAAATCCTGTTTTGGCATGCTTTTTTAAATTGGGAAATATTCCTAACATACAGAAAAGTACAGACAACTGTGAATGCAATCACAAGAGTAAACAAATGTTGATATTCTGCATTATGTGCTTCAGATCTGTCTTTTTCCAAGTAACAAATGTTAGGCATACATTTCAAGTGCCCTCCCAATCCTGCTGTCTTCCTTCCTCTCTAAAGGTAACCACTGTTAGAATTCATCGTAATCATTTCCACCCATAGTTTGGTGTTTTCGTCATGTGCATGTGCACTATCCTTCTCTGGGCTTTACGTGCACTCTACATAGCTTTCCTCACTCAACATTGTGTTTGGGGAATTTATCCATGTGGATACATGAGCCCACACTTTAACAGCTCTAGTCTGCTCTGCAGTATGATTAAATCACAGTTTATCCAGGGAGTGGGATGCACATAGCACAGAGCCTGACCAGAGCAGTTACCCAGGATGCATAATCAGCTTCTTCTGCTTTCAAGAACCCCTGCCACTCCCTACGTCTCAGATTTCCAAGAAAGACGACTCTTTTAGCCAACCTTTACTGAGCACTCTGAGAGCTAGAAATGTGTGTGTCATTTCCACATTTAATAAGATAGAAAGCAAGGTGCCCAGGACCTTCTCTAAATTAAGAAGGGAACTTAGGATAGTAGTAGGATATCTCTTTACCCTGCCCAGAGGCAACCTACTCCAGGAAGCCTGCTTTGATTCCTCCAGAAGGAGTCCAGCTCTTGTCATTTTCCAAGACTGCAGGATCACAGGAGGCTCCCTTTTCTCTTGCAGCCTGGCCATCTACTACCTGAACTCGGTTTCCAAAAGCCTTTCCCGAGCTAATGCCCAGCTGAGAAAGAAAATCCAAGCGGTGAGTCTGTCGGAAGCTTTTGTTCAAAAAGATGTCATGTTTTTGGTTTTTGCTAATTTGCTCTGTGAGTCCAGTTATATTATCTAAATGGCTTCCTTCTAAACCAGATCCCAAACCATCTGTATTATAGGAAGCCTTATAAGACTAAATGACATGCATTTATATTCTGAGGCTATTGGGGGCACACAATAATGATGACTTCAATTTGGAGAGGTTGCCAAAGAACAGGAGAAATTCAATGGACTCAAGCAATGTTCATACATAGTAAAGCCAGTATCCCCAATAATACCTATAGGTTAAAACTAATACTAAAATACTAGAGAAAATAATGTCAGAATGACACAGAGCTGTGCCCATGGTGTAAGGGTCTCTTGAGCCCCCGCCCCACGCAGGCAGCCTCTCTCCACACCACCTGACTTCTGACAGCTCTCTTCTGTTCTCCCAGCGCCCACCAGCCTCCTTCATGCGGTAAAGGGCAGACCCCACCCCGCTCTAAACCCTGTCCTCCTTGCTCCTCACTCCCTCCCCCTGAACTAATCTCATTTGCCTCACAGCCAGCTCTCCATCTACATCCTCCTCTGCTAATCTCACCATCCTCCTGCCCAGATACAGAAAACCTTGAAAGGCAGGACTGGCATGGTTTCCGTCCTCCCCTGGCCAGATGCTCCTTCAAATGTTGTGCGAATCTGAGTCTCAAGCTGCCCTCTCTAACCATTGACAGTGTGGACCAAGAACTGGCCATGTGGGGATCCCTGGGTGGCTCAGTGGTTTAGCGCCTGGCCTTGGCCTGGGGCATGATCCTGGAGTCCCGGGATCGAGTTGGGATCGAGTCCCACGTCGAGATCCCTGTGTGGAGCCTGCTTCTCCCTCTGCCTGTGTCTCTGCCTCTCTCTCCTCTGTGTGTGTGTGTCTCTCTCTCATGAATAAATAAAATCTTTAAAAAAAAAAAAAAAAAGAACTGGCCATGTAAGGTAGTGACCAAGAACCAAAGACAGAGTTCTTGTACCCTAGATCTCACCATCCAGGGCTCTGAGCCTCAAACACCCATTCCCCTGAGAACCATTCATCCTTTTCCTGCAGCTCCGGGAAGTTGAGAAGAGCCACAAATCTGTCACGGGCAGAACTACAGGCAGAGATTCAGAGGACACAGCTCAAGGCACCTCCCAAAATGCTACCCAGCTCCCACTCACCAAAGAAGGTAAATACTATTTCATGATGATTACTTTTTACAAGCCCACATGGAAAGGTGGAAAGAGCATATGCTGAGAAATCAGGTGTGGCTGGGATGAAGTCAGAATTCTGACAATTAGCTGTGTGAAGTTAGGCACATTAAGCTAAGAATCAGTCATAGGTCCTACCTCATGGGGAGGGAAGAATGAGGCAGGATTATGCAAGAGGTGAGCTTCAGGGTCCTGGCACAGGGAGAGAACCCATGACTCTGAACTGGGAGGAATATCTGTGAAACAGGGGAGCACCACCACTTCTCCCACGAGGCCATCTCCCTCACCTCTACCCACCAAATCTCTCGCTGCGTTGTCTATGGTGACTCTGGACATTGGCCACAATTCAGCCTTCTTTTCTGAAATGATTTCATCTTCTTCGCTTTCTCTCCTGAGTCTGACAGTCCCCTGTTATATCTTCTTTATATCTATTTAACCTAATATAGGAGCGCTGCTGGTGTCCTCACCCAGATGCCTCTGGGATGCTCGGAGGGGTTGGCTGACATGGGTCACAGCCACCTGAGGATGGAGGAAGCATTTGTTCTGTGTCATTTTGAATGTTTTCTTCAGGAGGAGAAATAGATTTGAATCTGGCAGCTGCTACTTCTAACAGAACCAGTTTGTATTCTCTTTTAAAAAAGAGAAACACTGGAGTATCTGGAATAAAAGGATGAGAAGTGGCCACATATGTTCCAAAGAAAGTGTCACAGGGTGGGTCACCTGGGTGGCTCAGTGGTTGAGCGTCTGCCTTTGGCTCAGGTCATGATCCCGGGGTCCTAAGATCAAGTCCCCACAGGGAGCCTGTTTCTCCCTCTGCCTATGTCTCTGCCTCTCTCTGTATGTCTCTTATTAATACATCAATAAAATCTTTAAGAAAAAGAAAAGGGAAGTGTCACAGGCTTCAAAGGGGAGTGATCACAGACCCTCTCCACCTTGAAAGAGGAAACGTTGAATCAAAACAGACCATCTCTGAGGTGACCCCGTGTTTTAAAGGTTGGCCCTATTGTAAAATTAAACCACATCGATTTGCTGTGATTTTGACCTCTGATGCAGGAAATGAACAAGACACACAAGAAATGGCCGATAGTTCAGGAGTTTGAATTTTTAGTGCAGAAATTGTATTATTTATTTGATGCCTTTATGACATATAGGCAAGACCACACACACTCACACACACAAAGCACACAGAAATAGATAATTTAGCTGTATGGCAGCATTTCCCTGCAAGATGAACATCCTCCATTGGCTTATTTTTAATTCTTGAGGTCCAAAAGTGGCAGAAATGGCTGTGAAAGCAGGCCAGAAGGACAAAGGGACACGGTGTGCAGCCCTGGCAAATGCCGTGTTGGTATTGGAATACTTGTCAGTGTCAGTATTGCTCCTGGAATAGTAACAAATGACTAGTGAATCGTTAGTAGCAAGAAAACAAGTGGATGTCGCAAAAAGAGGACAAGGAGTCTGTGTCAAAATAAGACCTGTCCCTAGTGAGTCTCCCAAAATATATGGAACACATTTCGAAGCCACAGACGTTTTGTTGGTCAAACTGGCTGGCGGCCCGTTGATGCCCTCCAAGACTGGCTCAGGGATAAAATGCAGAAGAGCCGCTGGCTGGCAGCTTACCGTGAGGCTGAAGAAAATATTTGAAATCGGGATCCCTGGGTGGCTCAGCGATTGGGTGCCTGCCTTCGGCCCAGGGCGTGGAGCCTGCTTCTCCCTCTGCCTGTGTCTCTGCCTCTCTCTCTCTCTCTCAATGTCTCTGCATTTCATGAATAAATAAGTTAAAAAAAAAAAAAAGAAAAAAAATATTTGAAATCACCTAATTTTCCCACATAGGGCAGGAAATGGAGTGAATGCAATGTTTGTTGTAGTATCACCAACAAAAATGAGAAAAGGGAATGGACGTATTTGGACACCAACAGACTTAAGTAGGGAAGGAAAAAAAAGTAGGTGCACAAAATGTTTTCTGTGAGAAACCAGGGGACTGGGATCCCTGGGTGGCTCAGCAGTTTAGGGCCTGCCTTCGGCCCAGGGCGTGATCCCGGAGATCCGGGATCGAGTCCCTCATCTGGCTCCCTGCACGGAGCCTGCTCCTCCCTCTGCCTGTGTCTCTGCCTCTCTCTCTCTCTGTCACTCATGAATAAACGAATAAAATCTTAAAAAAAAAAAAAAAAAAGAGAGAGAGAGAGAGAAACCAGGGGACTTACCCTGGTTTGACAGTGGTCATCTCGTGTCCATACAGTCCCCATGTGCCTGTCCCTCTGACCCACCCCATCCCCGCCCAGCTCGACTCCCTGCTGCTTTAAAGTTTGCCCTTCCCCAAATTCAAGTTTTTAGTACAGATCTAAAGCACTTTGAGTTTTCTACTGCTTAACTCAGCACTGCAGCGTTTGATTTTTTTAAAAAAGTAGTGTGACCTGGAGTGCCTAGGTGACTCAGTCAGCTGAGCATCTGCCTTTGGCTCAGGTCATGATCCTGAGGTCCTAAGATCCAATCCTGCATGGGGCTCTATGCTCTATGCTACTGCTTCCCCCTCTTCTTCTGCCCCTCTCCCCTGCTTGTGCTCTCTCTTTCTCTCTCTCAAATAAATAAATAATTTTTTTAAAAAAATTAGTGTGATCTGAACACATCAGTGGGAGTAGGCCATGGGAGAGAGCCTAGGAAGACAGCCAGCATTTCATCTGAAAAACTCCAATGGCCTCCATGGCTGCCCTCACTTAGCTTCTCTTCTTGAAGTGGTCGCTAGAATGATACCAGTTACTGTAACAAACAGGCCCAAACAACTAATGACTCAAACACAATGAAGGTTTACTTCTCCCTCAACCTAAAGTCTATATTGGGTGTTTCCACTTGACAGTCACTTCCTTCCCTGGTGACGCCGCAGGGACACAGGCTCCTTCCACCCTGTGCCTCCGCCTGCTCCAGGACTGGTCTGAGGGGAAGAGCCCAGAGGACACACATGGAAGTGGGCACATCAGTCACATGCCACATTCACCCCTCATGGAAACCTAGTCCATTTCTGTGTCTCAGGAACTGGGTTTGGTAAGGAGCAAGTCAGTAATCACCCTGAGGTCAGAGTTAGGGGAAGGGAAGGAAACTATTAACGAAAGCCCTAGAAGTTAGATGTGATTCCGTGTAGATTACATGGCCCCTTCCAGCATCATATATGACCCTGGAAGCCATCTAGGAGACTCGTACTGTTGTCCCAACTTTAATACTCCAGAAAGCCAGGCTCGCAGAGTCCAGTTTAAGGGCAGCATTCTAAAATCTAGCTCTCCAGCCAGTAGAGTATGTTCCTCCAGCAGATGTGTTTAGGCCTGAGGACCATCTAACCATTCTCACATTTCCACATGGGACTGGAATCCACACACCAAGTGGGCTGGCTCCGGAGGGCTCCAGTTCCATACTAGGCAACCGAGACAAGTTCTCCCGCATCCTCATTCTTATCTTGCTTCCTTTTCCAGGGATGACGCCTCACTCTGCCAGCCAAACCCAGACCCCAGACAAGAAGGCCGAGGATCCTGGGACCTTTGGTTCTGCCAGTGGGACCACGCTGCCTGCCTCCCAGGGCCTGTCTGTAGCTCGGCCTACTGGCTTCAGACCAGATTCTGGCCACGCTCGGCCTCAGACTCATCCTTGGAGGTCAGCCTCTGGAAAGAGTGCTCAGACATCTCCCCACTGACAGCTAGGACTCACACAAACACCATCCTGGGGCTGATCCTTCGGCCCCACCAGATCATACACCCAAAACAATATTCTCTCTTCCTCTCTTTTCTCCCACACATGCATATTCTCTCTCTTCTCATTGAATGCGAAAAGTTTGATTACTTAGTCTCAGGCACTTGTTGGCTACCACAACATTCAGACAATGGTTTCATCCACTCTTTAGGGGGGCTGAGTCTCCCCACTCCCTATACACTGCCCTCTTCCCAGTACCTTGGTTCAGGCAGCTCTGGACCTTGGACTCACCATGGTTCCCTCAGCTCCAGACTTTGGGAGGAAGGAGAAGGCCATGACCACCACCATAGACTTTTCTCATGGCACCCATTCAGGACACTGGTTTCTGTTCATCTTATTAACTGGGAAGAAGATACAGAGGAGTCCACGTTCCTAACTATGGCCTCTATCCAAAGGAGATGAAGTAGTTTAAATAAAAGGTACAAGAAGCCACTGAAAATAAAGGTAGTGAACCAAAGTCCAGCCATTGTGAGTAGGAAGATGATTATCCCCCGGAACCCAGCCTGAGGGGAGCTGATGCCATTAAGCAGCAAAAAAACGCACTGGTGTCTTCTAGCAGCAAGGCAAGGAGCAAGTGTTTCTTCTAATTGAAGACAATTTAGATTGCTCAGGGCAGAAAAATCCTTCTCAAATACCAGATCAAAAAGGAATTTAATAGTCTGCTTCTTGTGTAAGGAATGTTGAAGACGATTTCTCTGAGGGGTTTGCAAAGGGTGCAATGCAGAGCCTTGTCTCCAGCAATTCTATGTTCAACTAGTGTCATGGCATGGGTCGATGCAGAACGTCTCCTGGGGGGCAAAAGCCAGGGAGGCCAGACATTGCGAAGGCCTTGGCTATAAGGACAAAGGCTCAGCAGTGTGTGAGTCACTGTCTAGGACTCTGACGGTGCAGGTGTCCTATAGGTGGTGTCCTCCTCTCCTCTGCCCCGTGTTCCCAGATTCCAGGGAGCATATAACTTTAGAATCATCTCGTGCCATGTCTCTGAGTGTCCTAAAGGGAGTCTTCTCCCCCATCCACCTCCCAACCATGGCCCCTGGGGTTCTCAGGAAAATCCCCTACACCCTGAAAGTCAGACAAAGTCCTGGTGGGGAGATGGATATTTTATAGAAATTTCATAAACTATGAATTAAAATAATTCCCAGGTTCCCCTTCAATTCCTTCCCCTTCTCACCCCAGCACCAGCACTTCACACATGACCTAGAATGGATTGGGAATGGGAACACGTGACCAGGAGAAACAGACCGGTTCTTTTGCCCCCTGTCCATCTCCAGGCGAGGCTAAAGAAAATGCTGCAGGTGCCTCCTGTGCGTGGAACTCAGGTCTGACCCCCAATACAGAACTCTTGTGGGTCATGTCTTCTTCTGGGAGGACACACCTTGGCCCTGAGCTTACCTGCCTGATGCCCTGACATGGGGATCCAGATAACCTATCCAACCAAGAGGCCCAAAAATGGTCACCATGTGACATGTGGCCTTCAAGACCACCTGCCTGGGTAATGCCAGTCCCTGGGGTGGGGAACAAGAGAGGCCTGAGTCATCAGCCTCCTTGTGATCACTATCAGCCTTCTGATGGCTACCAAAATGCCTCAACACCCACCATAGACACAAACACATTATCCTGTTCTGTTGATGCACAATTTTATGTGAGGGAATGTCTTTGTTGTCTATTTCTGCACAACAGATTATTCTCAAAATTTAACAGCTTAAAGAAATAAACACTGAGGAGCGCCTGGGTGGCTCAGTGGTTCAGTGACTGCCTTCAGCTCAGGGGATGATCCCAGGAGCCTGGGATCAAGCCCCATGCATCAGGCTCCCTGCTCAGTGGGGAGCCTGCTTCTCCCTCTCTGCCTGCTGCTCCCCCTGCTTGTGCTCTCTCACTCTGTCAAATAAATAAATAAATAAAATGAAAGAAAGAGAGAGAGAGGAGAGAGAGAGGAAGGAAAGAGAAAGAAAGAGAAAGAAAGAAAGAAAGAAAGAAAGAAAGAAAGAAAGAAGAAAGACAACTCGATCAAGAAAGAAGAAAGAAAAGAAAGAGAAAGCACACGTCCCACCTCTCTCTTTTTTTTTTTTTGGTTCTTTCTTCCTCCTCCTCCCCTCCCCTCCCCTCCCCTCCCCTCACCTCCCCTCCCATCCCCTCCCCACCCCTCCCCGCAGCCACTCCCTCCCCTCCCTTCCCTCCCTCCCAAAAAAGGAAAACAAGAAAAAGAAAAGAAAGAAAAGAAAAGAAAAGATTATCTCACACAGTTTCTGTGGGCCAACAATTTGGTAGTGGCTTTGCTGGTTCTCGGTATTGCTCTAGATCTCAGGTGGGGCTACAGGCACTGGAGGATTAGACTGGGACTAAAAGATCTGTTTTCAAGATGATTCATACATATTGCTATTGGCGGGAGGCTTCATTCCTTGCTGGCTATTAACAGAAGACTTTGAGTACTCCCCACATGGACCTCTCCATAGGGCTGCGGGGGTGTCCTCACAACTCAGCACTTGGTCTCCCCCACAGCAAGTGATGAGAGAGACAGAGAGAGAGAGAGAGAAAGAGAGAGAGAACACAAAGGGAAAGCCACATACCTTTTATTACCTAGTCTCAGAAGTTACACCATCAATCTTACCACTTTCTATCCACTAGAACTCAGTCACTAAGTCTAGCTCACACTCACAGGAAGGAGAACTAGGCTCCATCTCTTGAAGGGGGTTATCAAGGAATTTGTGGACATATTTTAACAGGACATTTCCCAATTCAAATAGTTGTGAGAACTCTCTCAAGACAACTCTAAAGATTTTTCAAGAAACGTCCATCGGAGAATTAGTTTATGGTGGCTCCCAGGACCCTTATGCAACAGAAAACTTCCAGTGAACCAGAGAGACAGGTAGAGGAAGAACGCATGGATAAGAGGGGAAGGGTGTTGCTGTGGTGTGGCTTTAGAGCTGGGACATGTTATTAGAAAGCAGTCCCATCATATCTGCATTCTTGGGTTTGACCCACCAGCTCATGCCACCTCACCACTTAGCTATTCAGCCTATCCAGGAGCCATCAGGCATGAGGATCACACTTTCTTCTTTTCTCTCTCCTGCCTTCCTTTTCTCTCCCTCCCTCTCTCTCTCTCTCTCCTTCTTTCTTTCCTCAGCTCACCTAAAAGTGATTTGAAATAGAAAGTCTATTTAACAATTTATCCAGAGAACTACCCAATGTCTTTACTGATATTACCCTAGTTTGTGCATTTCTCATTGGGAGAAAATGATACAGACCCTGGATTTTCTCTGTCAAAGGCTATTTTTGCAGTCAGATCTTTCCGTTTGTAATAATCAACACACTCAATGTCCATAAAGAACTCCACTGTTGGGGTGCCTGGGTGGCTCAGTGGTTGAATGTCTGCCTTCAGCTCAAATCATGATCCCCAGGGTCTTGGAATCGAGTCCTGCATCAGGCTCCTTGCAACGAGCTTGCTTCTTCCTCTGCCTATGTCTCTCCTCTGTGTGTGTGTATCTCATGAATAAATAAATAAAATCTTTTTTTTTTTTTTTTTTATGATAGTCACAGAGAGAGAGAGAGAGGCAGAGGGAGAAGCAGGCTCCATGCACCGGGAGCCTGACGTGGGATTCGATCCCGGGTCTCCAGGATCGCACCCTGGGCCAAAGGCAGGCGCCAAACCGCTGCGCCACCCAGGGATCCCAATAAATAAAATCTTAAAAAAAAAAAAAGAACTCCACTGTACACAGACTCAGATAAGTAGGAACACAACTTTGGTGAGGATCAAGGGCGACTTGCATACTCCTTCACCTGACTTGCATACTCACAGAAACTGGGGAGTGATGCACTAGCCAGTAGGGAGAGCTAGGCCAGGTAAGCACAGGGTCCACCATGCTGGTGACCCTCAACCCAGTAAACTCTGTAGAGCTCCACCCAAAGCTGGGACATCAGAGTTCCTGTAAGGGATAATAGGAAACAAACCCACATTGCAGAAAGGGACATTTGTCTCTTTGGATCTTGGCAGAAAGTGGGGAGAAAAAATCTCCCCTGAGAATTTATATCCACCAGGCAACCCTCACACAGAGGACCTAAATTCCCACACCAATTGTGCATTCCAGAAATCTCAAATGGAAAATTTTAATTTAAAGTAATCTTCGGTTAATAGTACCTCCAAGAAAGAGGAGGAAGAAAGCAAAGCAACAAAAAACAACACAATGAATAGAAAGTGTGTGAGATGATAGAAAAAGAATATAGTAGGGGGTACCTGGGCAGCTCAGTGGCTGAGCATCTGTCTTCGGCTCAGATCATGATCCCAGGGTTCTGGGATCAAGTGCCACATTGAGTCCCACACTGAGTCCCACATTGGGCTCCCTGCTCAGCGAAAAGTCTGCTTGTACCTCTGCTCCCCACCCCAACTTGTATTCTTGCTCACACCCTAACTCTTTCTCTATCATAAATAAATAAATAATCTTTTAAAAAAATAATGTATCAGGAATCAAAATAAATGCAAATGGACTAAGCCTTGCAGATAGAAGACAGAGATTGTCAGATGAATATTTTATAATCCCAAGTGCTGTTTCCAGGATAGTTTTAGAACCTAAGGATAGAGTCCCTTAGGGCTCTTTTTGTTCCTCGGGAAGAAAACCAAAATACAATCTTCAAGGGCAAAGGCAGCAGGTGTGTGAGTGCCATCCAATTTTGTAAGTTTGGCTTGTTTTTGAGTGTTGAGGATTGCTAATTCTAAACAGCTCTCTACAGCATTGTGCCAGATAATTTATTCTTCAATGCAGTATTAGTTTGGAAAACATGAATAAAGTCCCAAGATCATGGATGGGGCAGATGAGGGATATAGAGCATACAGACATCTCTATCACTGAACCATGTCTGCAAAATGAGCCATACAAACCTCACCTCCAAATTCTGTTATGAAGGTTCTACAAGTTGACACATGTAAGACTAAGCAAGCACCATGCTATTCGCTCATAAATAACAGATATGATCACAGGCATAGGTAAGATCAAACATCCCTCAGGCTCAGATTCCGAACTCAAACGGCACTGGCTGAACAAAATGTTTACCCTATAATCCTAATTACTGTGGGCTTCACAAACTGCAACCAAAATGACAAGTAATGCTGAGCTCGAGGATCTTCCTTGGATGCTTTTTATTCTTCTGAGTCTGTGGAAATAAATATTGCATATATGTGTAACTTGTTACCAAAGGCTGTTGCAAGGGTTCTTTCCACGATTGAGAAGAGGGCCAAGGAATTCCTGGAAGTCTTTCAAATTCCACAGGAGGCATTTCCATTCTAGAAATGAGTGTACAGTGCCGCCATCTTGTGGTTGTTTCACACAATTTCCTTTCACGAAGCTCTCCCAACTACTCAGAACTTAAAAAATCCATTCAAATTCCATAGTTCCCCTTTAGTGTTGCCAGCAGTAAAAACTCTCGGTTAATTTAAAGCAAAATGACACAGTGAGCCCCAGGCTGGGCCACATAAAAAAGGAGTAGGTGCTATAGAGTTTGATCCTTCCCGGTGAATGCACAGTTTAGCTTCACAAAGAAAGGAATGGCCCCAGGTGCCACATGGCTTTCAAGCTTGAACCTGGAACATGCCCAGGGAAACCCACAACTCCCTTTCCGACCTGCTGCCCCTGCAGGACACTTTCTCAGCTGGAACTTTCGGGGGAAACCTGTCTTGCATATCTCTTACAAACTCATCTCCAATCGGGACGCCTAGGTGGCTCAGCGGTTCAACGCCTGCGTTTGGCCCAGAGAGTGATCCTGGAGTCCCCGGATATAGTCATATAGTCATAGTCGCATCCGGCTCCCAGCAGGGAGCCTGCTTCTCCCTCTGCCTGTGTCTCTGGCTTTCTGTCCATGTCTCTCATGGATGAATAAAAATAAAAAAATAAAAACTCATCTCCAATCAAACTTTGCACAATGGAGAGAATAACACTCTCATCTGACCCAAGCCACTCATCCTGGCTTTCATTCAAGGCTTCTTAGGTTCTAGATCTTACATATTAGATTCTTCAGTCTTGTGTCCAACTACTGACCTGGATGAATCTTACACTTCTAGAAGTTCCTTCTTTCGTTGCTGGCTTTTGCTTCCATGCTCGTTCTATCCTATATTTCTAAATGACCTACACATTCTTCTGTGACTACCTAGAACCCCTTCTAACTGTGATGTCTTCCGCAGGAACACTGGCCCAAGTGGTCTTCCGGGCAGCCTCCCACACTACTTCACCTCAGCACTCGACTACGTTCAGTCTCCCAGGATTAGAAAGTCCCTGAAGTCAGAGGTCACTGGTTAGTATCATCATTGTGCATATTACTCTCCCAAAGCTCTGAATTGCTGACTCAACTTGCTTCAGACCTCTGCTCGATGTTGCCTCTTCACTGAGGAGGGCCTGTGTAAATCCATCATCAGTACTTGATGCGCTACCTATTATTTGATTTTTTTATCTCCTCCTAGAACATGAACTCTGTGATGGCAGTCACTTGGTTTTTTTACTACTGTATCCCCAGCACCTAGAAAGATACCTAGCATGTTACAGGCATACAAAAACCCTTCTTTTTTTTTTTTTAACAAATGGAAGAATTAATTGATTCTGTAGCTTCTTGACTACCCCGATTCCTCACCCTGACACCTGAACATCCTTTCTCCCCTTCCATAAAGGATGTTGATCACAGAGTGTCCAAGGTGCTTGCTGGTTTAAAACTTACCTATGATCTCAGGGGCCCAAAGAAGACTAGCTGAATTCAGTTGTTTAGTTTGGGTTCCAGGAAGATGAGTGGATGTAGCATTGGGCTCATTTCTCTGCTCCTTCCTCCCAGCACCTGCCACCACTCCATCTTCACATCTGTGAGGTGTTTGCAGACTAAAAAGAGTGCCCTGGGCCTAATGCACATATAATGATGCCAGTTGTCAGGGCCACACCAGCACCTATAAGACTGAGCTGTAATGATATAATCAGGGCAGTAAATCTGAGATTAGGAAGATCACCAGCTTGGGGCACCCCAAACTTTTTCATCAATAGCCTCTTGCCTCCTTATCCAAAAGGTCCTTCACAGTGCAAAATTGGACGCTACCAGGCAGTGATGGGTGGCCGAGGCTTTTCAAAGAAAAGGAGAAGGAAATAAGGCTAGAAAGCAGCAATAGGAAGCAAGGAGGACATCAACCTTTATCACCAATCCAAATAACGTGTGGGTCATAACAACATTCATAACAGAAACCAGAATAAATGTGGAATTGAATTAAAATGAAAATACTGGGCAGCTCCGGTAGCGCAGCGGTTTAGTGCCACCTGCAGTCCAGGGCGTGATCCTGGAGACCCTGGATCAAGTCCCACGTCAGGCTCTCTGCATGGTGCCTGTTTCTCCCTCTGCCTGTGTCTCTGCCTCCTTCTCTCTCTCTCTCTCTCTTTATGTGTGTCTCTATGAATAAATAAATAAAGTCTTTAAAAAAAATGAAAATACTGTGGGTGCCCAGGTGGCTCAGCTGGTTAAACATCTGCCTTCGGGTCAGGTCATGATCCCAGTGTCCTGGGATCAAGTCCTGCATTGGGTTCCCTGCTCAGCGGGGAGCCTGCTTCTCCCTCTGCCTCTCTCTGTCTCTCACGAATAAGTAAATAAAATTTCAAAAAAAATGAAAATATTGCATACTGAATTTTGCAGACTACAACTAAAGCAGTACTTTGAAGGCAATGCATATTTAAGAAGAAAAGTTTAAATTAATGAGCCAAATGAGGTACCAATAATTGGCAAACTTGTAGGCTTTCCAGGTTCCAGCAGTGTTTAATCAGGGTGACTGACAATGAACTGTCCATCTACTACAACTGGCAGTTGAAAAATGGAATGCATAACTCTTTTTACATGGTAAAACTAAACTGTGCTATAGGTGATCTGTCTGCATGGATAAGTTAGGGGCTGAAGTGATAGGATTAAATGATGGCAGTGGAGTGTATAAAAAAAATGGGTTTGCTGGGGATCCCTGGGTAGCTCAGCAGTTTAGCACTGCCTTCTGCCCAGGGCCTGATCCTGGAGTCCTGGGATCGAGTCCCACATCGGGCTCCCTGCATGGAGCCTGCTTCTCCCTCTTCCTGTGTCTCTGCCCCTCTCTCTCTGTCTATCATAAATAAATAAATCTTTTTTAAAAAATAGGTTTCCTGTAGATTCTACAGGAAAGGCAATGGGAGAAGTGGGACTAAGAACAGGTGCAAGAGAATTGTGCTCTTTATCATTTGTCATTGTGCTATTTATCATAAAGGGACAAAAAAAGAAGACAAAAGACCACTAGTATTTGTTGAGTTCCTAGTACATACCAGGAGTAGGCCCCTAGGAGACATTCAATGTTTGTTGAAGGGATAAATGAATCCTCAATCTTCATTCTGCAGAAGAAATGAGAGCTCAGTAAGGTGAGTGATTAACTGAAGTCACATTGTAAGTAGTAGAACTGAGGTCTGGATCCAGGTTTACTGACTGATTCATATTGCTGCTTAAAAATTATCCCAAAATTTAGTGGCTTAAAACGACGATATATTATTTCTCACAATTCTGTGGGTAGGTGGGGCTCAACTAGGTAGTTCTTCTACTGGTCTTGTTTGGGGCTACTCATGTGGCTGCAGTCAGATGGTGGCTGGGGGCTGGAACACACAAAATGGCTTTACCTACATGTCTACTTTTTTGATAAGGACAGTTGGAGGGCTGGGCTCAGTTGAGCAGCTGGGAAAGCTGGACAGGTCCCTGAAGTATCAGGGCCTTTCCTTCTCTATGCGGTCTGTCCAGCAGAGCAATTGAATTTCTCATAAGGTAACTCAAGGTTCCCAGGAATGCAAAAGGCTGCAGCTTGGCATGGGCATGGAATCACTTCTGCCACATTCTATTGGCTAGAATGACTCACAGACCCAGACTGGTTCCTTGTGGGAGGACTACACGAGGACCTAATGCCAGGAGCCATGGATCATTGGGGTCATCTTTGAAGACTAGCTACCACAGGTGATCCTGAGACACCAAGCCCTTAATCTTCCTATTACCGCATGCCACAATGAACAACTACAATTGGATACTCTGCCCTTAGGAAGATCATTCTAGCAATGGAGAGGAAGGTGGCTTAGGGAAGAAGAAACCAAAAGTTTTGCAAATTTCCACTTTGGTGGTGAAGAACTGAACCTTATAGGAATGAATCTAGCCCAAAGGGAAGGAAGATGTGGTCTCTAATATCACATGCTGCAGAGATGCCCATGATGGTCAGGATCATGAAGCGTCAGGGAGATAGCTTAGTACAAGAGGTGGAGGTGAGGAAGCCAAAAGAATATGTTTAGTGTTTATACCATGTCCCACCTAATCATGAACATCTGTAACTCACTAGTGGAAGTGCAGTTTTCTCCTACCAGTTCTGAGTTAGCATACTGCTCTAGCACAGCTCCTGTATAACCAGAGGACTCCACTCTGTCCCAGGTATGGCTGTGATTAACTTTCAGCTCAGTGACTTTCAGCCTTCTTGTATTTAATCCACAGAAATGTATGTTTATGTAACTTATATATACATACTATTAAATTTATGTGTACACATGTATTTTACACACAGCTAAAGTGACTATGTGACATACTATTATTCCCATTTTTCATCCTATTTTTTTATTTTTTTACTTTTCTTAAAGATTTTATTTATTTGAGAGAGCACCCATGTGACAAGGGGGTGGTGGGGGCACAGAGGGAGTGAGAGAAGTAGACTCCTGGCTGAGCAGGAAGCCAGACAAAGGAATTAATTCCAGGACCTCCAAATCATGACCTGAGTCCAAGTCAGAACTTAATCAACTGAGCCATGGAAGCACCCTTTTCATCCTATTTTTTCAATGCTGGCAAAGAATGGCTAAATTAATTCTGCAATCCATTAATGGATTCTGACTTCTCCTTTAAAAACTATTATTTTAGAGACGCCTGGGTGGCTCATTGGTTGAGCATCTGCCGTCAGCCCAGAGCACCAGGTCTCTCTCTCTCTGTCTTCATGAAGAAGGAAAGCAAGCAAGCAAGCAAGCAAAAGCAAGCAAACAAGCTCCTACTTTAGTAGATAAGCACCTGTAACCCCAGGATTATTTAGGGTTAAGTACAGAAATAATGAAAAAATCAGTCATAGCATTACTATTTTCCATTATATTTTGGAATCATCTGCTTAACTTGGTATCTATAATTTAAAAGAACTTAACACACTGATGTATGTAACATTAGTTTTGCAATTCCACCTTAAAATGAGACAGTAATGAAAAAAAAGAGAGACAGTAATGGATTCAGACTCATGATCATATGTAAATGTATGTAGCAGAATTCAATCACGTTTTAAGCAATACTGAGATTTTTAAGATTCACTGCATCTTTGAGGGAGCTCACTATTTGGATTTTGTTTACCAAGGAAATGAATTGCTTAAGAAGAAAATGCATTAAGTGTGTAAATGCGCTTTAAGTTATGGGAATATAGGGAATAAAAATCCCCTCAAAAAAATTTTTTAATTTACCACTTTAGGATAAACAAGTGTGGGGTTTATCATTCTTATATTACTTACTAAAGTAAAGGTAATTTCAAATTAGTCGCCAGAATGCCCAAACCCCGCCCTCAAGGACCTGGAAGCACCTGAGAGCGCTTGGAGCTACTGCGGGTTCCGCGGGCGGGCGGGCGGGCGGGGCGAGCAACACGTGGCCCTTCCCAAGGGACCGGTCCTGCTTCCGTGGGGGACCTAGAAACCGACCTGGGAGCAGGTGAGATGGTCACCCTTTTCTATTTTATCGCCTGTAATAAGCATTTTTGAAATAATAAACAAAATGCACCCGAAAGGCAAGAGGCGGGACACGAGGAGCCGTGGGTCTCCTTTCACCGGGTCTGCGCACACGCGCCACAGGCCCCGCTTCCGCCCGCGGGAATAGCGTGGCCCCCGAGCGGGAAGCGGAGACGGCGGGGCCCCGGGGTGGGGGGGAAGGCCCCGGACCCCCGGACCCCCGGCCACCGGCGCCGCGCAAGGGGGAACGGCCTCCCGCCCGGCTCCTCCTAAGGGAGCTCCGCCACCCGGATCCCCGCGAGGCGGACCCGAGGGGCCGGGGCGTTCTCCGGAGAAGCGCCTTCCCGACCCGCTTTGCGGCCTCGCGGGGCCGGGCCCAGGCCGCGCGTCCCCGGCAACCGCGCGGAGCGGCGCCGCGGCAGAAGGCGGAAGACGCCCGCGCGCCCGCGCTGGCCCTCCCGCCCTCCGGGCGACACCACCGCCGCGGACCCCTCCGAAGTCCCGCAAAGGTATCGTCCCCGGCCTCTGATTGGCCGGCGGCTCGGGGGCGTGGCCTCCGGAGCCCGGGTCCGCGCGCCAGACCCCGCTCGCCGCATTGCGAGCCGGGCCGGGAGCGGGCGCCATGGTGAGGAGTGGTTGTGGGCGCGGGGGAGACGAAGGCCGAGGTTGGGGCCGAGTCGGGGCGGGGGCCGGGGCCGGGGCCGGGGCCGGGGCCTGCGCTGGGAGCCGGGGCGGGCGAACGCGGAGACCGTGCTGACGCTCGCGCCCGGCTCCGTTCCAGGTTCTCCTGCACGTGCTGTTCGAGCACGCGGTCGGCTACGCGCTGCTGGCGCTCAAGGAGGTGGAGGAGATCAGCCTGCTGCTGCCGCAGGTGGGTGGAAGCGGTGGGCTCGCCGCCGCGCCGCAGCCCCCCGGGCCGCCGGGCCCCAGCATGCACCGCGCGCTCCCACGTGGCCGGCCGCGCTTTGGGGGGTGCGCTGGGCCGGAAAGCCCGGGAGCCGGGGGTCCTCCGCTGCATCCGTGCCTACAGTCGCGTTGGGAGCATGTAGAAGCCAGCACCCCGGGATTTAGGGCCTGTAATCGGCTCCTTTACGGAGAACCGCTGCTTTACTGCGCCCTAGAGGCAAGAGCGAGGGAGGAAAGCCATTCACGCTCTCTTCTCCCCGAAGGTGGAGGAGTGCGTGCTCAACTTGGGCAAGTTCCACAACATCGTTCGCCTCGTGGCCTTTTGTCCCTTCGCCTCGTCCCAGGTTGCCTTGGAAAATGCCAACGCTGTGTCCGAAGGTGAGTCGACCACCACCAGGTAGGTATTTGAGGGAGATGACCGCAGGGTTAGTAGCTGCTGCTCTTATTCTCATAGGGAGTTCATGATCCCGTTTTCCTTTCCTCAGCTGATTTCTTACAAATCTGATACGTGTTGGGCAGTATTTGATGTGTACAGGATGTAGTTTAAAACAGAACCCAAGGTCTGGAGAATATGGTATGCTAAAAGTTTAAAGTGTATATTCCAGGATAGAGGCTTTCTTTGTGGTCCTGACAGCGATAAATGATTAAGTGAAATCTGGTAGGTGTGCTTTAATGCTAAAGGTGGTTCTTTGGTTATTATTGAAGTGATTGGAAAAGGCAAGAAAAATAAGTTCAGTTCCAAAAGGCGAATCAAATACTAAATACTTAACCTCTATAGTTTCTCCGGGTTTAAGGTTTCAATTCTGTATTTCACACTCATGCTATCAGACCTGAGTCCTATTCCTCCCATAGTTGATGCAGGCTTTGCAGTGATGACTTGAGTCTGTCAATCCCCTGAGTGCAATCACTGATGTCTCCATGTCTCTGAGCAAAGCCTAAAGCAAAGAAGGAACTCAGCATGCTCTGTGGGACAAATGTAGGATCAGTCTGTCATTTAATTAGCAGTTAAGGGGACAGGATCCCTTTTATGATTTCAGCATGTTAGTGGGAGCTCTATTCTTTGCCTTGAGGTGTCGTTCATGAGGACCTCCGCCTGCTCTTGGAGACTCACCTGCCATCCAAAAAGAAGAAAGTACTCCTGGGGGTTGGAGACCCCAAGATCGGTGCTGCTATACAAGAAGAGTTAGGGTACAACTGCCAGACTGGAGGCGTGATAGCTGAGATCCTGCGAGGTGGGACCACCTATTAACATTCACAACATTCTTGACATCTCTGAGGGGGGATCTAGTCACTTAACCAGGGTGCATAAGGTTGCTTCTAGGAAGCCCTTCTGCTTGGCTTGGTGCCCATGGGCGCCGTAACTGGCTTAGAGCCTTCCCTTGCTCACTGACTTGTCCTCTTCCAGGGGTTCGTCTGCACTTCCACAACCTGGTGAAAGGTCTGACAGATCTGTCTGCTTGTAAAGCCCAGTTGGGGCTGGGACACAGCTATTCTCGTGCCAAAGTTAAGTTTAATGTGAACCGGGTGGACAATATGATTATCCAGTCCATCAGCCTCCTGGACCAGCTGGATAAGGACATTAATACTTTTTCCATGCGTGTCAGGTAAAGTGCCCAAGTGACCCTTGAAAATAGGGTCTTTGGCCTGTGGTGTAGCTAATTTCACATGCTGAAATCAGGACCACTTCCTGTGGGGTGGGGCTGAGCCTCCCAGTGCTTACCACAGGCTGTGTTCTTACACTGGCTGTACAGAAAGAGGAGGTAGAGTAAATCCACCCATATACACCCCAGCCTAGGCTCTTTGCCTGGTCTGTATTGTGAATGGGAGGACACGGAGTTGAGGTTTTGAATTGTACTTGATTCCTTTTCTCTGGGTAAAGAATAGATAGAGGGCTGAGGTTGTAGCTTTGAGATCTAGTCGCTGAGCAAGGAGTGATTGTGGCTCTCTGCAGGGAGTGGTATGGGTATCACTTTCCTGAGCTGGTGAAGATCATCAACGATAATGCTACATACTGCCGCCTTGCTCAGTTCATTGGGAACCGAAGGGAGCTGAATGAGGAGAAGCTTGAGAAGCTGGAAGAGCTGACAATGGATGGGGCCAAGGCTAAGGCTATTCTGGATGCCTCGCGATCCTCCATGGGTCAGTATAGCCTGGTGACCAAAATAAATTTGGGGCTGTGGATATCTGGTCCTGCATTCACACTAGGTGTCCCTTAGGCATGGACATATCGGCCATCGACCTGATAAACATCGAGAGCTTCTCCAGTCGTGTGGTGTCTTTGTCAGAGTACCGCCAGAGCCTGCATACTTACCTGCGGTCCAAGATGAGCCAAGTAGCCCCCAGCCTCTCAGCCCTAATTGGGGAAGCGGTGCGTTGTGGGGAACATAAAATGGGGTTAAGGAGTGTTAACAGTGTAGGTCCACACTGCTGTATTTCTTGACCCATGTTCTCTTCCCTGGTCGCATTTAATGGGCTGAAGCAGAATTGTGCAGTTGAGATAGACAATTCCAGCCTCTAATTCCTTGAATCCTTCTCCAGGTAGGTGCACGTCTCATTGCTCATGCTGGCAGCCTCACCAACTTGGCCAAGTATCCAGCGTCCACAGTGCAGATCCTTGGGGCTGAAAAGGCCCTGTTCAGGTACCAGTGAGGGCACCTGCCCACACTCAGGTGCCACTTCCGGTGCCCACTGCTTGTTTGGGGATCACAGTGATGGCTGACCAGGGCTCCCTGACCTATACAGACCTCTGCTATGGGGGTGATGGCCAGCCCTGGTGTCTGAGTGATTCCTAGGGCCCAGCAAAAGGGACCAGATTTCCAGGTCAGCGACATTGGATGCCTTCCCTCTGCCTCCGGGAGCTGTGGGTTGGCATGAGGTGGGGTAGAGACCCAGTCTAGCCTGAGGCTCACTGGATAGAGACTGGGGATACAGGGGAGGGGAGGAGCTACCTTGGCTAGTAGAGTTGAAATTTCTGATCTTAAAACTCCCCACTAAATATTCTTCTCCCAGAGCCCTGAAGACCAGGGGTAACACTCCAAAATATGGACTCATTTTCCACTCCACCTTCATTGGCCGAGCAGCTGCCAAGAACAAAGGCCGCATCTCCCGATACCTGGCAAACAAATGCAGTATTGCCTCACGAATTGATTGCTTCTCTGGTATGGGTGGAGGGGGTTGGAGGAGAAGGGGCTGGGAGGGAGGGAAGGCTGACTACCTAGCAGCTTCTACAATGATGGCAGTATTTTTCGTCAACAGCAGTTCACTTAGTGAGTGTTGAGACTTTGGGTCTGAGTGAAGCTGAGGGTAGAGGGAAGACAGGGTGGGAAATAGCTGGTCCTTTAGGGGCTGACAGGTTTTGTTTACCCACACACACACGCACACATCCAGAGGTACCCACAAGTGTATTTGGGGAGAAGCTTCGAGAGCAAGTTGAGGAGCGGCTATCCTTCTATGAGACAGGAGAGATTCCACGAAAGAATCTGGATGTCATGAAGGAGGCAATGGTTCAGGTCAGTTTGGACTTGCTGGGGTGAGAGAGGGGATGGGGACCAAAGCTGGCTGTTGGAGGTGATGAACAGGCTTAGCCTGACTTTGTAGAGTGGAGGCAAAAAACTGATTTAATGAGCCTGATCCAATGAAGCCAGAAGGGAGGTCTGGAGATACTGCAGTCTTTGGGGCCTTTTCATTACCTTTCTTTGGCCAGGCAGAAGAAGCGGCTGCTGAGATGGCTAGAAAGTTGGAGAAGCAGGAGAAGAAACGCTTGAAGAAGGAGAAGAAACGGCTAGCCGCCCTTGCCCTTGCATCTTCAGAAAACAGTAGTACCCCAGAGGAGTATGAGGTCAGTAGGCAGGACAGCCCTCAGCCCAGGGTGAAGGCCCTGGATGTAGGGTTCTCCACAGCAGAACAGAGGATATGCTACTTCAAACCATGGTCTTGAGTCCAGACTTGGACTGAAATAAGGACCTGAAACATCTCAACTACCTCTTGATTCTATAGGAAGGAGATAGGTGCTGAGAGAACTGGCTCAGGAGCCCAGAGAGCTGGTTGTAGCACACCCGGTCCCTGGGCAAGTGTTCTGTCCTCGGCTGCCTCCCAGGAGTCCTCAACCGGGGGTAGTATAAATTCCTGCTCTGCGTGTCCTCGGCCGTATGTCCGGAGGTGGTAGCATTTCATAGTTGGGCTTGGGGCAGGGAGGTATCCATAATGCTACATCAGGATCCACCCTGGGATTTTCTTGAGGTACCCAGTTTGTGAAGTAGTTTTTCAGTGTCCCCTTTGCAACCTGGCATGATGGTTTGTGGGTTTTTCTATAAGCTGATTCATGGGTTTAGAGAACACATTTTTCCTTTCTAAGTGGGAGTCATCTTTGGGGTGGATGTCTAGTGTCCATTAAAAACCATCCCAGAAACACTGGGCAGTTTTCACATCATTCACACCAGTCTTTGCCCTAGCTACTTTTAATATGTGTGTGTGTGTCCATATAATGGATGATCGTTTCATGCCCATTTCTCTTTAGGAGACCCAAAGTGAAAGACCCAAAAAGAAGAAAAAGCAAAAGCCCCAGGAGACTCCACAGGAGAATGGAATGGAAGACCCATCTGTCTCCATCTCCAAACCCAAGAAAAAGAGATCTTTTTCCAAGGAGGAGCTGGTTAGTAGTGATGTTGAAGAGACAGCTGGCAATGTAAGTCTTCCCAAGAGGAAGAAATCTTTTCCCAAAGAGGAACCAGTTAGCGATGCTGAAGAGGCAGTAAACAGGAGCGTCCCCAAGAAAAAGAGGAAATTCTCTTCTAAGGAGGAGCCACTTAGCAGTGGACCTGAAGAGGCTGCTGGCAACAAGAGCGGCAGCTCCAAGAAAAAGAAAAAGCTCCAGAAGCTATCCCAGGAAGATTAGAATGGACATTTTACCAGGTGGGGCAAACCCACATGATTCCAAACCCACCCTTATATCCCAATAAAAACAAATTCACAGGAGTCGATGTGTTTTGTTTTTTTTTTTAGGAGTCCATGTTTTATTGAACACCTTACATGGGTATGGGTGGACCTATGGGTGAGGCAGAGCACCAATGACCGCCTCAGTGAAGTCTTGGCAGGTGGCATAGCCACCCATGTCAGAAGTTCGAACCTGTAGGGGAGAATTGTCATCATCCCTGTGGCCTAGGCCCCATCCCTAACCTACCCCCCACCCACCCCCTTCCAATAACACAGTTCCCTAAGGAAGCCAGCCCCAGGACAACCTAGGCTCTGCCCAGATTATGGTCTAAAGATTTATTTAAGAACTCTTCTCTGGTCCACTGTACTGAAGGGAGGTGTAGGTAGTATGGTCCTTGTGAGGTTGGAGGGAATAAAGGGGTCTAGCCCCCATGGGGGTGCAGGTGGCCGATGACAGACTTGATGAAGTCGGTTGTGGTGCTGTAGCCGCCCATGTCTCGAGTCCGCACCTACAGCCACCACCGGCAACAGCCGTGGGGAAGAAGAGAAGAGAGCCCATGAAGGGGGGATAGGGCAATGTGATGGAAATGGAATCCAAGAAAGGATGGCAAGGCCAGGAAGAAGATGCAATGCAGCAGAGTTGCAAGGAGGTGGCCAGGTTTGGAAGAGCATGGACCCATCCACTCCCAGCTGAGGGCCAGAGCCACTCTCAGAGCTATGCTGCAGCCTGGGCAGGATGGGAGGGAGGCTGAGCATGAAGTGAGATGGGAAATGCACATCAGACAGGATGAGGATGCCTTAAAGGAAATCAGACCAGGTGGGAGGAAAGGAAGCCAGAGGATGGGCTTCCAAGTGTGGAGAAGGGGACACCTGTGCCTCATCCTGCCTGCTTGCTATCTCCCTCTGCTCCTCCATCCCCCATGCTCTCTCCCCAGGCAGAGAGCTGCAAGCGCTGCATTAAGATGGCCATAAAAGAGCCAATGGATGGAGCAGGAAAGGGAATAGCAGACGGTAACCAAGAGGCAAAGGAGACCCAGAGGATGAAACAGCCAGGAGAAGGGAGGTGAAGAACAGCCCTGAGAGCCATAGGGGAAGATCAGAGAGCAGATGTTCTGGGGACCTGGCGGGAAAGGAGGCCCCAATTCAGGTTCCCCAAAGAGGAGTGCCAAGACCCTGGAACCCACCACAGCCTAACTCACCTTGCCAACTTTGATCACCTTCTTCACTGCATCTGCAATCATGTTGGAGTGATACTCGAGACTGTCAATGTGGACAGGAAGAAACTGAGATTCTCCCCACATCATCCCCAATTTCCTTGTCTGTACTCCCCCTTAAAACACCCAGCCTCCTGCCCCAGTCCACCATGACCTACTTGAGATGCCGCAGCATGTTGGAAGCTGATAGTAGCATGGCTGTGGGGTTGGCTATGTTCCTGCCCACCGCCTGGGCAAATGGGTGTCGGGCGCCCTGTGGAAAGAGGACCGACCAGAGTCACTGGGGGCAGACGTTCTGCATGGCTAAGGTCAGGGAAGGGCATTAAGGAAGAGGGATCAGGCCAGGGACACTGGAAAGAGGCATGGGGGAAGAGGACGCCTTGGGAAGTAGCTATCAAGGAACTTCAAGTCAGAAGATAGGCACGCAAAGGGCTGGGGGAAGAGGGGACTTCACTCACCGTCTCAAAGACGGCATATTCTGCACTGTAGCTCTCACCAGGGACCACACCAGCTCCCCCAACCAAGCCAGCAGCCAGATTGTCAATAATGTTCCCATAGAGATTGGGCATCACCAACACATCAAACTGGTAAGGATTCTGCACCAGCTAGGGGGCAAAATGTGGGCATGGAGAAGAGAAGTAAGTTCTGCTCCCTGCCTATCCCTGGTACCTTGAGAGCAGAGACATGGGGAGGACATTACCTGCATGCAGCAGTTGTCTATGATCATTGTCTCAAACTTGATTTTGGGGTACAGTTCAGCAACTTCCTCACAGCATTGCAGGAACAACCCATCTCCAAGTTTCCTGTCCATGGGCCAAAGGGAACAGCTTCAGTCACAAGAGTGCAAGGGGCTACCTTCCCAGGAACCTACCCCATGCAAAGCCATGTCCCTCACATGATGTTGGCCTTGTGGACAGCCGTGACCTTGCCCCGCCCCTTCTTAGTGGCATAGTCAAAGGCAAATTTTGCAATCCGCTGAGATTTGGTTCGAGTGACAATCTTCAAGCATTCAATCACACCCCTCGCACTCTGGGTAAGAAGAGAGAAGCAGCCAGGTGACGCTGGAAAGAAGAGAAGGAGCTATGCCGCTCTCCCACCTTCACACCTGGCTTCCCCAATTTCTATGGCCTCACCTCGTGTTCCAATGAGCTGTATTCCCCTTCTGTTTGCTCTCGAATGATCACTAGATCTAGATTGTTGTGTCGAGTCTTGTACCCAGGAAGTGATTTCACGTGGACTACGTTGGCAAACAAGTCCAACTTACGCCTGAGGGTGGGGCAGAGCCATTAGTACCATGCCTGGTGCTCCAGGACTCCTCTGCCCCATAGCCCCCAACACCTACCTCAGCCGCATATCGTAGGAGGCTAGCTCCCCCTTATACTCCATCGGGGTATGGATCTTTCCTGTGTAAACAAAGGGGAAGGGGTCAGGCACAAGCCAAGCCCAAGGGAATCCAGATCAGTGTCCAATCCTAGGGACATGATGCAACCCAGACTCTCATCTCCCATTCCCAAAACTGTGACTCTTAAATGCTTCTGGAGGCAAAGAATAATGTAGTTAAAACCAGAAACATCTTGTCCAATGCTTTTTTTTTCCCAATGCTTTATTTTTAGTCACCATATTTATGTTGAAACTTCAAAATGATCTAAAAGGAGGGCAGAAAATTTTTTCATGTTATCAAAGAGCCTAAGTTTAATAGGCTGAGAAATAATGCCAAGAGATCTATACCTTTCTTTATGTTTGCATGTCTACCTACTTGACATTTTTTCAACCAAAACTTATTACCACATGTCAGTCACTGGAAATATCAACCAAAAAAACACAATACACAATTCCTGTTGTCAAGAGCCAAACAATAGATCAAGGAAGACAAATAATATGAAACACATGATAAACACCATGGGAGAGGTATTAACATCATGCACAGGAACCCACAGTAAAAATTCTTCTGGTAATATCAAGAAATGTAATAAAATAGCTGGCACTTCAGCCAAACCTCGGGTTAAGTGAGTACAGTAGGTTGAATAGTGACCTCAAAACGTTATGTCCAGGTTCTAGCCTGCAGAACCTGTAAATGTGACCTTATTTGGGAAATAGTGTTTGTAGACATAATTAAGGATGTTGAAATCATTGAATTAGGGTGGGCCCTAAATCCAATGATAAGTCCTCCTGCAGGAAAAGAAACAGATACACAGACATAGAGGGGGTAAAGCCATATGAAGACTGAGCCAAAGATTGTAAGGATGCATCTACATGTCAAGAAACACCAAGGAACACCAAAAGTCACCAGTACCTGAAGGCTTCTCTCCTAAACCTTCAGAGGAAGCCCTTCCAACACCTTAATTTTGGGATTCTGGCCTTCAGAACTGTGAGAGCAGAACTGTTATTGTAGGCCACTAGCTTTGAGGTAATTTGTACAGCAGCCCTAGGAAACTATAAAACCGTAAGTGAGAACCATTCTAACAGGTAGCATCAAAGGAAGAACATTCTGGGCAGAAGTAATGACGAAAGTTAAGATAGTCCTGTATTTGGAAATTAACAGCCCCATGTGACCAAAGCACAGAACAAATGTTAAGGAAATAAAGGCAGAAGACCTGAGAGCCAGCTTACGAAGAATTTACTTTCCTACGCTAAGGCTGGGCCTGACAAACTCATGTTGGCCTTTCCAAAAGAAGAGATGAAGAAGATGGATTGTAGAGGCAAAACTAGAGACCAAAAAAAAAAAAAAAAAACCTAACGAGATTAAAGCAGACAAGCAGAGGGGAAGACAGAAGAGGCAGCTAGAAGCACTATTCTAGAAACAGAATTAACAAGATTTGATGACCCATGATGTACCCCCTTGAAGCCTTCCTACAAGGACAACTAACGATCTCTCAACTCCTGCATTCCCAGAAATAAGAAACAAATAACTACAAAATAGTGATGAGCTTAGAGGACTTAATGTGCTAGTATGTGCCCAAAGAAGCTTAAAAAACATTTGCTCATGTGATTTTAAACGGCACATGGGTGGAGGAGCAAGGGGGCACACATACCGATGATGGCCACCTTGTTCTCCTTCATAGAGCTCAACACCTGCTCCAGCTTCTCCTCAGATGCCATATTCTGCACCTCGCTCAGGTGATGCTCCTGGAACTCCACCGGCACAGAGGCAGCCTTCAAGGACACGACCCAAAAACCTCTGGGTCACGATCGAGTAAGTCCTTTCCAACCCACCTCACGGTCCCTGCTGGCTGACTCCCCCAGGCCACACTCACCTTGAACACCTCCTTGACAGCGTGCATCAGTTCAGGCCCCACACCGTCTCCAGGCAACATAGTCACGGGAAAGGCGCCCTCCACCCTCATGTCCTCAGCCTGCAAGCGGAGGAGCCATCACAGCTAGAGCTGGGGCGGGAGCAGAGGTTCCCGGGGAGAGGGAATGAGGGGACAGGGGCGCGGGTAGACCGATGACCAACTTGCCCTTACCTGGCTCCGCGAGGCGGCGTGAGCCACGGCCGAGGTACCCAGGCTCCTCCATGCCCCGGGGTTCGGGGCAGCGACCAGCGCCTGCGACACAGACGCACACGCTATGAGGTCGGGCGTGGGGGTCCCGGACCCCGAATACTGCATGAACCCGGTACAAACCCGCCGCTCCCCCGCCCGCCCCCGGCCCGACCTGACCCCGGGCCTCACTCGGGTCAGCCAGCGGACACCACTGAGAGCCGCCATGTTCGCTGCAGGAAGTCACGTGGGAAACGGTGCCGGAAGCGGGCGTGGCCCGGCCCCGCGACTTCCGGTCCGCGGAGTACAAGGGCGTGGGGCCGCGGGCTGCTCTGTTTTCCTCCGACCGACGGCCGCGGTGCTTTCCTGTGTGTCCTGCTCTCTCCTGGTCTTCTGCGTGTCCCTTGCCCTGGAGCCTCATGGGACACGCGGCCACTTTGTGTGTTGCTTTGCTTTCAGTCTCCACATCTAATTTATGTTGAAACTAGCACTAAAGGAGAAAATGAGATTTCATGCGAGTGTCTTGAGTTTAACGGGTTGAGAAACAATCCTGAGGGATCTGTCTTTTCTTAATATTTTTGTGTCACGTCTTTGTGACTCTTTTAACCAGTACTCGTTGAACATTCGTACATCAGGCACTAAAAGAGAACACGAACACGAACTTCCATGGGAACGTGTGTGTCTGGCCTCCTCGCGAGCTCCAGCCTGCCCAGAGACTGTTCATCAGATTTCCTCCTTGTCTCTTCCTATGTGGTCTTGTTCTTTCTTCTGACAGTTGTTTCCCTAACAGTGTGTCCCAGGCTTCAACTACCCTGGGCAGGACTATTAGAGACAAAAATTATTTCAAGCGTGTCAATGTGACCAAAGGGGAATTTTAAACTTTTTTTTTCTTTAAGATTTTATTTTTAAGCAATCTCTACACCCAGTACTGGACTTGAACTCACAACCCTGAGATCAAGAGTCAAATGCTCTACTGAGCCAGCCAGGTGCCCCCAGACTAATTTTTAAAATACCATTCATTGGGGATCCCTGGGTGGCTCAGTGGTTTGGCGCCTGCCTTGGCCCAGGGTGTGATCCTGGAGACCCGGGATCAAGTCCCACATCCGGCTGCCTGCATGGAGCCTGCTTCTCCCTCTGCCTGTGTCTCTGCCTCTCTCTGTCTCTCACGAATAAATAAATAAAATCTTAAAAAAAAAAAATACCATTCACATGCTGTTTCCAGGTGACCTGCCTAAAAACAAAATGGCACAGAAGGATTTTCCTAAGCCAGTATTCTAGAAGTGTGTGGTTTGGATCACCTATCCAAGTGGACCAGGGGCACTTGCTAAAAATGCAGTCTTAAGAATTCTACCCCAGACTTGCAGAATCTGAATCTCAAGATTAGGGCCCCAGAAGATACATTTTTAACAGGCATCTCCAGATGATACGCACTGAAAGTCAAGCACTAGTTAGGTTCTCTGTCACTTATATACCTCATCCATCTGAAAAAGGTGCCAGGCATTCTGGCAGCCCAAGGGAGGGAATGTAGTCATTCTAATCTTAGGGACAAAATACAGGCTTTATGCCTCCTTCTCTGCATTCCTTTAGACAGAACATTCTCTACAGCAGTGGGATGAAAAGATTTATAGATCTAAAGATTAGATAATGTGTAAGAGTCTTGAAAAAATTAAAAGTAGTGTGTAAATATAAGGCTGCTATAAATATAGTTAATATAATTTATTAATGTATTTAATAAATTAATGTGTAATTTATTAATGTATTAATATAATCTGCTCCTCAAGCTCCATTCATTTATTCCATGAAACAAATCAAAACTAGAGAGCATGAGGGGCACCTGGGTGGCTCAGTCAGTTGAGCGACCAACTCTTGATCTCAGCTCAGGTGATTTGATCTCAGGGTCATGAGTTCAAGCCTCATGTTGCACTCCATGCTGGGTGTGGAGTCTACTTAAAAACAAACATACAAAACCTAGAGATCATCACCATCTTGTTCCCGTACACTCCCTAGTCCCAACTTCCACACTGCTATTGCCATCCACCACTATTTTTCTCCTCCAAATATCACTCTTTAAGATTTAAAAAAAAAAAAAAGTGAGAGATTTACTCTTTTAAAAATCTATATTTTTGGCATCCCTGGGTGGCGCAGCGGTTTGGCACCTGCCTTTGGCCCAGGGCGCAATCCTGGAGACCCAGGATCGAATCCCACGTCGGGCTCCCAGTGCATGGAGCCTGCTTCTCCCTCTGCCTATGTCTCTGCCTCTCTCTCTCTCTCTCTCTCTCTCTGTGTGTGTGTGTGTGTGTGACTATCATAAATAAATAAAAAAAATTTTAAAAATCTATATTTTGGGGCAGCCCTGGTGGCCCAGCGGTTTAGCGCCGCCTTCGGCGTAGGGCGGGATCCTGGAGACCTGGGATCAAGTCCCGTGTCGGGCTCCCTGCATGGAGCCTGCTTCTCCCTCTGCCTGTGTCTCTGCCTTTCTCTCTCTCTATGCCTCTCATGAATAAATAAATAAAATCTTTTTAAAAATCTGTATTTTCTATTATTTTAGGAAATTCAAGGTGGGAAGGAAGAGAGATGTGCTGTCTTGATCCAATCTGGTGATAATCTAATTTTCATCCCAGGAAATATTAGTTTTCTTAAGGATAACTACAACATTATTTTCATCTTTAAATTCTGCACAGCATGACATCCAATCAATATGTAAGACATTCTACCCTTAATTAAGCCCAGTCTGACATTCAAACAATATCTGCTAACTGATATGACACCACATGGCTGTCCACATGGTGAAAAGGACTGATGAAGGGTTAACCAATTGACTCAAGCTGAGAAGATGAGACTATTATTGTCTGAAAGCCATTGTATCTTCCCTATGAGCTTGGTGAGCTTTCCTGGCCTTCCAAGTATCCTGGAAGACATCTCTCACTGATACTGCCTGAGAATGGGGAAGTTTAGTCAGAACCCTTGAAAAGTTCCAACAGTGTCTTTTGCACAGGGGAGGAACTCTTTAGCTGTTAAATAGTCTGCATAGCTGTTACAGAGCATATAGTGTGAGGCTGAATTAATTCAATGTCAGTTTCCAAGGCCTACATCCGCTAGTACAGGGGGCCTAACCTTGGGTCCACAGAGCCCACAGGTATGCATGAATACAAATCAGTATCATGAACTTGGATGGGGAAAATGCAAAAATCACATCTTTGTTCTTACTAACCTCCAACTGAAATTTAGCATTTCCTTTCATTGTGAAAGTAGAATGAAATTGTAGTGTTAGCAGTAGTACCTTTGACTTTGTCACTAATAGAAATTACATTTCATTCCACATTTCACTTAGGCCCCGCACAGCCTAACCTTTCTGGCATCTCTCTGGCTCTTGGAGGCTCCATTTGTCCAAAGCAACCCAACAGAGAAGGAGGTATCTGTGAGCAGTTAACAACTAACACCTGAAACTGGTGGGGAATGGATGCACCAGCTAGCCGAGGCTCTGAACAAGGCAGCTGCTACCCTGCGGAGGTGAGAATGAACATAGTTCTCTGGGACACCATGAGGAGAGCAGGCATGGTTGAGGAGACGATGTACAGTGAAGAGTAGTGGGTAAAATTGGTATAAGTCTCAGGGCTGAGAGAACTAAAGGGGAATTTATAAGCAATACCAATGACCCTATTGGGATGGTGATGTGAATTTATCATGGTATGGCACAACTATGTGTGGTGTCATGGAGAAAGCTAACTCTTGGGTTCATCCAAAAATATTATTTTTGCCAGAGAGAAGTACAACAGAGACTGGTGACAAAATGGAACCCAGAGGGAAGTAAAGACAGAAGAGATCTGATAGATAGGCAGATGAAAAAAGGACCAAAGAGCCCAAAATATTCCAAGACCAGTGCTCATGGGAGTCACTGAGCAGTGAGCTGGAAGGCAAGGAGGGTGCCTCCACCAGCAGTTTTGGAAGTGGAGCAGATGCTGGTGGCAGTGAAGTCCCAGATGGAGCTGTGGGAATGGGTACCAAAGAGACTCAAGAAGACCCCCACAGAAGAGAATTCAGACCCTCAATATTGGCTGGGTCATCTGTATCCCCATGGGAGGCATCCATGATTGTGTCGTGGGGGAAAGGCAAGGATCCAGGTGCCAGGATCACCTCTTGATGAACAGGAGAGACCAGGAGGCCAGAGACATCAGAGAATAAGAAATGTCAGTGACTGGAAAGAGGCACCAAAAAGTGGAGCTGCTTTTTTCTGTTAGTTTTAATATAAGATTTTGCTTGGATATTTATAATTAGTATATTAGTAATGAGTAAATGATTACATTCCTTTTTAAAAAAAAATATTACAGGGCATCTAGGTGGCTCTATTGTTGAGCGTCTGCCTTTGGCTCAGGTCGTGATTCCGGGGTCCTGGGATTGAATCCTGCATCAGGCTCCCTGGAGCCTGCTTCTATCCTCTGCCTATGTCTCTGACTCTCTCTGTGTGTCTCTCATGAATAAATAAATAAAATATTTTAAAAATAGATTATAAATCATAGGGAAGTCTAAAGTTTCTTAGTACCCTAGCCACAGCCCCCAATTTATTTGCCCCATCTCCAGAGGCAGCTAGTCATCTCCCTCAAAACCTTTTTCCTATGCACATACACCACCCACTACACACAGAATATATAGTATTGTTTTTAGTGTAGGGGTGTGCACTTTATTTCTTTAAGATTTTTATTTATTTATTCATTATAGACCTAGAGAGAGAGAGAGGCCGAGACACAGGCAGAGGAGAAGCAGGCTCCATGCAGGGAGCCCGACGTGGGACTCGATCCCGGGTCTCCAGGATCACACCCTGGGCCGAAGGCAAGCTCTAAACCGCTGAGCCACCCAGGGATCCCCGGGGTGTGCACTTTAAAAGAAATTGTTTTATGCTCTATATACTTACTGTCCTATAATTTACTTTTTCACTCAATACTAGAAATCTACGATACCATGTTTTAGAAAAGGAGCAGACTAGTTTCGTTTTGCTGCATAAGTATTCCATCATGAGAATTTACTAAATTTAATGAGCCTTTCTCAAGTTGATGGATATTTAGGTGGTTTCTAGTTTGGACCATTACCTGTAATATTGCTGTGTACATCTGATTTTCTTTGTACACATGATGCACATTACAAAGTGCCCCAAAGCACCTGTATTCATGCATATGTTTCAGTTATGAATATGTTCTGGCACAATGAACAGAAAACTCATTAAACAAATTAGGGTCTAGGATTTTTCTGAAGATAAGAAATTAGTGGGGTTGGCTTAACTGTTTGGTGACTCCCCCTGAGATCCCAGATCTCTACTTTCCACCCTGCCAGCCTTAGTGTGTTGTCTGACATCCTCATCTTTGGTGCCTCATCATCACCATATGGCTGCTGCAGCTCTAGACATCACTTCTGCATTCCGCTGGAAAGGAGGAAAAAGAATAGTCCCAGCCATATCTGTTCCTTCTTTTTTTTTTAAGATTTTATTTATTTAAAAAAAAAAAGATTTTATTTATTTATTCATGAGAGACACGGGGTGGGGGGGGCAGAGACACAGGCAGAGGGAGAAGCAGGCTCCATGCAGGGAGCCTGACTGGAACTCGATCCCGGGTCTCCAGGATCAGGCCCTGGGTTGAAGGCAGCGCTAAACTGCTGAGCCACCAGGGCTGCCCATATCTGTTCCTTCTTACCAGGTATATAAGTTTTCCCAGGAACACTCTCGGCAGATTTCCACTTAGGTATCACAGGCCAAAACTAGGTCTGTGACCACTCCTACTGCAAAGGAGACTAGGAAAGAGAAGAGAGTTTTCCTGATTGGCTTAAACTAATTCACACCTGGCTGCATTTCAGACTCACCTGGGAGCTTCTAAAAAAACACCTGTGTTTTGGGGCACCTGGGTGGCTCACTTGGTAAAGCATCTGCCTTCAGCTGAGGTCATGATCTTGGGGTCCTGAGATCAAGCCACATCAGGCTCCTTGCTCAGTAGGGAGTCTGCTTCTCCCTCTCCTCTGCCCCTCCTCCTAACCCATGCTCTCTCTCTCTCTCTCTGCTATCTCTCTTTCTCAAATAGATAAAATCTTTTTTAAAAAAGAAAAACACCTGTGTTTGGACCCCACTGCCAGAGCTTTGATGTAACAGTCTAGGATGGGGCCCAGATACTTATGTTCTTCAAAAGCTCCCTGGATGATTCTAAAAGTTGACCAGAGTTGAGAACCAGTGGCTTACATTAATCATGACCCTTCACCTGGGCCTGAACAGGTGTCTCTGTTAGGATTAGATTCAGGTGCAGGGAACAATGCACAACATAACCACAGCCCAAATAAGGAATGGGTTTATTTCTGGCTCACATAAAATTTCTGTGATAGTTGGTTCAGGGCAGGGTCAGCCCCCTGTAGTGTCAGAGGCTCAGATGCCTTATGTGGTTGCCCTTCCTTGTAAGGCCTCCATTCCCAAGTTCACTCAAGATCTAAGACTGTTATTTCAGCTTTAGCCATCATGTCTGTATTCCAACCAGCAAGAAAGAGAAGAGCAGAGGCCCCCAGCCCATTTATGACACTTACTGAAATGTCACAGAGCATTTCTGCTTATATCCTGTGTGATACAGAAACATGTCGGCCTTTGTCTTCGAAGCTCTGGCTTTTGTTTCAGAAGGCCTCCTCTAAAGATAATAAGGATATTCTCCAATTTTTTTTTATCTGAAAGTTTATTGTTCTGGTTTACTGAAACTTAAAATATTCCATCAAGAAAATCCAGGTAGGGATCCCTGGGTGGCGCAGCGGTTTGGCGCCTGCCTTTGGCCCAGGGCGCGATCCTGGAGACCCGGGATCGAATCCCACGTCGGGCTCCCGGTGCATGGAGCCTGCTTCTCCTTCTGCCTATGTCTCTGCCTCTCTCTCTCTCTCTCTGTGTGACTATCATAAATAAAGAAAAAAAGAAAAAAAAAAAAAAGAAAATCCAGGTAGCAGAAATATCTCAGGGCCCCCGACTAGCTCAGTCAGTAGAGCATGTGACTCTTGATCTCAGGGTTGTGAGTTCAAGCCCCACACCGGGTGTAGAGATTACTTAAGACTAAAATCTTAAAAAAATAAATATTTAACACTGCCCCTTCCTTCAAGAGGTCTCAAATAAGTTTTTTTTTAATTTTTATTTTTTATTTATGATAGGCACACAGTGAGAGAGAGAGGCAGAGACATAGGCAGAGGGAGAAGCAGGCTCCATGCACCGGGAGCTCGATGTGGGATTCGATCCTGGGTCTCCAGGATCGCGCCCTGGGCCAAAGGCAGGCGCCAAACCGCTGCGCCACCCAGGGATCCCTCAGATAAGTTTTAAAAGGCCACAGAATGTATATGCACACACTATGCCACTTAAATCACTTCTGCCTTCTACACTTGAAGAATTCAAGTATAAACATCAACCCTGTAATGCTGCGAAAACATTATAGCTTTCCCCCATGACTGGGTAGGTATTTAGGGTTAAGTGTGAATATTACTGTGAGGTTCCAAGTCGCTTGATGAATCAACCCCATTTCAATTTTAGACCAAAGCAGCACATTATACATGTACCTGAAGGGACTATATAGTCTTCAGTGTGTGTGTAGAGGACAGGTATGTGCCAGCATAAGGCTGCCTGAATCACGTTGATTATAAATGTTAGAAGTCTGCTAGTGTCAGGAATACAGAAATATATACAATCTTTTTTTTTAAGATCTTATTTATTCATGAGAGACACACACAGAGAGACAGAGACACAGGCAGAGGGAGAAGCAAGTTCACTGCAGGGAGCCCAAAACAGGACTCGATCCCAGGACCCCAGGATCTTGCCCTGAGCCAAAGGCAGATGCTTAACCACTGAGCCACCCAGGTGTCCCAGAAACATACACAGTCTTCATGTTCACAGTCTTCATGGGGATTTCGTCATAATTTCATCTGAGAGTCTCATTCAGCTTTAGTTTCTCCAAAGGCCAAATACCTTGGCTGCTTCATACAGAAGACCTTGGTGGGCGAGTCCACTCTGCTCCAGGGGGGTTTCCAGTAGGAGAGTGCCCACTGTTCCAGGCCGGTTTGGGAGCTGTAGGTTGATGTACTGGCAGAGAACAGTGCCTGGGCTGTCCACACATTGCAGGAAGACCCTGCTGCCACCCTGTTTTTCCAGTGAGACTCAATAAGTTGGTTTGATTTCACATTTCTGTTTCACCGCAGAAGACAGCAAAAAAAAAAAAAAAAAAACTAGTAATAACACTTCATCTTTAAAAGGTGCAATCTACTACTATTGCCTTTTGGGTTTTCTGGAAGCCATCCTCCACCTGTTTGCTGCCATTTATACAGATGTTAAGGTTGACATATGCACAAGCAGGGCCAAAAAGAGATGATCCTCTATTGAGTAATTTCCAGATCAGACCCCTTTAACTTGTTTGTTTGCTTGCTTAAGATTTTGTTTGTTTGTTTGTTTGTTTGTGAGAAAAAGAAAAAATGCAAGCCGGGGGAGGAGCAGAGGGAGAGGGGCGAGCAGACTCCGCCCTTAGCCTGGAGCCCAAAGAGGTGCTTGATCCCACGACCCTGAGATCATGACCTGAGCCAAAATCAAGAGTGGGATGCTCACTGACTGAGCCACTCAGGCACTCCAACTGTTTTTTCTTGAATAAGGACTTTATCTGATGTTGGAACTAGATATGGATTCAAGGGAGACTTTATGGTATGAACTCCATGCGGCTTTCAATAACATTGATACTTCTCTTCAGACTTTGCTTCCTAATAAACTATTATTTCATCTGTTACAGCCAGACTGCACTTTTCATGAAGTTTCTGGATATGAGCTACTCCTTTATCCATCTAAGAGAACCAAAGCCTGAGCATCTGAGTGTCCTTCAAACTGCATCATTCCTCCTTTGCCTGGTCAAAGATGTACATGAGATGAATGTCCTCTTCATGCAGTTCATGCCTTCTGCAACAGTGGTCCCCCTTCTCTTGGAAGCACTCCAGCTCCTTATCCCTCAGCTACTTGATGGACCCATCAAGGTTCCCTTCAGGGACGCCTCAGTGGCTCAGCAGTTGGGTGCCTACCTTCAGCCCAGGGCATGATCCTTGAGTCTCGGGATCGGGTCCCACATCGGGCTTCCTGCATGGGGCCTGCTTCTCCCTCTGCCTCTCTCTCTCTCTCTCTCTCTGTCTCATGAATAAATAAATATATATATATTTTTAAAAAGGTTCCCTTCAGAGGCTTCCCCAGGACCATGGGATCAGGATCTGCCCTTAGGTGAAAGTCGTATGCGTATTTCGTCTGCAGATAATGACTTTTCAAACATTCAGTGATACACTTCTCCAAACCACATTTCTTTCAAAGGATATTTTATCAGAATGGTTTTGGGGTCTCAAATGACTCATCCACATTCAATCACAGACCATATCCAAGACACTGCACCCTCCATTTTCTTGTCAATCAGCTCCTCTCAAACATTGGGCAGTATGAGATAGTGGATGCTGAGTGTGTCCATGTCCTGGACAGAAGTAGGGTCAATCAGCATTTTTAGATTCTGGTACATCAATTCAGTAAGAAAAAGTATATAGGGGGCCATAAGTCTGCATGGGGAACAGGACACTACACAAGGTCTCCAGGGCCATAACACAGTCCTCCACCCCTTTTGCATCCTTTAGTCTTCTGTGGTTCATCCTGACATACCAGTTGGTCAAGACATCCATGAACTTGATCAGGCAAAGCACTACAGTATAGAGCCTATAAGCTGCCATTTCATCTCAAAGAACCCGACAAGCGACTATACAAAGCACAGGACCCACAGGTCTGTGATGTTGGCACTTTCTTTAACCATATTCTTGTTGTGAAAAAATTCCATTTCTTTGGGTGGCTCAGTGGTTGAGCATCTGCCTTTGGCTCAGGTCATGCTCCTGGGGTCCTGGGATCAAGCACCTGTGGGGAGCCTATTTCTCCCTCTGTGTATGTCTCTGCCTCACTCTCTGTGTTTCTCATGCATAAATAAATAAAATCTTTTTTTTGTTTGTTTTAAAGATTTTATTTATTTATTCATAGAGGCACACAGAGAGAGAGAGAGGCAGAGGGAGAAGCAGGGTCCATGTAGGGAGCCTGATATGGGACTCCATCCAGGGTCCCCAGGATCACACCCTGGGCTGCAGGCGGCGCTAAACCGCTGCGCCACCAGGGCAGCCCAATAAATAAAATCTTAAAAGAAGTCCATTTCTTCCTTCTTCTGCAGCTTTAGGACATTCTGGATGAAGAAGCAATAGGCATTGTGCCTATTGGAGCAGCACATCCTTCAAGACATCACAGGCACCCTCCTCCTTAAAGCAGAGGTTTTTTTCTGCTCTCACCACAGGGGTGTTAATCAGATGTAATCTGAAGGCATCAGCACCATATTCATGGGTGATTGGAAGTGGATCCAGATAATTCTTATTTCGTTTGCTCATTTTTTGGCTATCACTTGCCAGGATAAGCCTGTTCACAATCATATTCTTAAAAGGCAGCTGTCCAAAGAGACCAGTGGCCAGCACCACCAGAGTATAAAACCATCCTCTAGTTCGGTCAATGCCTTCAGCAATGAAGTCTGCAGGAAATGCATCCTCAAACTTCCTCTTGTTTTAAAATGCATAATGAACTTGAGCATAGGGCATGCCACCACTCTTGAAGCAACAGTCAAACACTTCAGAGATGCAGCACAACACTTTTCACAGCAGGAAGGGATGGTCAGATGGTCAATGCTCTCTATCTGGAGATCAGAGATCTTTGCTCCCAACAGTTTTTCAAGTTCTGCCATTGACCCAAGGCATACTGCCCCCTTGAAGTCATCACTGACCCACTGTGGGATAGGAATGCCCCAGTATGTTTCTGGAAATCACCCAGTCACATACATCCTTTTGCCAATTTCCTAAACACTTTTCTCATACAAACCCTGGGACCCAGTAACGCTGGCTATTGTTCCTCAGCAGCCACTCTACCATGTGCTCCACCCACAAGAACCAGCTAGGCACTGCTTTGTAAATGAGGGGAGTGTCTGGCTTCCAGCAGAAAGGGTAGCTGTGAGGAAGGGCGCTGGCAACAAGTTGGCCTTCTTCTTTCAAGGTCCTGATGATGTTTTTGTCAGCATCCTTCACATACTGTCCTGTGAAATCTGTCACTTCTGCTGTGTAACAACCTGAAGCATCCACTGGATGATATTGAAGTCCATACAGACCTGATAGTCATCAGCACCAAAAAGTGAGGAGCCTGTACCACTCCATGGCCCTCCTCCTCCTGCATGCGACCATCAGCAAGCACAGTAAAAGCACCGTTCTCCTTACACTGCACAAAATAGTCAAACAGGGGCCTCTGCTTCTTGCCCTTTGATATAGATACCAGGAAATCTTTCAAGGATCTCATAGTCACTCTCCAGCTTATGGAGGGCTCATAATCTGGCTTCCATTAAAATGAGTAATTTTCCTCTGAAAATACCTTTAATCTTCGTATACTGCATATCTGGATTAATGCACAGGACAAAGTTACTAGGTAACATCCAGGGAATGGTTGTCTAAGCAACCAAAGATATATTCTAATCTTCCTCCAAAGGAAAAGTTACAAATATTAAAGGATCTTGTATTTCCTTGTATTTCTGGTGAGATTCAAATCTGGAAAGTAGAGTGTTGCGTGCAGTAGAGAAAGGCACAGCTTTCACACTTCTATCCACAAGACCTTTATTGTAGAGTTGTTTGAAGACCCACTAAACAGATACCATGAATTGTGGATACAGAGTGTTACGGTCATTGCAAAGGTAAGTCCATCAGCTGAGTCTTGTTACAGTGGACTTCCACTCAGTAGAATATCTCATCACAAATTGCTTGGCACTGATTTTCATGCTCTATAATCCCCATTTTGGCTACATCCTCTGGTCCTCTGATTCCCAGTGTCTTATCAACTTCATGTTCCACATGTAAGCCAAGACAACTCCATCCACACCTTCTGTCAACATGAAACCCACTCTGATGAGCATACCTGGTAACTATATCTTTAATTGTCCTTGCAAGGGATGCCTGAGTGGCTCAGTGGTTGAGCATCTGCTTTTAGCTCACGTCGTGATCGCGGGGTCCTGGGATCAAGTCCTGCATCAGGCTCCCTGCAGAGAGCCTGCTTCTCCCTCTGCCTATGTCTCTGTCTCTCTGTGTCTCAAATAAATAAATAAATAAATAAATAAATAAATAAAATCTTTAAAAAATTGTCCCTGCAAGTATATGTCCATAGTGAGGCAGTCCATTTGCAAAAGGAGGCCTATAATAAAATGTAAATTTTGGCCTTTGTTTTGATTGCTTTAAGCATTTTTGAAAACAATTAAATTTGGACCAGAATTGAAAGATTTTCTCTTCTTCAGCAGGAAAATTCATGTTTTCTGCTTGCTGAACCATTTTGTTGCTGAAGGGTCCCCACACCAGATCACCACAGAAAGAGTCGTGTCCATGCCGCTGCCAGGTGTCTCGAGGTGATATATTCTCCAGTATTTCTGCTAATGCTGTTATGGTTTTGTGGGTTATATGGTCTAGGTCATTAATTTATCTGTAATGTAGTTTTGTAAAAGATGAAAGATAAATATCTAACTTTATTTTTTCAAAAAATGTTAGCTAATTGCCACAGTGTCATTTACGTTCTTTTCTGCCAGATAAGAAATTCTACTTCTTTCAAATGCTAAATTTGCACTTACATATTAGACTAAACCATGTGAAATTGGTTTTTTTTTTTTTCTTTTTGTTTTTTGTTTTTTTTTTTTATGATAGTCACACAGAGAGAGAGAGAGGCAGAGACATAGGCAGAGGGAGAAGCAGGCTCCATGCACCGGGGAGCCCGACGTGGGATTCGATCCCGGGTCTCCAGGATCGCGCCCTGGGCCAAAGGCAGGCACTAAACCGCTGTGCCACCCAGGGATCCCTCATGTGAAATTGTTGATCTCTATCACCCCCTTCAGCTTTAGTTTCTCAACTATCCCAATCACTACTAAATGTCATATTATGTATTTGTTCATTCGTTTGTCTGTCTCTTGCTTAAATGTAAGTTCAATGAAGGCTAGAATGTTGTTATTTTTGTCGACTTTTGCCCCATAGGGATCTGCTAATTGAAATAATGAAATTTATCCTTGAGTCTGTTAATACATATTGATGAGCTTTTTAATGCTGGGGTATCTTTGTATGCTAGAAAAGCAGGCTTGATCATGATATATTATTTTTTAAGGATACCACTCTATTTGCTCTGCTAACCTCTATTTAAGTCTTTTGCATCTGTGATCCTAAAAGAGCTTGGATTTCTCTTTTTCTTGCTTTGCTTCCATCATCCAGGCTGAGCATTGGGACTGAGAAGCAGGGCTTTTAAAAAAGAGACAGATGGGGTGCCTGAGTAGCTCAGTCAGGTAAGCATCCGACTCTTGATTTTGGATTGGGTCATGATCTCAGGGTGGTGGGATCAAGCCTAAGTCAGGCTGCATGCTCTACAGGGAGTCTGCATGGGGTTCTCTCTGTCCCTCTCCTCATGCGCCTCCTCCCTGCACATGCGTGTGCATGCTCACTCTTGCTCTCTCTCAAATAAGTAAATAAATCTTTTTTAAAAAATAAAAAAGAGGGACACCTGGGTGGCTTGATCAGTTAAGTATCTGCCTTTGTTTTTTGTTTTTTTTTTTAAGATTTTATTTATTTATCCATGAGAGACACAGAGAGAGAGAGGCAGAGACACAGGCAGAGGGAGAAGCAGGCTCCATGCAGGGAGCCCGACATGGGACTCGGTCCAGGGTCTCTGGGATCACGCCCTGGACTCAAGGTGGCGCTAAACTGCTGAGTCACCGAGGCTGCTCAAGCATCTGCCTTTGGTTCAAATTGTGATCCTGGGGTCCTGGGATCAAGCCCCATGTCCGGCTCCCTGTTCAGAGGGAAATCTGCTTCTCCCTCTACCCTTTCCCCTTCCTTGTGTTCTCTCTCTCTTTTTCTGTCTCTCAAATAAATAATTTTTTTTTTTTAATAAATTTAAGGGACCCCCGGGTGGCTCAGCGGTTGAGCATCTGCCTTTGGCTCAGGGCATGATCCTGGAGTCCTGAAATCGAGTCGCATATCGGGCTCCCTGCATGACGCCTGTTTGTCCCTCTGCCTATGTCTGTGCCTCTCTGTGTGTGTCTCTCATGAATAAATAAATAAATAAAATATTTTTAAAAATAATAATAAATTTTTAAGAAGAGACAGGCATGGCCTGGAAGTGGACACAGGGGTTGGAGCTATCGGGAGAGCTTGGAGTGTCCCTGCACATTCTTTCAGGACCAAGAATGCAAGGTCCTAACTGCTCTTCCTGCCATTTCTCAGGCTTGTGTTTGCAGAGCAACTTTGAGGAATGTAGAAATATCTCCCTCCAGGACAAAGAGCAAACTTGCTTCTTTCCTTCTATAAAAGAAGTGCATTCTCCAAGCTCAATGTTCTCAGATGTAACACAAACCTATTGCATGCACAGCATCCACTGAGGCCCCCCACATTGTCCCTGTGGGACTTGGGGGGAAAGGGAGGCAATGTAAACATTATGCTTATGCTGCTTGCTGTGCCATGAGTGATAAAGTCCTTAGTCTCTGGCCAGGAGTCTCATCTTGGCCAGCATCCATGAAACAGCAGGAGGCCAATTAATCACTTATCAGCAGGATAAATTCAAATGCCAGACCCTGATGGTTTTGGCATAAGGATGGGATGCTAACAGAGACATGGCTTTCTGGAAGAGGAAAGACCCTGTGGACCAGGTGAGGGGTTATAAAGAGACTCCCTGCCATATGTTAGTGAATCCTCTCCTCCAAATGGTGGGCAGCAGGGTGAGGGCAGTTCAGTAAGGGTTTCACAGTGGCCTACCTGTTAATGAGATGAAGCAGTGAGACATAGGATTGAAACAAGACCCTAGAACGGCGCTTTGGTTCCCACTTACTCTCCTCCATGCAGGAGGTGGAAGGGATGTTATGACAGTGGAGCAATAATATTGATGTGTCTGCTGAATCAAAGGACTCCAAAAGCTGAAATAAATGGTATCAGCCAGTATGTTTGAAATAGAACTTTAGATGAACCCAAAGCATTACAGACGTATTTGGGTGAGCCCCAAAGGTGGCCATTCAAACCCAAAGTGACAAAAAACTTGGCTTACTGGCACAGGGCTGCTCTGTCCCTCTGTGCACCCCAAGCCCTATCTTCTGATTCCTGTCTCCCCTCAGCTGCTTTAATGAAAAAATGGAGTGTGCTGGGAACTTCATGGAGGTGACAGCCTCAGACATTTGTAGCTCTATATGACCCAAGCGCTCATGTCACCTCCTTACCACGTCCTGTGGATCAATGCAGCAGGGGTGGTTGAAGGCACCAAAGAATGCAGTGTGGAACAGGGGCAAAATGACCCTGGGCTGAGATGCTCCCTGGACTGACACTAGAGGTACACGAGGGTCGAGGCAGTGGTATGTCAACTCTAAAACCAGAAGCCAAGAGAAAATAAAAGCCTACCAGCTGCCCTCGGTACTGCCCCATGGGCTAGCCTCCCCCAGCCTTCAGCACTCTCTGCTCTCCTTCTCTCCCCAGCAACCCCCTCCAGCACCCACCCCCAGCATCCCCCAATCTTCCCAACTCCCCAACCCCCACCCCAATCCCACCCTCCACCTTGGAATAGCATGATCGCCTATCTCCTGCAGCTGTTGCCACAGCTCCCGATTGGCACACACTAAACTCCTTGGTCTGTTTTCCCATAAGGTAAAAAAAACAAAAAAAGTCACCCAATTTCAACTGCTGGGATCTGAGCAACGTTTGCAGTAGGGAAATTAAAGCAGTCCTATATCTAGGCCCTTTGGGCTGATGGAATGTTCTGCATTAGGGCTGCCACCGCTGAAAATATAATTGCTATTGGTACTTGTTCCGGCTTGTGCTGGGAGTGCCCCGAAGTGTCAGCGCATTTGCCCATTCGGAGCCTGCTGCAGATCCACAAGTGATTCCTGAGCTCTCAGAATGGCCTGGAACAAACAATAGGTTTCCAAGAGGACAAAGGTGGACGGGAGAAAGAGCCTCTAGGGCTGCAATAATGCAGAGGCCATTTTCCAGCACGACAGCGCCACCAGCCGGACACAGTCATGAAGTACATCGCTTTAAAAACAGCAATGAGCCCACTACCTCGTTAGTGACCCATACAGGTCCTGTTACTTTCAACCTGACGTCCCCCATTCTGAGATAAGTCAACTTGGATTTGGTGGCTATCAAAAGAAGAGCAAAAAGGCCTTAACAGTCCAATGGAAATGCTTTATTCAAGAGCACAGCTGGCCTATCCCTAACACAATCTGAATTGTACGTGAGAGGGTGGTGGCGATCCCTTTGGGGAGAACTCCCTTCCTCACTCCATCACCTGAAGCAAGACTGCTGGCTCTATGGGGCCCTCAACTCACAGAGGGCCTCCCAAGTGCCTGCCTGGCTCGCTGGTGGTTTGGCTATGCTGACTGCTGATCATGTCCACACTCAACCTCAGCACCTGCAAGGCAGAGTCAAGGCATCTGTGTTGATTCTACTCAACGTGCAGAACTCAAGGCAGTGCCGAGAGCCCTGGCCGATACTTCCCCCTGATGAAACGTGGTACATTTTTACTGCCTTTTATGTTGTTGTCAATGGCCTAGCTATCCTGTCGGCAAGACTGGCAGATCAAAGACATTTGTCTTGGGAGCTGCAAACTGTGGAAACAAATCTATCTGCCAGTCAGACACCCTGGCTCATTCATGGGGATGCCCATGGTAAGGACCCTTCTCTGGTTTGACCTACTGGAATGAGGCTGCCGACCCAGCCCGCACTGGCCATACAACTGCCACCACTGCCTAGGTCCATTGTTACATCAGACGCGGCAACACATCCACCATCCCACATACAGGGTGCAAAGTAAAGAACTGTATGCTTCTGATGCAAAAGGCACCAAACTTGTGATGCCTCCCAAAAATTAGACTGTTTGCCTCTCTAACTTTTTAGAGAGGCCACATTGCTCCGGCCATTGCTCTTCCTGTTCCTAGATGATTGAACACCTCAGACCCTTGAGCCCCTCTCTGGACTATCATTGGTGTCTCACTGCCGTGGGTACATTTTCAGATTAGAGTGTCCCTATTCCAGTCTGATCAGGAGACTGGCCACACCACTGTGGCCCTTGTAACTAAGCCATGTCAAGTTTTGGCTTTTCGCACCATCTATAGTCTGACAATGGTGTACCCTTTGTTGTAAAAATCACCCAACCATGAGCGAATAGTCATGGCCCTCGATGGCCATGCCATGCTCCCTACCATCTGCAGGCATTCCATATTATCAGGCACTGGAATGGCTGCCTCAAAAATTAACTCAAAAGCTTCTGATTACCTTCCTCATCTGCTTTTGGCCCACACACCTCAGGGGGACAGTGTGGCCACTGAACACAGTTGTCTCCAGACAAGAATCATCTCTCAGCCATTTCTTAGGTAACGATTGGGACAAAGGGATGGCTTATATAGGCCTTTCTGAAAATTTAGGATTCTAACTATTCCTAGGCATAGAGCTTCCGTTTCTCCCTCAAAGTATCAGCCAAGCTGGTCCAGCCTCTTGTTGTCGGCATGGCAGAGGGGGTCTAGGGGATTCAAACTTCACTCTGGTTTAGTGGATTCTCCTGATAGATTTACATGATCCTAGGTCATAAGGGTAATGACCACTTGGTTGAGTACACTGCTTCCCAAGTCCCCCTGTGCTGGTCCACAGAGGCCAAGGTGGGAGATATAATGGGTCTCTGGACATTTTGTCCCATTCACACCTGGCCCCTCCAGATAAAAGGTCAGGGCATGTGTGGGGAAAGACTAGAGAGAAGGTGAAGTGATAGCTACTGGAATGGACACATAGCTTCCACAGTGGGGGAGGCCCAATGGCACCTCAGATGCCAGGAGGTGCAGGGAGGGAGGGATGATTGGCATTCTCTTTGTCCCCTAGTCTGCATTGCAGCCTAGCAAAACCATCACCTAGTTTATATGGGTTAAGCTTCAGCTGGCAACCTGACCCCATCTGGGTTTGTCATCCTGTCCACATGCTACAGAAATAGGAAACTCGCATAGGTAAGGCTGGTCCTAGACTATTTGGTTATGCCCTTTGCCACCAAAGGCACCTCCAGAATATGAAACCTCCCCTCCCCTGACCTTGTACAGACAGACCATCCAGCACAACCTTGTTGCAATCTGACTGATACAAATAAATGCATATACTTTTCCTGTCACCCAAGTGGTCTTGGTTCATGTATTGCAACCAGGGCTGCACCTATTTGGTGACATTGCCCACGTGGTTTAACCAAATCTGTGTAATGGTGATACAAATCAGAATTCACCAGAAATCTTTTTTTTCCCCTAATATTTTATGTATTTGAAAGAGAGAGAGAGAGCATGAGCAGGGGGAGGAGCAGAGAGACAGGGAGAGGCAGACTCCCTGCTTAGCAGGGAGCCTGATGTGGGGCTTGATACCAATACCAGGACTCTGGGATCATGACCCGAGCCAAAGGCAGAAGCATAACAGACTGAGCCACCCAGTCACCCCCTAGAATTCACCACAAATCTTGAACTGGAGTGACATATGACTCATCAAAGCATATGTTTATATGTGGGCCATGGAATGTCTCTCCATTAGGGATAGAGATTAATTTTGGCGCATATAGTGCCTCCTATAATTATTGGCAGTGACATGAAAAATCAGCCGATTAGTCTAAAACTCACGTGTGAGAATTGTAATGGATAATAACCTGGGTTTAGACGATACCCTGACTGTCTGAAATTAGACCTCCTGATCCCCTTGGACTCATTCACTGGTGACTGAATCTGGGACCCTAGGTGGCAAGGTTGAAGCGAATACTTTAGGTTGGCCTCATCTTGATGCTTGCAGTTCTATAGATAGTAGATTTAATTAAATTCTGCATGAGACAGATTGAGCACAATTGATCCCAGTCTCTGTTGATCAGATTAATCAGAGTGGCGGATGGAGTGGCATATTCATACGAATATTCAAGGCAGCCAAGAATGTGCAGGGCCCATTGTTGGGAAAGGCAAACCACCTCAGCCCTGTGCATCCCTGTACATCTTACTGGGCATGCCAAGAATATAAGGCCCTGACCTCTCTGCCCAGGCTATTTCTCAGGGTTGTGTGTGTAGCAAGCAACCTTGAGGATTGAAGCACTAGCTTCAGGACAAAGAGCTTGCTTATTGCCTTCTACAAAAGAGGTGGCTTCTCCATTCTCATGTTGATGCAACACAGACCCACTGCATTCACAGCACCCAGAGGGTTCCTCCCTGTGCCCTTGTAGGACTCAAAGGGAAGGGAACTGATGCAAACTGCTTTCACTACTAGCCATACTAGAATCAAGTTCTTAGTCTCTGATCCAGGAATCATATGTCTTCTGCCACCATCTGTTAACAGGTTAACATTAACATCTAGTGACAGGTTAATTTATTAGCTTGAAAGTAGAGCAAAGTCGAGACACCTGTGTGGCTCAGTGGTTCAGCATCTGCCTTTGGCTCAGGTCATGATCCCAAGGTCCTGGGATCAAGTCTTGCATCAGGCTCCCCACAGGGAGCCTGCTTCTCCCTCTGCCTATGTCTCTGCCTCTCTCTCTCTCTCTCTCATGAATAAACAAATAAAATCTTTTTTTTTAATTAAAAAACAAAAGAAAGTGGGGCAAAATCAAATTCCAAATATTTACATGTAGAGTGGTGAAAAAGAATAAATGATCACTGCTAGAAAGGGCCTTAGGAGAAGGGCTGTCCCTCGGTGTTCGAACTATCTGCTCAGGCTGCCAGGACAAAATACCATAGACTAAGGGCTTATGTAACAGACAGTTATTATCTTATGTGCTGGAGGCTGGGAAGTCCAAGATCAAGGGGCTTGCTGATTCATTTCCTGGTGAGGACTCTCTCCCTGGCTTGCAACTGGCCACCTTCTCACTGCGTCCCCACATGGTAGGGAGAGAGCTCTCCCTTTTCCCACAAGGGCACCAACCCTGGGGGATTAGTGCCTCATCCTCATGATGTCATTTAACCTTTACTACCTCCTCACAGGCCCTATCTCCAAATACAGTCACACTGAGGATTAGGGCTTCAGCATAGGAATTTCAGAGGAACATAAATATTCAGTCTATAATCAGTGTCATTAGGTGTCAATTAAGACTAGAGGTGAGAGAAGCCTTTATTTTTTTTTATAAATTTTTATTTATTTATGATAGTCACAGAGAGAGAGAGAGAGGCAGAGACACAGGCAGAGGGATAAGCAGGCTCCATGCACCGGGAGCCCGACGTGGGATTCGATCCCGGGTCTCCAGGATCGTGCCCTGGGCCAAAGGCAGGCGCCAAACCGCTGCGCCACCCAGGGATCCCGAGAGAAGCCTTTAAAGAAATGTTGAGGGATGCCTGGGTGGCTCAGTTGGTTCAGGTCATAATCCCAGGGTCCTGGGATTGAGCCCTGCATCAGGCTGCTTGCTCTGTAGGAAGCTTGTTTCTCCCTCTCCCTCTTCCCCACCCCACCCCACTTGTGCTGTCTCTCTATCACACACACACCCTTTCTCTCAAATAAATAAAATCTTAAAAAAAAAAAGAAAAGAAAAGAAATGTTGAGAATATGAGGAAGTTGACTAATTATGGAGAAGGGATTCTGAGGGGTACGGCCGATGTTTTGGGAGGTGAAGAAGTGGTAGAGGAGGAATCAGGGCCAAGGAGAAGCATAGCATCATGGGACTAAGTATATGGCCAGGAGGGCCAAGCTGTGGAATCCACAGTTTCATAGTTGAGTGACAAAAGCAGGCATGAGAAGCTTCAAAATAAACAAGAGCTTTTATTGAGTTAAAGTTATTAAGAGTCAGCACTAGGACGACTACATAGAAATGGGAAAACTTTTCCCCATGAAAACATGGATACAATCTCACAGATCTAGGGGTACCTGTGTGTCTCAGTGGTTAAGCATCTGCTTTCAGCTCAGGTTGTGATCCTGGGGTCCTGGGATGGAGTCCCACATCAGGCTCCCCACAGGGAGCCTGCTTCTCCCTCTGCCTGCGTCTCTGCCTCTCTGTGTTGCTCATGAATAATAAATAAATAAATAAATTTAAAAAATCTCACAGATCTAACAGGGAGTAAAAACCAGATATAAAAAACTACATAGCACATGATAGCATTTAGATAAACTCCCAAGTTGTAGAAAATTCATTTACAGTGCTAGAAGTCAGGAGAGGGGCATGCCCTGACAGGGAGGAGGTATCAGAGAGGCTGCTATGGTGTGGCAAAGGGCTTGTATCTTAATCCAGGCAGAGGTTATATGGGTATATATGTGCCAAAAATTTATTGAGGTATACATGTAAAATAACTGAATTATATTGTAATTTTTTAAAAAATCAACGCTTTTTGAAAAACTAAGAAAAAGAAAAAGTTGAAAAAAAAAAAAAAAAAAAAGAAAAAAGAAAAAGTTGAGCATTGGGCCAAACTAATTCTCCACATACATTTCACCCAACCTGAAGTGATCTCGCCAGTAAAAAGAATGGCTCACATACAGCCTGACCCAGAATATGGGGCCCCTTGGTCCATCACTCTTGTTCAAGTAGGGGGAGACTTCTCTAGCTGGACCCACACCAGGTGTGCTGGGTTCAGCTTTTAGGGGCTCTGGAGAACCTACTGTGCACATCTCTTCCCAACACATTCAGTTGTATAGCATTACTGGTTTGAAATTGCTCAGGAAAATCAGCAAATACTACAAATCAGGTTTCTTTTCTGAGAGGCAGTTGTTAAATACTCAACCATCACACCAATGGACCCTCGGCACCTCAGGCTTACCCGGAAGTCAATGAAGCTGAGGACAATTAGGCAAGAATATTTAATCATATTAACTATAATAACCAGGCAATAATATTGCCTACTTAAGTCTCCAAATCCCAAGTCTTTTTCACCATGTGTGCATTCCAAGGGCCTGGCTCTACCGGGCCAAATGGCCACTAATGGTTAAAAGGGAGAGGCTGTGATGCTTTCGACCCCAGTAGTGGGTCTGGTAGATAGGGCAGAGCAGGGCTGGGTGACAGGTGGTAGGTGTGTGAAGCTCATCTATTTGGGGCACCTTGTAGACCCCCACATACTAATTACTCATGACTTCCTGATGTCTACCTCCCAAACAAATATTCATTACACAAGTATTTGTGTGCCAGGCACTGTTCTGAATAATGACACCAGAGAAGATACAAAAATCCCCCTCAGTAAGAGCTACAGGTCAGTAGGTGACAGCCCTTGTCCATTAAAACATATCTCTTCTGTTTCTCTCATTCCCCCTTGTCCTGCCTTAGTTTTTGTTTTTCATTTATTCATGAGAGATACACACAGAGAGGCAGAGACATAAGCAGAGGGAGAAGCAGGCTCCCTGAGGGGATCCTGCCGAGGAACTCGATCCCAGCACCCTGGGATCATGACCTGAGCCAAAGGCATATGCTCAACCACTGAGCCACCCGGGCACCCCTGCCTTAGTTTAGTATCTCTTACCTAAATGGTTCCTACCCAACTTAGGTCCTGTGGGAAGATGGAGGTTCAGGGGAGCCTGAAGCTCATACAACCAGAGGGGGTATGGCCCTTTCAGAAGAAAAATATAGACTTTCACATACATCATTATCTATAACCATGGGAACACATTGCAAGGAGCTTTCAAAGGGCCTTGCAAGCGGTCTGTGTGGATGAAGGTCCCTGATGCTTAAGTCTCCTGGAGAACTGGCCTGTGCCAGGCCCTCTCCCCACTTCATCCAGAACAAGGTGAAAAACAGCCCCATCCCACCCTCCTCCACTCCCCTCACCCTACCCTGCTTTATTCAGACATGAGGGCTTCCTTTCCTGCTGACCCCATGGCCATCAGAAAAGGAGGCCGATGTAGCCCCACAAAGAAATATACATATTATCATACTTCCATACTTTTCTTTCCAATTTTCCACCATGGCCTGTGAATAGCTAAGGGACTGCCCTCCAGGGACAGTGTTGGATGCTTCTACTGCATGGGCTTGGAAATCTGCAGGTCCTGGGCCCTCTCTGAAAGCTACTAGGTGAACAGAGGGGCCGGCCTTGTGCACATACTGCCACATCAGGTAAAACAGTTCTGTTTCTCTTCCTTGGTGAGGATGAGACTGGTTGTCTTCTAGGTGGTCTTTTGATTGGTAGGGGCATGGACAACCAGGAGAACTGAGGGGACATGCAGTCTTTCTTCCAGCCCAGAAATGGGAGATAGGAGCTCAACTCTTCTGCCAAAGTGTTGACTTCTGTTGTGTATTATTCAAGGTTGATAATTCAGTCTACATTCAGGAATGGGAGGGACTGCAAGGAAAACTACCATCTGTAGTGTGGGTCTTTCCCCCAACAACAGGTTAAGTCAACGAGGAGGAAGGCTGAGAGCTGGGACATACCCACCGGGAAACCTTCTGGGATGGCCCCAGGCATTTTCGCTTCCTTCATGGAACATGTGAACAACCATATTTAGTGGATGCTTTAATATTTTTATTCTGTCTACATATTAATAATACCTATCAAGAGAACTTGACCTTGAAGTGGATCCAAGTACCTGACACTCTGGTACCTCCAGGGGGCGCTATGGCTCAACACACAGCCTGGCCAGGAGCCTGCCTAATGCACCACCTTAGATTTGTTTTCCGTGGTGTTGCACCCCCTTTTGAAGAAAGAGAGACTAGGGAGGGAAGGTGGGAGGGTGTTCTGCTGGTTTTTAAAATACTGTTTTAAGGCCCAGGCCTACAGGAAAAAAGCCATGCTCCTCCACATCACCTGTGATGCTCCAGGTGCTAAAAGGTTCCACCTTGAAGCAAGTACAGCAAACCCAGGCATTCAGTTCCACTCGCCTTTACACATACGTATCGTCTTGGTCTCAGGTTCAGGCGCTCCTGTACTGGCTCTAGTACTTGCCCCTGCATCTCTAACAGCCCAGGTCACTCACTCTGGAATGACACTGAGTGTTCGTTCACAGGTCTCTCACCCCCACACTGTGGTACCCACAAAGCACAAAACATAAAAACACAACTGGAGTTCCAAGAAACAAACTTGCTGGATCTAAAGCAGAGATACCTACCTCCAACCACGAGGACTGATTCAGAATTTGCTCACTGGCCTTCTACCTGCTGGCCCAACTGATACCCTCATCACCCAAAGGCTTCACCCCTTGGTTCAGTGGCTCTAGCCCAGAAGCCTTTCTCAGGGCCTCAGTCCCTAGGAAGCCACGAACACCATCCTGGTTGGTTTCTTTCTAGTCTGTGTGGTTAATATAGCATATAAACCCATACAAGTCCGGAGCGCATCCAAGCTGGCCTTACTAGCTCAGTGCCGTTAACTCCCCTTTCTGCCCCAGGTTAACCCTGATCACCTAGACCCCAAGTCTACTTTGGGAAGAGTCTTTTCAAACCATGAAAATCTGCAATAGCAAAGCCCTTCAACCCCATAATGAAAAGATCCCTGTTGCCTCCCATAGAAGAAAGATGAGGCAATAGTGAGGGCAATACCCTCCCCCACCCCCACTCCACCACCGAGGAACCATAGAAGAAAGGCCTGGTGTTGGCAGTGGCAATCTGTGTTTGGGAAAGAGTCAGATCTTCTGTGTCAGGCAAGCCAGGGACTCTCACAGAAAGGGAATGGAGGAAAGACTGGCAAAAGACATGTGGATCAGGCATCAAAGGGGCTTAGACTGTTCCTAAACTGAGTCCCTAAATGTCTACTTGGGGAGCCACTTGAGTCATTTGGAAGTTTCTAAGCAAGTGATGGTAGGAGGATGGAGTGTGATTGGTGCGTGCAGCTGGGGGCAGGGAGATAGCCAGGAAGGCCAGCATTAGACAAGGGCAGATTTCTCCTCCAAGCCAAAGTGGAGTCCAGTCGAGGACAAGTGAGTTTCACTGTTAGAGATAATTCACCGTGGGTACCGAGGCAGGGACGTGGACCTACAGGGTGAACCCTTACAATCCAACCAGGAGGTAGCTGTGGTCAGGGTGAGGAAAGTATCAGAGATGAACTCCTGGCCCCAAGCCTGATGGGCACTAGGAGAAGGTGCCATGGACAGACACAGGGAAGGGGGTGGGAGGAAGGGCTGGTTTGCAGAGACAAAGCACCCTCATTCTTGGCCCAGGGACAGAGCATTCGTGCTAGGGACCCTCCGTGGAGGCAGGTGCTCCCCTCGTCCGCGAGTCAAACCCAGCTCACCATCTGCTGTTCAGGACTGGCAGACTCAAGGTGGAGGCCCCCACTAGAAGATCAAGCCCCCAAGACGGCCTCTGAGGCTGGGGAAGGAAGAGCAGGGCTCTCTGAGGAAAGAAGGGAGAAAGAAGGGAGGCACGGCAGGCTGGGGCGCTTGCAGGGGCAAGAGAGGCAAAGAGCTCTGGTCATCAGGATGGCTCTCCCTGGGGTGTGTGCAGGAGGCGGGGGGCTGGAGAGCCTAGTGCCGCAGGGAATCAGGGGGCCTGCGGCCTGAGAGGAGAGCAAACAGCGGCAGAGCTGGAAGGGAGCCAGACCACTAGGGCTTCGGGAGTGGCTTGCTGGGGGCAGGCGAGGCATCCTTGGTGGAGTGCTCCCAGAGACTCTCAGAAACAGGAGGGGCACATGTTGGAGGAGGAGGCGGGGACAAGGGGAGGGTTCTTTTAAGAATGGGGAGGTCTGAGCAGAGGAAAGGAAAGGAGGTCCAAGACACAAACCAAACCGATCAGATGGGGCAACACCAGGAGGTGCAGAAGACGGGACTTAGAAAAGAGGCCCCAGAGCCCACATGTTACTGGGGGTGCAAGGAGAGAACAGAATGGTTGACAAGACTGAGAATGGGTGGAAACCACAAACGGCTGAGAGAGACAGCAGGACCCTGCCACCATTCCTCGGATCCTCTCCATTAAGTAAGAGGTAGGCTGCTTGCTGGAAATTCAGAGAGCCAGAGGTAGGGTTGAAGGTTGTAGAGAGGGGTGAAGCAAGTATGGAACACTTTGGGGGAGGAGGATTCTCTAAAGCAACACTTCTCAAACGTAACATGTACATAAATGGCCTGGGATCTTGTTAAAATGTAGGTTCTGCTTCAGCAGGCCTGGGCAGAGCCTGAGACTCTGCATTTCTAACAAGCTCTCGGGAAGTGCTGCTGCCGCTGCCCCGCTGCTGCTGATCCAGGACCACGCTGGGAAGAACAAAGAGTAGAGTCAGATAAGGAGATGGAGAAAGGGCCTGGCAGAAGAATTCACCTTAAAGAGAGACCTACCTTTGATCATCTCACCTGGGGTAAAAGCTGACACTTGGAGAAGTCTGAGTGGGAGCCACAGGCCCTGCAGGTGCAGATGCATGGAGAGAGAGGGATGGTAAAGAGGAAAGAAGTCAGAGAGAAGGTAGGGGAGCCCGGCAGTGCCCCTGGGACCCCTCATCTAGGTCAACGTGGGGTGCACCACCGACTGCACACATGGGGGCTCCCCAACAGAGGATGGGAGTCAGCTGGGGGCAGGAAAGTGATATGCCAGGGGTACCTGAGAGGGCAAACAGCAGGCAGGGCAGGCCCCCCCTGCCCCCCATGCTGTTCTGCAGGGCAGTACTGGACTCATTCCAGGTGTGTTCAAAGCTCAGCCAGGACACATCAAGCCAGAGTGTGAGGCATGGGGCAGAAATGGCTCTGCCCCTAGAAACAAGGCTGAGAGGATTTCTGTGCCAGAAACTAATTTTAAAAAAGGAATGAAATCTGCGAAGGAAGATGCTGGGGGAGAGAGGAGGAGATGCGCTGGGCTCTGAGTCCTAACTCTGAGCCCTACGTGTCCAACTTGAGTCAGAAATCAAGAGGCTTCAGAAAGGCACGGGCTGGAAACTAAACGCTTTGGGTTTAGGAACCCAGGGAAGGGGGTGAGCAGGGACCCGCTCGGCCGGCCGTCTGCGGCCCAGTCTAGGACAGAGCGGGAGCTTGGAGTCCCGGGCTGGGGGTAACCCGAGGTCTGGTTCGCCGGGAGAGACGCCGGGAGGGCAGCGGGGGCGAGCGAAGAGCATCAAGAGTAAAAGCCCGGAGGCGTCGAAATGAGCAGCAAGTGCAGGAAATTACGGCGGGCGCTCGGGGAGGGCGGCGAGGCCAGAAGCCCGGGCTCCGTCCCGCGGCGACCCGGGCGCGGCACAGGTTTCCGAGCTCGGCGTGGCGCGCTCCTCCGGCTTCGGCTCGGCTCCCGCGCCGCGCAGCCCGGCCGCCCCCTGCCCGGGCCTCCCAGGGCGCGCCGGTGCCCCCGTTCCTCCCCGCGGCCTCGGGCAGGCCGCAGCCCCCGGCCCCCGCGCCCGACTCGCCAGGATCCGCCCCGCCGCGGCGGCCCGGGCCCAGCCGCTCCTCCCCCGATGATGTCACGTCCCCGGCCGCCCCTCGGCCGGCCGCGCCGCCCCGCCCCCGCCTCCCCCGGCCCCCGTCCCCTGGGCCCGCCCGCTCCCGCCATCCCTCCTCCCGCCCGCGCTCCCTCCCTTCGACTCCCGCTCCCCCGGGAGCGGCGGCGGCGGCGGCGGCGGCGGGATGGCCCGGGCCCGCGGCCAGGCCCCGGGGAGCGGCGGCCGGCGGCGGCCGCGGCGGGGCGGCGCGGGAACCGGGCCCCGGGGGGAGTCGGCCGGGCTGCTGCTGCTGCTGCTCCAGGTGCTGCCGCCCGGGGCTGCGGCAGGGCCGGGGCGCCGGGGCACGCGGGGCTCCGGCGGCGGCGGCGTCTGCTGGCCCGGCGCTGCCCCTGCCTTTCCCCGGGACGCGCGGCTGCTGCTGCTCCTGCCGCCGCCGCCGCCGCTGTCGCCGCCGCCGCCGCCGCCGCCGCCGCCGCCGCCGCCGCCGAGCTCCGCGCCCGCAGCCTCCGCCTCCCGGATGGTAATCAGCGCCCCGCGCCGGCGCCGCGGGCGGGCGGGAGGTGGGGGGGCGCGAGGGGGAAAGGGCGGGCGGCCCCGCGCCCCCGCCTCGCCGGAGGCAGCTCCCGGGGCGCTCGGGCCCCCCCTCCGACGACCGCGGCCCTGGGCAGCCGCCAGAGCGCGCCTCTGGGGCGCCTCGGCGCGGACCCGGTGCCGGCTCCGCTCCCGCCCTCCCCGCCCCGCTCGCAGTCCGCCCGCCGGCGCTCAGGCCGCGGGGGAATCCCTGCATCTCCCCGCCCCGCGCCCCGGGAGGGAGGGGACGGCGCCGGCGCTGGCGCTCGCGGACCCGCTTTCTCCGAGGGAGCGCCCGAGAGGCGAGCGCGCACCGAGACGCGGGGACCGGGCGCTGCGCTGCGCTCCCGGAGGCGCCCGCTGCCGTCGGGTCGGGCTGAGCCGAGCCGCCCGAAGCCTCGGCTGCACCGCGTTCCCGGCGGCGGGGGCGCCCACCGACTGCGCGCCCTGATGTTCCCCGCGCAGGACACTCTGCCCCGCGGCGGGCTGAACCTGAAGGAGGAGCCGCTGCTGCCCGCCGGCTTGGGCTCGGTGCGCTCCTGGATGCAGGGCGCGGGCATCCTGGACGCCAGCACCGCGGCGCAGAGGTAAGCGCTCGGACGCGACCCGGCGCGCTCGGGGTTGGACGGCTGCGCGCCGCCCTCGCTCGGCCTGCGGGGCCGCTGGGGCGAGCGGTGGGGAGCCCTAACTCTGGACCGCCCGGCCAGCTCGCCCGCCCGCCCGCCCGGCCCGGGCGCCTCTGCTTCCTCCTGAGGATGCGGGGCGGGCCGGGGCGGGGCTTCCGCCACCGCTGCCGCGATCCCAGCTCCGATTTCTGATTTCTGACTGTGCTCGGGGGCCGGGCGATCTACGGCTCTGGAGCAGAAGGGATCCCCGCTGCCCGCAGTCCCTGAACCGTGACCCCCGCCACCGGCCGTCGAGTAACCGACAACCGCTCCTTCGCGGGCAGTCTCAGCGCCTCTCCTGGTCCAATTCCGAGGCTCTCTGCCGCGAAAGGCACAAAACCCAGCCCCCTTTTTGCTTTCCCACGCCCCTCAGAGTTGAAGGAGGGGTGGGTGGGGAGCCAGAGAAGCGGCTAGGGGGCTGAAGAGTGGGGAAGAGCCGAGCTGGACAGTCGCCCTGGCTGGAATGATTGGGGCTGGGGCCGGGCAATCAGGTCCCACCTCTCGGCAAAGTGGTTTCCTGGCGGGCCCTGGGGGAGGCAGAGGGCCCCTGGGAACCCAGCACCCATGCCCATCCCCTCTGCCGCCTTTGCAGGAGTCTGGGCACGGAGCCTGGGTACGGAATGAACTCCGGGGTTTGGAAAGGAAGTGTAAAGGATTTGTTGACCTGCACACACACAGACACACACACCCGGCAACAACTGACCGCAAACTTTTTGTGCCCCTCTTTGTGAGCGTCAGGATGTGTGTGTGTTGAGAGGGGGTGTTCGATATCCTGTGGGAGTTCTCCGTGGTTAGGAGTAGAGATACTGCCTCTGCAGACCTCTGGGGCACGTCGGAGCTGGGCTTCCCTGAGGTCTGAGCAGCTGCTTGTCCAGCAGCCTGAAGGGATTGGATAGGAGGGTTGCCAGGCAGACCAGGCCTGGCACACTGGCCCAACATTCCCCTCCCCTGGCCTGTTTCAGGGACACCACTCCTAGCCCAAGCCCAGCCTCCTCCCTTAACAGACACACACACCTTGTCTCCTCTGCGAAGGGCCCCTGTGTCCTGTGTTTCTGCACTCCTGTCCTTGGTTGACTGTCAGCAGGGAGTGCTTGGGGGCCGAGGTGGGGGGGGGGGGGAAGAGGCGCTGACCCTGTACCTCATCTCTTCAAGAGGAGAAGGTCTTGCCTGTGAATTAAGTACATAGTTTTGCTCATGTTATAACTATATTCCAGAACAATTGGTAAGTAGAAACCAAAATTCTACCTTTTTAATACAACCACCATCAACATGTTAGTGTTTTTCCTTCTGGTCTTTTTTCCCCATTCACGTGTTTTTTGTTTTTTGTTTTTTCTCTCGGACTGTGCATACAGTTCTGTATCCTGCCTGGTTTTCTGTTGGTTCTGACTTAATTTGAGATGGTCGGTTCCTTAATGGGGGTTCCATCTTTTTCTCCACCACCAGCTGTGGTAAGAGCTCCTTGTAAGAGTGGGTGAAGAGTTTCGGGGGGCTCCTGGGGTTTAGGGTTCCTATTTCTCTCTGACCCGAACTTCTGTCCCTGTGTCAAGCCAGGAGGTTTGATGAGGGGGAAGCAGATGTGAAGGATGTGGAAGCAGATGTGGGGTTCTTGTAGCCTATGTGGGTACAGAAATGTGGGGATGGATCCTCTCCTTTCCCAGAAGATCTGACCATCAGCAGTACTGTCTGCACATGGAGCAGTGGGGGGAGGGGGGAGTGTCTTGAGTGGCACTGAGGTGTCCAATCTAAGTCCTGGGGGCCACATCACTGGGACCCCAAAAGCTTCCTCAGTTTGAAGAGGGGCATTTCTTCAGGCCTGGGCTCCTTATTTGCAAGTCCAGAGACACAGATTAGGAGCAAACCCCGGCCCCCATTTGGTTGACTCTGGACCACCTCCTTCCATGAGGGAGCAGGCTAATCCTTTCTCCTCATTCCTCTCAAAGTGGCCCATCATCTCTCCCATTTGTGTCTCAGTCCCCCCCCCCCCCCCACACACACATCCCCAGTTCTTGGCTCAGATCTTTCCACCCTGAAACAGCAGCAACAAACATTCCTTTCCCCTTCCCTACCTCCCTCTTCAACCTCTCCCTGCCTTCTCTCAAGTTTCCCAGGAACACTGTTCCCCAAGCCTGCTTGGGATCTGCCAGTTGTCTTTGATGCCTTGCTTCACAGCCTCCTGACTGTCAAGGCTTCTAGATATCTCTTCATGCCCGAGGTCAACTTTTAATAATAGCCACCCCTTGCCCTGCACCTCTTTCCTCCATGGCTTGAAGGTTAATCTACCTCTGGTTACCACCTCAGCCTCCTAGCCCACTGCCCCAGCCCCAGCTTCTCACATCTCCCCGAAAACTATGCCATGTCCTGCAGCAGGGGGGTGGAGGGTGGGCAGCAGAGCAATTTTTCCAAAGAACTTTTATTCTTTTATCCTGCCCTTCTCAGATTAAAAACTTCAGTCACCCCCACTTCCTCCCAGGTATTCAGCATTCAGGGCTCACCACTGTCTGACCCCAAACCCCCTTCCAGCCCTGTCATGATGCTTGGCATCCAATGATGCTTCTTGAAACAGTTCCCCTGGCCCCAGCACCCACATGTGCACTGAATAAAGTCTTTGGGTCTGGGGGGGGACCCACCCCAGCCCCTCTTCTATCAGCACCCTCCCACCCAGACCTCAGGAAGAGTTCTCAGGGCTAACCAAGGATGCTGGCCACAGGCCAGAGTCAGCTGTGCCCCACCAGCCCATGCCTCCCTTTAGGTCAAGGATGGTGGCTTATTTGTCCTTGTGTCCACAACACCCAGGGTGGCAATAGTATCTGCCAAAGGAGACAGGAGTGCATGCTAGAAAGTTTCCAGAACCCTTTCTGTTGGGCTCCCCTCCCCGTGTTGGTGGCCTCCAGCATCTACCTGGCTCCAAGAGCCAGATACTGGGCAGCTGCTGCTTCCCAGGTTTATGACGCCAAGTTTTACAGAAGGTGGAGATGGAGAAGGCCCAGAACCTGCCAAGATCAGTGAGGGAGGCTCTCCCAACAGGAAGGAAAGTTCTGAGCAAAAGAGAGGTAGGGAAAAAAGAGAGGCCCTGTGCCCTTGCTCTGGAAGCGATAGGGGAGGGAAGGGAAGTCTGGCTCAGTGGGGCCTGGCAGGATCTTCCCAGTGGTGAGCTCTGCACAAGGACCCCTGGCCAGTGCTGCCACTTTATCTCCAAGTCTGCAGACGGCCAGCCACAACCCGTGTTTCCCAGACTGCAACGCATCCTCTTGCTTGGGTGCTCACCCCTCCCCTCCTGATGTGGTTCCCAGCCCAGGAAGACCCCTGCAGGACCCAAGCCCGCCCTCCCCCTCAAGCGGATCCCAGCACACAAGCAGGCCCTGAGAAAGCCAGCTGGGCTGCCTTTCCTGTAAGCAGCTGCGCGCTAGCCTCCCTGCTAGGAAATGCTTTTGTTTGCTTTAATAATTAATAGCCGCTCCTCAGCCTGGGACCTGGCAGGCAGGCCTGTGGGTGGGCGGTGAGGGGGGTGGGCAGAGAGAAGCACGGTGGGCAGCCTTTAGGTGGAATGGATGGCAAGAGGAGGGGTGGGGGAGCTGGCTCTAGTGAGATCCTTCCCCTCCCCCCACCTCCCTGGGGGGACATTGGTGGCTGAGACAACTTCCTGTGGCAGGTGAGCCCACCCGCCGCCGCCGCCGCCGCTGCTGCTGCTGCTGCTGCTGCTGCTGCTGCTGCTACCTCCCTGGCCCCATGGGCAGTGGGAGTAAGGAATATGAAGCAGCCCCAAAGCCTCCCCTCCCTCTGGACACAGCTTCAGAGCCTCCAGGTCCCCCCTCTGCCCACTTCATCAAGGTGGGCATGCCCCAGTGGGCTGCTTTTATCTTCCTGGTCTGTGGCTCGGCTAACCTCTGTAGTTGGGTTTGGCAGGGCTAGGCCAACAGATCTAGGCTGGAGCCAGGAATGCCAGGCCCAGCGCAATGGCTATCAGTTAGGAGGGAGCAGGGCCAGTGGGACACTTAGAGGAAGAGAGCACACAGAGAAAAGAGAGAACTAGGTAGTGGGCCAGGATGGGGAGAAGAAAGGTTGCAATTAGCCAAGACTTCAGGGAAAGCTGAGACTAGATGAGACACAGGAGACATATACTTTTTGTTCCTTCTACCCTGTGGGGGAGGACAGGTTGAAAGGAGCTTCCCCCTATTGCAGATGACCTTGGGGCTTATCCCCATTTCTCCAGCATCCCAGATTCTGAGGCAGATCAGGCCGAAGCCAAGGCACTGCTCAGAACCTTGGGCTATCAGGGCGAGCAAGAGTTCGGATTTGGTGGGGGATGGGGGGATGGCCAGAAGGTCCAAGGATACCCCTGTGGGAGGCCAAACTCCAGCCTGGGACACTTGTCCTCTGAGGGGTTTGGGATACCTGTTTTAAATTGCTCATAATTATTATAAGCATGCAGTCAGGGTTGTGGGGAGCCCCAAGTGACCTCCTGAGGACATAGCTGAGATGGCGCAGTGCTCTCTGAACTAGAATGCTGTGGCAGGGTCCAGCAGCTACCCGGAGAAGGGCCCTGGTGGATCCTGCCCCACCTTGCGAAGGAGCATCTCCAGGGAGCGCTGAGACCCCAGTAATAGCAGCCAGATAGCTCTGCAGCCCCCACACACGTCCCCCAAGCACAGGCCACCTGAATGGCCTCAGCTGTGAAGGTCGGGTTGTCCTTGGTGTCAACTTTAACCTGGGTTCCCCGCATAGTACTCAGGAAGCCCATGCACATCCATGCTTGCTACAAAGCAGGTGTCCGCAGACCATAAAGTAGCTGCGCAAACCAAAGCTCTTCTGTCACTGTCGCCTTCAACTTATGGGCTATTCCAGAACAGAAGATGGGAAGGGGGGTAGCAGTCCATGGTAGAGATATGAAAATGAGCACTTTCTCCTCCCATGTCTGGGTTCTTTAGTATGAGAGCAAATGCCCCCCCACCCCTCAGCACACTCCAGAGTTGATAGGAAACTCTTTTGGACATTTTGTCGAAAACAATCTTTTTAAGTAAGCCAAGAGATATGTAATTCTTTTTGGAGTCTCACAAAAGTGATTAATGTGGCTGTTTTCGTCATTCAGCTGCATTTATCTGGAAAAGGCACCCATGTGGCATACTTTGTGCGCTAATGATGCTAAGTGAATGAGATTTTTCAGAATTACAGGCTCCAGCAACACATGTACCAGGTGAGGCAGTTCTTATGCCTATCTGCCAGGCTGCAGTCAGTCCTTGGGGCTGTAATTTTACCAGCTTCTAACACACTGCTGGCCTCTGGATGGCTGGTATTTGGTACCCTACCCCACCCATATCCCCTACCCCCCCGCCCCCGGGCCATTGGTAAAGGGTCTGCTTCTCCCATCGTCTGCTTCCTGAGACTTTCTTAGGCTGCCAGAGCCAGCTCTGCCCACTTGCACGCCAGAAATGACGCCCCAGGAGCCACGTTGGTGGATAACTATCCCAGGTCCCTCCTCCAGCCCTCTGGCAGATAACTCTGAAGCACCTGTTCTGGACTGTTTCCCGAGCTCCCACCAGGACCGAGCTGCAGTGGCCCACAGTGGTAACTCATAGATAATACACCCTTAAAGGAGTGCCTTTCCTTCTCTTTCTTATTCCCCAGCCCAGCCAAGTGTTTGCTGGAATCACCTCCCACGTAAGCGGTTGGCATTTGAATCGTAGCCTCTCCAGACTTCAGGGACTCTACTCCTGCTTCCCTTTTTTCTTTTTAGATAAGGGATTCATAACAGTAGACATCCTGGCAGTTACTCCCCTCACCCCAGTGGTGGTATAGGGCAACCCCACCTGGGAGACCACAGATTCAGAGACATTGGCCTTCATCCACATCCGTCTCTAAGCTAGTATGAGAGCAGACAGTAGTCCTACCTCCCACACTTCTGCACCCAGGCTGCACCCAGCAGGAGCACTCCCACCTCTCTGCCAACCCCTGTGTCCATTTTCTGAACTGTCTGAGCCAATCTCTCTTTCTTTCTTTCTGTTCTTTAATTTTGATATGTTTTCTCATTACAAGGGCATCAGTTCTTCCCAAGGGGGGGAAAGCTAAAGTCTCTCCCCTCCCCAACCCTCTCCCTTTGGGGTTTGCACTTTCATTTAGGCATGTGGATTGGTCACCTACTGCCCTTTGGGAGTGGAGGTGCACAGAGGAACCAGGAGAAGGAAGAGATAGCCCAGATCCACCTCATGTTCTTGCTGATGCACTGAGCCTTCTGTGATTATCTGTCTCTTGTTCATAGGAAGTAAGAGAATGGCTTTTTGAAGCAAAACTTTTTCTATTTCACCTTGAGCCTCTCACATGTCCAGCAGGGGTATGAACAGGGTAAACCAGAGACATTCACAGAGCAGGAGTAGCCCTGGGTGTGCCCAGCAGGGGTCTTGCCCACTCTGGAGTTCTGTGGGGGGAGGCGAGGAGATGGGGGGCTGGAGCTGTTACTCATACTGTTCTGTCCCTTTTTTTTTTTAAAAGATTATTTATTTATTTATTCATGAGAGACATACACACACACACACACACAGAGAGGCAGAGACACAGGCAGAGGGAGAAGCAGGCTCCATGCAGGGAACCCATCGTGGGACTCGATCCCGGGTCTCCAGGATCACACCCTGGGCTGAAGGCAGCACTAAACCGCTGAGCCACCTGGGCTGACCCTTCTTTTTTTTTTTTTTTTTTTAAGATTTTATTTGTTTATTCATGAGAGACACAGAAAGAGGCAGAGACATAGGCAGAGGGAGAAACAGGCTCCCTGCAGGGACCCCAATGTGGGACTCAATCCCAGGACCCCAGGATCACAACCTGAGCCAAATGCAGACGCTCAACCAGCCACCCAGGTGCCCCTCTGTCCCTGTTCTTAATATTAATCCTCTCTAGGAACTGCAAACTAGCCACTTGTCCCATTGTTTTACCTGGGTGGGTGTGACCCCTGGAGGATGAGGGTGCCTCAGACCCACTCAGCAAGGTGGGGAAGGGAGGATGATACTGGTCTGCCTCATGAGAAGTGGAACAGAGCCTCACCCCACTTCGGGGTCAGGCATAGGCATGTGAGGCAGTGCAACCCCCTCTGCGTCCCCTCCCCCTCCCCATTGGCAGCACTGGATAGTGGTCCACAGGCCCTGGGCAGGGGGCAGGGTACCTGCTTTCTTTCCTTTCCCTTGGTTTCCTGACCTCTCTCCCCAGGAATCCCCTCTTATATGGAGGGCAGCCCCATGAAGGGAGTTTGGCTTGGGACTTAGGCCAGACTTCTCAGGTCTGGTCCTTAGAAGACTGGCAGGAGCTGGCAGCCCAGGACTGACTGATATTGCCAAGAGAGATAGATGAGAAAGGAAACTCATGCCAGCATCACTGATTACTCTTGGCCTGGTCGTGCAGGGGTGTCTGTGAAGAACGGGAATATTGAATGGTGCAGGGGATTGGGTCATTGCTCAGCATCCACCCCTTCTCTATTAAGTAAGGCCCCTTTTCTGAGCCCTCCAGCCCTTCTGTCTGAGAGCCTTCCAGGCACCTTTCTGGTCTAGCTGACGGAATAAGGGGCATAGTGATATGGGAGGATTCCACAAGCCCACTCCTTTCCACCTTTTCTCCCCTCAGGTGGTCCTGGAACCTGACCTGGGGCCAGAAGGAGGAGTCAGTGTTGCTGCCTCATTAGCATATTCATCAGCAGTAATCAGGGACCTGCTGTGATCAAAGCTCTTTGGGCTTCCCTGCCTCTGGGCAAATGGGGAGCTGGACCATCAAGTCCCTGGAAAGGACTTGGTCACCTGAGAGGGACAGGAGGAGAGGGCAGAGGAGGTGGAAAGCTGGAGGGAGGAGGACTCCCCAAGAAAGGGACACGTGTAGAAAGAACCTTTGGTGGGGAAGAGTAGGTATGGGTGGTGCCCTCCAACCCCCCTTGATCAGAAACTAGCAAGACCCATCACTTCTGCCCCTAAAATCAGCACTTCACAAGGACCAGCGAGGCTCCCACACAGGCTTAAGGAGGTGGAACAATTGTCCTTCTATTGTTTATGTATTTATTATAGTATGTACGAGTAAAAACAGGATATCCCAGATATGGTTTTGCATGAAGCAGAGTAAGTAAGTTGATTTAAAATTATGTGAAGAACAGCATTAAGGAGTGATGAATATGGCAGATATTTTCTCAGTGGCACATCCATGATGGACGGACTCTGTTCTGAATGGTTCAAGGCAGCACTCCCTCCTCCCTCATGCTCTCCTCTGCATCCCTGTGGCACCTTCTCAGGCAGCTTCTCTTTTCCCACCACACTGCACCCTCCCCACCCACAGCAGCTTCTAAGCCCCGCCTGGCTTCAGAACCTTCTGCTGGCCCTTCATTGTATTTCTCAAACCCTAGTCCCTTAACAAAATTGACATATTAGTTATCTATTGATACATAAAGTTAGCCCAAAACTCAGCAAGGTCAAACAACAAACATCCATTACCTCACACAGTTCTTTGGGCTTCTCCTGAGGCTGCAGTCCTTTGAAGGCTTCACTGGGACTGTAGATCTTCTTCCAAGGTGGCTCATTCACACAACTGGCAAGCTAAGTGCTGGCTGTAAGAAAGAGACCTTGGTTCTTCTCCATGTAGACCTTCCATACAGCTGTTCGAGTGTCCTCACAACATGACAGCCAGCTTTGCCCCGGGTCACTGATCCAACAGAACAAGGCAGAAGCCACCATGTCTTTTATAACCTAACCTTGGAAATCATATGTCATCACTTGTGCCATATTCTATTGGCCACACAGACCAACCCAGATACAGTCTGGGAGGGTACTACACAAAGGCATAAATCCCCAGGAAGTGGGGATCATGCCAAAATGGCACCCACACATGGGGGGCACTAGCCTCAGCCAAGTCCAGCAAGGTCTATTCCTGGAGGGTGTCCCAGGGACCCCTACATACACTTGTGTGTGCTATAAAGCCTCATTTCCCAGCAACTGTGGCTGTAGCAGCTTTTCTAGAGGGAGGATCTGAACCCATGAGAGACCCAAGGAACACACTTTTCAAAACCTTGGCCCAGAGAAGAAAGTCTAAACTCATGGCCTGGTTTTTGTGACTCTCCAGACTTGGCACTTCCAATGCAACTTTTTCTTCTCTTCACTGCACTTTCTAAAATCTGTGGTCCAGCGACACCAACCCTCACACTCACAGCCATTTCTCATGCTGTTTGTTCTGCCCCATTGCCTGCTACAACTGTTGGACTCCTATTCATTCCTCAAGAACCGGGGGGGAAAGCCACCATCTCCATGAAGGCTTCCTCTCAACTCTTGCAGAAATAATTCCTTTTTTTCTTCCTTTGCTTCTATGGGTTTGTTTTTTGTATAGTAACATCTTTTAGGGAACACTCACCACTTTGTCTTGTGTTATAGCTCTCTGTATCTGTCTTCCCTCTCTCCCAGGCATTTAATTCTGGCCCCACTCAGTGCCGTGTGTCCTGGGCTTGGTACATCTCTGGGGCTGAAGAAATACTTGGTGAACAGAGCCTTTGTTTTTCTCCTCTTCCTCTTGCCCAGCCAGGCCTTGCTTCTGGAAATCATTTCTTTTTCTTCTCTCTCTCTCTCTTTTTTTTTTAAGATTTTACTTTATTTTTTTTATTTTTTTTTAAGATTTTACTTTAAAGTAATCTCTCTCTACACCCAACATGGGGCTTGAGCCCACAACCCCGAGATCAAGAGATCAAGAACATGTCCACCAACTGAGCCAGCTGGGGGTGCCCCTTTTTGGAATCATTTCTTTTTTTTCTTTTCTTTTTGTAAAGACTTTATTTATTGATGCATGAGAGACACAGAGAGAGAGGCAGAGACACAGGCAGAGGGAGAAGCAGGCTCCATGCAGGAAGCCCAAAGTGGGACGCGATCTTGGGACTCCGGGATCACACCCTGAGCCAAAGGCAGACGCTCAACCACTGAGCCACCCAAGCGTCCCTTGGACTCATTTCTGATGAGCCAGGAGAAAGCCCTTGGCGTGGCTAGAGCAGAAGATCCTCCTGTCCAAGGGAGCCAGTATGTAGCTTTCCCAAAGTGTGAAGGCAAGTCCCTGTACACCTGAGGGGTGCACCCCCTGCCTTCAGACATAGCCTAGGGTCCCGGCTGGGGACAGTTCAATGTCTCTGAGAATCTGAAGGACATCACCATCACCATCATCTTCCAGATGATGCCACAGGCTCATGAACCCAATGGTGGGCTGGGGGACAGGGGGCTATTTGCTCCAGAAGCTCCTAGCTGCCCTCTGACGCTCTCAGGGGCAGTCACAGGACTGTTAGATGGGCAATGCCTACCTCTGGTTTTAGAGATCTGCCTTTCAAAATGTGGGGCCCAGGGAAAAGCCTGGGAGGTGGCCTGGCAAGGGTGCCTCCGCTACCACCTGCTGTGTTTCTTGTCCCCAGGAGAGCAGGCTGGGGTCACCGCCGTCCGCGGAGGCGTGTCCGGGACGAGATCCCTGGCAGGGGTGGTGGAATGGGCCCGTCCCGTCTGACTTGTTGCCCAGGCCCTGGCCGCGGCCGCGCGCCCTGAGCAGCCCGCCTGCCGGGTCAGAGGCGCCCCCGAGGCGCCGGGGTCCTTCTCTCCCGGGCCCGCCTCCGGTGGTTTGCAACCCCCTTTCCTCCTCGCAGCGGCGTGGGCCTGGCACGCGCGCATTTTGAGAAGCAGCCCCCGTCCAACCTCAGGAAATCCAACTTCTTCCACTTCGTGCTGGCCATGTATGACCGGCAGGGGCAGCCCGTGGAGGTGGAGCGCACGGCCTTCATCGACTTCGTGGAAAAGGACCGAGTGAGAGGCTCGAGGGCTCCTGGGGCGGGGGGCGGGGCTTCAGGGACCCCCCCACCCCGCGCGGCAGCCCAACGGGGGGCGGGGAGGCGGAGGGTGCGTGGGAACACCGAGCGTCCGAGCGTCCGTCCTCCCCATCTTCCGGTTGCAGGAACCCGGGGCTGAAAAGACCAACAACGGAATCCACTACCGCCTGCGGCTGGTGTATAACAATGGTGAGCGAGTCCTGCCACTGCCCCAGGAGGTCTGGGTTCCCGCACCTTGGGTGACATGTGCTGTCCCATTCCTCGGGGCTGAGGAGGGGCTGGCTCCAGGGGGCAGGGGGTGGAGTGTAGCTGAGTCACTAGAGGTCACAGCAAGCCCTCTCCGCCTCCCCACCCTAGGACTTCGGACAGAGCAGGACCTCTATGTGCGCCTCATTGACTCCATGTCCAAGCAGGTGAGCCAGCCCAGGGCATGCTCGCGCCCACCTTACCATCCTCTTGGAACCCCATCTGAGTGAGCCTCCTTAGCCCTGCCCCAGCCTCTCCTGTGCTCCTCATCTGCACTGGTCCAGCTCCTATGGCAGGAGGATGTGTGGCTTTGCCCTCCAATCTAGGAAAAGACAGTATTTGTACAAAGGCCCTGTCTTAGGTTGCATCTGCTAGAAGACCAGTCTAGATGGGCATTCAGGTGCCTGTGCTTTACAGGAAAGCAGGGGTAAAGCTCTCAAGAGACAGGGAGGAAGGGAAGCAGGACAGAGAAGGCTGAGCAGGGCTCAGCAAGGATGTGGTCTAGCCTCAGACTGATCCCCAGGGAGTTCTAGAGAAGGAATGGCACCAAAGTCGTCCCCCTTGAGACAGGAGGCCCGATGTGGGACGCGATCCTGGGACTCCGGGATCACTGTACCCTGTATCAGTCAGTTGTTGGCTGGGGACCACTTCCAAGGGGAGAGTGTAACCTTCCAGATGTTTCCAAGCTAGGCAGCTCCTATCTGCTGAGAGTAGTTCTCAAGAGAAAGCCCTTATAGCAGCCTACACTAACCACAGCTGGGGGGATAGGCACACTGGTCCAGTAAAGGGGACTAGGTGGGGCCCCAGAGCTTCTATTGCAGATCCTTAGTTCCTTGCTGAGATGGAAGGTCACAGGAGGCTCGGGGGCCAGCGTTAGGAGCTTGGAAAAATTGAAACCTGAGTAAATCCTGATGGATCCTGCCCGAGGCAGGGCCCCAGAGTGTCAGGGCTTTTCAGAGACCTCAAGCATGCTGGTAAGGAACAGGGCTGAGTCACAAATGAGCCTATCCGCGGCCTGGAATGCAAGGTGGAGACAGGCTTTCCCACAGTCTTCCAGCAGCCTCTACCCAATCCTAGCATAGAGGAAGAAATGGTTTGTTTCTAGAAAGCCTGTGGTCACTGTGGTATGGGAGGCAGACCAGACAGTGGCCAGTGGGACTGTGTGGGGACAAGTGTAGAAGGGGTTGGAAGAGGTCCAGGGAGAGAGGAATCAAACCAATGAGGAAAGCCCAGAGGGACAATACTTGTGAGCAGGAGGCAGAGGTCCACTAGGGGCGTGGGAACAGCGGACACGGAGTGTGTCTACCCCACCCAGCCTGACCTTGTGGTCTGGGGACTTCCCTGGCCCCAAACAAAGCTGGCTCTGGAAAGAGCTGCCTGTGGACAAACAGAATCTGTAGACCTACCTGATGCCACTCCTGCCCACTGCAGCCCTCTGGTGGTGGTCCTGGTTTGGGGAGCCCAGATCCCAGCTCTGGCTTCTTGGGCACCCCAGAGCGAGTTGGAGGGCATGATCTTCCCTGGGGGCAGGACCCATCTCTCCCCTACACCTGGATTTAAGAGGAGCCTCCTTCCCCTTGAGCCTGTGCACACCCCCTCTCCCCCAGGCCATCATCTATGAGGGGCAGGACAAGAACCCCGAAATGTGCCGAGTGCTGCTCACCCATGAGATCATGTGCAGGTGAGGAGGTTTGGGTCACCTGCACGTTGCCCCTTGGTCCCCCTCAGGCCCTGCCCCTGACCACTGCCATCACGCCCCTCACAGCTCCCTGAGGAAGCCGGGTTGGGGGAGGCGAGGAGGGAGGAGGGAGGCCCTTGAGCACAGTGCTGGCTGAAGAGAGGGTCCTTGAGGCCCCATTAGCCTGGCCTGTTTATGTGGCTTCTCCAAGTGTTTTTGTAAAAGAGGCCTCCTGCCACCACTGGAAAGCTTAACTAATAAAGCTCAGGGGAGGCTTGCAGGGGAGGTGGGGGCAGGGCTAGGCCTCCTGGATTAGCTCTGGAGCTAGAGAGAGGAAACTTTGCTGCCTCCTAGGTGAGCCTCAGGGTTTGCTGCCTTCCCAGGGGAGGTGGGGGTGGGGCGGACAGAGCTCTTGGCTCTTCTTCCCTGTTACCCCAGAGCTTGGCATTTCTAGGCAAGGTCTCCCCATGAGATGCCCATCATACAGGGTCTTAAGAGGCAGTCCCTTATACATGGAAAAGAAAATCATGTTCAAAAATCTGTTTGGGACATTGGTTGCCTTTGGAAATAGTAGTGACAAGGAAGAAGTGGGGCGGAGGGGGGCGATTTCTGAGGTGCTGATCATGTGGCCTTTCGTGGTCTGGGTACTGGTTACCTGAGTGGGCTCACTTTTTGGTAATTCCTGAGCTGCATGCTTACAATCTGAGTTCTTTGCTATATATATAAAAAGTGTCCAGAGACAAAGAGAGACCTTGGAGGTGGCCTGCAGTCTGCCTTTCCTGAATCCTCCGGGAGCAACATGCCTTTGGGGCAAGGGTTTCTTGGCCAGTCTTACACTCAGGACTGGGCTCTCCAGGTCCCTGCGAAGGACCTTTCTCATCCCAGGCTCCTGAGACCAGGCCTTCTGGACCAGGGATGCCATACTCAGAGACAGGACACAACATTCTCTCTCTCTCTAAAAATTTATTTATTCATTCAGAGAGAGAGAGAGGCAGAGGAAGAAGCAGGCTCCATGCAGGAAGCCCGATGTGGGACTCGATCCAGGGTCTCCAGGATCACACCCTGGGCTGCAGGTGGCGCTAAACCGCTGAGCCACCGGGGCTGCCCTCTCTCTCTTTTTTAAGATTTTATTTATGAGAGACACACAGAGAGAGACGCAGAGACACAGGCAGAGGGAGAAGCAGGCGCCCCTTAGGGAGCCCCATGTAGGACTCGATTCCTGAACTCCAGGATCTCGCCCTGAGCCGAAAGCAGAGCTGAACCGCTGAGCCATCCAGGTGTCCCAGGACACAGCATTCTCAACCTGAAGCATGTGTGTGCACGCTCACACACACACACACACACACACACACACACCTCCTTCATTCCCTTCCTCCTCCTTCCTCTCTTTATCTTCCCCCAGCCGGTGCTGTGACCGCAAGAGCTGCGGCAACCGGAATGAGACACCCTCTGACCCGGTCATCATTGACAGGTACAGCTTGGGGAGGAGGCCGTGGGAGGCCAGGGTGGGCTGGGTTCAGTCGCATAACAGGGTGGCACACCCACGCCCCCTATTGGTGGCTGTAAGCAGAGCGAAACTGTCAAGACACCAGGGAGCTGCCATCCCTGGCCTCGGAGTGAAGCCCCGGTGCGGACTTCTTGGGCTGGGCTTAGGAGATATGTTCCCTGGGGAAGAACCCAGAGAGCCAGGGCAGAGGGTGGGGGCGGGACGGGGAAGAAGCGAACCAGAGCCCAGAGAGTGGCTGGGGGGACCAAGGGGCCGGCGTGGGAAGGCAGGTCCACTTCCACCTCTGCCTGCTTGGCTTGGCTTCTCTGTTCTTCCATTTCCTTCATTGGAAAAATGGGGACAAAAAAAAATAAAAAAAAAAAAAAAAAAAAAAAAAAAAAAAAAAAAGGAAAAATGGGGACATACTTGGTGGATGTCAGTCACAGGACTGTTGAGGTGATGCATGTAAAAATGCGTTCTCCCATCATGATCTTTTAAAATTATTTTATTTCATTTTGAATAGCAAATGCATGTATAAGGTACAAAATTCAAAAGGTACAAAAGAGTACCCTACCCATCCGTACAGCATACGGTGCACACTCTTTTTTACCATATTTTTAAAAAATTTGTGACAATATATCTTACGGATTGTTCCATATTGGAAGATAAACCCTGCCTTATCCTCCTTTTAATAGATAAAACATTTACAGAAGCAAAAAATCAAGTTTAAAAGAGTTTATAGTGAAAAGATTTCCACTTCTGCTCCTGACCCATCCATTCCCCTCTAGTTAAGCAACCACTGTTAGCAGTTTCTTGGACATCTTGAAATTGTCTGCCCATAGACAAGAAAATTCAGATATATATTCTTTTTGTACCTTTCCTGGCATACTAAGTGTACTTTACAGCACCTTTTCTTTTCTCTAAAAAACATGCATATCTGGGAGGTTATAACAGAACACAAGAAGTCTCTTTCCTCTTTTTTGCTACTGCAAAATATTCCATGGTATGGATAAACTATAATTTCTTTAAATAGTCTGCCATTGCTGGACATTTGGAGCATTTTCATTCCTTTTTGGGAATAAAATATGCTGCAGTGACTTCTTTGTCCATGTGTCACTTTGCACATATATGCATTCATATGAACGATATTAAAGAAGCAGAATTGCTGGGTCAGAGGAGATGTGCAGTTGTAATTTTAATAGTTATTGTCAATTTGCCCTCTGTGGAGATTACACCAATTGGTATTCGTATCAGCACTTTTGAGAACGCCTGTTGCCCACACTCTGGCCAATTAAATACGTTGTTTATTCATTCAACAATTTTTTTTTAATATTCACTCTGTGCCAGGGTCTCTTCTATATTCTGTGGATTAAGCAGTGACCAAAACAGACAAAAGGCTTGTGTTTATGGCTTACAATCTAGTTGGGGGGATGGACGTGAACTGAATGAATGAAACACATATTATGTCAGATGGTGGTAACAGCTAAGGAGAAAAAGCCAGCATCAGGAAAGATCAGAGTGCCCAGGAAGGGGGTATCGCAATTTTAGAGTATTTAAGGAAAGCCTCCTTAAAAAGATGACATTTGAGCCAAGACTGGAAGGAAGGAAGGATGGAAGCCATATTTGAATCCAGAGGAAAAGTGGACCTGGTATGTTTGAGGAACAGCAAGAAAGCGCAAGTGACTAGAATGAGGGACCAGAGGAAAAGATGGTGTTGGAGAACCAACAGTGTGGTCAGAGGAAGGCAAAACCATGCAGACAGGGCCTTGTAAGTTGCATGTAGACCATTACAAGGACTTTGGTTTTTCTTTTTTGTTTTGTTTTTTGTTTTTTGTTTTTAATTTTTATTTATTTATGATAGTCACACACAGAGAGAGAGAGAGAGAGAGAGAGGCAGAGACACAGGCAGAGGGAGAAGCAGGCCCAATGCACCGGGAGCCCGACGTGGGACTAGATCCCGGGTCTCCAGGATCGCGCCCTGGGCCAAAGGTAGGCGCCAAACCGCTGCGCCACCCAGGGATCCCAGGACTTTGGTTTTTATTCTGTGTGGCATGGAAGCCAGGGGCGGTAGGGAGGTTTTTGAGCAGAATGAGATGATTTACATTTTAGCAAAATCACTCTAGCTTGTGTGTTGTAGATGACCTGTAGGAGGCAAGGGTGGAAGCATGAGGTGAGTTAGCAAGCCAATACAGTTACCCAGGTGAGAGAAAGTAGAGGCTCTTATAGAGGGGGTGTTAGGAGGTGGTGGCAGGAAGTAGTTGAATATATTTCATAGGCAGAACTGACAGGATTTGTCATGGAAGGAGAGACAAATTGACAGAGGGGGGGCAGTCAAATACATATCCCAGATGTCTGACCTCATCAACCTAGAAGGACAGAGTTCCTATTTACTGAGGAGGAAAATATTTCAGGACAAGCAGGTTTGGGAGGAGGCAGATCAGATCAGGATGCTTACCAAACATCTGGGGAAGGGGATTGGAAGCAGTAGAAAACATGAGTACAGATCTTGAGGGAAAGGTCCAGGCTGCAGATATAAATCTGAATTAATGAAATCATCAAGCGAATGAATGCTGAAAGAAAACATGAAGTCCAAGAACTGAATCCTGGGGTGTGTACAGTGTTTAGAGGCCATGGAGATGTGGAGCCAGTGAAGGAGAATGAGAAGGAGCAGCCAGGGAAGCAAGAGGGAAATCAGAGAATTGGAATACTCTAGAAGTCTAGGTAAGAAACTATTCCAAAAAAGGAGGCAACAGTCAACTGCACCAAATGGTGTTCAGGGTTTGATAAAAAGACTAAGAATTCACCATTACATTTAGCAATGAGGACATTGGTGACCTCAGCAACAGCTGTTTCAGGAGAGTGGAAGGTCAGTAGTCTGGTAGGAGGGTGTCTGAGAACAGGAGAAGAAAGACCAGAGAAAATGAACAGAGGAGCTCTGGAGTTTAAAGGGATCAGAGAAATGAAGTGGTGGCAGGAACACAGAAAAAAATAGAGGCTCAGGGGAAAATACAGCTTCTTCATATGCCAATGAGAAAACCCAGCAGGTAAGGAGGGAAATGATGATGCAGGAGACAGGGGAAATTGCTGGAGCCATGTCCTGTGTCAGCGACGGGCATAAGATCCCATGCACAGGTGGAGGAGTGGTTTAGCTGGGAACATAGGCAGCTATCCACAGACAGAGCAAGGAAGCCGGCAAATCGGGACATCCAATGTGGGAGCTTGCAGATACATGTTCTTTCCTGATTGCTTTGTTTGCTCGGTGAATTGGGAAGATCAACAGTTGAGCATGAGGATGGAGAATGATACACTGGGGCATAAAATAGTTGTCCAGGAGAGTGAGTGGACCGTTGAAATGTCATGTGATTGCCAAGCAGCACCAAGGGCCTGCCGGAGGTTTGTGGTCATAAATTTAAAGTGAGAAACTTCAGGGCACCTGGGTGGCTCAGTCGGTTAAGCGTCTGCCTTCAGCTCAGGTCAGGATACCGGGATCCTGGGATGGAGCCCCACATTGGGCTCCTTGCCCAACAGGGCAGGGGGGTGTGGGTGCTGCTTCTACCTTTCCCTCTGCCCCTCCCCCACTCCCTTCTCATGCTCTCTCTCTCAAATGAATAAATAAAATCTTTAAGAAAATAAATAAAAAATAAAGTGAGAAATTTCTCCAGCCATGCTGAACTACAGGAATGTGCAGGTGCAGAATAGGTGAGTGCTCGTGTAAGCAGAGTTAAGGGTTTGCCAAGTGAATACAAGGAAACACAAGAAGGCAGGAGAGTGAAAAATGTATGCAAAGGGTGTTCACGAAAATGGAACAAAGAATTTAAGGAGTAGGGAGAGGAATATGGAGGGTAAAGAGAAGGCAGGATGAATGGAATGTAGGTTCTGATGGGGCCAAACAATTGTTGGAATTGAGGTACCAGAAAGGGGTTGAGCTGGAGGTTAGAAGATGATTAGACCATGAGTTGTCTGTAGGTAGGATTATTTGGAGATTGCATTTATCAATAAGATGTGGCTAAGGGAAGGTAGAGACAAGGTCGTTGAAGGAGAGATGCTCGCGGAATGCAGAGCAGAATGTTTTGGAAGAATTCTCTATCTATACTGATACTGAAATCACCAAGAATTATGACAAGGTCATAGGTCAAGAGTATGTGTGGTGATCCAGTAGTAAAATCTTCAAGGAATGAAGGTAAGCAATCTTGGGGTTGAGAAATGACTGCAGCAAGCCGTGGTCACCATACTTTGTCTTTCTGTATCATCACATGAACTGTGGTATCTTGGTCAATTTCATCTCTCTTACTCTGAGGTTGAGCACACTTTCGGGTATCTCAACTATTTGTATTTCATTTTCTGTGAGTTATCTCTTCATTTCTTTTGCTTCTTTTTCAATGAAGGATGAGCTTTTGTTATTGATTTGTAGGAGTATGTATTAAGGAAATTAGCCCTTTGCATTAGTTGCACAGATTTTTTTTTTCTAGTTGATTGTTATCTTGGAACTTTTCTTAGGGTGAAACTTGTCCAACCCCTCAATCTTTTAAGTACTCTGGATTTTTATCATATTTAGAAAGGCCTTTCTCACACCAAAACGATTTTTAAAAATTTATCCTGTGGTTTTTCTGATATTTTTATGGTTTCATTGTTTACAATTAAATATTTGGTCAACAGGGCGCATGGGTGGCTCAGTCAGTTCAGTGTCAGTTGGTTCAGCTCAGGTCCTGATCCCAGAGTCCTGGGATCGAGGCCCTGTTGGACTCTGCTTGACAGGGAGCCGCAGTGATGAAGTTCATATTGCTCCACATCCTCACCAACCCTTACTAATGTCAGTCTTAATGTTTGCCAGTCTAATGGGCACACAGGGAATTTTGTGGGGGGCTTTAATTTGCATTTTCCTGATTACTAATGAAGTTGAGCGTCTTTTTTATTTATTAGTATTTGCATTACTTCTATTAAGTATATGCTAAAGTTTTTTGCCCATTTTTCTTTTTGAATGGTTTGGGTTTTTTATCCCCAAAATTTTTAAAGATTTTATTTATTTATTCATGAGAGACACAGAGAGGCAGAGACATAGGCAGAGGGAGAAGCAGACTCCTTGCAGGGAGCCCAGTGTGGGACTCTATCCCAGGACCCCAGGATCACAATCTAAGCCAAAGGCAGACGCTCAACCACTAAGCCACCCAGGTGCCTCTTTTACTCTGTTTTATTTAAGAAATCCTTCCCTATGCTGAGTCATAAACATATTCTTCTGTATTTTCTTCTAAAGGTTTTATAGTTTTTCATCTTACATTTAGGTTTATAATCCATGTGGAACTAATTTGGGGGCATGGTATGAATTAAGGGATCAATGTAATTATTTTTTTATTTATGAATCACTAACTATTCTAGTGTCATTTATTAAATAGCTCATCCTTTCCTATTGAGCTGCAGTACCATCTATGTCCTAAGTCAGGTTTCCTTCTATTTATGGGTATGGTTCTAGACTCTTTATTATAGTCCTTTGATTTATTTGATAATTCCTGTGCTAACATCACATTGTTTTAATCACTATAGCTTTATAATAATGATATAAATAAGTGTGTAGGGCAAGTCTTTCCTCTCTTGTTCTTGAGGAGAGTATTGCATTTTTTGGCCTTTTGTGTTTCCATATAAGTTTGGAATCCACCTGTAAAATTACAAACACACACACATTTTGGGGGGCTTTGATTAATATTACAGTTAACTTGTACTTTAATTTGGAAGGGAATTCACATCTTTATGCTACTGAGTCTTCCTATCCATGAATATGGTTTATCTATTTATGTGTATTTTCTCTAATGCCTTTCAATAAAGTTTTATAATTTTCTTAATAAAGGCCACATACACTTTTTTTCATGCAATTCACTCATTCAATAAATATTTATTGAGCATCTACTGTGTATAAGGCAGTGTTCTAGGCTCTAAGATTACCAGAGTAAACAAAGCAGACAAAAATATCTGTTCTCATGGAAGGAGAAGACACAGGGGAGATAGTCAAAAACAATCATTCTATGTACATTAGAATGTGATATATGGAAAAACTAGATAACAATAAAACTAATCAGGAATTTAGGGGTCAGGGAAATGTGATTTTTACATGGAGTGATCCCAGTAGGCCACATTGAAGGTGGAGTTTGAGGAAAGATTTTTTTAAAGATTATTTATTTATTTGTGAGAGACACAGAGAGGCAGAGACATAATCAGAGGGAGAAGCAGGCTGTCTGAGGGTAGCCCCATATGGGACTCGATCTCAGGACCCTGGGACCATGACCTGAGCCAAAGGCAGATGCTCAACCACTGAGCCACCAGGTGCCCCATTTAGGAAAGATCTGAAAAGAGAATGATGGACGCCTGGGTGGCTCAGTGGTTGAACATCTGCTTTTGGCTCAGGGTGTGATCCCAGGGTCCTGGGACCATGTCCCACATCAGGCTCCCCACAGGGAGCCTGCTTCTCCCTCTGCCTATGTTTCTGCCTCTCTTTCTGTGTATCTCTCATGAATAAATAAATAAATAGTAACATCTAAAAAAAAAAAGAACTATTTGAAGAGGGAATGAGCCATTCAAGCATATGGGCAGCTTATTTTTAATACAATTTATATTTTGTTGCTATTGCAAATTATATCCTTTGTTATATTTTCTCTTTGTTGATAGTATAGAGAAATACAATTGATATTTGCATGTGGATCTTTGTCTTTATATTTGTTTTGCTTTTTCTGTATAGACAGCCATCTTATGCAAACCATGACTGTTGGGTTTTTTTTTTTTTTTATCCAATCCTTACATATTTGATTTAAAGATTTTATTTATTTATTTATTTATTTATTTGAGAGAGAGAGAGAGAGAAAGTGAGCATGAGTGGGGTGGGGGGTGAGGGGTAGAAGGATAGGGGTGGCAGAATTGCCCACTGAGCAGGGAGCCAGATGCTAGGCTCAATGTGGGCGTCCATGTGGGGCTCCATCCCAGGACCCTGAGATCAAGACCTGGGCTGAAGGCAGATGCTTAACAGACTGAGCCACCCAGGTGCCCCTCCTCCCCTTTTTTTCTTATTTTATTGCTCTGACTAGAATCTCAAGTACAACATTGAATATAAACAATGGCAATGCCATTCTTGTCTTGTTTTTGGTTTTAAAGAAAATGTTTTTGATGTTTTACCATTAAAAACATGTTTAACTATAGATATTTGGTAGCTATCCTCTATCGGGTTAAAAAGGTTTGGTAAGTGATTTTTGTTGGGGATTTTTTAAAATCATGAATGGATGTTGAATTTCACATGTTGCTTTTCTCTACATGTATTGAGTTGATGAGATAGCCTTTCTCCTTCAAACTGTTAATGCACTGAATTTCATTAATGGTTTTCCTAAACTTGAATTACCTGGTATAAACCTAACTTGGTTAATGGTTTACTGTCTTCTCTATATGCTGCAGGATTTGCATTGCTAATAATATTTTTAGAGTTTTTGCATTTATGTTCAACAGTGACTGACTTATAATTATCTTATGATGTCAAGGTATGATTTTGACAGTGGTATATCAGACTCAAGTAATTAAAAAGGGTATGTTCTTTCTTTTACTATTTGCTGGATGAATTTGTGTGAGTTTGGAATGATTTGTTCCTTGAAAATTCGTTGTAATTTGTCTTGAGTTTGTGGGGATGAGGAGAGAATTTTTAAATCATTGACTCATTTCTTTTTAATGGTAATGGATTGTTCAGGCCTTCTGTTTCTTGTATATTCTCTTTTGGTGAGTTATATTCTTTAAGGAATTTGTACTTTGTACCCAAGTTTTCAAATTTGTTTCCATAAAGTTGTTCATAATGTTCTCATCTTTTTGATCTCTGCTATATTTTTCCATCCTGATATTGTTTGTAGCATATCTTTCTCCTTGATACGTTTTGCCAGCAATATTTTAGTACTTTCTAAAAACTAACTTTTCTTTTTTTTTAAGATTTTATTCATTTATTCATGAGAGACAGAGAGAGAGAGGCAGACACAGGTAGAGGGAGAAGCAGGCTCCATGCAGGGAGCCCGATGTGGAACTCAATTCCGGGATCCAGGATCATACCCTGGGCTGAAGGCAGGCGTTAAACCGCTAAGCCACCCAGGCTGCCCTAAAAACTAACTTTTAGAGGCACCTAGGTGGCACAGTTGATCAAATATCCAACTCTTGGTTTCAGCTCAGGTCATGATCTCAGGATCATGAGATCGAGCCCCTCACATTGGATTCCATGCTCCATGTGGAGTCTGCTTGAGATTCTTTGTCCCTCTCCTTCTGCCCTTCCTGCTCATGTTCTGACTCTTTCTCTCTCTCTCTCTCAAATAAATGAATAAATAAATCTCTTAAAAATATATATAAAAACTAACTTTTAGCTTTATCAATCTTTCAAATGTGTGTTTGCTTTGCATTACATTAATTCTCCATTTATTTTCACCCTTCTTTCATTGGGTTTATTTTGTTCTTTCCTAATTTCACGAGTTGGATACTTAGCTCATTAATCACTGACCTTCTTTCTTTTAATACAATTACTTAATTTCCTTAAAATACTACTTTTCCTGTATCTCCCATTTTCATATCTCATATTTTTATTACCACTCAGTTTCAAGGATTGTTAAATTTCTGGTTACAACTTATTTTTCAATGCATGGGATATTTAGAGATAAGTTTCCTTATTCTTTTTTTTTATTTTTATTCTATTTATTTATTTATTTATTTATTTATTTATTTATTTATGATGTCACACACACAGAGAGAGAGAGGCAGAGACACAGGCAGAGGGAGAAGCAGGCTCCATGCACCGGGAGCCCGACGTGGGATTCGATCCTGGATCTCCAGGATCGCGCCCTGGGCCAAAGGCAGGCGCTAAACCGCTGCGCCACCCAGGGATCCCTTATTCTTTATTTTTAAGTTAACTTTATGAGGCATACTCAATATGCAATAAAATGCACATAAAGTAAACAATATGAAAAGGTTTGACATATGTACATACTGATGAAACCATCACCACTATTGAAATAATGAACATATCCTTCAACCCTAAAAATTTCCTCATCACTCTTGGAATCTCTCCCTCTCTCCCCTGACCTCTATCCTCAAACAACCATTGCTCTGCTTTCTGTCATTATAGATTGGTTTCCATTTTGTAGATTTTTATATAAATGAAATTATACAGTGTGTGCTTTTTTTTTTTGGTGTAGGTTTTTTCACTAAGCATAATCTTTTTTGTGTGTTTCATCCATGTTGTTGGATGTATCAATACCTCATTTATTTTTATTGCTGAGTGGTTTTTCCATTGTATGAATATAGTAAAAACTTTGTGCCATCGCCTCTTGATAGACGATTGGGTTGCTTCCAGTTTATAGCTATTACAAATAAAGCTTTATAAACATTCATATACAAGTCCTTTTACAGACAATGCTTTCATTTCTCTCGGGTAAAATCCTAGGAATGGAATGGTTAGATCCTATGATAAGAGTATGTTTAACTTTATAAGTAATTACCTAACTGATTTCCAACGTGGTTGTACCATTTACACTCCCATTAGCAGTGTATGAGAGTTGTAGTTCCTCTGCATTCTTGTTAGCATAAGAATAGTCTATCTTTTTAATATTAGCCATTCTAATAGGTGTGTGATGGTATGTCATTGTGGTTTTAATTTATACATCCTTAATGACTAATGATGTTGAACATCTTTTCATGTGCTTATTTTCTATCCATATATTTTCTTTGAAGAAGTGTCTGTTCAGATATTCCACCATTATCCTCCTTTTTATTGGGTTATTTTATTATTATTGAGTTGTAGAAGTTCTTTATATATTGTGGATAAAAGTAAGATATCTATTTTACAAAAAAAAATTTCCCAGTGACTTGTCTTTTCATTCTCTTAACAGCGTTATTTGAAGAATACAATTTTTTAAATTCATGAAGTCTAATTTACAAATTTTGTAAATTTTTTATTTTTCTTTTATGTATTATGCTTTTTTAAAAAATATTTTATTTACTTATTCATGAGAGACACAGAGAGAGAGAGAGAGAAGCAGAGACACAAGCAGAGGGAGAAGCAGGCTCCATGCAGGGAACCTGATGTGGGACTTGATCCCGGGACTCCAGGATCAGGCCCTGGGCCAAAGGCAGGCACTAAACTGCTGAGCTGCCCAGGGATCCCCTATGTATTATGCTTTTGATGTCATAGCTAAAAAAATCTTAAACCAATGACCTCAGGTTTCATTCTAGGAAACCAGAAAAAGGAGGTGAAATTAAATCCAAAGTGAGCAGAAGAAAGGAACTAATAAATATCAAAATAGGAAACAGATAAACAATAGAGAAAAATCAATGAAACCAAAACCTGATTCTTTTAGAAGATCAATAAAATGGGTAAACCTATACTCAGACTGATCAGAAAAAAAAAAAAAGAACACACATTTTGCCAATATCATAAATGAGAGTGGTGACATCACTATAGATTCTAGAGATATTAATTATATTGAGAATATTATGAACAATTTTATGCCAACAAATTCAACAATTTAGACCATTTATATTTAATGTGATTATTGATATGGTTATGAGTCTATCATCTCAACATTTTCTTTAAGCTTGTTCTTCTGTTCTCTTCTTTGTTCTTTTCTTTTTTTTTTCCAGTCTTTTAGATTATTTGGATAATTTTATTATTATTTCATTTTATTTCCTTCGTTGGCTTATTAGCAAAACTATTTTTGTTATTTTAGTAATTGCTTTAGGACTCATATCTTTAGGTTATTGCAGTCCACTTTCAATTATACCACTTTATCTGTAGTATACTATTGTCATTAATTCTATTTTTTTAAGTTATAAAATCCATAATACATGGATATTTTTGCTTAAACAATTATTTCTAAAGAGATTTTAAAAATATGAAAAATATGTTATACATTTACCCAGCCATCTAGTTACCATTTCTAGTGTTCTTCATTCTTTTCTGTAGACCCAGACTTCCATTTTTCTTATGTCTGAAGGGCATCCTTTAATATTTGTTTGTATTTTAACTGGGTATAGAATTCTAGGTTGACTTTTATTGTTAAGATGTTGTTCCACTGTCTTCTCTCTTGTATTTCTGATGAGAAATCTGATACTATTACTATCTTTGTTCCTCTGTACATAAACATATCTTTTATTTCTGGCTGCTTTTAAGATTTTTCTCTTTATTCTTTATTTTTTTGAAGATTGTATTTACTTATTTTAGAGATAGAGATAGAGATGGGAGGGGGGAGCAGAGGGAGAGGGACAACCAGACTCCCTGCTGAGCACAGAGCCTGATGTGGGCCCAATCCCATGACCCTGAGCTCATGACCCAAGCCAAAATCAAGAGTCAGATGCCAAACCGGCTGAGCCACTCAGGTGCCTCTCTTTATTATTCATTTTAAACAACTTGATTATGATTGCATTGGTGTGGTTTTTCTTCATATTTCATGTGCTTGGAGCTCATTGATCTTTTTGGATCTATGAGGTTATAGTTTTCATTACATTTGGAATGTTTTTTTAAACATTTTTATTTATTTGGCAGACAGCGTGAGTAGGGGGAGTGGCAGAGAGGGAGGAAGAAGGGGAGAGGGAAGAAGACTCCCTGCTGAGCAGGGACCTTAATGTGGGTTTTGATCCCAGGACCCTGGAATCATGACCTGAGCCAAAGGCAGATGGTAAACCAACTAAGCTACCCAGCCGCCCCTTTCTGGAAAGTTTTTTATCATTATTTTCTCAAGTATTTTTCTGCACACCATCCCCACAGTCCCACTACTTTGCAGATTCTAATTACTCCAATTACAAATACTAAACTGCTTGAGGTTGTCGTGCAGCTCACTCACATTTCATTTTAGGAGATTTTTGTTTTGAAATGAAAAACATTTCATTTTGGATAGTTTTACTGCCATGCTTCAAGTTCACCAATCCTTTCTTCAGCACTGTTTCATCTGTTGTTAATCCCCTCCAATATATTTTTTATCTTAAATATTGTAGTTTTCATCTCTGCAAGTTTGATTTGTTTCTTTTTTATATCTTCCATGACTCTACTTAAATTTTTGAATATAACAAATACTGTTATAATTACTCTTTTCTTTTAAGATTTCTTTATTTATTCATGAGAGACACAGAGAGAGAGAGAGAGAGAGGCAGAGACACAGGCAGAGGGAGAAGCAGGCTCCATACAGGGAGCCCAATGCAGGACTTGATCCCGGGATCACGACCTGGGCTGAAGGCAGGCGCTAAACCACTGAGCCACCCAGGGATCCCCCTATAGTTACCCTTTTAATGACTTTTTCTGCTACTTCTAACATCTGTGTCTATTCTATTTCAATTGATTGATTATTCTCATTATGGATCATATTTATTTTGCATCTTGGCATGCCTGGTATTCTGTAATTAGATGTCAGACATTATGAATTTTTCCTTGTTTGGTGTTGGATATTTTTGTATTCCTATAAATCTTCTTGAGCTTTGTTCTGGGGTGCAGCTAGGTTACTTGGAAACAGTTTCATCTTTTTGAGTCTTGATTTGATGATTTTTTAGATGGTTCCACACCAATACTCAAACTAGGACTAATTATTTCCCACTACTAAAGTAAGACCTTCTTAAGTACTCTAACCAATATCCCATAAATTATTAGTTTTTCAAGCTTAGCTAGTAGAAACAGGCACTATTCCCATCTCTATGTGAGCACCAGGACTGTTCTCTTTATTCCTTTTGGGTAGTTCTTTGTCTGGCCTTGGGTAATTTCTTCGTATGCACACACTGACCAGTCTTATACTAAATAGTCAAGAGAGACTCTTAAAATTTTCTGGTTTCTCTTTCTATGTATCTCTCTCTTCTATGAGGCTCTGTCCCATGAAGTCTAGCTACCTTGGTTTCTATGGACTCTCAGTGCATCTTTTCAATTCTGGGATCAGCTGGGCTCTGCCTCAGCTCCGCCTCCTATGTTGTAGTATGGAAACTCTCAAATCAATATAATGAGGCATTTGTCATGTTCACCTCATTTATTTCCCATCTTTTAGGGATCACTGTTTCTTTGTTATGTGATCCCCATTACCTTGAAAAAATGTTTTGTGCATTTTGTCTGGTTTATTTATTTATTTATTTTTTTTTTTAATTATTATTATTTTTTTGTCTTATTTGGTTTTCAGGCCACACGTTTCTATTACTCCATCTTGGTTAGAAGCAGAAGTGTGTTTTTTAATTCCCAAACATGTGTTTTTTTCCTATTTATATTTGTTACCAATTTATAACTTAATTGTGTGTCTAATAGATCTACCACTTTATATATTTGTCCATTTAACCAAGATTTTTTAAAAAGATTTTATTCATTTATTTGAGAGAGAGAAAGAGAGAGCACAAGTGAGAGGAAAGGCAGAGGGAGTGGGAGAAGCAGGCCCCACTGAAGAGTGAGCCCAATGCAGGACTTGATCCCAGAACCCTGGGATAATGTCCTGAGCCAAAGGCAGTTGCTTAACTGACTGAGCCACCCAGGTGCCCAAGATTGTTTTTTTAAAAGATTTTATTTATTGGGGATCCCTGGGTGGCTCAGCGGTTTGGCCCAGGGCGTGGTCCTGGAGTCCTGGGATCGAGTCCCACGTCGGGCTCCCGGCATGGAGCCTGCTTCTCCCTCCTCCTGTGTCTCTGTCTCTCTCTCTCTCTCTATGTCTGCAATAAATAAATAAATAAATAAATAAATAAATAAATAAATAAATCTTAAAAAAAAGATTTTATTAATTTGAGAGAGCACGAGCATGAGCAGGAGAGAGGGAAAGGAAGAAGACTCCCCATTGAGCAGGCAGCCCAACATGGGGCTCAATCCCAGGACCCTGGGATCACGACCTGACTGAGGGCAGATGCTTAACTGACTGAGCCACCCAGGCACCCCTAAATCAAGATTGTTAACTGTGCTGTTCGGATCTGTCTTTATTTATCTTTGTCTGCTTGACCTATTAAAAATTGAGAGATGGAGTTCACATGAACTTTCAGTTGATCTTTGTGGGTTTCAACTTTTTTTGATATATACATATCAAAATTTTTACACATTAATATATATTTACTTTTATCAGCATTTGTTGGTCCTTTATTTCTAATATATATTTTGCTTGAAAGTCCATTTTATCTGATATAATTTGCAGACTCTCTTAACTTACTTTTGGTTATATTTGCACTGTATACCTTTATTCATCCTTTATTTTCAATGATTATGTGTCCTTTTGTTTCAAGTATTTCTCTTTTAATAGCATATTGCTGGAATTATTTTTTTCATTCTTTTTTTTAATGTTTTATTTACTTATTCATGAGAGAGACAGAGAGAGAAAGGTAAAGACATAGGCAGAGGGAGAAGCAGGCTCCATGCAGGGAGCCCGATGTGGGACTCAATCCTGGGACTCCGGGATCATGCCCTGGGCCAAAGGCAGGCGCTAAACTGCTGAGCCACCCAGGCATCCCTGGATTTATTTTTTAAATCCAGTCTATTTTTAACTGAAAATTTAGTCCATTTTCTTTATTGAGATTATTAATTTATTTCAAAACTTTTTTTAATTTTTATTTATTTCTGATAGTCACAGAGAGAGAGAGAGAGAGGCAGAGACACAGGCAGGGGGAGAAGCAGGCTCCATGCACCGGGAGCCCGACGTGGGACTCGATCCCGGGTCTCCAGGATCACACCCGGGCCAAAGGCAGGCGCTAAACCGCTGCGCCACCCAGGGATCCCTATTAATTTATTTCAATTATTTTCTACCATCTCACTTTGTGCTCTTTATTTGTTCCACCTCTTCTCTGTTTCTTTGTTTTCCTTTCTTGATATATTAAAAAAAAAATGAGAATTTTGTTTGATGTAGTGTATGTGTTTCTTACTGCACTTTTGCCTCTACTGGTTTAGAAGTTTAATCACTTAATTTCTATTCTTTTAGCTATTAACCTTGAAATTTACTGTGTATTCATAACAAAGTCATAGTTTCTTTCCTAACTAATTAGAATTTCGAATGGTGGTGTGCTGGAGCTGCCTCATACCAGTTCACAAGAGCTAATTGTTAGTATCTCTTCTCAACTCCATATTCAGTGACATCATACTGGTAGCTTGGAATCAGCCATGGGGGGAACATATATAATCATGGAAGTCAACAAACATTATAAATCATGGGTTTTCCCCTGCTGGAGATGATTGTTAAATATTTACCAGCTCACTACTGATCTTAGACCATTCTATTACCACCCCTGCCCCATTTATAAGATCTTTGGTCCAGAATTTTAATTCTTCTAAAATTCCACATACTGTTAATATTTTTAATTATGTATGAAATTTTTCTTTAGCTTTATCAAGGGCTTTTTGGCTTATCTTTTTTTTTTTTCTTGCATCTTACAACTTCCTCTTTGTTCCTTTGGGGTCATTTTCTCTCTTCTGAAGGTCATTTTCTCTCTTTCTGAAGTACATCTTTTAGAAGTTTCTAAAGGTCTATGGTGGTAAACAGCACACTCGCTTTTGTTTTTCTATCAATGTCTTTATATACCACTGTCTTTCTTGAAAGATGATTTTCCTGAAAACATACTTCTAGACTTACAGCTTTTTACTTAACACTTTGAAAATGCTTCCATTGTTGCTGCTGAAAAGTGCAGTATAACTGTCATTCTTTTGCAAGTAAACTTTCTTTCCTCTCTATATAAGAACTTCTCTTGTCTTTGGAGTTCTTCAGTTTACTCTAATGTGTCTGTGAAATTTTTTTAAGATTTTATTTATTTATTCATGAGAGACACAGAAAGAGAGAGGCAGAGACATAGGCAGAGGGAGAAGCAAGCCTCCGTGCAGGGAGCAGATGTGGGACGTGATCCCGGGACTCCAGGATCATGGCCTGGGCCAAAGGCAGGCACTCAACCGCTGAACCACCCAGGCGTCCCTGCTTGTGAATTTTTTTATCCTTCTTAGAATTTGTTGATCTTTTTGTATCTATGGATTTATATCTTTCATCACTTCTGTAACTTGCTCAGCCTTTGCCTGATGTTGCATCTCAGTTATATTCTCTCCTTTCCCCTTATGGCACTTCAAATGACACTCCAATTTAGACCTTTAATTCTGTTCTCCATATATCCTAAACAATTATATATGTCTGACCTATTTTTCTCTTTGTACTGCATTCTGGGTAATTCTTTTTTATTCATCTCCCCAGTCACTAGTTAGTTGCACCTAAACTATTGTTTAATTTATCCAGTGAGCTATTAATTTCAGGGATTTTATTTTCCATTTCTAAAAGTTTTATTTAAAAAATAAATAAATAGGGATCCCTGGGTGGCGCAGCGGTTTGGCGCCTGCCTTTGGCCCAGGGCGCGATCCTGGAGACCCGGGATCGAATCCCACATCGGGCTCCCGGTGCATGGAGCCTGCTTCTCCCTCTCCCTGTGTCTCTGCCTGTCTCTCTCTCTCTCTCTGTGACTATCATAAATAAATAAATAAACAAACAAACAAATAAATAAATAAAATAAAAAATAAAAATAATAAATAAATAAATAAATAAATAAATAAATAAATAAATAAATAAAAAAAATAAAAAATAAAAGTTTTATTTAGTTCATTTTCAAATATGTCTTAGGGGGATATCTTGGTGCTTATTAATTTTTTAATTATCTTTTTATTTCTTTAAAATGTTTGTGGTTATTTTTACATTCAGTACTTGATAATTCCAACATGAGAAGTCCTTGGTTCCTATATCTGTTGTTCATTACTTCCGCTGACTCTTATTCATGATGGCTTGTCTCTTTGTCTCGTGTTTTTGTTGTTATTATTGTGGTAGTGATTATTTTATCTCATATATGGTTGAATCACATCAGGGCCAGAATAGGGTATGTTTTCCTCTGGAAGGATTTGTGTGTGATTCCACCAGGAATAGGCAATGCTACCAAACTGGGATCTCTCTAGGTTCCTCAGAGGATTCAGCGCTCTCGTCTGAAGTGATCCCTATTCTCCATCTCAATGTGTTTATATTGGCATTTGACACCAGTACAACCCTAATATTTGTGCTAGCTCATAGTTAATTGTTCCCACTTAGGTTTCAACCTCTTGTTTTTGTCTTTTTTTTTTTTTTTTAATCCTTGGAGATTTTCCTTACCTTTTATTTTATTTTATTTTATTTTTTTAATTTTTATTTATTTATGATAGTCACACAGAGAGAAAGAGAGAGAGGCAGAGACACAGGCAGAGGGAGAAGCAGGCTCCACGCACTAGGAGCCCGATGTGGGATTCGATCCCGGGTCTCCAGAATCGCGCCCTGGGCCAAAGGCAGGCGCCAAACCGCTGCGCCACCCAGGGATCCCATTACCTTTTATTTTTTAAAAAGATTTTATTTATTTATGAGAGACAGAGAGAGAGAGAGAGAGGCAGAGACACAGGCAGAGGGAGAAGCAGGCTCCATGCAGGGAGCCCGACATGGGACTTGATCCCAGTCCCCAGGATCATGCCCTGGGCTGAAGGCGGCGCTAAACCACTGAGCCACCTGGGCTGCCCTCCTTACCTTTTAGATAAAACTTCAGGATATGGTCATAACGGGAAAGCTATTTATTTATTTATTTATTTATTTATTTATTTATTTATTTATTTATGTAGGCTCCGTGCCCAGCATGGAGCTCAACTCAGGGCTTGAACTCATGACCCTGACATCAAGACCTAAGCTGAGATCAAGAGTCAGACACACTTACCTAACTGAACCACCCAGGTACCCCAGGATGGCACTTTAAAGATATGTAATCTACCATAATACTTGAAGAAGAAATCATCTATTTGGAATTTACCCTGGTTAATTAAAGTTAGGAAATATGGGTTCACCTATATTTTTTCTGATGGCTCCAGTTGTCCCAACAGTGATTATTGAATAATCCATCTTTCCCTACCAATAGTAAATATCACTCATGCTGTATTCTAAATGAGTTATTTGTATTTCTGGACTTTCCATCCTATGTCATTATTTCATCTATTTATTCATGTGGGAATGTGATGCTGTTTTAATTTTTGAAGATTTCTAAGATTTTAAGATTTTATTTATTTTTTCATGAGAGACAGAGAGAGAGAGAGGCAGAGACATAGGCAGAGGGAGAAGCAGGCTCCATGCAGGAAGCCCGAAGTGAGACTTGATCCTGGGACTCCAGGGTCATGCCCTGGGCCAAAGGTAGATGCTCAACTGCTGAGCCACCCAGGCATCCCAGATTTCTAATATTTTTTTAGTGACAAGTTGATCTACTACTCCTCTGCATTACTCATATTTTAGAATTTTTCTAACTATTCTTCTATTCCTTTTTTTTTTTTTTGAGAGAGAGCCCAAGTGAGGGGAGGAGCAGAGGGAGAGGGAGAGAATCAAACAGACTCCATGCTGAGTGTGAACTCGATATACTGATATGGGACTTGATCTCACAACTCTGAGATCATCACCTGAGCTGAAACCAAGAATTGAATGCTTAATTGACTGAGCCACCCAATCGCCCCCCAACTATTCTTAATTATTTTTTTAAGATTTATTTTATTTATTTATTTGAGAAAGAGAGTATGTGGCAGGGAGGGGCAGAAAAAGGGAGAGAAGCTTTAGGAGACTTCTGCACTGAGTGCAGAGCCCAATGTGGGGCTCGAATCCAGGACCTGAAATCACGACCTGAGCTGAAACCAAGAGTTAGATGCACAACAGACTGCACCACCCAGGCACCCCTCTTAATTATTTTCCATATTAACTTTACAGTTAAATTATAGGGCAGCCCGGGGCGCTCAGAAGTTTAGCACCACCTTCAGCCCAGGGCCTGATCCTGGAGACCCAGGATCAAGTCCCACGCTAGGCTCCCTGCATGGAACCTGCTTCTCCCTCTGCCTGTGTCTCTGCCTCTCTCTCTCTCTCCCTGTGTCATAAATAAATAAATAAATAAATAAATAAATAAATAAATGAAATCTTTTTAAAAAATTATATAGGTCACAAAAAATTACTGGTCATTTTTTAAACTGTGGTTTAAAAAAACACATAATATAAAATTTACTATCCTTATCATTTTAAAACATACAGTTCTGTAGTGTTAAATATATTCACATTGTTGGGCAACAGATCTCCAGAACTTTTTCTTCCTGCAAAACTGAAACTCTGTACTCATTAAATAACAACTCCCCATTTTCCCCTCTCTCCAGTTCTTATAGCCACCATTCTGCTTTCTGTTTCTCTAAATTTGGCTACTTTAGATACTTCATTTAAGTGGAATCATACAATATCTGTCTTTTTGCAACTGGCTTATTTCACTTAACATATTCTCCTCAAGGTTCATCCATGTTGCATATAATAGGATTTCCTTCCTTTTTAGGGCTGAATATAGTATTCTCTTTTACATATATACCACATTCATCCATCAATGAACATTTGAGTGCTTTCATCTTTTGACTATAGTAAATAATGCTGCTATAAATATAAGTGTGAAAATATCTCTTTGAGACCCTACTCTTTGGATACATAACCATAAGTGGGATTGTTGGATCATATGATAATTTGTTTTTGTTTAATTTTTAAAGAAAGCTCCGTACTGTTTTCCATAGCAGTTGCACCATTCTACAATTTCACCAACAGTGGACAAGGGTTTTAATTTCTCCTCTTCCTCACCAATACTTTTTTTTTTAATAGTAGCCATCCTAATTGGTGTGAGATGATATCTCGTCGTCTTTTTTTTTAAGTTTTGACAGAATATATACACCCATGAAACCACTGTTGCAATTAGGAACAGACAACTTTCATCACCCCAATGTTTTCTCTCTTTTTTTTTAAGATTTTATTTATTTATTCATGAGAGACACACAGAGAGGCAGAGACATAGGCAGAGGGAGAAGCAGACTCCTTGCAGGGAGCCCAATGCGGGACTTGATCCTGAGACCCTGGGATCACACCCTGAGCCAAAGGCAGATGCTCCACCACTGAGCCAGCCACTCATTGTCTCTTTTTAGAAGATTTTTTTATTTTAAGTGATCTCTATACCAAGTGTGGGGCTCCAGCTCACAACCCCGAGATCAAGTCACATGCTTTACCAAATGAGCCACCAGGTGTCTCAATATCTCATTGTTTTGAGATAATTGTCTCCAATTTTTGTTAAATTATTTATGTATTTGCAATTTTATTTTTTTTGTTTGTTTCTGGTATTTTGGAGTTCTATTATAGGTGCATATGTGTTTATAATTATTATTTCTTTCCGGTAGATTAACATTTTAACATAAAATATCTTTCTTTATCTCTTGTAACAATTTTATTTTAAAGTCTATTTAATATGATATCAACAAAGATGCTCTAGCTCTCTTTTAGTTAGTTTTTTTTTAAGATTTATTTATTTATTTATGATAGACAGAGAGAGAGAGAGAGAGAGAGAGAGGCAGACACAGGAGGAGGGAGAAGCAGGCTCCATACCGGGAGCCTGACACGGGACTCGATCCGGGGACTCCAGGATCTCGCCCTGGGCCAAAGGCAGACACTAAACTGCTGAGCCACCCAGGGATCCCCCAAAACAATACTCTTAATAGAGCTTCATTGCCTCCTTTCTCCTTTGTTATATCCCTGTCAATCCCATTGTATCTTTATGCATTATAAACCCATCAACACAGTTTTATAATTACCGCTTTATGCAATTTTCTTTGATAGATTTTCTTTTTTAGAGCAGTTTTAGATTTACAGCAACAGTGAATGGAAAGTACAGGGAGTTCTCATATATTCCTTGCCCCCAAATATGTATAGTTGCTTTTTTTTTTTAAGATTTTATTTATTTGTTTACTTTAGAAAGAGAGAGAGAGCACATGCACATGTGCGAGAACCGGGGGAGGGGCAGAGGAAGAGAATCTCAAGCAGAATCCCCACTGAGCACAGAGCCTGACTCGGGGCTCTGTCTCACAAGCCTGAGATCATGACCTGAGCTGAAACCAAGAGTCAGAAACTTAACTGACTGAGCCACTCTGGTGCCCCTGTAGTTGCCTTTTATTTTTTTTAATTTTTTTTTTTGTAGTTACCTTTTAAATTATGTAGGAAGACAAAATAGTTACAAACAAAAATATATTTATAATGGCCTTTATGTTTACCTGTGTAGTTGCTTTTACCAGTACTCTTTTTTCTCCATGTGGATTTGAATTACTCTCTCATGTCCTTTCATTTCGGGTTGAAGCATTGCCATAAATATTTCCTATAAGAAAGATCTAACTAACTTCAAGAAAGATCACCACCAAGTGATGAATTCCCTTAGTTTTTGTTTATCTGAAAATTTTGTAATTCATCTTTCATATTTATTTAATTTTTCAAAAAGTTATGCTTCATGTTTGAAGGATACTTTTGTTGGATATAGAATTTTTGGTTGACAGTCATTTTCTTTTTTTTTTTTTTTTTTAAGTGGTCCCTGTGATTTTTTTTTTTTAATTTTTTAAATTTATTTATTTATGATAGGCACACAGTGAGAGAGAGAGAGGCAGAGACACAGGCAGAGGGAGAAGCAGGCTCCATGCACCGGGAGCCCGATGTGGGACTCGATCCCGGGTCTCCAGGATCGCGCCCTGGGCCAAAGGCAGGCGCCAAACCGCTGCGCCACCCAGGGATCCCCTGACAGTCATTTTCTTTCACTACTTTGAATGTCATCCCATAACTGTGTGACCTCCATAGTTTCTGATGAGAAGTCAGCTGTTAATCTTATTGAGGCTCCCTGTAGGTAATGAGTTGCTTTCTGTTGCTTCCCAGATTCTTTGTCTTCAGCTTTTGACAGTTTGAGTAGGATGTGTCTACATTGTGGGCCTCTTTGAATTATTACTACTTGGTTTTCTTTCTTTCTTTCCTTCTTTCTTTCTTTCTTTCTTTCTTTTACTACTTGGTTTTCATTTAGCTTCTTGGATGCACAGAATAGGATTTTTCACCAACTTTAGGAAGTTTTTGACAATTATTTCTTCAAACATTCTTTCTGCCCATTCTCTTTCTTCTCTCCTGTTGAGGTATCCATTATGAATATATTAGTATACTTCATGGTTTCCCACAACATCTTAGACTTTGTTCATTCTTTGTTCTTTTTCCTCTCCTCCAGAACTAGATAATCTCAACTGACTTACTTCAAATTCATTGACTTTTTTTCTTCTGTCAACTCAGATGTGCTGTTGAGTTTGTCTATAATTTTTTCATTTCAGTTGTCCTTCTCAGCTCCTGAATTTATTTTTTAAAGATTTTTAAATCTTTATTTAGGGGCACCTGGGTGGTTCATTGTTGGGCACCTGCCTTCGTCTCAGCTCATGATCCCAGGGTCCTGAGATCAAGTCCCGCATCAGGCTCCCTGCTGGGAGCTTGCTTCTCCCTCTGCCTATGTCCCTGCCTCTCTGTGTGTATGTCTCTCATGAATAAATAAAATCTTTTAAAAAATATATTCTGTTTATTTGAGAGAGACAGAGGGAATACAAGTGGGGAGAGGGGCAAAGGGAGGGAGTAAGCGACTTCCCACTGAGTGGGGAGCCCAATGTGGGCCTAGATCCCAGGATTCTGAGATCATGACCTGAGCCAAAGTCAGACACTTACCTGACTGAACCACCAGGTGCCCCACAGTTCCAGAATTTAAGTGTTCTTTTTTTAATAATTTGTATCTATTAATATTCTCTATATGGTGAAGTATTCTCATACTTCAATTTTTTGAACATGGTTTCCTTTAATTCTTTAAACATTTATAATGGCTGATTTAAAGTCTTTGTATAGTAAATCTAGTATGTGGGCTTCTTCAGGGACAATTCCTATTGATGTTTTATTTCTCGTGTATGGGCCATACTTTCCTGTTTCTTTGCATATCTCATAATTATTCATTGAAGGGGCAGCCCAGGTGGCTCAGTGGTTTAGTGCCATCTTCAGCCCAGGGCCTGATCCTGGAGACCCGGGATCAAGTTCCACGTCAGGCTCCTTGCATGGAGCCTGCTTCTTCTGCCTGTCTCTATCTATCATCTATCTATCTATCTATCTATCTATCTATCTATCTATCTATCTATCTCTATCTCTGTGTGTGTGTGTGTCTATCATGAATAAGTAAATAAAACCTTTAAAAAATAATTATTCATTGAAAACTGGGTATTTTTATAATATGGTGTAATAACTAGAAATCACATCCCCCTTCCCAATGTTTGTTGCTGTTAATGTCTGTTTACTTAGTGACTTTTATGCACTAATTCTATAAAGTCTTGGCATGTGTGGCCACTAAAGTTTTGGTTCAATTAGCTTAGTGGTCAGCTTATGATTGGACAGGCATTCCTAAATGCCTTACCAATTTGTCTTCAATCATTTGCCAAATCATTTGCTGCATATATGTTGGGGCATGCCTTCAATGTTCCAGCAATTTACAACTCTGACTTAACCTCTACTTCCTACTTGTGCAGGTTTTAGGATCAGCCAGAGATGAGAGACTAGGGCCTTCTAAGATCTTTCCTGGACATGTGCTCTTTCCTGCACATTTACATGGCTTCCTAGATCTCCAGGAATATATGAAAGGTTCTCAGAGCCACCGTATGAACATGTCATTCCCAGTTTTTCCTTTAAAGTTTTTGACCAGAGTCTTGTTTGCCCCAACTAGTGTCATTGCCTCCAGCAACAGCAATGTTAAACAATTGCCAAAGGTTGTTCTCAACAAACACTCCAAGGATAGGGATTTTCCCACTAAGCAAGCTCTGGTTCAGATCAAATGACTATTCCAGTGAATGGGGTTGTCAGGGAGCTGCCAGAGAGATCAAATTTGACAGTTGTCTGGGAGTACATATTGAGAAGCTCCAAACAGTCTTCTCCTTCCAGTGGCTACTAGGCAGCTAGTTTTCCCAGCTACCATGGTTGCAGTGCTGCTGGTTTTCAAATCTACTGCACAGCTAAAAAGAAGGGGATGGGGAATAGGGTAAATAAAAATATTGCAAAGCTCTCTGTTAGTAAAATTCAGCCATTTCTTTTGAATAAATACTCCTTGCATTGTGCAAAACTTTTGTTAATTTCCAAGTTCTGAAAACGTTTATTTCAACAGTTTTTGCCTGTGTTCCTCTTGCATTATCAAGGAATGGGTTTTCATAGGTCATTTCTCTGCAATTCTCAAAGTCCTATCTCTGCAATTGATATATGTTTAAAGATTTTATTTATTTATTCATGAGAGACACAGAGAGAGAGAGAGAGAGAGGAAGAGACATAGGCAGAGGGAGAAGCAGGCTCCATGCAGGGAGCCCAACATGGGACTAATGCAAAGCCTTTGCATAATAATAGAAGGAAATAAAGATCAGTGTAAAGCTTTAAGACAACACTCAGTAGAAATCTCTACAAGGATAGAAATGTTCTGCACTGACCAATGTGGTAGCTAACAGCCACATGTAGCTACAGGGCACTTGACATGTAGTTACTATGACCGAAGAACTGGATTTTTAATTTTATTTCATTTTAATTAATTCAAGCTTTGCCACATGCAGCTACCATATTGGGCACCATAGTCCTAAGACTAAATATTTTCTTGATTGGCCTGGTGTAGGAGTGGGTGGGGAAGACTCCCTCCGGTGGGAAGTCTACAGCTCTTCTCTTCTGGCTCGCAGGGGTGGACTGGAGCTCTGGGATACACATGCACTCTGGCATGTAGTTGTGCCTGGTACACAGCGGATATTGTAGTGATACTGTTGAAACAGGTTGTGTCTGAGCTACCTGACAGAGGTAAGTTTTATTCTACCCTGTTGTGGGCAAGCTTAAAAATAGTCTCTAGGGCAGGTACAATCTAACAAATGCAATGATAAGAAGGGAGCTGCTAGAGAATCAATTTTCCTTCTTAACAGTCAATGCATTAGTCACTGTTTTTCTGCATAGCCACAAAACAAGCTCACAGTACTGTCCACCTCCTTCCACTCTTTCCAGTGGGGTCTCTGCTTCCACACTGCTGCTGTTGCGAACACAGGCTTCTGTCTGGGGCCCATTCTGGCAATTTTCCTTGGTGTCCTAGAACCTCACTACTGGGTCAGTACTGTGGTAAGACTGAGGTTCCCTCTTGCCTGCAGAATGAATCACGCTTCCTTCCCTACTCCACTCCTTTCAGAGCTGAGAGCATTTGGGAGAGAGATTGAGAACCAGATGGGGTTCGTGTGAGATTTCCTCATGACTTCCATGGCTCCCCAAGCTGCCCCTAGCGGGACCACCCAAAGACAAGAGTCCTCAAGCCACCCCTAATTCAGAAGAAATTTAAGGGAAAATCTCTGGGCAACTGAACCGGGCCCCTACACTGGGAATAGAGCTACGGACAATGACCCCAGAGGATATTGGAGGAGAGAAGAAGTGCAGGATGAAGAAGTCTGGGAGACCATAATAGGTGGAATGGGAGATGGGTGGCAAATCACTGTCTGCAATTTGAATGATAAATTCTCTCCATAAAGTTAAGAGTTATTCAGAGTTGGGAGACTCAAGCCAATGTAGACTGTCTGGCCAGACGACTTGGAGCAAGGCCCCTACCTCACTCAGCTCCAGTTGCCTCATAACAGGGAGCTGACTCTTAACCCACCTGAAAGGAATGTTGCGAAGTAAGGTGTCCTTATGCAGGTTCTGCACAATATCATTTCTTACCCCACCCCGCCCTCAGCCTGATTGCCCATCTCAGAGAAGTAGCCTCAACAGCACCAAGACAGTCAGTTAGAGCTAGGGGAAAGCTTCCTGACTGATATGGTCACAGATGAGCAGGAGAGGAGTGGGAGCCTCTGCCAAGGGTCCTGGGATGTCTGGGCTAGGAATGGAACTGTCTCTGAATGGGAAGGGGGCAACTCTCAGCCTTCTGTCCTCTCTGCTCTGGGTCACGGGCACGTTAAGGGAAGAGCCAGGCCTTGCTAACCCCCAACCTCTGCCTCTCACATGATTCATAAGTAGGAGGTGCCAAGGTTTCTGCTTGGGAGCCTGGCTCACCCACCCAGAGCCAGAAGAACACACACCTTCCCTTCAGTCTTGGGACCCCTCCATTCCCCTTCATATCGCCAAATTAGTTACCAGCACATCTCCCATCTCTGTGGAGTCCACCTGCCCATCCATCCCCTCAGTTCCGCATCCCCTCCTGCCTTTTCTCCATCCCTGCTCCTCTTCTGTTCTTCCCTTGGAACCCAGCATCCTGCATCCACAGAGGACTCTCAAGGCTAAGGGGACACATGGGGGATGTGTGTGTATGTCTGTGTCCACATGGGCACAAAATGGGCTTCGTGCTCAGGGACCCACCGAAACTGTGCTCCAGCCTGGCCCTGCTGCTCCACGTGGGTTGCCCAGAGGACTCCCACTAGCAGCCCCTCTATGCCTCTGAGAAGTGGAGTCACCACTGCTCTTCATGGGCAGCTGGGGGCCCCTGTAGCAGTCTCTTTACCACCTCTCCCCCTCTCCTCAGGCCCCATGCCCAGCCCTGAGGTTTGGAGAGCCTAGTAAGTGCCCTATCAACATGTTAATCAAATTACTTAGGAGCTAAAATTGACGCTGTTCATTAATTATACAAGATTATGCTAATTGTGCATGCAAATGCATGCAGGGGAACAGAAGGTGTTCAGGCGCATGGTGGGCCATTAGCATAGAGGATGGGGTGCGGGTGCATTGGCATGCTAATGTATGCGCCCCAGCTATTTATAGGCCCCCAGCCCATCTGCACTGCAGCCACCTCTGCCCCAAGTAGGGATCATGGTGGGGAGGCCAGGTCCAGGCCTGGCAGGTGGCTATGGCCCTGGAGACACTTGGCTTTGGCTGCTGCCCCAGGCTGAGATCAGGAAATAGCGTGCCACCCCATCTGGGCCACTCCAACCTGGACCTGGATTATCACACCAACCGTCCTGCTTCCATCCCTTTTTCTAGCCTAGGCCTTTTGGAGGCAAAATGCTTCCAAACGACATAGCCGATATGGCACCCTCTACTGACTCCCCATCACCCAGAGGATCCAAATCCTGTAAGATTTGGTGCAAACCCCCAGGCCCTGGTCCAGCTCTCCTCCTCCATCTTGTCAGGTAGCACGCATGGGAAAGTGTGCCATGCATGCCCCCAGTCCTCAGCAGGGCTATTCCCTCTGCATGAAGGGCCCCCCTGCCTCTTACTCCTCTTTGAGGGAAAATGCCCCTGGTCTTTCAAGGTCCCAAATGCCTGAGATAAAATGTGACCTCTGGGAGCCCTTCCATCTCTGCCAGGCAGAGTGGCTGCTGCAGTTCCTCTGGGCAGGTCATCCTGCTGTGTCCACCACTCTATCGTACTGACTGTACTTTAGGTTTCTCTGTTTCCTGCTAGACTGTAATTTTCTCAAGACCTTGTTTGCCTCTTGATTGCGCTGCCTGACACACATAAGGTGTTTAATACATCTTTTTAAATGGGTGTGTCAAATAAATGAGGGGATGAATGGTCCACCGCCATATCCTTGCCTGTCCTTGAGCTGGGGGCAGGGAGCAGCAGCAGACAGTGAAAATAGGGCACAGACCTTGCCCCCAGAAATTGTTCTGTTTCTTCTGAGACTCATGAGCTCAAAGGCAAGCCATTTCCAGTCAAAATTAGCAGAGGACTCCCCTGGCCCCAATTCCCCATCCCAGGCTGTAATGCCAGCTGTGCACTTAGAAATAAAAATCCAGTTTTATTTTACACCTTGCTCCCCATCTGTTTTCTTTCCCAAGGCAGTCACAGGACACTTGTTTGGAACACTCTGCCCCAACTCATGTATCCATTCACATCACTTCCTCTTTCTTGATCTGTACTATCCAATATGGTTGGTAGCCATAAACCACATGTGAGTATCTCAGTTCAAATTAAAATGAAACCATGGGGGCAGCCCCGGTGGTGCAGCGGTTTAGCGCCGCCTACAGCCTGGAGTGTGATCCTGGAGATCCGGGGATGGAGTCCCATGTCAGGTTCCCTGTATGGAGCCTGCTTCTCCCTCTGCCTGTGTCCCAGCCATTCTCTATAAATAAATAAATAAATAAATAAATAAATAAATAAATAAATAAATAAATAAATAAATAAATAAAAATTTTTTAAAAAGTTTTAAAATGAAACCATGGGGTGCCTGGCTGGCTCCGTCAGTGGAATGTGAGACTCTTGACCTCAGGGTTGGGAGTTCAAGTCCCATGTCAGGTGTAGAGATTACTCAAAAATAAATTTAAAAATAAATAAGTAAAAGCAAATAAATTAAAATGAGACAAAATTGCAAACAGTTTCTCAGTCACACTGGCCACGTGTCAAGTGCTCAAGAGCTACATGTGGCTAGTGAACATCATATTGGGAAAGGCTCTCTTGGCCAGCACTTGCAATCTAGACCTCCGTAGCCTGGCTCCTGATGGTCCTGTAGCTGTAAGCATCCTTGGACTTGAGTCCTGCTCTTTTGATTACTAATAGCTTTGCCTCTGGAAGTGGGAACATGGTTTCTGCTCAAAGTGAGTCTCTCATGGGATGTCAGGAGGGCAAAGATGGTGCAAAGGTGTGCAACCTGGTATCTTATAGGATGAGATTCCTAGAAGCAAAGCTGAAGATGGGGGTGCTTGTGAAAGGGATTTTTACAGGGCAGCCCAGGTGGCTCAGCGGTTTAGCGCCGCCTTCAGCCCAGGGCCTGATCCTGGAGACCTGGGATCGAGTCCCATGTCAGGCTCCCTGCATGGATCCTGCTTCTGTCTCTGCCTCTCTCTCTCTCCCTGTGTCTCTCATGAATGGATAAATAAATAAAAATCTTTAAAAAAGGGGGGGGGGTTTCTTGGAGGAGAGCCCTGGGAAGAAAAAGAGAGGAACAACATCTGGAGGATAAGATTAGCAAGGAGACAGTCTCAACTGGAGTCTAACACCATCCTGAGCCCTTGGGGGAGTTCTGGAACCTGAAAAGCACAGGGAGTTGGTCCTCCATGTGATGTCAGTCTGTCTTTGGCTGGGGGCTGCTTGTGAGGAGCATCTGCTTCTAGCTGAGGATAATTTGTAGTGGGGGCAGCTGTGAGCCCTTTAACAGCCAATGCTCACAACGGCCGGGAGTTGGGGAATCCAGCAGGCACCCACCCACGCTGTGGCACCTGGACACTGCTTTCTACCCCCCACTCCCAGGAACCTAAGGTTTGCGAGTGGACTCACATCACTCACCTCCACATTTTCCTTCCTCTTCTGAGTAAAGTGCTGTGCTGGGGAGCTTTCCTTATGCAGTGGTGTCACCCCTGAGAAGTTATATATACATCAGATGTTTGCACCAGAGTCACATTCCACCCAACATTTGCTTCCATTGACAAGGAAGGTTCATTTTCATTTCATCTCGAGTTGTTTTTACAGGGAGAAATAAAACGCATTTATAGGAACAACGGGGAAGGCTAAGCTATGTTCAGGATGTGGTAAGGCAGGTGTGCGAGCAAACTGCTCTTACCTTTCACTTAAATCATAGGCGCCCGAGTCATGATGCAGAACTAACCACCCTTGAATTGCCTTATTAGCTGGATGACCACCGTCCACAGCTCTTCATCTGGTCTCTCTCTTTTTATTTATTTATTCATGAGAGACACAGAGAGAGGCAGAGACATAAGCAGAGACAGAAGTAGTTTCCCTCTGGGGAGCCTGATGCGGGAATCAATCCCAGGACCCTGGGATCACGAACTGAGCCAAAGACAGACACTCAACCACTGAGCTACGCAGGCGCCCCTTTTCATCTGTCTTTTATTAACCTTTTTATAATGGGGAATGTTGAACATCTAGGCCAGAATAGAATAATGAACCACCAGTATCCTTCCCTGAATTTCAACAGTGACCAGCTCTTGGCTCATCTTGTGCAACGGGTCTTTAATCCCGAACGCCTTCTCAGGCTGACAGCAACAGCCACAACAGCCAAAGACTCCCAGATAGGAGCAAGGGGACCTGAGTCTCTTTGCATCCTTGCTGGATTTGTGACCTTGAGAAAAATGCCATGAAATGGCTAAACGTGTCCCTGTACCGCCTGCCTCTCAGGGCTGCTTTGGAAGGAGGCTCATGGCTGGGGCAGGTTGGATGGACTCTGAGAGCCCCAATTATTTTTTTTTAAGATTTTATTTATTAAAAAAAAAAAGATTTTATTTATTCATTCATGAGAGACACAGAGAGAGAGAGAGAGGCAGAGACACAGGCAGAGAAAGAAGCAGGCTCCATGCAGGGAACCCGATGTGGGACTCCATCCCAGGTCTCCAGGATCACACCCTGGGCCGAAGGCAGGGGCTCAACCGCTGAGCCACCCAGGTGTCCCTGAGAGCCCCAATTAGAGAGAATTTTCCATGACTCCTGTCAATATCAGGGTCAGAGAGTCCCAGGCCTGTGTCCAGACTTCTTTACTATGACTTTGTCATGTATTCTCACTTATCCTTGGTTTCCTCATCTGTGAAGTGGGAATGATTGCAGACCTATACCACCTCTGGGTTATGAGAGGATTTAACAAGGTAATGCCAATGATGAGCTCAAGAGAGTTGTAGGCTCCTGCTAAGTGCTTGAGAGATTAGACCTGGATCACTTTTTATTTTGGGGGGTTGGGACAGGAGGGGGTACTTTTGTATTTCATTTGTAATTCATGCTCGTGTTTTTTTGGTATGTTTCTTACAGTAAGTCTGATGGACTAATGGCAGGTCCTGGGACTTTTTCACCTTTCTCTCGCTCCTCTTCCTGTGAGGCCTAGATGAGGAGACATGCCCTCTTAGAGCCTCATGGCCACAGCAGGGATGGCTCTGGGCACAAGTCCTGCCCTGGCCCAGGGAGCCTCCTAAAATGCTCACTTCCTTGGGGAGACTCAGGTCAGCCAGGGCTGTGCACTTAGCCTGGTTTTGCTTCCCCAGAGCCCAAACTAGGCATGGACATGGGGCACTGGAGGCTCACTTCCAAACTCATGCTGAGGGCTGCTCAGAAAATGCCCCCCCCCCCCCGCCCCCGCCAGGCTTACCCAAGTTTGGCTGGTGGCTGCTTCCCAGCTGACCAGCAAGGCTTCACAGCCTTTCAACAAAGTATCCCATCTCCTGCCTCTGGTTCCTGTGGGATGTCCCAGAACTTGGTCCTCACTTACCCAGACCCCACCAGGCTCTTTCCAGGGAAGGGGAAGAGAGAAGAAATGGGGTATGTAGCAACACTGGAATACAGTTACCAAATTAGCTACAAAACTAGTTAATGTCTGTGGGATGATACAATTACAAACTTTAGGGCTAATTTCTCTACCAAACAAATTATTTACTTCTCCCAATAAAAATCATTTGCATCTTAGCAATTTCCTGCCAATTAACACCACCTTTACAGAGTCTAGGCCCTGATCAGTAGCAAATACAAGTCCAAGTTACTTTCCCCTAGAGAATTAGATAACACTTGGGTGACTTTGCTAACAAGTCTCTAGAGCAGCAGTGTCCAGTATAAATCTAACACAAGCCACAAATATAATTTTATATTTTATAGTAGCCTCATTTTCAAAATAAAAAGAAACTGGTAACATTATGACAATATAGTGTATTTAATCCAATATATCTGAAATATTATTTTAACATGTAGTCAATACAAAAATATTACTAGTCAGCTATTTTACATTCTGTGCTTTTTATTCTAAGTAAATCATTGAAATTCAGTGTGAATTTGATACTTACATCTCAATTCAAACCACATTTCAAGGGCTCAGTGCCACATGGGGCTAGCGGCTGCCTGCTGTACTGGACAGTGTTGTAGAGCAGTGCCTCTCAAATTTTAGGAGGCATCAGAATCACCTGAAGGCTTATGAAAACACAGATGCCTGGGCCCCACCTGAAGCATCTCAGGCGGGGGCGGGGGGGGGGGGGGTCTGAAATTCTGCATTTTCAGCAAGTTCCCAGGTGAATCTGCTGCTGCTGCTGCTGCTGGTCTAGGTGGCACACAGAAAACCACTGTCCCAGGATGACTTCGAAAGGACTCATAGTCATCATTTTGCCTCATTTTCAAGTTGTGGGTCATTTTTCTTAATGCCCCCTGAGACGGGAGCGGGAGTCAGGAGGTGCACCGTGGTAGCAGCCGATGCTCTGGAGACTTGTTTGCATTGGCTCTGCCCCTGACTGGCTGAGAGCAGCCTCACAGACTACCAGTTGGCAGCTGTAACATCACTGCCGCTGACTGCCTGCAGCTCTGAGCTAGAAGTTCAGGGGGCAGGGAAAGGCGACTGACACCCACGGAGCACCCATGCCTTGTGTGGCTGCTCCTTGCACCCTGCAGGTAATGCCACCGAGGCTTAAAAATGGAGATGTTCTGGGCGCGGGTCCCCAGAGATGGAGGTGCACGCAAGGCCCTGGGGCTCTGAGGGAGGGGCCGTCCCTGAAGTCTAGAATGGCCAGAAAAGCCTGGCCAGACAGGGAGTGGGGAGTGGTGTAGACCCAAAACAAATACTACCATGATTTATTTCTGGAAGTGAGTTATACTGGAAGGAAGAAGGATGGGGAGACGTGCTGAGGAAGGGCTGCGGGGGCTCCCAGGGGTGCAGATGGGGGACAGGCCACTGCAGGAAGCAGCAGTGAGGCCATGGGAGGTTGGAAATAAAAGATATCCCAGAGGCTGTCCTTAGAAGGTGCCTCAGCAGCCAGCAGTTGCTGCTGTCCCCGTTCTCCTGGTGGCTGGAGATGGATGCTTAGAGACGCAGGATTCACCCCAGGCCACAGAGTGAGTCGACACCTGGGCTAGAGCCCATATCTCAGGAAACATTTCCTCTGGATTCTGTATGTTTGGGAGTGGGGTTGGGTGTAGTGGGCATGTGTGTAGATGCAAGAGAAGCATGTCACCTTTGGGACAACTCCCATGCTTGCATCATCAGCTATACCTATGAGCTAGCATTAATCCCCTTCAGGACATGGACTGTTCCTGTCCCGATGTCTGGATGTCTGCCCTCCTCCTTCTAGCACCTCATAAAGGACTGAGCACATGAATATGGAATTGAAATGAGGTGGACTGTACCACGTGTGATGATTGTGTCTACACTTTATGTCATGTAAATGTGGGGCATACATAAGGTGACTACTATGGCCATAAGGGTGTTGACACCATGACATGTCTCATAGGGATATAGGAAATCATTATTATGGCAGATAATGTGAGATAAATGGAGTGTCTATACTGTTTGGGAGCATTTGAGGTGACTGCACTTTGGGATAACCTACTGATGCCCCTAACCCAGGGCATCTGTACTGGGGTGACTACTGTTTGGGAGCATATAAGCTATCTGCACTGCAGTGTACCCAGTAGGGGTGAATTTGGGGTGTCTACATGGTGGGTGTGTACCATTTGAGGTCATATGAGGTACCTGCATTTTGGAATGCTCCTCTTCAGGGCCGTATAGAAGGTCTACACAACATGAAAGTATTTTGAGGGGACGTTCATTGTGGATGGAAATGTGTGCGGATATAATGTCCCTATGGAAAAGAAAATGAAAGGAGTTCCCAGAAGGGTATTCACTGGGTGGAGGAATATGACAGGTGGTAAGATGTCAGCAATGTGGACAGAGGCCAGGCCTGGGTAGAGGTAAATCTCCAGGAAAATGACTGGTTCCAGTGCCTAATGAGAGGCTGCCCCTTGGGACACCTCATTCCAGGGGTGGTACCCATCCCTACCAGCACTTAGGGACCTCCTCTTTGGGAAGTAACTTTTAGAATCTGTGACAAATCTTCCTCTGAATGTGAAGTTCATGCTTGCAGGCTTTGGAGACAACTCTAGGGAGTTAAATTAGATATTCCAATTACTGTAAGTGAAAAGGAGGTATTCATTGTGTACAGATGTACAGCGTGTCTGACAGGTACACCATGTGTGTGTGATGGGCATAGGCTCTGTCTGATGAGGTTTTTGCTATGAGAATAGTGAATGTGGAACATGTACAAAAGAGATCTGAGTGAGATGTGCTGTGGCAGGGAGTCTGCTACATGTGAGTGAGATCTGTGTGCAAGAGGGATTTGTTGGTGGGAGCTACTGTGAAGGAGGAAGGGTGATCTGCTTGCTCTGTGTGATGACTATACAGCATTTGCAATGACTGTATTTTGGGTAATCATATACTACATAAAGTGGTATATTAATAGATATACTCTCGTATTCCTTCTGTGCATATATAAGATGGGCATACACTGCACATGATGGGTGTAGACTCTGTGAGTGGTGCACCATATGTGTATGATGACTACGGGCTGTATGTAGAATATGTGTCGTATATGTACTGTGAAGGGTATACCCTGAGCATAGGGGGTATATACTGTGTGTGATGGCTCTATCTTGTGAGTAACAGTGTATAAGGCATATACTATACATAATAGATGTATCATTATGAGTATACATTGCATGGGTGATATAGTATACTTGGGAGGAGGGATATGCCCTGTGATGTGGATGCACTGTTTGTGTGATGCACATATACTATGACAAATATACATGTGGGATGAGTTCACAGGTAAGCGTGAGTACATACTACATATGGCATATACATCATGCGGTGAGTATAATTCATGAGTAGTAGATGTGTATATATATATGTATACACACATATTATTTATGGTGAATATCCTTTGCGTGGATGTGATGAGTATATACTTTGTGGGATAAATAAGCACTGTGTGATCCTACACTGGGCACAGGGGTGGATATTCTGTGTTGTGAATGAATTGTTGGGAAGGGTCTACTTGGTGTATATCAGGCAATCTGTATATATGCACTATATATATATGGTGGTGGGAACATGGGATGTGTGCCTTGTGTAAGCGGGCAGAGGGGAGTTGCCCCGCTGGGAAGGGGCATGGAAGGGGAGGGAGCAGTTGGCTCTTCTTCCATTCCCAGACCCCTTAGCCCAGCCCTTGAGCCCACCTACCACACTGTTTCAGGTTCTTTCTCAAGTTCTTCCTCAAGTGCAACCAGAACTGCCTAAAGAATGCAGGGAATCCCCGAGACATGCGCCGCTTCCAGGTGGGTCTGGGAGAGGGGTCCCCTTGCGCACCCACCCAGGATGCACAGCCATCCTGATGGGGTGGGTGGGAAAGGCTGTGGTCTTGCCACCCTGGGAGAAGCCTCAAGGCAGATCTCTGCCCAGCCCCGTGCTTCAGGGCCTGGTGCCTGCTGGGGGTGGGGCAGCTCCATCTCAACTTATGCTGGCTGCCAAGGGAGGCTTCATTAGAGTCCCACTTAAGGAGATGCTAATTGTGACATTTTTACATGATTAACGACCCAGCTAATTTGCATAGCGTGAAGCAGAGAGCAGCTGCCCTTACCACATCCCCAAGCTGCATACCCCTCCCAGTGAAGGGTGGGAGGGAGGGAAGGAGGCAGCCCCAATTTCCTCCCAAGGGGGGCGGGGAGCTCCTGCTGATGGCTTCTCTGGCTGATGCCATCTCCCCACCTTAGTCAAAAATCTCACTCCCACTTGCCTCAGACACATTCCTGCCTGGGAGCTTCAGGGATACAGCCCAGGGGGCGTGCGTGCTACGTGCGTGCGTGCGCAAAAACCGTAGCCGCTCTGCTCAAGGAGCCAGAGTCTTTTTCGGGCCTCTTGATTTTTCTAGTTCCCGCGGGGTCACTTCCCCTGGGCAGCCAGAGGTAGCGCATCTGTGCTATGGATTGATGGAGCTGCTGCCCCCCACCCCCCAGTTCAGCCCCTGGGGGAATCTCTTTCCCATGCCACTGACTTTGAGTTCCAGCACCCAGCCCCCCTCCCGGAGCTGCTGGAGCTGCTGATGCCCCGCATCAGTCCTCTCCAGGGAGCCCCTGAGGGCCCCAGCCAGGCTGGCCTCCGCTCTCCTTGCAGGTGGTGGTGTCCACGACGGTGAGCGTTGACGGACACGTGTTGGCGGTGTCCGATAACATGTTTGTGCACAACAACTCCAAGCACGGTCGCAGGGCGCGCCGCCTGGACCCCTCTGAAGGTCAGGACTCCCGTCCCAGCCCCGGCTGCCCTGGGCCCAGCCAGCCTCCAGTCCCCGGGGAGCAGGCCCTGATCTGGCTCCTCTCCTGCCTCCCAGCTGCCACCCCCTGTATCAAGGCCATCAGCCCCGGGGAGGGCTGGACCACCGGAGGCGCCACCGTCATTGTCATCGGCGACAATTTTTTCGACGGATTGCAGGTCGTGTTTGGGAACGTGCTCGTGTGGAGCGAGGTGGGCCACCCCCCCGCCAGTCTCCCTCGGGGCCTCGTGGCTGGGCCCTCCCCTCGCCCCGGGCTGGAACCCGCAGGCCTCCCCTCTCCCCTCGCAGCTCATCACGCCCCACGCCATACGGGTTCAGACGCCCCCGCGGCACATTCCCGGGGTGGTGGAGGTGACCCTGTCCTACAAGTCCAAGCAATTTTGCAAGGGAGCCCCCGGCCGTTTTGTCTACACAGGTAAGGAGTCAGGCGGGGGACAGGGGGTGGGGGCAGAGAGGCCTCGGGTTGCTGGAAGGAGCCCCACCCTGTGCACCTGGAGCCCGGGTCTCCGGGTCAGCCAATATCTAAGGTGCGGCCACGCCCCCTCAGCGGCTGCTCCGTCTCTTCCCCACCGAAACCCCTGGACCCCTCCTGGACCCCTCCTCGCGGGACCTCCTTTCGCTGAGCTTCTCAGTTTCCCTCTTTGTTTTGTTTTGCTTTGTTTTTTTAAGATTTTATTTATTCATGAGACAGAAAGAGAGACAGAGGCAGAGACACAGGCAGAGACACAGGCAGAGGGAGAAGCAGGCTTCATGCAGGGAGCCCAATGTGGGACTTGATCCCAGATCTCCAGGATCATGCCCTGGGCTGAAGGCGGTGCTAACCCCCGCCACCCCCGGCTGCCCCTCAGTTTCCCTCTTTGGCCTGACTCCTCAATCATCTCCCCGGCTGGGAGTCTTAGCCCTACCGGGACTTCCTCCCTCCCTAGGGTCTCCTTGCCAGGGCACTCCCCCCACTCCAGCCTACCCCCACACACACTCCCCAGGGTCTAGAGTATTTCCAGTGGCACATCTATTTCAAAGGTTCCCCAAAATAGGCTTGATGTTCTCTAATCTATCCTGGGTTTCTTGGTTTCCCAAGCCACCCCAGTCTTCCCTCTGTGTGAGCATAAAGCGGTATGTGCATGTGCACGCACAGGCACACACACACACACACACACACACACACACAGCCTTTGCAGGAAGCCAGGGCATCAAAGTGTACACAAGACAGAAGTGTAGAATCCCCCATCCTGGCTCTATTTGACCACTGGCCAGGACCCTCTCCACCTTCCTCCAGCTGCCCTGCCCCAGCCACCACCACCCCCACCCCACACCCCCGCAGAGAATCACTTAGCCCTTCTAGGAACCGGACACTCCCTAGGGATCCTACTTAACTGTCCTGTCAGGGTTAGGGGGTGAGTGAAGCTACGGTGGAGGGGTGGGAGGGACCTCTAGGGGGAGTGTGGGCTTCGCTGAGCTAAGCTGAGACTGCAGGGATGAAGAGGGAGGTAGAGATGGGGAAGGATAGACAGGCCTGGAGAAGGAATGGCCAATGTAAAGACCTGGGAATGAGTGCTTTACATGTTAAGGGGAACTGAAGGAAATTCACGGAATCTGGAGTTGGAAGTGAAGAAAGTGGATAGGGCTTTGAGGCTGGTGAGTTGGTCCAGGCCGGGCTGGAGGAGGAGGAGAGGTGGGGGTCCTGGGGAGCCTAGTCAGGAGTCTGCCACTTGGTAGTCTGCAAACTTCTACGGTCAGATGCTGCTGGGAGTCCATCTGAGCTGTGATAAATGGAGGCTGTTGAGGTTTTTAATTTTTGTAATGAATATGTTGCTCCTCATAATGCAGACAAAAATGCAGACAGAAAACTCCCTCCAGCCCTGCCCCTAGGAATGTAGAAGCTAATTCGGATATACAGTTGCCTTTTTTCGAATCACAGATGGATGGTATAGTGCTTGTGTGTTAATGCCAAGCACCTGGCACAGGGCCCGGCTCAGTAAATATTTGTTGAATGAATGAGCAAAGAAAGGAACTGAGGAAACTCCGCGAACCGAACCTCGCTGACCCGTGTGCCCGGGAGTTTTCTGAGAGGTTTGGGCTGGGCTTGGTGGAGGGGGTCTGCGGCGAGGCTCCCGGCCCGGTCGCTGGCGGGCTCGGCCCTGCGGCGGGCACTGGGAGGGGGTCCTCCAAACGCCGCCCTTCTCCCCAGCCCTGAATGAGCCCACCATTGACTACGGATTCCAGAGGCTACAGAAAGCCATCCCCAGACACCCCGGAGATCCGGAGAGGCTGCCCAAGGTACCGAGAGGCGCGGGGGCCCGGGCCCGCGGATGAGGGTGACCGGCGGCCTGGGGGCGGGGCGGGGCGGGGCGGGGAGGGGACGCCCGGGCCCCGCCGCCCCGCGGCCCGTCCCTCCGTCCCGCTGTCTCCTCGCCCGCCCGCAGGAAGTGCTGTTGAAGCGGGCGGCCGACTTGGCGGAGGCCCTGTACGGAGTGCCCAGCAGCAACCAGGTAGGGCGCCTCGGCCCGCCTCCTCGCGCCGCCTGGCGGGGGCCGCCCCGCTCCCGGCGCCCGCGGCTGCCCCGGCCGTGCCCCGCTCTTGTCTTCGCAGGAGCTCCTCCTGAAGCGCGCGGCGGACGTGGCCGAGGCCCTGTACAGCGCCCCCCGCGCGCCCGCGCCGCTCGGACCCCTGGCCCCGAGCCACCCTCACCCCGCCGTCGTGGGCATCAACGCCTTCAGCAGCCCGCTGGCCATCGCCGTCGGGGACGCCACGCCGGGCCCGGAGCCGGGTGCGTCCCGCCGCCCCCGCGCGCAGCCCCGGGCGCCCGCGAGCGCCGCGCGCCTGACCGCCCTCTCCCGCAGGCTATGCGCGCAGCTGCGGCAGCGCGTCCCCGCGCGGGTTCGCGCCCAGCCCCGGCTCGCAGCAGAGCGGCTACGGCAGCGGCCTCGGCGCGGGCCTCGGCGGCTACGGGGCGCCGGGCGTGGCCGGCCTCGGCGTGCCCGGGTCCCCTAGCTTCCTCAACGGCTCCACGGCCACCTCGCCCTTCGCCAGTGAGTGTCCCCTGCCCGGGGAGCGGCCTGGGGGCTCAGCCCTGCCCGGTCCCGGCCCGGGGGAGGGGGTGGGGGGCTCCCCGCGACTCTCTCGCCGCGGTAGCCCCGGGCCGTGCCCTCTCTGCGTGGGACCCCTGCCCCTCGCCCTCGCCCTCGCCCTCGCCCTCGCCCCTGGCTGCACATCCCGGGCCCCGGGGCCGGGGCAGTTCTCGCACCTTTAGTCTCGGCGGATTTCGGTTGCACGCCTTCTTCTAGCCCTCTCCTCCTCCTGAAGGGGGCTTTAACCGGGGAATGTCCGGCTGAAACCTGGCGGACCGCCACCTTTCCGTCTTGTGCCAGGACTTTGGGAGGAGGCTGGCGCCCCCTGCCGGAGGCCCTAGGGAACTAATGGCTCCATCAAACTGGGCTTCGAAACCTGTCCCCCTTGGTCTGAAAAAAAAGCATCCGAGGAGGGAAGATGTGGCTCCCTGCGATCTGGTCACGAAGAGCAGGCGAAGTCTGTGTGGTCGGACAGCTGGATTCAGGGTTTGAAAGTCCAGATCAGGATCTGTCTGACGTTCAGCAAACTACTTTATTTCTTTCAACTGCAGTTTCCTCTCTCTAAAATGGGATCAGTGTCACCCCTGCCTAGGGTTGTTCTCAGATCTGAATGTGCCGCCGTGCACGTTTAGAAAGAGTATAGATTCCCCATCCTGGGTCCTGCTCTTCCTAGCTGTGGGTTTGAACCTGACTCTCTCCTGGTGCCGTGGGCTCAGCTTCTGGGACACATGTCCATGTTAACGTAGGCCATAAACCTCTGCTCTCCCTACCAAAACCCCTATCCCTCCTGGGGTTCTCTCACATCCTTCAGATTTGGGATAGCATTCTTAAAAACTCTATGGTTGCCCCTTAAATTTTAAACTGGTGGGATCTGGAATACCAGTCCTTCTCCTCCACCACACACACAGTGCATTCAGCAGTGGGGAACACACTGCCCCAGGGGACAGAAGCCATCCCATCTGGGGTTTCCCCATTGAGCCAGAGGATCAAGAATTCTAGCCCTGCTTCCAGCATCAGCTGGAAACACCCTGGACTTGCCTAAGGGCCAGTCCCATCTCATGACCAGTTCTTACCCAGGTACCCATCCATTCCCTGTGGCATGTGGCACAGCTCCAGGGGTGTTGTTTTCATTGAGTTTGTCAGGACATGCCAGAAATGACATCCAGAACTGCCCTAGCCAGATGGTCTGGGGCTGTCTGCTTGGGCCTCCCCTTGGTCTTTTGCTTTGGCCACAAGCATCTCCCAGTATGACTCACAGATCCCGGTACTACCCAAGCTACAATATGTGGCTGCAAGCTCCCAGCCTTGAGAGATACAGTACATTTTCTGGCATTTGTCTCAAGCGCTCCACAGAGCTCCATGGACCTCATAATCTATCAGTGAGCACTGTTTTAAGGTGATGGTGCTCCATGAGGCTGGGGACATTTGGAACAGGGGCAGCTGTTGAAGACATCACTTAATCCAAGGGGTGTGGAGGTGTGCTCTAATGCCAAAGGCAGCCTTCTCAAGCTATTGGGTTCTTTCAGGAAGTTCCCATCCCCACCCCATGCCAGCTGCTTGGACAACACTCGAATCACAGCCTTATTGGTATTCAGAAGAGAGAGGCAGGGAATCAGGTTCAGATGAGGAAGTAGAAAGGAGGACCCGGAGATACCCGAAACCCACAGGAGAGGAGGCTGCAGTAAGGGCAGACAGAGCCGTATGCAGGAGACTCTCTGGCTGTTCCCAAGAGAGCAATCCATCGCCCTGGATGGCCAGGAAGTTTCAAACGGGAAGATCCAAGGATATGGATCTCTGTGTCTTTGTTTTAAAAGGCTGGAGGGAGGAGATATAGAAGGCCTCCAGGCCCCAAGCTAGAGGTGATAAGGGCCTATATTAAGGTGGAAGAGAACAAAATGCCCAGTGCCGGAGGGGAGGTGGTTGTTGATAAGGGAAATATATGTGTAGACAAAGTTAGGGTGCTTATTGTGTGAGTTGAGATCCTGGGCAGAGAGGCCTTATGATAGGAATCTACCCCCAAACATCTCTGTCCCCTTGCCCCAGCTCTGCTATGAACCCTGGCCTTTGACTCTAACCTTGGTACCCCAAGGCCCACTGAATGTTCCTTAGCATCTCAGAATCCCAGTGACTTTCAGCAGGAACTGTGACCTCTTCTGTTCTTCATGTCTTTCATCTTTGGGGTTTTGTTGCGTTCTGGTTTTGCTTTTATTTTGACTTAGTCTGGCCCTGTCGTTTCCAGCCCCAAGAAAGGGTCTTTAGAGCCCCCCAAAAGGCAAGTGCTTTTGGACCCCAGAGACTCCCAGCTTGCCTCCAGGTCCTGCCCTATATTGGTGTCACCTCAGGACCCTCACCCCCCTAGTGAGGTCTAACTAAGCCTGATACCTGGGTCAGCAGCCCACTTGGGGCCCACTGCCCATGCCAGGGCCCCAGCCGAGCTGCTCACTCTGGTGCTGTCTCCCTGTTGTGTTTCCCACCACCTTCCCTGCTGCGCCTGCCCCTCCCTGCCCCGCCCCGGAGTCATGCCCTCTAGCCCCCCGCTGGCCGCTGCCTCCTCCATGTCCCTCCCGGCCGCTGCCCCCACCACCAGCGTCTTCTCCTTCTCGCCTGTCAACATGATCTCCGCTGTCAAACAGAGGAGCGCCTTCGCCCCTGTGCTGCGCCCACCCAGCTCCCCACCCCAGGCCTGCCCAAGAGCCCACGGAGAGGGACTTCCAGGTGGGTGATCCATGCTGCCCCACTATGGCCTGTGGAGGAGCTGGGCTATAGGGACCCTCTCCATCCAGATCTCACCAGAGCCTCATTCTGGTTAGCCAGTTATCCGTGGAGGGTGTAGAGCAGGGAGCTCTGCAGGGGTCCCAGGAGATCCATCTGGATCCTACTTCCCGGCACCCCTATAGCTTGGCGTGGTCACCACCCTGAATACTGTCAGTTGACCACTTGACCAAGGAAAAGATTCGAATCCTAGTTGGGGAAGGTCTGGAAACTACTCCAAGGTCCCATCCCTACCTGGTTGACAGAACAAAGACCCAACACTCAGAGCTGGAGAAACCCCACACAGACTGCACACCTTTGACCGTGCCTCCTGGTGTCCCCCGGAGGGTAGTGCACACCACTGTGAGAGTTGGGGGTCACTCATCGGTTGGAAGGGGACTGACTTTGGATAAGGTTTAGTCCGGCTTCCCCTCCCCCATTTTATGGATGTAAAATTGAGATGATGTCACCCCTACCACATGCCATTAGTGAAATGGTTGTCGTTTGTCATTTATCAATCTCCTTCAAGCCAACATCCAACTTAACAAAGCCTGGGCCCTAACTAGCAGTGTATAGTGAGTTAGAGAGTCACATCCCCTCGAATAAGATGACCCTTAGGATAGCCTCATTAGATAATGCTCTAGGATGATCTCAAAGGGCACACAGTCATGCTTTTTGCCTTGTTTCCAAGTTTTGGATAATTGTCTCTAACCTAAGTATGTCTGGAGCTTAACGTGTGAATTTGGGGGAGCAAAAGGCCACTGATTTCTCCTACCAGCAGAGAGAACCAATGCGGGGTGGGGGTTTAGGCAGGGGAGAGGATGATGGAAGTGATGAATTCTGTGGACCTATGGGAGGGAGGAGACATGCTGCTGCTGCATGAGGAGTCAGTACTCCAAGAGGCCGAGCTCCTTTCTGAGCTGGCACTAGGTTTCCTCGCCTTGACATGGGCCTTCTGGAGGAAGCGGGACTGGGAAGAAGACTCCAGAGTTGACTCTTGCGATTGAGGAAGTTAGGCAAGCAAGGGCCTGGGGCTGCCCCTCCTAAGAGGTGTGAGGGACGCACCTCACCTAACTGGCTGCAGTGCTGACCAGGCCAGGACTAGGAATGGCTGAGTACCTGCAAGGCTCTCCAGAGCACTGCCCTCAAAAACTGCCCTGTGCCCTGCATGCTGTCGTCAGCCCAGAGGCAGACAGGCAGATAAAGTCCCCAGGCTACACATAGCTTATGCTTCCTCTCTTTGCTTACCTCAGACCAGCCTTTTGAGGATTCCGACAAGTTCCACTCTTCAGCCCGGGGGCTTCAGGGCCTGGCCTACTCCTAAACATGGTAGGTCTCTGGCTGGGTCTTGCTTCCTCCCCTGGCCCTGGATAGACTCTCCAAAAGACTTTTAACAAGGGTGGGGACCTAGGGTCTGAGTCTCCCTTTTCAGGGACTTTCAGCTCCCTAGACAGCTGTCAGGGCCACCCAGCCCCTCCCATCCCCACCCCACCACCAAGTGGCCCAAGCTGAACACATGGAGAAAAGTGGTTTCCTGTCCCCTTGCAACCAGCCTTTTTCCAGAACCTTCTTCTCTCCCTTTCCCCACCAGGTCTGCAGGTGTTGCCCCCACTGAGCCTGGACTGGAGGTCCCTCTGGGATACACACTCATGTCCTGGACGGCAGCACAGATGCGGAGCCAGGGCTTCGGGCAGACATCAATCCAAAAGCCTAAACAGCCCTCATTGTGCTTGAGGCCTCCAGCCCCACAGGCTCCTCTCAGTCTCACCTCCCTTTCTCGGGGCTGGTTGGAAGCCCTACTAGCACTGTGCTGATGCTCTCGGCAGGAGAGCATCCTGGGGAGGTCCTGGGATGCTGGGCTTTACTCACTGGGTCATTTCCTCTGGAAGAGATGGACCTTGTGCAGATCAGACCGTCAGGTGACAGGAGCAGGGCATGGGGACTGTGGGAAAGAGGACAGCTCAGGGAGGAGTGGCCTGGGGAGGTCCTGTTTGTGTCTGACCTGTCTCAACTGGCCCAGCATCCCGACTTCTCTCCAGGGTAAAGGGTGGTGCCTAGCAGCCTCAGGAGGCCTGCCCAGGCTCCCATGGAGCTTCCAATGGCTGCTTGACCCCTGAGGCTGCCCCCCCTTGAGGACTGCACAATCATGCTTGCCACATTATGAATCCCACTGGGGGCTTTCGGCATGGAGGGTGCAGAAAAGGGAGTGCCAGGCCCCCTGAATTGTGGGTCTTCCTCCCAATGGCTATCTCATGGACTCTTGGCCCCACACACACACATGACTCTGGCTGGCCCCATAGCACCACGGAATGGGCCTAGCTGCCACTGGCCTCATATTCTGCTCTGCTGAGGTTGGAGAAAACAGAACAATAAATGCAGCTGCAAGTGGCCACCCGGCCTCTCTTGCCTGCTTCCTTGGCGTGGGTCTGCTTTTCTCAGCGGTTCTGCAGCTCTCCTGGGGCCCCTCCCAGCCATTCCCCTGTGCAGCCTTCTTGTACCTTGGGCTTTTTCAACAGCCCCAGTGTTCAGTTGAGTAAGTATTACCTGCCCATATCTGCCATAGGCACTGTTGGGAGTGGTGGGCAGGCTAGCAGGCCTGAGGACCTAGGACATGGGCTTTGCTCCCAAAGCTTAGACTGGGAACACGGTCTGCCCACTGAGGACTCAGTCCCCCAGCTGTCTGGCCAGGATGTAGGTAGAGGTTGTCACGGGACTTCATGGGAACCAGAACAGTGCAAATGAAACACTGCTCAGTTGTACAGAGGCTCCGAGGTGAGACCCATTCTGAATGGAGGTTGCAGGGCCTCCCCTGGGCAGGGCAAGGGAGGGCAGCTTTTGGTCCTGGGTTGCCTATTTGAGCAAGTCCCAGCTACTCCCCCCCCACCGCAGACCTAGGCACCTTGGCTCTTCTGTCTCAGAGTTTGGAAGATTCCCAGGCTCACTTCCCTCTCTCCTGGGATGAACCCTTGCCGTCCCCTGAGATGTGTCCCCTAGATCCCCAAGGTCTGGATGGCTGACTCTGGAAGCCACTTCTTTGACCCTCTTCTGGGGAACCCAGGGCCTAGCTCCAGGCCTCAGGTTTTATAAGCTCTCTTCCTGGTGGTGATACTCCTTGCCTCTGGCCTCTGGAAACTGCAACCCATGGGCCCATGCCCTGTGGTCCTCTGGACAAATATAGATGGGCCACTCCTATCCTTTGGAGGCTTTCACTTCCTTCTTGTGTTCTTGGCCAATACCTGGGATTCATCTCACCTGAGGCCCACGACCTGGCTAGCCTTCCATTCATCTCACTGCTCACTTGGCCTCCCACTCCATTCCTGCCTCCAGCCTATGTTGCAGAGCCCCAAAGCCTGCCAGCCCACGCCCTGCTCCAACCAGGCTGCCCAGGTTCATCCAGCCTGAACACCTGCAGAACTGAAATTGGCACTGGACGCAGGTGGTAGCTAGATGGTGGTCACAGTCTGGTTCCTGGGATGGGTCAGGTGCTGTGACCAATATAAATGAGATGTGAGATCTGTTCTCAAAGATCTCAAGACTTGTGCTCAGGCTACCATCCAAGTCAACACTGCCCAACCCCTCGTCCGCAGAAGGCAGGACTAAATCAGCGATGCTTGCTTTGGACTGAATTGTGTCCTCCCAAAATTCATACATTGAAGCCCTGACCTCTCCCTCCATGTGATGTATTTGGAGGTAGGGTCTCTTAGGAGGTGATTAAAGCTGAATATGGTCAGAGGAGTGGGTTTCTAGTCTCATAGAACCAGCATCCTTGTATGAAGAGGAAGACTCCAGAATTCTCTCCACTCTGAAGATACAGTGAGGTGACCATCTATAAGCCAGAAGGAGAGTCCTCACCAGAAACTAAATCAGGTGACATCTTGATCTGGGACTTCCAACTTCCAGAACTATGAGAAAATAGATCTCTGTTGTTTAAGCCCGCAGTCTATGGTATTTTGTTACGATGGCCCAGGCTGACTAATCCAATGTTCTTTCCCATGTGTCTTACTTTTGGTTCCCCTAGAAGCAGAACCTGAGACAAGTTCCCTGCTGGAGTCTAAGGCACAGTGTAGAACATACCTCAGAGCTTTCCCAACCCAAGTGGCCAAGAATCTGGGATATTGATCCTCCAGCCCTCATCTGTAATTGCCTGAGGACTGCTCCCAGGGGATTACCCTTCTGGCACTCCTGGCTTGCCTTCCTACCTGCAGAGAAAAAGCCACCAGTTAGGCTGCTGTTACAGGATGTTGCGACAAGTACTGGAAGCGAAGTGTAAATCCAAAGGGATATGGGCAAGGCACCAAGAGCCTCTACTGCTAGCCTTCTAGCGAGAGAGCATCTCTAGAAAGTTCTCTGCCTTCCTCCCACATAGGTTTCCCAGCAGAAGCAGGCTGCTGTGTTCTGGGGATCTGGCAGCCTTTGGGACTGCATTTAGCTCAGACAGGACTCACTGTGGACAGGCTTCACGGACTCAAGGGAAGGTGGGCAGCAGCTTTGACAAGCCCTCTTGCTGGCTATTCTGCAAAATGCCCTTCTCCCCATATTGGTGGGGGCCTTCTTCCAAAAAAGAAAAATCTCCCAGAAAAATGGGAAGTGCCATGCACTGGAAGAAGGATGGCCTTTTCAATAAATGACTTTGAGTCCATTGGGTATTTATATGAAAAAATTAAACTTGACCTCTACCTCACAGTGTACACAAAAATGAATTCTAGGTGGATTGTGGATCCAAAGCTAAAAGCTAAAACAATAAACTTCGTGCCTTTGAAGACAGACTAGAAGTTTTTTGCCCGAAGAAACTCCAAGGTCTGTTTTCCCACTGCATGATCAATTTTAGAGTTGAGGCAAGCATTGAACATGTTTGAGTGAGGTAGTTCAGATGGACCCCCAAATATCTTTTTTTTTTTTTTTTACCCCCAAATACCTTTTCTCTTTCCTGGGAAAGCTTCTCTATATAGGAAGAAGTTCATACATCATGGTGTCTTTCTCCCCTAGAAGAGACGGGCTCTTCACAGTGATTCTCTGAAGCTCTAGCTCCTGAGCCAAGGGTAGTCCCTCCCGCCTTTTTACCCACACCTATACCCTTGAGCTCCCTTCCTCTGCTACCGTTCACTGGCAGTAACACCACCTGTTGGCTGATGGAAGGTAATGAACCACCCCTCTTGAGGCTACCAGGCTTGAAGACTGGTGTTCACAAGAAGACGCCCTCTGATGGATGTGCAGCATTGACCATCCCAGGGACTCATCCTTCTATTACTTCCTGAACATTCTCCTCTTTGCTCTCATTGTGAGATTTAAAAACAATTTTTTTTACTTTAATCTCTACCCCCAATGGGGGACTTGAACTCACAACCCCAAGATCAAAGAGTCACATGCTCTTCCAGCTGAGTCAGCCAGGTACCCCGCATTATGAGATTTTTACCAGAATTTCTTAACTGAATGTAGTCTCTAAGTTGTCAATTTTTTCTTTATGGTTAGTGCTTCTTGTATGTTTTTAAGAAATCTTTACCTACCCCCAAATCCAGAAGATATTTTTGAGTATGGTATGAGCTAGGAATCAAGCTTTAACTATTTTTGTATGGATAGTCAGTTGGCTCAGATCCATTTACCAAAATGATATCAAAATGACCAACTTTTACCCACTGCACTGCAGTGGTACCTTTATCATGAATCAAGTGTCCATGCATGTATGGGTCTGTTCTGGATTCTCTCTTCTGATCCATTGGTCTTTTTATCTTTGCACCAATACCACACTATCTTAATTACTTTAGATTTGTAGTAAGTTATGATATCCAGCACGACAAGTTGTCCAACTTAGATTTTCATGATTATCTTGGCTATACTTGGTCCTTTGCAGTTCCATATAAATGTAATAATCAGTATATTAAGTTCTACTTTTCAAAAACCTGCTGAATTTTCCTTGGCATTGCATCTGTGAATTTATAGATCAGTTAATGGAGAATTGACACCTTTAGTATATTGAGAATTTCATTTTATGGATATTGTATATCCCTTCATTTATTTCCATCTTTTAAAATTTCTCTTAATAGTATTTTATAGGCCTCTGTCTTATACATCTTTCATTTATTCCTCAATACTTGATTACTTTATGCTGTTATAAATGACATTTTCTTGATTTCACTGTCATGTGTATACAATTGATTATTGAACAGCAACCTTATACCTAGCAACTTTGCTTAACTCAATTCTAGTAATACTTTATCTGTAGATTATCTTGGATTTTCTTAACTACAAAGGACAGTTTTATTTATTTATTTCCAGTCCTTGTTTCTTTTTCTTGCCTAAATCCACTGGTTGGATCCTTAATTCATTGTTGAATAAAAGGAGTAATAGTGGACTTCTTTGTTTTGTTCCTGACCACAAAAGGCAAGCTTTTACTTTTCCCCATTAAGTACCATGTTTGGTTTTACAGATATCCTTTTATTCCTAATTTTCTTTAAAAATTTTAAAATTATGAATAGATGTTCAAATTTTTATAAAATGCTTTTCTCCATCTATTGAGATAATCACATGACTTTCTCCATTATTTTGTTAACATGCTGAATTACACTCATTATGTGTCTAATGTTAAACCATCACATTAACTGTCTAATTATGTGTTTAATGATAAACTCCTATCATTTGCCCAGGAGATACCATTTGTTAACAGGTAATCCATGCCCCCTTTCTCTCAATATCTCTCTCCCTCAGTCTCTCTCCCTCTCTCTCCTACTCTCCAAGAAGGCACACATTGGCCTTCACCCTCCCCACTTCTCAGGAAGTTAGGCTTCTGGGAAACAAAATGCAGAGACCCCGCAGACCACCCTGGGTAAGCCACCTTGCCATGTTGCAAACACAATAACAAATATAAAGCAATGTCTCACTAAGTCATTCTATCTCAACTCTAAATCCTGTCTCTCCTCAGCTGGACTCTTGGCTCTGGGTCCCCTGTATTGGAGTTCCAGAAGCGTACTATGGGCTGTCTGTCCAGAACTTGCCTCCACTTACTTCCCAAAGGGAAAGGTGTCCAAACCTCCCTGCCTTGCCAGAAGCCTTAACAGGGAAGCGGAATATCACCCCTGGGGGGTTGAGGGTTTTTCTGGGTTTGGAGATGCAAGGACTGCCCAGGGGAATGATGGGAGGGTTCTGAGTGCACAGACCCCCTACTGGACACAGAATGGAAAAGGTTTCCTGACTAAAGATGTAGAAGAGGCTTCTCAGCAGGACAATAACAGAAACTAGACTCCTTTTTTTTTTTTTTCTCTCACATTCTTTAGGTAATTTTATTCCTAAATGTTCATGTTTAAAAGGGGAAGCAAAAATGAGGAGGAGTCATGTTTAAAAGGGGAAGCAAAAATGTCTTACCAGGTCTGTTGTTCTTTGGGGCCTAGCATCCTGACATCTTGTTTCTTTTAAGCCTTTCCTTCCCCATCTCCTGCCAGCCTGGGAACGAAAGCTGCTCCTGATGCATCCCTGGCTGTGCAGTGGGCCCCTCAGCCTGGGCTGCCAGGGCTCCCGGGGAGCTGGGGGAAGTTCCTGAGTCCCCGGGAGAGGGGAAGCATGGATGCATCCCATTGGCAAAGTTGTAAAGTGCTGCCCGGCACTGTGGCCAAGGGACACTCCGCAGTCAGGCAACCATCCCGTGAATCCAGGGAAGCCCTCTGGCCCGGGTCCCTGTCCCTGTTGCCACTCTTGGGGTTCCATTCACCTGGGAGCCTGGCTCCCCTCCACACATCCACCATTTGCCCAGAGTCTGAGTTTACCTTCAGGTGGGTGGAGGAGGGTCAGGCCACTTTGGGGCTGGCATGGACTCAAGCCCAGCCAGCTTTGGCTTCTGTGGTAAAAGCTGGTTTGTCTGGGGCTGCTCCCTAGGCCGTCCTTGGAGCCTAGCCCAGAGGGCCACCTTGCCAAGACAAACTGTGGCTGCCGGGTGGAATGTGGTGGAGTGGCTGCTGGGCAGGCCCAAGCTTGGCAGGCGTGTCAATGGTGCCCTGGCCCGGTCCACAGCGCGAAGTCCTCCAAGGTCCCAGGGTCAGGCCAGGCCAGGAGCAGGTACTGAGATGCTGCTTGCTGGGCATCTCTCAAACCTCTTGTTGAGTGAGGCAGGGACATCCCCTCTCTTGATCTCACCCAAAAGCTCATAATGAAGCCTCAAGGTTGACAGAATTCCTTCAAACCTGCTTCCTTGGGGGAGCCGCTCAGTGGGAGACAGGGGAGGGGGGGCTGCGGGTAGCTGTATGAGCCTGCGTGCGTGCCTGTGGGTATGGATGTGCGGAGTGGGGGCTGCCAGAGCAGGAGGAAGAACCCCCCAGCGAGGCCTCTTCTGCTACAATGTGAGGGGGCTACGCTGCCGTTAGATCCCGCCCTTACTCAGCACTTGCCATGAGCCCCTTCTCTTAGGCAGGATTCCCTGGAACAGAGCTAGAATGGGGATTTGGGTGCATGTGCAAGTCTTCTCTAGAAGAAAAGCAGTGAAGGAGGCAGAACAGGGCAGGGGAAGGGGCAGAGAATGATCCCAGCATGGAGCTCTGGAGCTTGGGCCACCACCCTTGGACTCTCTCAATGGCAAGGAGAAAGTTCTAATACCTCCATGCCAGTCAGTCCTTGGTCACAGGCTACCAAAGAGGGATGGAACACGTAACCCCTGTCAGACAGCTCGCATTTAGCCAAGAACAGTACATGGGGGGAGTTGCAAGCTGTTAGCAGCCAATGCTCCCCTCAGTCAGGGGATGGGTGCACTGGTTGTTGAGAAGGTTCTGGGTGAGACAGTATGGGCCTCCACCATCCCCATTTCTAATACTTCCAGAATGGAGGCTAGTCCTTTTTTTTTTTTTTTTTTTAAGATTTTATTTATTTATTTATTTATTTATTTATTTATTTATTTATTTATTTATTTATGAGAGACACACAGAGGGAGAGGCAGAGACATAGGCAGGCTTCCCGCAAGAAGCCCAATGTGGGGGGATCCCTGGGTGGCTCAGCAGTTTAGCGCCTGCCTTTGGCCCAGGGCGCGATCCTGGAGTCCCGGGATCAAGTCCCACATCAGACTCCTGGCATGGAGCCTGCTTCTCCTTCCTCCTGTGTCTCTGCCTCTCTCTCTCTCTCTATGTCTATCATAAATAAATAAATATTAAAAAAAAAAAAGAAGCCCGATGTGGGACTCAAACCCGGATCCCAGGATCACGCCCTAAGCCGAAGACAGATGCTCAACCACTGAGCCACTCAGGCATCCCTTTTCTTTTGGGCGGGGGGGGGGGGGGGGGGGGCGGGGGCGGGGGGGGGGGGGGCTAGGCCTTTATGGCATTACTACTTCTTGATCCCTTCTGCTTCAAGCGAGTATTATTGGGAGTGTCCTGGACTGTTGACAAAGAGAGCAGGGATCTGCCCCGAGAGATCACTCAAGAGTAGTCCCGGTCACTTGCTGGGAGGGTATTGGATGGTTGTCTGCACTGGCTCTGCTGATCTAGGCCCCCAGGTTGTCAGAGATGCCTCTGAAAGCTGCCCACCCTCTTGTGCCTGTTCTCTCCCTCCCCACCCAGCTTCTCCACCTCCCAGATCAGGTGACCCTCCACCGGTCCCAGGAGAGGGGGGGGCTGGCAGTCTTACTGTCCCTCTAGTCTCCTTCCAAGACATCATCTTGGCATCACTGCCTGCTTACCTTGGGCCTTCCCTTTTCATACTCAAGAGCCAATTTCCAAAACAAAACAAAAAATACTGAGCCTGCTCTGTTTCTCCCTCTGAACTGCTAAATCTAAAATGTATATAGAAAGACAACTTTCTTTGCCCTGAAGTCAACTTTAGCTGATATTAAGATTGCCACTCCTGCAGCACCTGGCTGGCTCAGTTGGTGGAGCATGCAGCTCTGGATCGCACGGCTGTGGGTTCCAGCCCCACATTAGGTGTAGAGATTCCTTAAAAAAATAAAATCTTTAGGAAAAAAAGAAAAAGCCTCTTCTACTTATTTTTTTAAATATTTATTTATTTGACAGAGAAAAAGGGAGAGCCCATAAGCAATAGGGTGAGAGAGAAGCAGACACCCTGCTGAGCAGGGAGCCTCCTGTTGGAGTCGATCCCAGGACCCTGGGATCAGGACCTGAGTCAAAAACAGACACTTAGCAGACTGAGCCCCCCTCTCTTACTTTCTTTTGATTAATGTTTGCATAATGTATCTTTTTTCTTCATCCCTTTTACTTTCAGGGTGCCTCTTTCTTTACATTGGAAGTGAGTTTATTATAGTCTATAGTTTTGTTTTTTAAGATTTCATTTATTTATTTATGAGAGAAACAGAGAGAAGCAGAGACACAGGCAGAGGGAGAAGCAGGCTCCACACAGGGAGCCCGATATGGGACTCGATCCTGGACCCTGGGATCACGCCCTGGGCCAAAGGCTGATGCTCAACCGCTGAGCCACCCAGGCACCCCTATTATGGTCTATAGTTGAGTCCCATCTTGTAATCCACTTGGCCAATAAGCTGAGCACTTAAGTGCACTTTTTATTAGGTCTCCTTAACTTCGGTGAATAAAAACAATCTTTTTTGTTTGGAAAAAGGTGATGCTGTACAAGAAGAGCTAGAGGTAGGAAGCAGGGAGATGGGAGATGTGGCATTGAATTCCTCCTGATGATCTGAGATTGAAAATATGAGAGGGAGGAGAGCCAGAGAAAGCTCAAGAGACAGAGACGATATAACAGCCCAGCACGAGGAGGCTTATGTAACAGAAAACTATCTGGATGTCTTTATGCTGAATTTACATGTTAGTAATTGCTTCCCCACCCTTACAAGCTCTCCTCTGAATTTCAGGGGGCTGGGTGCCTGATAATTACATATTGCAGGCTTCTTTGTGACCTAGGGTACAGTTAAGATTTTTTTTTTTTTAACAATTTCTCTCAGTAGTCTCTACACCCAAGGTGGGGCTTGAACTCATGACCCTGAAATCAAGAATTGCATGCTCTGCCAACTGAGCCAGGCAGGAGCTCCAGTTACAGTTAGATTTTGCCAATGGATTTCATAGGTTGGAGATTACAAAGTGGCAGGAAGGGAGAAATTATTCTGTTTCAGGCCCTGGCCATGGCAGGTGACCACAAATGATTATAGGTGGCTGCAGGTGGCCTGTAGCCCCATTTCTAGGTAAAACTCCCTTTTCTCTTTTTAATCATCCAGCTCTTCCAAAACCTTTACATCCAATGTCCAGCATTAAATTTTCCTCTGCTTGACATACCTGAGTGGGCTATTTCCCTGGCAAGACACATTATTTGCCCTTCAGTCTAAAAGAAACGAATCAAACCTTGTCATTTACCAACACTCCAAATTGGCTGGCGAAGCAAATTCAGACATCCCCAACTGTTCTGTCTTCCTTTTTTGGTCTCTCCTACTTGGGGCTCTCTGTCCATACACCCAAGGTACTTGGTCCACCCCCCATCTACCCTCTGAGAACCTTCATGTATGCCTGTTGAGTCCTTGACATCTGAGTCCCTGCTCAACTGCCATGCTGTATTTCACACAAACGTATGGAATTCCACCTGCACTCCCACAGCAACAGGGCTCCACCTTAGCATCCCTCACACTGCACTGAACTGTCCCCCGTCTTCACTGAGAGTCCCAGGAGGCTGGAAGGGCGCAGTTCGTCCTGGACTCCCTGCATGCTTGGCCCTGAGCACTGCCATGGTGCCTGAGATTGGTTGATGAGTTGCTCAGGTAAGCCCTAGGTTCAAGAAGAACCCGGGCAGGTACACCTTTCCATACCATCTCTCCAGAAGTTAATTGATGAAGGCAAGCATGTGCAGAATAGGATGGGGGAGAAGAGGAAGCTGGGGCCTGGCCCCGGGGCAGGAGCTGGGACACAGAGACCACAGGAAGGCCAGGTGAGGTGCCAAGTAGCTTTAATGAGCCTGAGCACCTCTTCCCCTACTGTGTCCCTCCCCCCTTCAGTTCTGGACAGGTCCAGCCTGCCCGCCGCTCCTGGGCTCTCCACCCAGACATGTCAATGCTTCTGTCCCCGCAGCCGCTCCAGCCGCCTCCGGAGGTCTGGGGGCACCTTGGCCCCAGCTGCAAGCAGCTCTCGAAGTCTCTGTTTGGGAGTCTTCGTGAGGTGGAAATTGCAGGGTACTGGGCCCTCTTCAAAGGGGACCCGGCAGCTCCGGGTGGCAGTATGGTAGCCCTCAGCACTGGCTGTCACCATGTAGTCCCCAGGGGTCAGCAGGCGCCAGTAATCCCCACCCCATGCTGAGAGGAGTGAAGGCCAAGATAAGGATATGGTGATCCTCTGCTTCTGACCCTGACTCAAAGCCCCACCCCCACCCCCCAGCTCCATCATACCCTCACAGCACACCTGTTGTCACATCATGGTTAATCCCATCCACAGCGATGACGGCATCAGCAATCCCCAGCTCTGTGTCTTTGTCTCGCACGACTCCCGTGATGCCCATTCTCACCTATATGGGGATAGGGAAGGGTGGGGTGCTATCAAAACCCTTTCCCCACTGTGTGAGAATGGCACCTGCCCTTCATTCCCTGGCTCTGTTTGGGGCAAACCTGGTGATGGTTATGTCTAGGTTCCTAGGTGGCAATACTCAGGTAAAAATAACTCTCGACCAATAAATTGGATCTGGACTGGGAGAGCTACAAACACCCAGGAGGAAGACCTGTCTTTGGGTTTCCCAAGCTCAGTGACCCTTGATATCAAGTTTGTCATTTTGGAACCCTTGGAAAGTATACTTATGAAGCCATCACAAGACATACAGCTCCTGTGGAAAAGGAGGCATCTATGCCAGCACCCCCTGCCCCTGCACTAGCATTCTGGGTTTCTTCTGGAAACAGCCCTCCCGAGACAGCTCGGGGATAGCTCTATGGACTGGGTTTAGCGGGCTGTGAGTGTGTGGGGTCTACTCCTCCTGGCTCATGATGTCTGAGGCCACCCTGTTGGCGGACTATGCTCTCCATGCTCTAACCCTCCAAGTCCGTCTGATGCCAAGTGTGAGCCAAGGCACATATGAGTCAGATGTTGGGAGGCCCCCCTGATGGGAGCTGCAACCCACAGGGACAGCAGACCACAGCAGTGACACAGATGGGCCTGGGGGGAGGAGGTGGTAGGGATTCAGATCCAACCTGTTCCAGGTAGGTGAGGAGGGCATCTTTGTTGTTCTCCCACTCTTGGGGCAGCTCGTTCTCGTGAGGAAACTTGTCACAGGACAGCTCCACGGTGATTTCAAAGCAGTTGGTATGGAGGTAGCTGAAGTCATTCATACCTAGGGTTATCACAGATACTAGAGCCTGGTGGGGAGGGGCGGGTAGCCCAGCCCTCCGGGTGCCCTCCTCTGTGAGACTCTTCCTGGGGGGAATCCACACCACCAGACTGAGTGGGCTGTCTCACAGGGGCAGCGTTACAGGGACGGGGCTAACTCTATCCTGAGGCACATACTCCCCGGGACTGTGTGCCAGTCAGCGCCGTTGATGATGTTGCCATGCAAGGAGAAGTCCTGGTTGTGGCAGGGTCGGCGGTCCGGGTCCTGCATGGCTCGGTTGGTGCCAGCATAGACGGTGCTAAGCCAGCGGAATACGGAATCATCCGGAGTGGGTGTGAGTTCACGGGCAGCCCACGGGGTCCGAGTCATGTCAAATGGGTAGGACACCACGAGCTCACCCCCATGGAGGTTGGCACTCAGCACAAAGGGAATCCGCTTCATCCACTCAATCACAGCCCGCGTTTCAGGGGCCACCTAGAGAGAGAAAGGTCAGGTAGGGGGGAGACAGAGATGAGTGCCCCTGGGTGGCCCTCCACCACTGCCCCCAGAATACTCACAGTGGCATTGGGCAGGGTGTAGTAGGCGGGCAGTGGCAGGTGGTGGTTGGGGACAGTGTCAGGCACTAGCCCATCATCCTCTGCTTCCCACAGTGGTGTGTTGAGGTCAGCAAAATTATGGTTAAGATCAATGCCCTGGTGGTTCCAGCGGCCCTCTGCCCAGCCCACCAGCTCCGAGCCCTGCCAGGGAAGGGGCTCGTTCAAGCCAAGCAGGCACCAGGGCAGAAGGAGCAGGGTGGCCCTCATGCCAGGTGGCCTACCCGGCGAAACGCAGTCTCATAGCCATCAGGGTTCATGGAGGGCAGCAGGTGAATACGTGTCTCAGTGAGCAGCCGGGTCACTCGTGGGTCCCCTCGCAGGAACTCATGACACAGGAACTGCATCAGGAGCAGGACAAGCTCCCGCCCCAGGGCCTCATTCCCATGCATGCCAGCCACATAGCGCACCTCAGGCTCTCCTGGGAACACAGGGACTCGGCGCTGGCGCATGCCCCCCACCCTTCTCTGTGCCTACCTCTCCCCGCCCAGAACCTGCCAGTACCCAGCTCATGCTCCCCAGGCTGGTCCGACATTTCCATCACATACAGCTTCAGGCCCTGGTGGCTCTTCCCGATGCTGTAGATGCGGGTGATGTTGGGGCACTTCTCGTTCACCTCCTTCATCAGCTGGGTGGTGAAGTGTAGCATAGCATGGGGCATGGGAGGATGGGACCCAAGGGTCAGACCACACGTGGCCGTGGAAGGATTTACACAGATGGGGGCACCACAGCACCATATAGCAGAGCAGAGCAGACCAGAAGGAAGGGTTAGGACAAGGGAGGCACCAAAACCAGGGAAATTAGGGCAGAGTTCAGGGGTCAACAGAAGGGTGAGACAGTGGGGGATGTGGAGACATGAAGACAGTTGTAGTAGATTATGCCCCAGTGGGAAGAGGAGCTAAGATTGGCAGTTCCTCCCTCCTGGCTCATAGGGCTTATGTCTGACCTTCCTCATGGCCTTGTAATTGTGATGCCGGAAGTCCAAAGGATCAGAGGATTCCAATTCGGGGGCCTTAGGGAATAGGTCGTTAGGATCTGGTGGAGAATGAATTCTCCATCAAAGAGGAGTCCATGCTAGAAGTTTTACCCTGCTCATCCAGCCCGTGGCCCACTGTTCACCTGAGATCGGGCAGGCTAGGATCTCTGCCCGGAGGCAAGATGTGCCTCCCTGGAGCCATTTCTGGGGCAGCAGGCGAATGAAGCGGGCTACCTGGGGCTCAGGCAGGAGGTTCAGCACTGGTGTCTCTGGGTCTGAGTTGGCAGGAAACACCTGCGGGCATCAAGTCTTTTGGTGGGACTGCTAAAAACCCAGCAGCCTGTCCAGACCAGAGAAAGAACTCCGGCCTCTAAGCTCATCACCAAACCTATCCTGATGGGCTCAGCCAGAGACTTGCACTGTACGTCAACCCCAGACCCCCTGCCCATGGGCAGCCTAGGCAGCTTGGTCACAGCTTATTAGACCAATCTGGCCACAGGACTCAGGAGCAGCCAGTCCTAAAGCTGGCCAGGCCCTGCATTGTAGCCTGGTATAAAAAGGAGTCCATGAGATGGGAAAGCCAGAGCCACGAGGAGGTGAGAAGGGATACAAGGTGGTGAGGCCCATCACCAGAAAGGGGGTTCCAGCAGGAAGTTGGGGCATAAGTGGGACCCTCCCGATGGAGAAAGGGAGATGCGGTTATGTTCTAAAGCAGCTTAGCCCTCAAGGCTGCCTGGTGAGTGCTACCCATTCTGACAACCCCTTCTCCTGGAATGCCAAGCAGACATCTATTCCTTGACGTCGGAGCAGCCCCAGTCCAGTCAGGATCCTATAGTGGGCCCCAACCACCATGGCACCACTCACCGCATCCGTCCCACTGCTACGGTTCCTACTCCCCCACCACGTCTGACTGTCATTGCTGAACTGGACCTTGTATGATGTGACCCAGTCGTACCTGGCAGGGAGCAAGGTAGAGATTATCAGTGACCCCAGGACTCCCACCGCAACCCTTCTCATTCTGTCCATACTTCCTGGACTGGGCTGGCCTGCCTCACCTCCAGACAGAGTTCCTGCCCTGTGTGATAATGCCTGAGAAGCGGGTGGGGTGCCTAGCATCCACCTGAAACCACGGCTCAGTATCCTGCTCCTCAGCACACCAGGCCCCGTCATACAGATCGCCGTCCTCCAGGCCTGACTGTGAGCACAGGACATGGTGATCAGATCCAAGTGAACAGTATAGAGTGGTCTGGGCTGGGGGCTGGGGGCTGGGGAGGGAGGAAGTTCCTAGGAGGCGCCCTGCTCAGAGCCAGGGCTGCTGACCTGGATGTTGAGCCGTCCCCGGTGTGGTCCAAGACCAAAGGACTGGCTGCTGGATGCCTCGAGCTGGCTATCCGAAACTCGCAGGGACTCCAGGCCCAAGGGGGGGCAGCCTGGGGCAGGGGCAGAGCAGTGAGACAGGACCAGAGAGAGAGTGGTCAGGGCAGGTAAGAAGCCGAGTCCATGCCTGCCCAAGTGCTGGGCAAGCTGGGGGCATGCCTATGCCCATGAGGCCGAAAGTGATGTTAGTATGTGGCCCAGGGGCTGCAAGTCTGGGAAGGGTCCCTGGAGTAGCAGTACCTGGTTCCTGCTCCTCTAGGGGGTCAAGGGCTCCTGCAGGGGTGGTGGTCACCGGAGGCTTGGCAGTCACCAGGGGTCCAGGACGAGTTAGCTTCTTTCGTTTCTTCATAATGATCTTCTTCTTCTTGACAATGCGAATCCGAACATGCTGTTCTGAGGTCCCTGGGGACCAGGGAGGCAGAGCACCAGGGGAGGGAAGAATGCCAGAGGGAATCATCTGCCAGCCTAAGAAAGCATGCCAGTCCTTGGCAGCACCCCCATACCCGGTATCCAAAGACCTTAGCATGGACTTAACATCTGACTCCCACCTGCCTCTCCCACCACTTCCCTGGCTCCTTCTTGACATGACTACATGTTTGGCCAGCCTGGTCTCTGAACCTCTCCAGTGGAGAGCTACACCCAGTCACTAACAGAGAACTAACTATTTGGTTCCTCCAAAGAGCTGAGTTTGGGTTTTTCTTTTTTAAGATTTTATTTATTTATTAGAAACACACACAGAAGCAGACATAGGCAGAGGGAGAAGCAGGCTCCCCTCAGGGAGCCCAATGTGGGACTCGATCCCCAAACCCCAGGATCATGCCCTGAGACGAAAGCAGAGCTTAACCGCTGAGCCATCCAGGCATCCCTGAGTTTGTTTCTTTATCTGCAGGCCTTGGCCTTGGCTGACCCTCTCCATCATCCCCCGGATCTTATTGCCTAATTCCCATTCTTTGAATTTCAGCCCAGGAATCTTCCTTAGCCCTAGACCCAATCTCATGTTCCAAAGCCCTGATCTGCCTCTATTGCTGCATCTGCCCTCTGGGCTGAGATGTCCCATCCTCAGACTGTCTGCCTAGGTGCCCAGACTTTCCACGGCTGGGCCTGTGTCCTGCTTGCCCTGCAGTACAGGGCCTTGAACAGGGCGGAAGTCACTGGTTCCCCACCAGAGTTCCCCACGCTCTGCAGATACCTCCAGAAAGCGCTGCACATTTACCTACCTGGAGACCCATGCCTTTCCCCATACTGTGTCCTTCTTGTTTGCCCTCCCTCTTTAGCTCCTCCTGACTCAGAGATACCCGCTTTTCAGGACCCAGTTTCACTCGCCTCCTCTGAGAAGCCCTCCTTGATTGCCAGCCCTTTGCCTTCCTCATCTCTGTACTTGCATCTGAAGTCAGAAAGTGAGGCAGCCGGCCTCTCTCCCACCCCTCACAGTGCCCCATTCCTCCAGGCAGCGCTAGCAAAGACCACTCTCCCCACCTTGCTCTCCATCTTTCCTTCCCGCCCCTGCCCTCAGGCTCTGTCCTTAGGTCTAGTTCTGCACCTTCTACCCTCAGGGCTTTTGTCTGTCCCTCTTTCTCCCCTTCTCCTGGCTCTGGTCTCAGTTTCCTCATCCGTGAAAAGGGAAGGTTTGGGGCTGGAAGAGGCAGCCTCCTACTGGCTCCCTCCCAGGACTGCTGACTTGCTCTGGCCGGGAACTGGGGCTGCTGAGTCAGCAGCCGTAGCAAGGGACGGGGAGGGAGGGTGGGAGGGAGGAGTGTGTGTGTGTCGGGGAAGGGTGGGCACACAGGCTCCGGGCAGGGAGTGTGTGAGCGTGTGTGCGCGTGTGTGAGCGTGTGTGTCGGGGAAGGGTGGGCACACAGCGGCCAGGGGAGGAGGGTAGCCCGAGAAGCGGGCCCTCGGTCGGGGCGCTCACCGTTACTCTTCCCCGCGGGCGGCTGTACCGGGCTGCTCTGCGGGGCCAGGGTCGAGCCCCGGGCCTCGGTGGCAGCGGGAGGCGCAAGTCCCAGCACCGAGGTGCCAGGCGCCCCCAGACCCGGACCGACGGCAGGCGCGAAGGCGGCCAAGGCGAGCAGGAGACCCCACATGGCGGGGTCCGAAGGTGGGGACGCGCTGGGTCCGCGGCGGCCGGTGGGTTCGTCTCTTCCTGCCCGGTGCTCTGGAGCCCCCCGCCCCTTCCTGCCGCCGCCACACGCCCCCTGCGGCTCCGCCCGCCCACAGCCCTCTAGCTGGCCCGGGACCCGGGAGGGGAGGGGAGGGGAGGGGAGGGGAGGGCCCGGGCGGAGCGCGGGAGGCGGACCCCCGAGCGGCCACCCCCGGTCCCCGCACCCACCGCCCCCGCCCCGCCCCTCCGGCGTCCCCAGCTCGCCCGCCCCTCTCGTGCGCTGCGCTCTGCAGTCCGCGCAGCCCCTCGGCACCCCTGCCTGGTTTCACCAAACCCTGTGAGGCGCCTGGCCCACAGTGGGCGCCTGCTTCGCACCGCGCGCCGTGCCAGGCGCTTTGCACGTGGCCTCTCAGTCCAACCTCATTTTGCAAACCGGTAAACTGAGGCGCAGAGCGCCCAACGGAGGTGGCCGCGGTAGCAACGCTGAGAATTTTGGGGGAGGAAACAACTCCAGAGGGAAATCCATCCAGAGCCAGAAGTCCCCTCCCAGGGCGGATGGGACAAAAGGAAGAGGGGAAACTGAGGCGCGGGATGGGGCGGGCTGCGGGGAGGAGGGAGGACTACCCCTCCAGGGATTCTTCTGAAAGACGACCCTAGGGGCCCAGCCCGAGGCGGCCCTTCCCACCGCCAACCCCATCCCCCCGGCCCCGCCTCTCTTCTCTCCTCCTTCCCGTCCCCTCCCCTACTCCTTTGCTCGCCGGGCTGCCACGTTCCGGGCTTACATAACTTGAGGAAAGAAGCCGGAGCAGATACCCGGCCCGCTGGGCCCGGAGGTGGAGGGACCGAGGCCCGTTGTTCTCCAGTCCCGCCCTCCCCGCAGCCTCCCCGACCCGTCTCAGTCTCCTCCGGTGGCAGGCAGCCGGGGGGCTCCGCTGGCGGGGTGCCCCACATCGAGGATTCCGGAGCGCAGGTCCCTTCCCCATCCGGCTGCCTAGCCCCCTTTGATTCCCCGACGCCAGGTCGCCTCCCAGAGGGAAGGAAATGCGTCCACTGCGCCCCTCTGGCCTGTGCTTTGTCCTTGCAAAGAGCCCGCGGCCAAGAGAAGCGATGCCAGGTGGCCAGGAATCCTCTGGAGTGTGTGCCCCCCTTAGCAAATACTTTTTTGCGGGGCCTCTATATCAACTATTTGAATCACCCCAAGTCACCGTTCTGGCGGCCCAATCTCATATGATTTTTCGAAAGATCCCACTTTGTACCCCTGGAACTAGATCCCACCACCAGCAGGGGCAACCTCAGAGACGTGAGTCCCAGAGCCCCTGGAGGCATCTGGCCCTACCCAGGCACTCTGTATAGAGAGCCCCAAAAGGGAGTGACAGGTCAGGGGCAGAAAGAGTACTGTACACTGAGGCTTCACGGGAGTGGGAGGGCAGGACAGGCTCCGGGAGAGCTGGAAGTGGGTCTGAACAGGTCCTGAGGGCTGCTCCCCCTTCCTCCAAAGCCCAGTCTGGCCACTTCTCTGTCTCTGGCCTCAACCTCACCAAAGTTTGACAGACAGTGTGAGGAGGGGAGGGGGCACCTGGCCAGGACATTTCAGCCTCCTGAGGCTCTCACCCACAGCACCTAAATCAGGTCAGATTCCTCCTAGCTGAAGTCCCTGGAGGCTCACATGCAAGGTTCTTCGTGATAAAGTTCTTCTCCACCCACATCTTTCCCACCTCATGGACCCTGGCTCATATGCCTCCAGCCAGCCACACTGGCCTTCTAGCAATCCCTCTGATGCACCAGACCCTTCCAGCCTCATGGCCTTTGCACTAGTTCACTAAGTTTGCATCCTTATCATACAGATTGCTTTTTGGTGTCACCTGACACTGCCTTTGCTGGCCATTCTGATGAAAGTAAGCCCCATCCTCTACACACACTATCCTTTCACCCTGTTTTATTATTGTTTTCAAAGGCACTCAAGATTGAGATTATCTTGTTTTGTTATGTGTTCATTGTCTGGGTCCTCATCCCCAGCAAAGGTAAGCAACACTCCAGAAGAGCTTTTTGTACCCAAAAGTTCACAGCTCATGGCCAGTCCCTACTTAGTGCCCAAAAAGTATCTGTGTGGGGGTACCTGGGTGGCTCACTAGGTTAAGCATCTAGCTCTTGGTCTTGGCTCAGGTCATGATCTCATGCATCATGAGATCAAGCCCCAGGTCAGGCTCTGCACTTAGTGGGTAGTCTGCTTGAGATTCTTTCCCTCTAGACCTCCCCATACTTGCTCACTTGTGCGCATGCACGTTCTCTCTCTCTAATAAATAAATAAATCTTTTTTTTTTTTTTTAAATATCTAACAGGGGTGCCTGGGTAGCTCAGCAGTTACCTGGGTGGCTCAGCGGTTGATCATTTGCCTTCTGCTCAGGTCCTGATCTCGAGGTCCTGGGATCAAGTCCCACATCGGGCTCCCCCGAGAGAGCCTGCTTCTCTCTCTTCCAATGTCTCTGCCTCTCTCTGTGTCTCTCATGAATAAATAAATAAAATCTTTTTTTAAAAAAGTATCTATGTAATATATTCAAGGTTAGAGAGGACCAAGCAGACCTGAGGGAAGCTGACTCTCCCCAACAGTGCCAGGTTCTGTGGGAGAGATGATAGGCCATAAACAGGGAGACCTGCCCCCCAAGGGACTGGCAGGATGGAGCATGCTGGCCATCCCCTGCCAAGCTCTCAGGGGCTCAGATCTGTGGGATGCTAGTACCTCTCTGTCCCCTGTGCCCCCTCACCCTTCTCACCTCTCTTAATCCCTTGCCTCTCTGCCCTATTACAACTTTCAGGGCCCCTTCATATCCCTCTATGTCCCCTGAGTGCCTCAGAGCCTCCCTATACTCCTTCATTACTTCCTTATCCCCTCAGGTACGTTCCCACCTCGGTTGCTGTCTTTGGTCCTTTCGACTTGGTTCCTTGAGCTGCAAAGCTGCCAGGCCAGGAGGCAGGCTCTAGAGGCGGCAGCTCCAAGGCTCCAGTGGCAGGTCTACACTCAGATACTGGTGCAGTCAGATCTCTAGTCTCAGGAGCCAGGTAGAGAATCTGTCGTGGCCTCATGTGGGTGAGAATATGGTGCAAAGCACATGTGAGCAGGACTGAGCTGGACTGGGTGGAGATAGCAGCCCAAAAGGGATTTGGGTTTAAGGGATGGCCAGGAAGTCTCCTGCCAGCTCTCCAGGGTGGTGGGGTGGCTCAAGGTGGAGAGGAGAGCCAACTTTGGCATCGCCTAGGCTCCATTTCACACCTGCTTCTGCTGTTTGTTTTGTGTGGGTATCCTTAGACAGTAATTTGCTCTCTGAGCCTCTGTTTCCTCATCTGTAAAATGGGGATGATAATATCTTAGCCCCAGGGTTTTGGTGGTGATGAAGTGAGAAAATATGTGGTTCCTCGGGGGCGCAGAGGCTAACCAGATGAATTAAAGGTGGGAAAACAGCTTCATACTGTCCTCTTTTTTTTTTCTTTTTTTTTAAGATTTTATTTATTTATTTGAGAGAGTGACAGAGCAAGCATGAACAAGGTGGTGGGGGGATGGGCAGAGGGAGAGGGAGAAGCAGACTCCCCTCTGAGCAGGGAGCTGATGCGGGGCTTGATCCCAGCATCCTGGGATCCTAACCTGAGCCGAAGGCAGATGCTTAACCACCTGAGCCACCCAGGCGCCCCATTTTTTTAAATTTTTTTAATTCATGAGAGACACACAGAGAGAGGCAGAGACATAGGCAGAGGGAGAACCAGGCTTCCCTTTGGGGACCCTGATGCGGAACTCCATCCGCAGGACTCTGGGATCATCACCTGAGCCAAAGGCAGATGCTTAACACCACTGAGCCACCCAGGTGTCCCTCATACTGTCCTCTTATTCCCACATATATGGATGGAATAAAACAATATCAAGAAAAGAAAGGAGGTTATGTGTCTGGCTGTACAAAGAGAGAGGTAGTGAAATCTACTGCCTGCTGGATCTGCCAGTCTTCTGTCCCTGGTGCTGGGCCAGAACTCACTCTGCACTAGGGGCTCTCCCTATGATGCAAGTGAGCATTGATGGGGACTCCCTCCCATGGACCTACATGCACTGGGAGGCATCTCCCCACATGACCATCCTCTGCTCACTACCTCCCCCAGCTATCTCTCTTTTGTGCATCAAAGTCCATGAGAGCCCTGCTTCTCAAAGTGTGGCCAAGGACCAACAGCACCGCATCCCCTGGGCGCTTGTTAGAAATGCAGAATCCCACCCCAGACCTACTGAATCAGAATCTGCATTTTAACAAGATCTCCAGAGAATTCAACCCCAGGAGATTCGTGTGCACATTAGAGGCTGAGCAGCACTAGGTGGAGATTTAGAACACCTCCATCTAAAATGCATGAGATTCACAGCTTTCAAGTTTGATGGTGTTTGATGTTGTCACTGCAAATTTTATCTGAAGCTACAGAGCACATCCACATAACATTTGGAAATTGGTATTTCATTCATCCTGGGAGAGTATATTCCTGATCTCTACAATATGACCCTATATTAATTTTCTTTCTTTTTAACTAAATCATTTAACCAAAATACTACAGAACACAGTTTTAAAGGTAAACCACATTTAAGCTTGCAATAGAAGATTCTTTTCTATGCTTCTCCATTCCCAGATCAACCACTTTTAATTCTGTTATTTCTCCTTGTATTTATCTTTATACTTCTATTGCTACTTCTTTAATTTTTCTATGTCTAAATGTTATCTGTAGGTTTCCTGCTATGGAATTAAATATTTCACTTTCCTACCACCCTCCTCCACACATATATTCAAGTACACAAGCACAGTCTTTCCATCTTCCCGAAGAGCTAAGTCACTGAAGTCCATATTCAGTGCTTATATTATGACCATGTAAATACTATTGTTCAACTTTTTGTGTTCCCTGTAGTTAGCAATTTTTTTTTTAAGATTTTATTTATTTGGGGCAGCCCCGGTGGCCCAGCGGTTTAGCGCCGCCTTCAGTCCGGGGTGTGATTCTGGAGACCTGGGATTGAGTCCCACGTCAGGCTCCCTGTATGGAGCCTGCTTCTTCCTCTCTCTCTCTCTCTCTCTCTTTTTTTTTCTCTCTCTCTCTCTCTCCCTGTCATGAATCTGTCATGAATAAATAAATAAAATCTTAAAAAAAAAGATTTTATTATTTGTTCATGAGAGAGAGAGAGAGAGAGAGAGAGGCAGAGACACAGGCAGAGGGAGAAGCAGGCTCCACGCAAGGAGCCCGATGTAGGACTCGATCCCAGGGCTCCAGGATCACGACCTGGGCCGATGGCAAGCACCCAACTGCTGAGCCACCTAGGCATCCCGGGAGTTAGCAATTACTTTGTTTTAGCATTTGCTTGGTTTTCTACACATCAATTACTAATTTAATCCCAAAGCAACCAACAGAACTGAACATTTATTTTGAACATATCTAAAAACTGCAGACAATCTCATTTTCTTCTGGAGACATCTCTCCTGGAGCATCTTGCTTTTGATTCCAGGTTAGGTTGTTTTCTTTCTTCACTTGGAAGCACAGCTGACATCTTGAGCCTTTCTCATCATTGCTTTCCTGTGTTTAGCCTCATTTCTTTCTTTCTTTTTTTTTTTTTAAAGACTTTATTTATTCATGAGAGACACACACACAGAGAGAGGCAGAGACACAGGCAGAGGGAGAAGCAGGCTCCATGCAGGGAGCCTGACATGGGACTCCATCCTAGGTCTCCAGGATCATGCCCTGGGCTGAAGGCGGTGCTAAATCGCTGAGCCACCCGGGCTGCCCTAGCCTCATTTCTTGACTCCCATATTGTCCTCTTAGTTTAATGCCTTGTTTTGCTGAAGCACATCCTCCAGTAGCTTTCTAGGAAAGAGTGTATGTGAGGTCAAATTTTTAAGAACTTGCATGGCTTAAAATGTCTTTCTTCTACTTTCATACTTGATCATCATGTGGACAAATACATGTTCTTAGGTTGGAAATAATTTTCTCAGAATTATGCAGGCATTGCTTTTTACTCTGGCAAGAGCCAGAGCAAAAGCAATCAATGAATGATCCCAAGGGCCAGGGGTATGGGTTCTATGCCAGTGATGTCAAGTCCACCAGCCTTGAGTCTTTGGACAGTGCCTACTAGAGACAGATATGCTGCCTAATTCTTGCTGTCTCCTCTCTTTGGGGCTGTATGACCACAGTTCCCTTCCCCCACCCCCATTAGTTTTCCTTCAAAGTATGATAAGTGGACAAGGACTCTGTTGTTAGTTATGATCCATTTCCATTCTTGCCTCTCAAGTCACTAAAGTGAGATGTGCTGGAACCTCCGTAGGTTCAGATTACCATGGAGATAGGTTTCCTTTTCAGATGATCAATCCCTTCCTTTTATGTTCATTTTCCTTACTTTCATCCTCAGAGTTACTTTAACTTCCAGATTGTGAGTTATTATGTCACCGCTCTTCATATTCACATTATATATGCCATTTCTGGAATTCCAGTATCTGGAACACTTCCCACAAACCACAGGCTTAGAAACAGCCCCCTCCTGCCCCACCCTGTAGCAGTCCCCTGGGAGTCCAGCTCCAGAAAGTCTCAGGGTACTTCCTGGCAGAGCCTATCTCTGCATTTCAGGGCTGCAGTCCTGAAAATTCCCCCACAAGGCATCATCCAGCTCTCAGGGGAGAGACAGCTGCCGACAGGAAGATTGAATAATTGTCCCTGGACACAGAGCTCTGGGAACCCGCAGGAGAAAGAGAGCGGCCCTTCCTCTCTTACCCACGTGGTGATGGGGTTAGAATGCCTTCCTGGTAACTCAGATCCTCTTGGGGAGTCCTGGGGGCAGAGAATTCACCAAGGCAAGAGGATGAGTCTTAGTTCTCAGAAATCATGACTCCCTTCTGGCTAAGCCTCACCTAAGATACCAGCTGCTTAGGAGGTCAAAACCAGCCACAGCTCCCTCTGTACCCCAGAACCCCACCTGGCAATAGGTCACAATGTCCCAGCTGCCCAGTCCCATAACAGCTGACTGAAGTAGCAGGTGAGGAGGGTGTGGTGAGTGAGTGTGTGGGGAGGCGGAGATTCCCACGCAGTTTACTCTCGAGTGTCTGTCAGGGCCCCACCCGGTCCCACATACCTACCCACCCCAACTCCCTCCCAGCACTAGTCCTTCCTGTCATCTCCACCTCCCTCTATGACCCAGCTTTGCTTGCCCAGGCCCAAAGGCCCTGCTTATCCTATCCCAGTCCCTCCCAGGGGCCTGAGTGCTGGGGAGGGGTCGAATAGTCCAGTAAGTCCATGTATGTCTCCCTGGGGCCTTAGCCCGGCCCAGCTCTGGGACAGTGTCCTAGGGCTGGGGGCACTGGGACTGACAGTTCGGGCAGTCTTTTCCACGGCTGGCCCAGTCTTGCTGCTGCTGCTGCTGCTGCTACTGGTCAGCTTCCTGACCTTCGACCTGTTCCACTGGTAAGTGTGCAGCAGCCTGGCAGGTGGCAGGAGTAAGCAGGGAAACAAATAGTCAATTTCCGGAAGCCCAGCTGTCACCCTGTCTCTCCACAGCCCCGCAGGCCCCGTCCAACCACAGCACATACTTCTCACAGGCCAGAGTCAGGGGGCCGGTGAGGGCCCAGGACTGCAGGAGGCTGTACTCCTGCCTACGGTGGCAGTCACGGGACAACTCAGCCCCCAGGAGGCTCTGCTACTGCTGCTCCTGAGCCTGGGGCTACTCCTGGGAGCCTGCAGCGTGCCCTTGGCCCTGCTTGGCCTGGCTTTCTACCTCCATCCTTGGATCTGAGTGCCCTCCAGAAATACACTGGCAGTGTTGCTTCCCCAGATCGCCTTTCCTCTGTTGTGGGTGGAGCAGGCAGGAGGGTACCCCTTTATCTCCAGTCTGAACCACAGGGGACCTTCAGCTCCACAATGTGGACAGTGGATACCCGGGTCTGAGTCTGAGGACAGCAACAGAAGGTGAGCTAAGGGACGGGGGTCCCAGGGCAGGATGTGGCAGCCATCTCCGAGTTTGTGGGTTGGGAGGTGGCCATTCTGGCCTCCTCTGTGGTTCTAGAGTATCAGTGTCCAGAAAGACTCACAGGAGAGCAGAGTAGGACTGGATATCAGTTAGTAGGGTAGGAACCAGGATCTGGAGGGGGCTTCCCACAAGAAAGCGTGACAATCTGCATCAGTGGGCTCAGCAGCACCCCCTGGCAGCCTGGAGGGTCCGTGGAAAGGGATTCAGGTGAGTCTTACATCCTGCAGTGACTCCTCTCTTGGTTGGACCCCACCCCTACCCGGGTCACAATAGGGATCTGGTGGGGGGGAAGGGGGGACAGAGGGACAGCAGGGGCTCCACTCTGGCCGCTAGGCCGTCCTAGGTGCTGCAGGAAGCAACATGACTTAGGTGGTTCTGCCCAGAGGTAAGCCCCAGGCCCTGGCTCAAAGCCTCACCCCACCCGTGCTGGTACCCTCCTGCCCCTGCCTCCTGCCCCCCACCTGCCCTGAGGTCCCAGGCATCTCGGGGCTGCTCCTGCAGCTGGCCTGGCCCTCTCCCCAGGTGTACCAGCCAGGATGCAGCAGCCCCAAGTGGAGACGGGTGCCATCGGGGCCGGCGAGGGGCCGCAGCAGGCAGTGCCCTGGTCAGCCTGGGTCATGCGGCAGGCCTGGGTGCGCTGGTGCATGTGCCACATGCCTCGGAGCTGGGCCCAGTGGTGGACCACATCGGGCTGGCGGCAGCCACTCCAGCGTGTGCTGTGGGGGCTGGAGGGGATCCTCTACCTGCTGCTGGCGCTGATGCTATGCCACGCGCTCTTCACCACCGGCTCCTACCTGCTGAGCTCCTTGTGGCCTGTCGTGACTGCAGCGTGGCGCCATCTGCTGCCAGCTGTCCTGCTGCTGGTGCTCAGCGCCCTCCCTGCCCTGCTCTTCACGGCCTCCTTCCTGCTGCTTTTCTCCACGCTGTTGAGCCTCGTGGGCCTCCTCACCTCCATGTCTCACCCAGACTACACTCAGGACTTGGACCAATAGAAGGGCAACCCCATCCCGCTGCCTGTGTCTGTTGAGCCCTGGGGAAGGGGAGGCCCCAGACCTCCCATCCCTAGCACTGCTCGGGCCATGTGTGATGTTGCTAAAGCTGGCAGGGTAGACTAGCCTGACCTCTGGGCACCTTCCCCAAGCCAATGCTACAGGTACTTGGTGTGGGGCATTGGGGGCTTTGAGAAGGGACAGGGCAGAAGGGTTAGCCAGGGGCAGAGCTCGGCCAAGCCACTGAGAGTTCCCACAAGGCTGTAGTGACACCACTAGGGCTCCCTTAGCAACTGGCAGCAGCTTTTTCTTGTAGCTGCTCAGCTGTCTCAGCTGCGGACTCAGTTGAGAATTTCTAGTTCGGTAGCCCTGACTGGCCATTCCTTTCACTAACCCCCCAACCTCCGCTCTTTCCCCAGGCTCTAGAAAGAGCCCACTGACAGAAACCTATCTGGGAGAAGGCCGTCCAGAAGTCCCATGAGACCTCAACTAACACCTCTCGCTCCTTTCTGCTCAGGCATCCCCCACTCCCTAGACTTCTTCCCTTCTGCCTTGGTGAGCATCCCTGAGTCTGGGAGATGGGCCACTACTAGGGTAGTGAGGATCCCAGAAGAGACCTACTCTAAGTTTCCTAAGGTCTGTTATGGAAAAATGAACAAGAAGTCCCATTTCCTCACTTAAACAATGTGCGGCCATGGCCAACCAATTCTTTTGAATCTCCATGATAAGTGAGTCTCAACCCTGTCATGGGGTCATTGTGAGTCAAAGGCAATACCTATGTGTGAAGTACTTCGTAAAGACCAGAGAGCTGTAAGATATTATACTGAAGCCTAAGAATTAATGTGTAGGCTCAAAAGGCCTTTTGACCCTGAAGGTGGTTGGAAGAGCAGGAAGCTTCCCCAGGCCTTCAGAGAAATGCTCTGTCATGCATACAGTTTCAGCCCTCCGATGGCAAACAGGGGCGGGCGGGTGTGGACGAGATGTAAGAGGTCATGTGACATGAAATCTCAAAACGTGCACATGTTGAGCTCTTCTGATTGTGAAATGCTTGGGGCTGGGGCCTGGCACCTGGAAACGCCTGGACAGATGTGCATGTGGAGAAAGCAGAGCCCATGGGTTTCTGAAGCTGACCTGATTAGCCGCTCACAGCTCAGGAAGGTCTTAGAAGGTGGCATCCCTTCATGTCCAGCATCCTGGCTCTTCACATACCCGCTAACTCTCCAAACAAAACCTGTTATTACTGAGTAAGGCACATGGTAGATAGCTTTACCCACAGCTGAGACCCACCTAACAGACCCCACCCAGATCCTGACCCCTCTGGATATATCTAACCTTAAAACTTCTGCTCCCGAAGCCCTAGAACTAAAGTTTCTTTTTTCTGCTAAACATTCAGGCCATGAGGACCAACTCCTAGAACCGAAGTTTATTTTTGCTAAAACCCACTTGCTGTGGAGTTGCACAAGTATTCAGGCCACTGGTCAGATGCCTTCAGCATCGGTGCCTGAAAACCCCAGGCCCGGTCCTTCCATCCCGTTTTCTTGCGGTTCTCCCTCAGATGTGGCCTAGTAATAAAGGTAAGGCAGGACATGGAGATGGTGGAGCCTCATGGTTAGCATGGGCTCTGGTGTATTGGCTGAGGATGGGCTTGAATCCCAGCACTGTTACCTTTTAGCTCCATGGCCTTGGTCTTGAACTTCATGTTCCTCAAGGATAAAACCAAGACAAGAACACCTGTTTAAAGCCAGGATGCCAATCTTGGGTCTCTCATTGACTTGGCTGGGCATTGCGAGTCAGGGACATCACTTCAGAGTCTTGGGGCCACTCTGATTAAGGGAGACAGGAGGTTTGGCCCAGACCAGGCACACTGTAGGGGTCAGGGGAGGAAGCAAGGAGAAGGCCTTCTTCCCATCCCCACATAAATATAGGCCTTCCAACCTCCTGATCTGCTGGTAGAGGTTGTACAGCCAGACTGGAGAGGTGATGGGCAATATTAATCAAATTAGATCAATACATACTCTGTGACCCAGAAATCCAGAATGAATTCTCATAGAAGCCCATAAGGGCCTTGTTCCCCAGAGTGGTTCCACCAGGACCAGAAGTATAGGTATCACCTGGGAGCTGGCTAGAAATGCAGTCTCAGGCCCCACCCAGGCCTGTTGAATCAGAGCCCACATTTTAACAATATCCCAGGTAACACACATGCACACAAATGTTTGAGAAGCACTGCATAAAGGGATATATTCGAGAGTGATGATTGTACTCTTGGTGGTGGCAGGAGATGGGAGAGGTAAAATAAGGTGGATGAGCACAGCGGTTAGAAGGAGAGGAAGATATTAATATTGATTTTGAAATCCTAGCACTGAGTGAAAAGAAACTTGAATGAGAAATAATCCAATTCCTTTTACACAAATTTAAAATGCATGCCAGCAAAACATTTTTTTGTTTTGTTTTTCCAATAACTCGTGAAAACAAAAGATAACAATGAAATGACCAACTCTAGGGGCGAGGCAAGAGGGAGTGGAGTATGCAGATCAAAGGGAAGTGAGGGGCCTCGGTATCAGGAACGGAATTCCCGAAATTCCTTTAAATGTAGATAAAGTTACTCATTCAGAGTTAAAAGTCTTAAAAATGCAAGCCTGGGGCAAATGAACTGGCCGGAATGAAGGAGTTCTAAACCTTTACGATGTGGGCCTAGAAGGCAGAGCTGCCCCTCCGGCCTGAGTGACCCGGACGGGGACGGCTGAGTTGCCTTTGCCTGGCCTCCCCGCCGCTGCGCGCGGCCTGCTCTGCTGGGGTGGGGGTGGGGGTGGGGGTGGGACCCAGTTACCCGCGTGACCCGACCAGAAAGATAATCAGATCAGGCGGGACGGGAGGGACAGAGCAGAGGCGGCGTCACCCGCGAGGGCTGCGGCGTCTGAGAGCAGAGCGGGAGCCCCGGGGCGTCCGCACCTGCTGGGGGGCGCCTGGGAGCGGGAGCGCGGGGCAGGACTCTCGGCCTCGCGTACGGAGCGCCCAGGAGGAGCGGCCGGGCCGAGGGTCCGAGAGGGCGGCGACCAGGGCGCTCGGGAGCAGGGGCAGCACTTGAGCCCGCCCGGGGAAGGTGAGGGGTCCCTGGAAGTAGGAGAGCCAGCGGCGCGAAGCCGAGAGGGGGCGCGCGCTCTCGGACTCGCGTGTGCCGGGGAAGCGGGTCCCGCTCCGGCGCGTGGGGAGCCGCTGTCCTCCGCGCGAGGCCCCGGAGCGGGAGCGGGAGGGGGAGGGGGAGGGGGAGGCCCGCTCCCGCCCGGAGGAGTCGTTCGCTCGGGGGTGCGGGAGAGCGGCCACGGCCACGGCCACGGCCACGGCTGGAGGGCATCGAATGGGGCGCGTTGACTGTGGCGGCAGAGCGAGGCGGGCTGAGAAGGAAATGATACGCCAAGCCGGGGACCGGAGGGCTGTGGGCACCCACAAAAGGGAGGTGCTAGCCACCCCCGGAAAGTCGACACCCCAGGGAATCGCAGCGGGCTGAGCCGGCGACCGACGAGGCAAGGCGCGCCCCCTGGCGGCGATCTCCCGCCCTGGCGATGAAGAGTCCAGGGGCCCGGTGTGGGGAGGCAGGGAAGGGAGGCTCTCTCAGCGGCGGGCACGCTAGCCCCGAGGGCGAGGGTAGATCCTGGCGCCACTGCCGTCAGGGTAGGGGCCTCGTTGGTGCCTCACCCCCTTCCTTAATCTCCAACCTGGGTCCCCCAACCAGAAACCCCGAGGCATCCAGGGCAGAGCTCGTGGGAAGCCTGGAGAAAGAAGGGTCCAATCTAGCCGTCTTCACTGTGTCACCAACTCCTGGCGCACCCCTAGTCTATGATCCTATTCCTCCTGGGGTAAAAGAGCGGTCTTTGGGCAGCCCCGGTGGCGCAGCGGTTTAGCGCCGCCTGCAGCCCGGGGCGTGATCCTGGAGACCCTGGATCGAGTCCCACGTCGGGCTCCCGGAATGGAGCCTGCTTCTCCCTCTGCCTGTCTCTGCCTCTCTCTGTCTCTCTCTCTGTCTGTGTGTGTGTGTGTGTGTGTGTGTGTGTGTGTGTGTGCCTCTCATGAATAAATAAATAAAATCTTAAAAAAAAAAAAAGAACTTGGGGCATCGGGGTGGCTCAGTGTTTGAGCATCTGCCTTTGGCTCAGGTCGTGATCAGGTCCCACATCGGACTCTCCACAGGGAGGGAGCCTGCTTCTCCTTCTGCCTCTCTCTCTGTCTCTCGTGAACAAATAAAAAATAAATAACTAAAATAAATAAAAAAATAAAAGAACTTGATTTAAGACCATATTTTCTGGCTCATGTCTTTAAATGCCTAACAAAAAACCCTACAATAGTTAAAATTGATATGTGATACTGCATACATGCAAAATATTTGTTGTAACATATGAAAGTCATAAAGTTCTCTAAACTGAAGGATGCTACATCCATCTAAGAGCCAGATGTTATCAGGCCTCTCCCTGTGCATTCAACACCTAACTGGATGAGCTGGGACTCCCAGACAATGGCTTATGGAAATGCTATTCATAGGCACCTTTGACTTGATCTTGATTTAAAAGGAACTTCTAAAAAAAACAAAACAAAAACAAAATAAATAAATAAAAGGAACTTCTAAGGTGCCACCATTAAGAATTGCGTAGATTACTGTAGAATTTTGATAGTTAACCTTTATCCTGTTAAGGAAATTCCTTTCCCTTCCTGATTGTGAATGGATATTGAATGATAAAATTGTTTTTTTTTTTCCTGCATCTATTACAAGGACGACTTGGTTATTTTCCTTTATTTTTTATATGGTGAATTAAATTTTTAAGGTGCCTTAATATTAAACTATTCCTAGAAAAAAAAACCCATCCTAGTTCCTCTTTAACTGATATATAATTCACACACACATTTTACGTGCAAGTAAAATGCACAAATCTTGGAGGTACAGCTCAATGAATTTTTACATACTTGTACATGTGTTCATGTAACTACCATCCAGATCAAGATACAGAACTTTTCTATCATCCCAGAAAGTTCCATTACGCCCTATCCCAATCAATACCTCCCCCCCCAAGGTAACCTGTATTGTGACTTCTACCACAGATTAGCCTATTCTTGAAATCATACAGAACAAAATCATGCAAAATTTGGTGGTGTCTGGATTCTTTCAATGTTACAGCTGTGAGATGCATCCATGTTGTTGCATCTCTCAGTAGTTTGCTCTCCTTTATTAGTGTGTACTATCCCACTGTAAGGGAAGAAACAATTCATCTACTCTCTTGTTAAAGGACATTTGGCTTGTTTCCAAGTTTTGGCTACTATGAATAAAACATAGGAATATCTTTGTACGGAGTCTTTTTTTAAAAAAGATTTTATTTATTTATTCATGAGACACACACACAGAGTCAGATACAGGCAGAGGGAGGGGCCGGCTCCACGCCGGAACCCGATGCGGGACTCAATCCCGGGTCTCCAGGATCAGGCCCCGGGCTGAAGGTGGCGCTAAACCGCTGAGCCACCCAGGCTGCCCCTTGTACAAGTCTTTTGGTAGTTGTTGGATTGCAGAGTATGTAAATGTTCAACTTTAGTAAATGCTGCCCAATAATTTTCTTTTCTTTTTTTTTTTTTTCCCAATAATTTTCAAAGTGATTTGTACCAAGCAGTGATTCCACTGCTTTTTTTCAGTCTATCCACCTAATTTATTGTGTGGGGTTTTTGTTCCCTCAGATGGTATTGTCATTTGTTTCTCATTTTCACTTTCGCTTGGGTAATTTCTAAGAAGGAAATACCACCTTTATTCTATCACTGTCAAACTGCACAACCTCTTTCCTTTTTATTTTTTTCAAAGATTCATTTATTTTAGGGGGGAGGGGTAGGAGAGAGAGAGAATCTCAAGCAGACTCCCTGCTGAGCAGGGAGCCTGGATACGGGGCCTGATCCCATGACCTTGAGATTGTGACCTGAGCTGAAGCCAAGAGTCAGACACTCAACTGACTGTGCCACCCAGGTGCCCTGAATTGCTTTCCCTTTTATTTTATTTCTAAAGATTTTATTTATTTGTTCACAAGAGACACACACACAGAGAGGCAGAGACAAGCAGGCTCCATACAGGGAGCCCAACATGGGACTTGATCCCAGGACTTCAGGATCATGCCCTGGGCCAAAGGCGGTGCTAAACCGCTGAGCCACCTGGGCTGCCCACTGCTTTCCCTCTTATTTTATTTTTAAAGATTTTATTTATTTATTCATGAGAGACACAGAGAGAGGCAGAGACACAAGCAGAGGAAGGAGAAACAGGCTCCATGCAGGAAGCCCGATGTGGGACTTGATCCCAGGACCCTGGGATCACTCCCTGAGCCAAAGGCAGATGCTCACCTGCTGAGCCACCCAGGGATCCCCCCTGCTTTCCCTTTTATTTTAATTAATTAATTAATTTATATATATTTTTAAGATTTTATTTATTCATAGAGACAGAGAGAGAGAGAAAGAGAGAGGCAGAGACACAGGCAGAGGGAGAAGCAGGCTCCATGCAGAGAGCCTGACATGGGACTCAATCCAGGGTCTCCAGGATCACGCCCTGGGCTGCAGGTGGCACTAAACTGCTGTGCCACCAGGGCTGCCCTATAAAAAATTTTTAAAATATCTTATTTATTTATGAGACACACAGAGAGAGAGAGAGATTGGCAGAGACACAGGCAGAGGGAGAAGCAGGCTCCATGCGGGGAGCCCAATGTGGGACTCCATCTGGGCACCCCAGGACCACGCCCTGGGCTGAAGACAGATGCCAAACTGCTGAGCCACCCAGGGATCCCCCCTGCTTTCCCTTTTAAAACTTTTTTTTTTTTAATATTTTATTTATTTATGATAGTCACACAGAGAGAGAGAGAGAGAGGCAGAGACACAGGCAGAGGGAGAAGCAGGCCCCATGCACCGGGAGCCCGACATGGGATTCGATCCAGGGTCTCCCGGATCGCGCCCTGGGCCAAAGGCAGGCGCCAAACCGCTGCGCCACCCAGGGATCCCTGCTTTCCCTTTTAAATGCAAGGGAGGTTTAACATTAAAACACACAAACACACACACACATAATAATTAACGTAATTCACCATATTATCAAACTAATAACTAAAAACTATGTGTGATCATTTCAACAGATGCAGAAAAGGCATTTCACAAAATCCAACATTCATTCCTGATTAAAAATAGGACACAACTCTTAGCAACCTAGAAATAGAAGGAAACGTCAACTGTATAGAGGGCATCTGTGACAAATAGGAGCACCTTGCTGGCTTCGTTAGTGGAGCATATAACTCTTGATCTCAGCGTTGTCAGTTTGAGCCCCACATTGGGTATAGAGATTACTTAAAAATCAGATCTTAATAAAGAAAAATAGCTAATCTCACACTTGGTGAAAAAAACTGAATATTTTCCCCTTAAGATTAGGAAAAAAGTATGTCTGTTCTTACCACTTCAATTCAACATTGTATTAGATGTCTTAGCCAGTGCAATAAGGCAAGAAATATAAATAGAAAGCATACCGATTGAAAAGCAAGAAGCGAAGCTATCTTTATTTGTAAACAAGACTGCCTATGTATAGAATCCAATGGAACCTGTAAAAAAGCTACTAGAATAAGAGAATTTAGCAAAGTAACTAATAAGTACGTGATCACCATTATAATACACGATCCATACAAATAAATCAACTGGATTTCTCTGTATTAGCAATGAATGATCAGAAATAGAAATTTTATTTTATTTTTTTTTTTTTTTTTTTTTTTTTTTTTAAATTTTTTTATTTATTTATGATAGGCACACAGTGAGAGAGAGAGAGAGGCAGAGACACAGGCAGAGGGAGAAGCAGGCTCCATGCACCGGGAGCCTGATGTGGGATTTGATCCTGGGTCTCCAGGATCGCGCCCTGGGCCAAAGGCAGGCGCTAAACCGCTGCGCCACCCAGGGATCCCAGAAATAGAAATTTTAAAAAGCAGCATCATTTAAAAAAATAGCACTTCGAGGTAAATCTGGCAAAAGATGTGAAAGATTTATACATTGGTAACTACAAAATGTTGCTCTTGAGAGATATTAAGAAGACCTAAATAATGGAGAGATATATCTTGTTCATGAGATGGATGACTCAGTATTGCTAAGATGTTAATTTTTCCCAAAATTTAATCTATGTATTCAATACAATCACAATAAAAATCCAAGCATTTCTGTAGAAATAAGCTGATTTAAAAGTTCATACAGAAGGGGTGGCTGGGTGGGACAGTCAGTTAAGTGTCCAGCTCTTGGAATCCCTGGGTGGCTCAGTGGTTTAGCACCTGCCTTTAGCCCAGGGTGTGATCCTGAGTCCCAGGATCGAGTCACACATTAGGCTCCCTGCATAGAGCCTGCTTCTCCCTCTGCCTGTGTCTTTGCCTCTCTCTGTGTGTGTCTCTCATGAATAAATAGATAAAATCTTAAAAAAAAAAAAAAGTGTCCAGCTCTAGGCTTCAGCTCAGACTGTGATCTCAGGGTAGTAGGATCTAGCCCTGTGTCAGGCTCCATGCTCAGGGTGGAGTCTGCTTAAGACTCTCTCTGCCTGAAAAGAGAAAAAAGGTGGGGAGGGCAGCCCTGGTGGCTCAGCGATTTAGCGCCACCTTCAGCCCAGGGTGTGATCCTGGAGACCTGGGATTGAGTCCCAAGTCGGGCTCCCTGCAGGGAGCCTGCTTCTCCCTCTGCCTGTGTCTGTGCCTCTCTCTGTCTCTCATGAATAAATAAATAAAATATTTTTAAAAAGACTCTCTCTGCCTGTGCCCCCTGCTCATGTGCTCTTTCTCCCAAATAAATAAATAACCTTAAAAAATACAGAAATGTAAAGGATCTAGAATAGCCAAAATAATTTTGATAAAGAAGAACAAAGAAGACAAACACTACATGATTTCCAGACTTATAAAGCTGTAATAATCAAAAGAGTGATACTGGCATAAAGATAGACAAATAGCTCAATGGAACAGAATATGGAGACCAGAAATAGATCTATATATATATGTACAAGAGATTTTCAACAAAGGTACAAACACAATTTAGTGAAGAAATGATAGTCTTCAACAAATAGTGTTGGAATCATTGGATGTCCATATGCAAAAAAAAAATTTAATCACCTTGAACTATATATAAAAATTAATTCAAAATAGATCACAGGGGATCCCTGGGTGGCGCAGCGGTTTAGCGCCTGCCTTTGGCCCAGGGCGTGATCCTGGAGACCTGGGATTGAATCCCACATCGGGCTCCCGGTGCATGGAGCCTGCTTCTCCCTCCTCCTGTGTCTCTGCCTCTCTCTCATCTCTCTCTGTGTGACTATCATAAAAATATATATATATATGTATATATATATATATTTAAAAAAAAAAAACAAAACAAAAAACAAAATAGATCACAGACCTAAACGTAAAACCCCAAACCATAAACCTTCTAGAAGAAAACATACAGGAAAATACTTGTGACTCTGAGTTAGGCAGAGTCCATTAAAGAAAAAGTAAACTACCCCTGATCAAAATTAAATTGTCTATTCTTCAAAAGACACTGCTAAGAAAAAGACAAGCCATGGAAGGAAAAAGTATTGGCAAACTATACACCTCATAAAGTATTTGAGTCCAGAATAAAAAGTTCTCAAAGCCCAATAATAAGGGTTTTTTGTTTTTGTTTTTGTTTTTTTTATAAAAGGGATGGGGAGAGAGGAAAAACAAACAATTTGAAAAGAAACAAAACAAAGAAGATAAATAGATCACTAATTAGCACAGAGGAAAAGATGTTCAACTTCATTGGTCATTATGCAAATGCAAAGTAAACTACCCACCTATTGTAATAGCTAGTATTAGAGTAGTATCAAGTGTTGATGAGGACATGGAGGAACAGATCCCTCATACCCTGCTAGCATGAATATAAAATGGGACAACCATTGTGGAAGAATGCTTGTCAGTTTCTTTAAAAGTTAAATATACATCCAACATATGATCTAGCCATTTTTTCTAAATATGGGAAATGAAAACATATGTCCATACAAAGATTTATAAATAAATGTTCATACCAATTTTATTTGCAATGGGCAAAAACTAAAAATACCTCAAATTCCATCAACAGGTGGACAAATATTGGTACGGCCACACAATAGACTACTACTTAGCTGTTAAAAAGAACGAGCTATGATACACATGACATGCATTTCCACATTCTATCCCACTAATTAGGTTGCGTGAAAGAAGCCAGGTTAAAAAAAAAAAAAAAGTACCTATTGAGGGGCACCTGAGAGGCTCAGTCAGCTAAGCATCAGCCTTTGGCTCATGCATGATCTCAGAGTCCTGGGATCAAGCCCTATGTTGGGCTCTCTGCTCAATGGGGAGCCTGCTTCTGCTTCTCCCTCTTGCTCTTTCTCTGTGCTCTCTCTCAAATAAATTAAAAAAAAAAAGAGGACCTATCAAATGGTTCTATGTAGAATTCTGGAAAATGCAAACTGGTCTATAGTAACAGAAAGCAGACCAGTATCAATGGTTCCTTAATGTTGGAAGTAGAGAGATGTGAGGAAGTTGTGGGGAGAGAACAAGGGGGAGGGTCTACAAGGAGGTAGAAAAATAAATTTCATTGTCTTGACTGTGATGGTTTCATGAATGTATATATGTCAACATTTATTAAATTGTACATTTGAAATAAATGCAGTTTATTGAGTTACATCTCAATAAAGCAGGTTTTTTTTTTGTTTTTTTGTTTGTTTGTTTGTTTGTTTTTTTTAAAGCATAGGTCCATGGGATCCCTGGGTGGCGCAGCGGTTTGGCACCTGCCTTTGGCCCAGGGCGCGATCCTGGAGACCCGGGATCGAGTCCCACGTCGGGCTGCCGGTGCATGGAGCCTGCTTCTCCCTCTGCCTGTGTCTCTGCCTCTGTGTGTGTGTGTGTGTGTGTGTGTGTGTGTGACTATCATAAATAAAAAAAATAAAATAAAATTTAAAATAAAAAAAATAAAGCATAGGTCCACTTTCTTGTAGTCAGTTTCTTTCACCAACATACATGGTGGAGGTACTTAAACACTAAAACGAACTCAACAGAATCTATGCAAGAAGCTGGACAATGTAACAGAAGGCAAGTTATCTGCTTTTGTTGGGAAACTTCCAGTTTGGTTAAAATGTTTTGAAAATTTTTTCCACTAATTTTCTCTTCTCAAAAGACTTATTTTCCTTGGAAAATAAAGGCTGGCATTACACCTGAAGTGCTCATGCATCTTTTCATACTTTCAGGACTATCTTGGTATGGCAAAGGAAAAGATATGGGACCAAGATTCCAGGGGTTCCTGCGTGGAACCCCTGGAATCAGTCAGCTGATCAAGCATCTGACTTTTTTTTTTTTTTTAAGATTTATTTATTTATTCATGAGAGACACAGACTGAGAGAGAGAGAGGCAGGGACACAGGCAGAGAGAGAAGGAGGCTCCTCGCAGGGAGCCTGATTCAGGACTCAATCCCTGATCCTAGGATCATGACCTGAGCTGACAGCAAGCGCCCAACCGCTGAGCCACCCAGGCATCCTAAGCATCTGACTCCTTTTTTTTTTTTTTTTTTTTTTTTAAGATTTACTTATTTATTCAGTCAGAGAGAGCGAGAGAGAGGCAGAGACACAGGCAGAGGGAGAAGCAGGCTCCATGCAGGAAGCCCGATGCGGCACTCCATCCCGGGTCTCCAGGACCACACCCCGTGCTGCAGGCGGCGCTAAACCACTGCGCCACCAGGGCTGCCCCCAAGCATCTGACTCTTGATGTTAGCTTGGGTCATAATCTCAGGGTGGTGGGATCCAGCACTGTTGGGCTCTGCGCTCAGCAGAGATTCTCTCCCTCTCCCTCTGCCCCTCCCCCTGCTCTCTTTCTAAATATATAAAAGCTTTACAAAACAAAACAAAACAAAAGATCCCATAAAAAACACACACCAAGATTCCATGAATGAGAGAGAGTCTAGGGGTGCCTGGGTGGCTCAGCTGTTGAGGGTCTGCCTTTGGCTCAGGGCATCATCCTGGCTTCCCCGGGATTGGGTCCCACATCGGGGTCCTTGCATGGAGCCTTTTTTTCCTCCCTCTGCCTGTGTCTCTGACTTTTTCTGTGTCTCTCATAAATAAATAAATAAATAAATAAATAAATAAATAAATAAATAAATAAGATCTTTAAAAAAAAAAAGGAGGGAGTCTATGTAGATTGTCTTATTAAACGATTTGTCACTGGTCAAATATGAATGGTTTTTGAGACAATAAGGTTTGAGTTCTGTCATGCTTAACTAGCAAGTAGTGTGACTTCATACTGGGGAAACGTAAGATTCTTACCTTTTTTTTTTTTTTTTTGCTTCACTTTTTTTTTTTAATTAATTTATTTATTTTTTATTGGTGTTCAATTTACTAACATACAGAATAACCCCCAGTGCCCGTCACCCATTCACTCCCACCCCCCGCCCTCCTCCCCTTCCAACACCCCTAGTTCGTTTCCCAGAGTTAGCAGTCTTTACGTTCTGTGATTCTTACCATTTTTATTTTTTATTTTATTATTTTTTAAAATTTTTTTTAAATTTTTATTTATTTATGATAGTCACAGAGAGACAGAGAGAGAGGCAGAGACATAGGCAGAGGGAGAAGCAGGCTCCATGCACCAGGAGCCCGATGTGGGACTCGATCCCGGGTCTCCAGGATCACGCCCTGGGCCAAAGGCAGGCGCCAAACCCTGCGCCACCCAGGGATCCCTTTTTTAAATTTTTTTTTAAATTTTTATTTATTTATGATAGTCACAGAGAGAGAGAGAGAGAGAGGTAGAGACATAGGCAGACGGAGAAGCAGGCTCCATGCACCAGGAGCCCGTATTTTATTATTTTTTAAAAAGATTTTATTTATTTATTCATGAGAGACACACAGAGAGAGGCAGAGACACAGGCAGAGGGAGAAGCAGGCTCCATGAAGGGAGCCCAATGTGGGACTTGATCCCAGGACTCCAGGATCATGCCCTGGGCTGAAGGCAGGCGCTAAACTGCTGAGCCACCCAGGGATCCCCGATTCTTACCATTTTTACATTTCAAAACAAAGACCAGAGAACAATGTAAATGTATATAACGATATGTATGGCTATTTATTTTTCCCAGTCATAACCAAATAAAATCTATGAGAGAGAAGTGTCTTGTACTATACGCTTATATGACCAAGTGAAAAGAAAATAACTTGGGGTGCTTGGGTGGCTTGGTTGGTTAAGTGTCTGCCTTTGGCTCAGGTCAGGATCCTGGAGTCCCAGGACTGAGCTGCACACTGGGCTCCCTGCTCAGTGGGGAGTCTGCTTCTCCCTCTGCCCCTTACCCCACTCATGCCTGCTCACTCTCTCACTTGTTCTTTCTCTGTCAAATAGATAAACAAAACCTTTTTTAAAAAAAGAAAAAAGAAAATTTATCTCCATTCTGCTCTTGTAATAGATTTCAAATCTATGTTGGGAAACTGGAAAAAAAGTTAGGAAACCCCCCATGGGCAATAGGAGCCACATAGCAAAATGTGGTGCTGGCAAGTGCAGAAGTAGAATGATGAGGATATGGAGCACACTCAACAGTCTCAAGGCTTCTTACAGACTGAGAGTTCCAGAACTAGGATGGGTCTTGAAGCGGGTAGAAAAGACTAAGGAAAGGCTGGTAGAGGAGGTAAGAGGAGTTTTTACAGAGCATGATGGTCAGCAACGGAGAGGGCTGGGTGAGGTCGGGTAACTCATATTACTTTCTTCTGTCAATCAGTCCAGGTGGACAGTTTTCTCCAGCAACAACGAGAAGCTCCAGTCAGAGATGCAAAAGTGTTCAGACAGAAAAGGGTTTTGAGGAAAGGTAGAAAAGAGTGAACAAGGGGTGGGCAAACTGATGCGCTGAAGAGGGCTGGTCCAAGGCTGGGTTTTTGCTAACAAAAAGAAATAGTTATTTGCAACAACAAATCTAAAGTCTTAACTCCTTAACAAAAGGCTTTTTTTTTTTTTCCATTTTTGTATGTTCCCTTTCACTTTTTGTCTATATGAAAGAAAACAAGCTTGTCTCTTGATTTTCAACTACTCTGTCAAGGTTGCTCTCTAAAGGGTTTTATTAACTCATAATGTCTGTACCAGTTTCCCCAGCACTAGTGTGTCAATTTAATAGCTTCCTTTCATTTACACTTGGTTGATTGCTAACAACGATCAACACTTTTCTGATCTGCTATTTCACCTCCTTTTGCATGAGACATGATATCCCTTGCCAAGTTAAAATTTTAGTAACAATTATGGAAACTCAATACAAGAAATCTGCATCCCTCTTTTCCCTCCAATTCTACTTCAAGATGATTTATTGAGTCTCACGTTCCCCCATTTTTCTGCCCCACACCTACCAGCCTACTGCCATGTTCCATCCCCCACTCCATGGTCAGGCCCACACTCTACCTGAGGCTGAATAAGTAGAGTCACAAACCTACGGCCAACACCCTTTGCCAAAGCTGAAACCTTGTACTCTCTTAACAGAGTTTGGCACAGCCTCTTACCACCCCCACCTTAGAATTCTCCCTCAGCTCCCCCTCTACTCCCACCCCACGCCCTAACCAAAGTTGGTCTATGTTCAGTTTGCTCTCATTGCACATTACGTCTGTTAAATAATGGATTTCTTTTTTTTTTTTTAAGATTTTATTTATTTATTCATGATAGAGAGAGAGAGAGAGGCAGAGACACAGGCAGAGGGAGAAGCAGGCTCCATGCACCGGAAGCCCGATGTGGGATTCGATCCCGGGTCTCCAGGATCGCGCCCTGGGCCAAAGGCAGGCGCCAAACCGCTGCGCTACTCAGGGGTCCCAAATAATGGATTTCTAATCAGTCTTCCACTTGAGTTTGGAAGCTTGTTTACTTCCAACCACTTAATGACTGTCCATCATGTGCTAAGAGTTGTGCAAATAACTAAAGTACATGTATATGTCCAGAAATACATGGATGTTGAGTGTATACCTACATGCAGGGGGCTGGGAAACAGAAATGAGAAATAGCCAGATCCAAAACTCCAAATGAAATACTAACAGTTTCGGGATCCCTGGGTGGCTCAGCGGTTTAGCGCTGCACCTTCTGCTCAGGGTGTGATCCTGGAGTCCTGAAATTGAGTCCTGCATCGGGCTCTCTGCATGGAGCCTGCTTCTCCTTCTGCCTATGTCTCTGCCCCTCTCTGTGTGTGTGTGTGTCTCTCATGAATAAATAAATAAATCTTAAAAAAAAAAAAGAAAAAAAGAAATACTAACAGTTTCAACTCAGCCCCTGCTATTTTCCAATCCCAAAGAGCAGTAGACAACATGGGACACACCTGTGTTCTGTCTGGTAAGGGTGGAAATGAGGGTGTGAGACAGCAAAAGGACAAATTCAATGATTTTTAAATAGTGTGAGGTGAAAGGGTCAAGGCTGGAGAGGGCCCAGAGGCAGCTCCCCAGCTCTTCAGATCATGGTTTGGGATACCCATCCCCGCACACAGGAAGATGCCACTCTGTTCTTCCATGCCTTTATTAGTGACAGCAATGGACAAGAACAATGCCAGGCATAACAGACACCCTGACCCAGTGCTGGCGGTGACAAGCAGGCCCTGTAGGGCCAATGGCACATCTAGCCCCAGTCCAAGATCCAGTCTACCCAGGCCAGGTCCCCGAATGGGCAGGAGGCTGTCTGTCCAGTTTGTTTGTGTGGATCAGTCTGTCTGAGTGTCTAAGCCGCTGCCTGCAGGGCCCCCCCATCCTCGGCACGTGGTACGGGCTGTTGGGAGCACAGCGTGGCATCCCCCGGTGGACCACTGGGCCCCGGTGCTGACCGTGGGGGATAGGGCCAGGGACTGGAGGTGGCAGGGGGCCAGGCACAAAGTTCACTCCAGGGCCACATCCTACAAAAGAACCAGCCATTATCAGAAAGTGGGCTTGTGGACAGGTGGGCCCAGTTCTGTTTCTGGGCAGATTTAGTCTTCCAGGGTGAGCTTTTCTGGGCTTGTTTTCCCATCTACAAAATGGCAATACCACCTCCCCTGCCTCCAAACCAGCAGACTGGGACAGTGAGTTGACTAACAAGTCTACAGATGCTGTTCTACATCCAGTGGCAACTGAACCCAATCATGAGGGCACAGGGAGCTATCCAACTCCTCTCAGTTCACCTGGGCACAGGAGGGTAGGCTGGGAGAGGTGGGAGAAGGGGCTGCGGAGGCACCTACCTAAGTGAGATGACATCGAGAAGTCTTCTGTTGAATTATAATTGAAGAATTCGTGGGGTGGGAAGGGCTGGCCTGGGAAAAAAGGGGTGTCCTGGGGCAGGGGTGGAAACAGGGGAGGTGGCGAGGGCTGAGGAATGGGGTAGGGGAAAGGCATGGGAGGGGGCAAAGGAGAGGGCTGGGGTGGGGGCAAGGCCAGCTGCTCCCCGAAGTCTGGGGGCTGCCCATGGTTCCCCTGGAACGGATGATCCAGCTCTGGCCAGTCCTCAATCCAGGGGTCTAAGAATGGGATGGTTGGTTGTTTTAGGACTGAGAGCCAGGCTGCCCATAATCCTGGTTGTCCAACTCCTAAACCTCTCTTCCCTCCTCTCAGAGAAGAGGGCCACTGGGCAGGGGCACCCTCTGTTTCCTACCGTCTTCCTCATTTGCTCATTGCAGGCCAAGCCCAGGGTACATTCCTTCTTCCTTGCCTTTCTCAAAGTCACAGATTTGTCTTTGCTCTGACCTCATTCTCCCCTCCAGAACCTTCTTCCTTTGTATGCCCAGCTCCTGTATCTGTAGCTCTTTTCCTCTCCCTGCTCCTCCCCACAGACCAACAAATGAGCCTAAGAAGTCTTCTCTCTGGACAACATGAGACCCTGCCACTCTCTTCTCCCAGCAGTTCATGCCTTCTAAGCTTCCACAAGAAATAGTTCTCATTCCCTCATCAACTGCTCCTGCCTCTAAACCTTAATCCGATTCTTCAGTACTTTTTCGATTAAATGTAACCACTTCCTCTCTTCCTGACAGTCTCGTGAAATGGCCAATAACCTCTGCCCTCCCTGAAAGTGCCTCTGCCCTAAAGTCCTTTTGTTTCCTCCATCAGCCCCTCTTCCCTTCCAGCTCCACCGCACAGCCCGGGTTCTGCTCTCTCCTTCACAGTTCACACTCCTACCTTCAGCGGGGCCCTGCGGACTCCAAATCCATTGCACATTTCCACACCTTAGAGGTCTGCTTGGACCTAATTCACCAGTCACGTCCTCCTACCCAACTCTTCCTTTTCACATTCCTATTTCTGGACCTCCAAACTAGGTTCAGAAGACCTAAGCTATCCTTATAACCATTAACCCACAAACTATCCTTATAACCATTAGAGCATCCCTCCCTTTGCTGGAGACTGGTTCTCATCTAAAAAACAAGGAAACTGAATCATTACATAACCAAAGACCTAAAGCACCTTCCCAATGCTCCAACTCTTGGCTACCAAATCCTAGTTTACCTCTATAGCATTCCTGGCCTTTCTGTGCCCTTATACCCTCTACTGCTGTTACAAACAGCCTTCTAATACGACTTGTGTCCCCAACTCAACAAACACTATACTGGAGGTACGATGGACACGGCAATTGTGCTAGACACCAGGGCCGAAAGAGATGAGCTGGGAACAAGGTAAGAACCTTGCCCTATGAGGACATGATCCAGGGGGAAAGCAGACATGGAGACAATCAGCTACCATGTTCCTTTTGAGAGCAGGCAGAAACTGAGAGGCTTGACAGCACCAGCTGAGGGGCTTCTTTGCTTCTGCAACATGCATGATTGTCTGTCCTCCATTTCTGTCTTTCCACTCCCCACCTCCATCCCTAGCTAGAAGTCCCCCTATTTCTTTCCTATTCATCTGTGGGATAAGGATCTTTTGACACACTGCCTTATATGCTCAAAACTTACATAAATTCATTCACATACAAAAACAACCACATGCCAGACCATATAGAACCAGAACCTGGATAAAAATGTTGCTCCTATGATCTCACTCTCCCCAGGCGATGAGAAAGGCACACTCAGGGGTCACAGGCATCCTTCAAGAGGCCTCTACTCCCCGAGTACCTCTGTCCTATTCTGAGTCCTATGCTCGAAGAACCCCCTCTGCATCATTAGCCTACACCCTTGTGGGAGGGCTTACCAGAGGGATAGTCACGCTTGGGCAACTCCACGCCCCAGGCATCGGCCACGTGAGTCAGAAGCAAGTGTGAGAGGTGGCGGTGGGCATGCTGGTCCCAGTGGACACCGTCCCGGTGACGGTGCTGTACCGCATGCCGAAAATGAAAGTGGAGGTCCAGGACATCAAAGCAGTGGTCTCCGGCCAGCGTTGCACTGTAGAAGTTCCCTTCAACCACATCCCGGCGCAGAGACCCTGCCAGGGGCTGGAGCTGAGTAAGAAAGTGCAACATCTAAGAGCCACAAAATGAAGCATGGTCCGGAGGAAAGGCCCTCTATCTACCAGTCAGCTGCCTCCTCCCCCATCCTCAACCACCTCAGTCACTTGCCTCTGGCAGAAGGAAACCCCCAGTGACGCGCTCCCCCAAGGGCATGGCCATGTTCCACACCAGCAGGCAAGAGTCTGGCAACACCTGGTCCATGCGCACAAACACCCGCTCCAGGTTCTCTCGGTAACTCTCCATTGAGCAGCGGCCATACCTATTGGACGGTACACAAGGTGGGTAAAAGCACAGGGCGGATAGCCTTTGAGCCACACCTCCACCCCCAACCAGTATTTCCCTCTCCCCCCGCCCCAACCTGGAGAGATCCCAGAGGCAGGAGTTGATGATCACCAGGTCCGGGGCAGGCCCATATGTCAGCTCCTCCAGGACGCCCTCGAGGTACTCGGAGTAAACGCGGGTGAGGAAGTAGAAGCGCACAAGGTGGTGGCCAGAACCCGAGCAGAACTGCCGGACCTCCCGGTACTGCGTCCCGTTGTGTAGCTCGCCCAGCTGACCCCCAGCCACCAGCTGGTCCTGTTCAAAGCTCAGCTCCCCCTGCCCACCCCCCCACCCAGCTGGTCAGACCCATGCCAGGGAGGAAGACCCTGCCAGGACAGGGTCTTTGCCCCACCCACCACTGGCATGACTACCAAACTTCCCTCACCTTGGCTTTCAGCTGGGCAGCCGTGAGCAGTGAGTCCCTTTGGAGCAAGAGCACCAGGTCCTTGTACACAGCCCGCTGGACTGCAGGGAGATAGAGATCCTGAGGCTAAAACAGACCTCAACCCTCGCCCACCCCAGCTCCTCCCAAGTCCAGGCCTCCCATCTTCCCAAAGCTAGGGCTGCTCAACACCACCTCTGTGGAAGCTCATCACAGAGGCTGGAAAAAAAGGTGAGCTAAAAAATACCCCAGGACTACCTCTGCTTCTGGCCCTGCACCACCAACTGGTACAAAGTGGCCCAAGATCACCTGGCAGAGTAAGTCGCCCAAGTCACCCAGGAGACAGACAACAGAATCCATTGCTCCCATGAAGGAAAGCATGGGAGACTGTCAGGGAGAAAAATGCTGAGCAAGGATGGGGTGAAAAATGTGACAGACTACATCTGCCAAGACACCTGTGGAAGGTGCATGGGGAAATAAACAGAAAACCTACTGGACTGGAACAGACTAGGGGTGAGAAAGGAAATTTGGGATGGTGAAAACAGACTGAAGGTGCGGGGCCAGGTACTGCGATCCTAGAGGAGCACTCACTTGAGTCCCCTAAGATGACCACGAACTTGTTGTGTAGCAGCTGCTGGACTTCTGAGGCCTGGAAGTGGACCATGGCGCTTCGCAGGCGGAGGCGCGGCTCCTCGTTCTCCAGACAGAAGACCATGCCTCCGCCGCCAAAGACAGGCTGCGGGAAAAGGCTACTAAGCCGCGCGCGGGCGGGGACTCAGGACAGGTCGGCCCCAGGGCCCGCCCCGGGATAAATGAGAGGTGCACCGGCCCCTCCGTGGCTGCTCAGGGCTACGGAGGCGAGGTGGCGGCGGCACAGTACGACCCATGGTGGCGCCTGCCTCGGTCCCATTTGGTGCCGGAGGCGGGGGGTCGCCGGCCCCGAGGCACTTCCCGCGCGGCACCGCCCTGCGTCCCGCCACGTGCCCGCCGCCGCCCCGCGCATGCGCGCCCGCCCGCTCGCGCCAATTACCGAGTCCCGGGGCTCCGCGCGGTTCACTCGTGCCCGGGGCAGGCCCGCGCAGCGCGCGCCTCGCCCGCGGAGGGCTTCAGGCCTAGCCTCATGTTCCCGTGCCCCGGGAGGCCACTCGGTTCTGCGCAGCCCGCGCCCGGCAGAACCCGTGCGTCCCGGTTAGCCGTCGGTGCGCAGCCCAGAGCCCAACGCTCTCCATGCGTGCGTCGCAGCGGCCCCGACGGCGCCTCGAGCCTCGGCGCCCCGGGCGGCGACGCTCACAGCTTCCACTTCCGGTCACCCATGTCCCGCCCTGCGCGACCCCCGGCGCCGGGGGCGACAGGAAGGCGGCGGGGGAGGCCGCGGCGGGGGACCGGAGCCGGGGGGCCGGAGCCGGGGCCCGGCCCACCCCGGCGGGCACCGGGCCCGGGTGTGGGCGGGGGGGCGGCGACGGCCGAGTACAGTTGCCCACAGTGGTGATGGCCGTGGCGGCAGCCTCGCCACGTGACCCGGACGGGCGGAAGCGGAAGTGCCGGCCCGGAGCCCGTGCTAGGCGGGTGTCCCCTCGGCGCTGCTCAGCCGCCGCCTGCACCAGCCATGGACTGCTACACGGCAAACTGGAACCCGCTCGGGGACTCTGCCTTTTACCGGTGAGCTTCCCCCGCCTCCCGCCCACGGCCCGTCTTACCTCGCTGGCCCACCGACTCGAGTCTCCGGGCGGAGCCGGCGGCGCGCGCCCCCGACACTGTGGGCGCTGGGGTCCGCCCCTCGCCGGCTCTTCCCCGGCGTCTACCACTTAACGTACAGCCGCCTAATGTCCAGGGGCCGGGCCTTCCCCGGCTCCAGAAAGGAAACTGAGGCAAGCACCGAGGTCACACGAGTAGGGGCAGAGCGCGAGACTGAAACCCAGATCTGTCAGCCTCCGAAAGGCTCAGATCACGTTGAGGGAGAAGGCCTGCGGGTGACAGCGAGTGTCCAGTCTTCTGTGGGGAAGTGCTGCCAAAGTTGGACTACAGGGGCGCTCCGCGGGGGGCGGGATCGCGCGGCGGGCGGGGTAACAGCAAACCAAGGCTGAGAGAAGGGGGGCGAATCCAGGGGCAGCGCAAGTGAGGACCCTCCGCCAGGGGTAGGCCTCTCACGGGAGTCGTAGGGTCCTAGCCTGTTGATCCGAAGTGTAAACCGATCACGTCATTAGCCTGATAAGGATTTTTCAGTGGCGTCGCTTCTTTGTAGGATAAAATACAAATTCCTTCTGTTGGAACACCTGAAAGTCAGCCTCTATTTGCACCTCCGTCTGCCCCCTCCTACCGAAGTTTTGTATTCCAGTTGCACAGAATTACAGGACCTCAATCAATACACCATGGTATTTCATGGCTCCTCGTGTTTGCAACCAGTCTTGCCCACTTTTTCTCACTGGGGAATTTTTTGTTCCTCTTTCAGGGCTTAGTTCAAGAGTTCTTTCTGAAACCTTCCCTGATTCAATCGCAGTAGAGTCGGCTGGCTTTGGGCCTCACATGGCCCAGTATTACCGTCTGTTATGAATGGCACAGTAGATCAGTATTTGCATAGGTTTCTTCTGCTAAACTAAGTTCCTCGAGGGCCAAGATTGTGTTTATCTCTCTATGTCCAATGCATCTTTAGAACAGTGCCTGTTCCATAGTAGTTGCCCAGTAAAGTTTGGACACACTAGGTACTTTAGGAACATCCCTTATAAAAAATAAAAAAGAAAAAAAGAAAAGAAACATCCCTTATAAGAGAAAGGAGACAAGATATATTATGTATTTCTTAAACTCTTCTTAGAAAAGAGATTGACTTTTTTTTTTTTTAAGATTTTTATTTATTCATGAGAGACACAGAGAGCGAGACAGAGACACAGGCAGAAGGAGAAGCAGGCCCCATGCAGGGAGCCCAATGTGGGACTCGATCCTGGGACCCTGGGATCATGCCCTGGGCTGAAGGCAGATGCTCAACTGCTGAGCTACCCAGGCATTCTGAGATTGACTATTTTAGTAGGGGTTGGGCCAGGTAACATATAAACACAAACATTTTTTTTAAGATTTATTTTTAAGTAATTTTTAAAAAAGATTTTATTTATTTATTCATGAGAAACATACAGAGAGAGAGAGAGAGAGAGGCAGAGACACAGGCAGAAGGAGAAGCAGGCCCCATGCAGGGAGGCCGACGTGGGACTCAATCCCGGGACTCCAGGATCATGCCCTGGGCCAAAGGCAGGCGCTCAACCACTCACTGAGCCATTCCTTTTTAAGTAGTTTCTGTACTCAATGTGGAGCTTGAACTTAACACCCCTGAAGGCAAGAGTTGCATGTTCTACCAACTGAGCCAGTCAGGTGTCCCTAAACATGAACATTTTATTATTATTATTATTATTATTATTATTATTACTATTTATTATTTATCGTGAACATTTTATTTTATTTTTTTATTTTTTAAAGGTTTATTTATTTGTTTATTTATTCAGAGAGAGCGAAAGAGAGGCAGAGACACAGGCAGAGAGAGAAGCAGGCTCCATGCAGGGAGCAGGTCGTGGGACTCCATCCCGGGTCTCCAGGATCACACCCCGGGCTGCAGGGGGCGCTAAACCGCTGCGCCACCGGGGCTGCCCTATCATGAACATTTTAAAATACTGTGATGAGAGGCGCCTGGATGGCTCAGTCCGTTGGGCATCTGACTTTTGGTTTCAGCTCAGGTCGTGATCTTAGGGTTGTGAGGCCAAGCCCTGAGTTGGGCTCCCCACTCAGTGGGACATCTGCCTGAGATTCTCTCCCTCTGCCCCTCTCCTAAAATAAAACTAAAATAAAAACTAAATAAAACTAAATACATCCTTAAAAAATTGTGGTTAAGAAAAATTGTGGTTAAATATATGTAACATAAAATTTACTACCTTAATCATTCTAACAGTTCAGTAGTGTTAAGTATATTCATGTTGTGCAATGAAATCTCCAGAATTTTTTCATCTCACAAAATTGAAACTCTATATCCATTAAATAATAGACTCCCCACTTTCCCCCCTCCTCTAGACCTGGTAGCTACCATCCTGTTTTCTGTTTCTATGAGTCTGACTACTATAGATAGCCCATGTAAGTGGAATCATTCAGTATTTGCCTTTTTGTGACTGGCTTATTTCACTTAGCATACTGTCCTCAAGGCTTGTCCATATTGTAGCCTGTGTCAAAATTTCATTCCTTCTTAAGGCTGAATAATATTTTATTGTATGTATATAACACTATTTATGCATTCATCTATCAGTGGATACTTGGGTTACTTTTATTTCATGACTGTTGTGAATAATGCTGCTCTGAACATGGGTGTACAAATGTCCCTTTGAGACTATTTTCAGTCCTTTTGGATATATACCCTGAATAGAATTGCTGGATCACATGTAATTCTGTGTTTATTTTTTTGAAGAACCATCAGGCTATTTTCCATGGCAGCTACACCATTCTACGTTTCTAGCAACAAGGTACAGAAGTTCGTCAGTAGTACTTATTTTTATTTTTTAAAGATTTTATTTTTAAGTAATGTCTACATCCAATGTGGGGCTCAAACTCACAACTCTGAGATCAAGAGTTGCATGTTTCGGGCAGCCCAGGTGGCTTGGCGGTTTAGCGCTGCCTTCAGCCCAGGGCCGGATCCTGGAGATTCGGGATCAAGTCCCACGTCGGGCTCCCTGCGTGGAGCCTGCTTCTCCCTCAGCCTGTGTCTCTGCCTCTCTCTCTCCCTCTTTGTGTATCTGTCATGAATAAATAAATAAAACCTTTAAAAAAAAAAAGAAGAGTTACATGTTTCACCAGCTGAGCCAGCAGGAGCCCCAGGAGTACTTATTTTTGAGGCAAATTGGGAGTCAGTTTCAGGGGTGAATTGATTTCAGGGGATTTCAGGGGTGACCATGGGCTTTCCTGGGCCTGAGGATATTGGAATAGATTATTTCCCAAGGCTAGATCTGATGTGCCTCTTCCTCCCCAGTGGTCCAGTAGTTCAGCCTGGACCATAGAGGCAAAGGCTGGAGATCATCAATTTTCACACAGGTGTTCTGACACTGTGGTGGGGCATACTGTTCCACAAGCTCAGCTGCATAGCCACAGGGATTTCTTTATTGTTTCCTGGAGGGGGCTGGAACTGAGGCTATGAGAGGTGCAAGGTTTAGTTGCAAGTGGTTTCCTGGTATTAGAATCCAGGGTTGTTTACTGCTGCTGAGATTTCCACTTCTCAGTCCTGGGTGTAGAGGAGAAAGGTGTAACTGGCCTTCTCATTGAAGGTATGACTGTCCTTACAAAAGTCCAGACCCCTAGGCTCTTCTGAGAAGCTTCCCTCCCTGCTGCCCTTCACTCTGCCTATCCGTATGCCACACCACCCTCTAGGCACAGCTTGAGTCCCCCAACTGTCCCTGAGACACTTTCTTTACTTCAAAGACCTTGGGAGGCAGTCTGTGCTTTGTTGCTCTTCACTCCCTGACCCTTACTCCTATCCCCCTTAGAGGGACTCTGCCTCCTTCCCAGCCAGGTCTGTGTTGCTGCCAACCTCCTCAACCACATCCCTCACTGGCTATTTGATTGGACAGCCTTCTGGGCATCCCAGCTCTTGCCGCTTTCCATACTGACTTAAGTGGCAACCTGGTTTCATGGTTCTATGAGCTCTCTTCAAGTGATTTTATCTACATCAGCCACCCTTCACTCTGCACTTGTGCTCTTTCAGAACTGCTTTGCCTCTGAAAAATTGAATTCAGGCAGCCCCCTATCTGACCATAAGCTACTGTCCTCACTGATACTCTGATACCTCTGGATATACCTGTCCTTCAACCTCGGTGGGATCCCCACCCCTGGAATGCTTTGTTCTCTCATATATGTGTGCAGAGTCCCCTTCTATTTTTTTTTTTTTTTTTTTTTTTAGAGTCCCCTTCTATAAATGTGTCCTTTCCTGTCCAGCTTGGAATACAGGCATAGTCCTTTCAGTTTTTTGCCTTTTCCCTGACAACCTTGTTCCTTTGTCTTTGGTTTCCCTGCCTGGCACAGAGCCACCTCCCAGTGTACCAACCACTCATCATCTCTACCTGTGCCTAGGCTACTGTTAAGTGCTGCCAGGCAGGTTGGGCCTGCAGCAAATCGATGCCCACCAGCCTCAACTGGGCCCTCCTAGTCCTCTTATGGCGGGGTCGGGGGGTCAGCCTACATGTATCACAAGGACTCTTCTTTTCCTTTTAAAAGATTACACAAAGAAACAATTAAAATAATCATAATCTCCTTGGCTCCTCCTCCTAACAGCTGACATCATCTTGTGCTCCTGCGAGAACTGGAAGTCTTTGAGGGCCTAGGCTCCCCCCTACCAAACCTGGCCTGATGAGAGATATCCCCCTGTTTCCCTGTCCTCCCAGAAGCTATATGCCACCCACCCATATCCTTCCTCAGCCACAGTGTTTCTCCAGCTGCTGTTCAGGACCCCTTGCATCAGGATCACCTGAGATGCTGGCTAAGTCATGGTCGTCCTGGTCTTAGCATCCTGCTGGAGCGTCCATGGTCAGACCTACTACTGCATTATCTCTGGGATGGGTCCTAGAAATTTGATCTGTATCTCCCCATCCTAACAAAAAAATAAACTTCCCCCATTCCACAGGTCCCTTCTTCTCACCATATCTTTCTCCTCTACGCTCTAGCCAAAGGTCCAAAGGCCACCATCTATATTTGCTTCTGTTTTCTCTCTTCCTGAAGACCATTTACTCTGGTCTGACAACCCTATTTTTCATGACAATCTGACACTTCAGTGGACAGATCTTAGGCCTCATCTGAGGCCTTCCTAGAACACTTGATAGAGATGAGTCCTCACTTCTTTCTTGGGAATTGAATTTAACCTTTTACCAGGAACATTTTCAGGTATACAACAAAGTAGAAGAGTAGAGTGAATACACAGCATCATCACTTGGGCTTAAAAATTGTTGTTATATTGGAATATTTGCTTCAACACTCTGGAAGTTAAAATATTTTATTAAGAAAAAGTTCAACTATACATAAGCAGTAAGAGCAATTTAATGGACACCCACGTACTCCTCACCTAGTTGCAATAAAGAGCAACACTAATTTTCTTTTCATCTTTCTCTTCCCTCTCTTATACACGCTTTTTTGGGACTATTTAAAAACCGACTCCGGACACATCTTTTTATTTATTTTTTTCGGACACATCTTTTGAATTAAATACTTTTTCTGTTGTATTTTGCTTTTTTAAAAGATTTTATTTATTTGAGAGAGAGCCAAGGGCGGGGGGAGGGGGGGCGCAGGCAAAAGAGGAAGGAGAGAGACAAGCAGACTCTGCATTGACTATGACACGGGGCTGATCCCAAGATTCTGAAATCATGACCTGAGCCAAAACCAAGAGTTGGACGCCCAAGAGAGCCACCCAGGGGTCCCTTTCTGTTGTATTTTAGAGTAAATTATAGGGGTGCCTGGCTGGTTCAGTCTATAGAGCATGCAGCTCTTGATCTCAGGGTCCTAAGTTCCAGCCCCATGTTGTGTGTGGAAATTACTTAAAAGAAAAAGGTATGTTACAGGTATAATGTCAATGTGTATCACTTTTAAAAAATGACATTTTTTCCTATAAAAAGGTAGTCTTGGGCAGCCCGGGTGACTCAATGGTTTAGCACCGTCTTTAGCCCAGGACATGATCCTGGAGACCCGGGATCAAGTCCCATGTCAGGCTCCCTACATGGAGCATGTTTCTCCCTCTGCCTGTGTCTCTGCCTCTCTCTCTCTCTCTCTCTGTCACTTATGAAGAAATAAAATCTTTTAAAAAATAAAATGAATAAAAAGGTAGTCTTTCCTATAAAACTACAATACTATTTCTTTCTTTCTTCCTTTCTTCCTTTCTTTCTTTCTTTTTTACAGTACTATTTCATACCTAATAAAATTAACATTTAAAATCGTCTAACAACCAGTCCTTATTCAGCCTTCTCCAGTTGTCTTCAAAGGGTCTTTTTATAACCAGTTTGTTCAAACCAAGACCCAAACTAGAATTACTCGTTTGCTTACCTCTCTTAATTCTTTTGTAAACTTTTTTTTTTTAAGATTTTTATTTATTTGTTCATGAGAGACAGAGAGAGATGCAGAGACATAGGCAGAGGGAGAAGCAGGTTTCCGCAGAGAGCCTGCCTGTGGGACTCAATCTCAGGATCCTGGGAACACAACCTGAGCCAAAGACAGATGGCCAATCACTGAGCCACCCAGGTGCCCTGAGTGTTTTGTAAATTTGAATGTTATTATCCCCACTCCCACCCTTATCTTTTATTTTCATGACATTGACTTGTGTGGTTTGTTGTGTTGTTTTTTGTTTTGTTTTCTGTTTTTTTTTTTAGATTTTATTTATTTATTCATGAGAGACACAGAGAGGCAGAGACGTAGGCAGAGGGATAGGCAGGCTTCATGCAGGGAGCCCGATACAGGACTTGATCCCGGGACCCCGGGATCATACCCTGAGCCAAAGGCATGCTCAACCGCTGAGCCACCCAGGCGTTCCAACATTGACTTGTTTAAGAGACCAAATCACTTTCTGGATTTGTCCCATTGTTTCCCTGTGGTGCCTTTGAACTTTATTCTCTGTCATATCCTGTATTTCCTGAAACTGTGTTTTAGATCTAGAGGCTTGAATAGATTCAGGGTTGAACTTTTTGGCAGAACCGTTTCATAGGTGATGCTGTGGTATTTATGCAGCATCATATCTTGAAGCATCTTTTTTTTTTTAAAAAAGATTTTATTTATGCATGAGACACACACACAGAGAGGCAGAGACACAGACAGAGGGAGAAGCAGGCTTCCTGTGGGAGTCCAATGTGGGACTCGATCCCAGGGCCCCAGAATCATGACCTGAGCCAAAGGCAAGACGCTCAACCACTGAGACACCCAGGTGCCCACATCATGAAGCATCTTATATCAGATTGTCCACTATGAGCAAAGTTGAGATTGACCAGTGGGTTTGAATGCTAATGGCCACATTCTTCCTTGTCAAGTTATATATAATCAGCTTGCAGGCTGGTACCCCCAGGAATGGTGCCATATTGGGACCAGATACTAGTCTTTACTGTTGCCAGATTAGCTATTCAGCAGTAGTGTTAGCCAGGCCAGCCTCCCCAGAAGGGAGGCTCCCAAGACATGAGATTATCACAGGGTTTTCAAGCAGTGGAAGGCTAGTTTCCGTGGACACAGCAAGGCAAGCTACTTCCACTGTTGCCAATTTTCAGGTTCCAATTCTTTTCCTGATCAATGCTGTTAACTTTTTTTTTTTTTTTTTTTTTTAATTTATTTATGATAGTCACAGAGAGAGAGAGAGAGGCAGAGACACAGGCAGAGGGAGAAGCAGGCTCCATGCACCGGGAGCCCGACGTGGGATTCGATCCCAGGTCTCTAGGATCGCGCCCTGGGCCAAAGGCAGGCGCCAAACCGCTGCGCCACCCAGGGATCCCTGCTGTTAACTTTCACATGAAAAATCGTGTGTTGGTGAATTCAACTATTATAATTTAACAACCCATGCAATTACATTTTGTGTTTGATTTTTAGCAGTAGCAGCTGTGTGGCTATAAGAACTAAGAGATTCTCTTAGGGCTGTTATGGAAGCTTTCTACTTCTCAGAGCCATGTCTTGAGCTGAAAGTTAATGGACCCAAGCTTGTCATTTTCTCTTTGTCCAAGTGCACTCACAATAACCAAGCCCATCCCCCAGCCCTTATAATCATCATTACTACCATATGGTCAGGCACAGAAGTCACTCCAAAGGTGCATGTTTGACTTGGCATTTCACCACAGTAAACTGCAGGCTTGATTAACTGTGATGCCATTGCATGCAGTAGGTGACTAGCATTTGTTTCCCATGACAGGAAGCTCAGTACTGCACTCAGGCCCAAACACACAATCAAACCAATCCCCAAATCACATCTTTAGGGGGCTGTCTTCTGGACCACTCCCTGCCCCCAATTTATATCAGTTTGGGTTCAGTCGGGAGACTTAACCTGAGAAAGTTTGGTAAATATAAAGAATTATTAAACTGTGATAAGAGAATAGCTAGGGATGCCTGGGTGGCTCAGTGGTTGAGTGTCTGCCTTTGGATCAGGTTGGGATCCTGGGATTGAGTCCCACATCAGGCTGCTCACAGGGAGCCTGCTACTCCCTTTGCCTATGTCTCTGCCCCTCTCTCTGTGTCTCTCATGAATAAATAAATAAATATTTTTAAAAGAGTAAGACATATGAAAATTTTGTATAATCACCTAGGGCTGAGGGAGTGTGCCCAAGGAATGACAAACTTGGAAGGGAAGCCCCCTCCCCACATTGGGGTTCAGATCTTGATGGAGAAAATAAAATTGTAGCTCACTAGAAAGCAAGTTTTGTGCCAGAGCTGTCCATAGTTGCTGGGCAAGCAAGAAGTAACTCTCTCGAGTTCAGAGGTAGGGGGACACAGGTGAGCTGCAGCTGGTAGCCAAGCATATGGGCAAAGGACAGAATGGGGCCGCTGGTGCAGACAGGTACCCTAGAGCATGTGGTGTCTGTAGCCTGAGTCCCACAGACAAAAACTGGATGCCCAAGTGTGCCAGGGGGGTCAGTGGAAATGCAAGGGCTCAGGCAGGGTGGCCAGCGGACAGGCATCTTGGCAGCCCAAGAAGTAGTGTGGGCAGGAGACTAGGAGTGTGGTGTCTGTCCAGGGAGCGGTGGGAAGGTGATCTCCATTCCGGGAGAACCTCTGAGGTTGCTGCTGCGTAACTGAGGCGGAGCACCATGAGATGTCCTCATACCCTGGCTACTGGCCAGCTCTGCCTGGACTGGAAGCAGTCAGAGAGCTCCTTCCTCAGGCAGGATTCCTCCAAGTGCCCTCTACTGAGGAAGATTAAGATCACACAGTGAAGGAGAAAGGCCTAAAGAAATGCTGTCTGCTATCACGGAAAGGTCAAAAACTACATATGTGTTATCAAAAATTCAAGTAATGCAAAAATCTGAAAATTGACAGTCTTCCAACATCCCTGCATTCACCACTTTCCCCACAGGTAACCACTGTCTCTGGCTCAGTGCAGCTTCCTGTCTCTCTTTTTCTATGTATGTACATACATACGTGTAGTTATATGTAAATATGCTGGTCAAAAATACGTGCTCGGTTTTTGTATAAAATAAATGCGTTCATATGGTTCCTATTGAGCTGCAGCTTACTTTTTTTTTTTTCTTACTTAACGGGACATCTAGAGATCATTTCATGTCAGTACACAGGCTCACCTTACTAGTGGCCACATAATATTCCCCCAGAACAGGCATCCCATAGTTTATTTAACCAGCCCCACTTTTTTTTTTTTAAGATTTTATTTATTTATTCATGAGAGACACAGAGAGGGAGAGGCAGAGACATACGCAGAGGGAGAAGCAGGCTCCATGCAGGGAGTCCAATGTGGGAATCAATCCCGGGCCTCCAGGGTCATGCCGTGAGTCACGGGCAGACACCAACCGCTGAGCCACCCAGGCATCCCTAACTAGCCCCATTTTGAGGAAGCCTTTCTATGATTTGGAGGAGAACTTCTTAAATTCTAAATAGTGCTGCAATCAATTCATATGTTTGTATGCTCGTGCAAGTACTTTTGTAAGTTAGAATCTTAGAAGGAAGTTGCTAAGTCAGAGGGTGTGCACATTTAAAATTTGGAGAGATAGCCCTTCATTTTTCTTCCATAAGGCCTGAACCAGTTTATATACCCACTTAATATGTGGGAAAATGTGCATTTTCCCACATCTTCAGCAATATTGGATGCTCCTATCCCCTTATTTTTTTTGGCATTCAGATGGCCAAACCATAAAAAATAATTTTTAAAAAGAGATATTTATTTATTTGAAAGAGAGAGTGAGCAAGAGAGAGAGAGGAGCAGGAGGCGAGGCAAAGGGAGAAGGAGAAGCAGGGCCCCGCTGAGCAGGGAACCTGATGCAGGGCTTAATCCCAGGACCTTGAGATCATGACCCAAGCCAAAGGTGACGCCTAACCAACTGAGCCACCCAGGCACCCCATAAAAAATAATCTTAAATTCATATTTACATACTCCGTAGATATGTCTTCATATTCTTTGACTACTTTTCCATTGTGTTGTTTCCATTGGTGTGTAAAGGAGCTCTTTACATGGTCTTCATATTAATCCTTTGTTAGAAGCATTATAAATATCTTCTCACATAGGTTGGTTGACTCTTGTGTATTCACTTTTTTTTTTTTTAAGATTTATTTATTTATTCATCATAGACAGAGAGAGAGAGAGAGGCAGAGACACAGGAGGAGGGAGAAGCAGGCTCCATGCCAGGAGCCTGATGTGGGACTCAATCCCGGGACTCCAGGATCGCGCCCTGGGCCAAAGGCAGGTGCTAAACCGCTAAGCCACCCAGGGATCCCTGTATTCACTTTTAATGTACAGAGTTTTAATTTTTTTTTAAAGATTTTTTATTTATTTATAGACACAGGCAGAGACATAGAGGGAGAAGCAAGCTCCATGCAGGAAGCCCGATGTGGGATTCAATCCCGGGTCTCCAGGATCACACCCCGGGCTGCAGGCGGCACCAAACCGTTGCACCACCGGGGCTGCCCCAGAGTTTTAATTTTTATGTAATAAAATCTATCATTTGATAATTTTGTGTCTTGCTCTGAAAGACTTTCCTAGTTTATATTATAAAAACATTAGCTTATATTTTCTCAAGGGCTTTCTGTTTTTTGTTTTTTAAAGATTTTATTTATTAATTTTTTTAAAAGATTTTATTTATTTATTCATAGAGACACAGAGAGAGAGAGAGAGGCAGAGATACAGACAGAGGGAGAAGCAGGCTCCACGCAGGGAACCCGACGCGGGACACGATCCCAGGTCTCCAGGATCACACCCCAGGCTGCAGGCAGCGCCAAACCGCTGTGCCACCAGGGCTGCCCTTATTTATTTATTCATGAGACACACACACACACACACACACACACACACACACACACACACAGAGGCAGAGACCTAGACAAAGAGAGAAGCAGGCTCCATGCAGGGAGCCTGATGCGGGACTCGATCCTGGGACTCCAGGATCACGCCCTGGGCGGAAGGCAGACGTTCAACTGCTGAGCCACCCAGAGATCCCTTGCTGTTGTTGTGGTTGTTGTGCCACCCAGGGATCCCTTGTTGTTTTTGTTGTTGTTTTAAAGACTTTATTTATTTGAGATCCAGTGAGCAAGAGAGAGAACATGAGCAGGGGCAGAGGGAGAGGGAGAGGCAGACTCCCTATCTAACAAGGGGCTTTGGGATCCCTGGGTGGCGCAGCGGTTTGGCGCCTGCCTTTGGCCCAGGGCGCGATCCTGGAGACCCGGGATCGGGTCCCACGTCGGGCTCCCGGTGCATGGAGCCTGCTTCTCCCTCTGCCTGTGTCTCTGCCTCTCTCGCTCTCTCTGTGTGACTATCATAAATTAAAAAAAAAAAAAAAAAAAAAATTTAATAAAAAAAAAACAAGGGGCTTTATCCCCGTACCCCAGGATCATGACCCCAACAGAAGGCAGACGCTTAACCAACTGAGCCACCCAGGTGCCCCTATTTAGTTCTTAAATATTTTAATGTAAAATAATATGATTATAGACTTTGACCATTTTTCTTTTGGTTTTATATTTATTTTATTTTATTTTTTTTAATTTTTTTAAAATTTATTTATGATAGTCACACACAGAGAGAGAGAGAGAGAGAGAGAGAGAGGCAGAGACACAGGCAGAGGGAGAAGCAGGCTCCATGCACGGGGAGCCCGACGTGGGATTTGATCCCGGGTCTCCAGGATCGCGCCCTGGGCCAAAGGCAGGCGCCAAACCGCTGCGCCACCCAGGGATCCCTGGTTTTATATTTATTTTCAAAAATTAATTAGAGTTGGGGCACCTGGTGGCTCAGTTGGTTAAACGTCTACCTTCAGCTCAGGTTATGGTTTCAGGGTCCTGGGATCGAGCCCTGAGTCTGGCTCCCTGTTCAGTGGGGAGTCTGCTTCTCCCTCTGCTTCTCCTCCCTGCTCTTGCTCTCTCTCAAATGAATAAATAAAATCTTAAAAAAAAAAAAAATTAGAGCCTTTTGTGTTTTTAAGAAAAGTACCTTTTCTCCATATATATCACAAACATTTTTTCCCTTTTCATTTGTCTTCCTAGTTTGTTTTCCATGAATTTTTTTAGTGTATAACAGTTTTTTAACATTACTCATTCTAATAATCATTAATATGATTTAAAAACTCAAAGTCTTATTCCTATCCGTCCCTGTCTTTATTCAGCTGATTCCACCCCTCACCTACCAATAACCAGTTACTAGATTCTTAGAAATCTTTTCAGAACTTCTTGTTTTTCAAATAGAGGCAAATATAAAACATGTATTGTTTTTGCCCTTTTATATAGAGAAGTATACAGAAGTTCTTTTTATTTAGACTTGTTCTTTTTCTGTGACTTCTGGGTTATATAGTGTGCTTACAAATTGTTTCTATTTTGAGAGTGTAAAAATAGCCAAGATTTCTTCTGAGATGGCTTTATATATTTCTTTAACACTTAAATCTTAAATTCTATCTGGAAAATATTTTATTGTAGAGATTAAGTAATGAAATAGTGTTTATTGCAATTCTTCCCATATGGCCCATTGTCTCATTTCAAGGATCAATTTGCAACAATTTGAAATGCCATCTTTATTACATGCTCAGTTCCCAGTTCTTTTTCTGGACTCTTTTTCTCTTCCATCAATCTATTTGCTTCTTCCTGTGCCAAGACAACAGTTTTAAATGACTTTATTTTTACATAGTGTATTTGATATCTGATATAGATCTGTTCACTTATTTTCAAAATATTTAAAAATATTTTCCAGCATTTTATGTTTAAGATGATACTTGTTTTTTCTGTGAGTTTATTTATTTATTTATTTATTTATTTATTTATTTAAAGATTATTTATTTATTTATTCATGAGAGACACAGAGAGAGAGAGAGGCAGAGACACAGATAGAGGGAGAAGCAAGCTCCATGCAGGAAGCCTGATGTGGGACTCGATCCCGATCCCAGGTCTCCAGGATCACACCCTGGGCTGAAGGCGGCGCTGAACCACTGAACCACCTAGGCTGCCCTGCAAGTGAGTTTTAGAATCAGTCTGTGCTGGGGCGCCTGGGTGGTTCAGTCAGTTAAGCCTCTGACTCTTGATCTCAGCCCAGGTCTCTCTCGATCTCAGGGTCATGACTTCAAGCCCTTCCTTGGCCCCATGCTGGGTATGGAGCCTACATAAAAAGAAAAGAATCAATTTGTGCTTCCACCTCCCTAAAAAATGTTATTGGAATTCTTATGCATTCATAGATCATTTTGGGATGTTTCTCCATGTCTTCCATATCCTTGAGTAAACTTTGATTTGATTTGATTTTTTAAATTTTTTTTAACTATATTTTTCTTTCACTTTTTTTTAAAGAGTTTATTCATTTGAAAGAGAGAGAGGGATGCCTCGGTGACTCAGTGGTTGAGCATTGTCTGCCTTTGGCTCAGAGCGTGATCCCGGGATTCAGGATCGAGTCCCGCATCAGGCTCCCTGCAAGGAGCCTGCTTCTCCCTCTGGCTTTGTCTCTGCCTCTCTCTCTGTGTATCTCTCATGAATAAATAAATAAAATGTTTTTTTAAAAAAAGAGAGAGCAGGGGGGAAGGGCAGAAGCAGAGGGAAAAGCAGACTTCCCGCTGAGCCGGGAGCCCGACACAGGGCTTGATTCCAGAACCCTGGGATGAGGATCTGAGCCAAAGGCAGACACCCAACTGATTGAGCCACTCAGGCGCCCCTTCTTTTAAGTTTTTTTTTTTTAAACATTTTTATTTATTTATGATAGTCACAGAGAGAGAGAGAGGCAGAGACATAGGCAGATGGAGAAGCAGGCTCCATGCACCGAGAGCCCGACGTGGAATTCGATCCCGGGTCTCCAGGATCGTGCCCTGGGCCAAAGGCAGGTGCCAAACTGCTGCGCCACCCAGGGATCCCGTTTTTTTTTTTTTTAATTTTATTTATTTATTCATGAGAGACACAGTGAGAGAGAGAGAGACAGAGACACAGGCAGACAGAAGGTGAAGCAGGCTCCTTGCAGGGAGCCCAGTGTGGGACTAGATCCTGGGACTCTGGAGTCATGCCCTGAGCCAAAGGCAGATAGATGCTCAACTGCTGAGCCACCCAGGCATCCCTCAAGTTTTTATTTAAATTCCAGTTCATTGACATAGAGTGTAATGTTAGTTTCAAGTGTAGAGTTTACACCTGGTACCCATCACAGCAGTGTACTCCTTAATCCCCATCACCTATTTAACCCTTTCTCCTCACCTGCTCCCCTCTAGTCACCCTTAGTTTATTCTCTATAGTTAAGTTTCCTGGTTCACCTCTCTTTTCTCCCCCCCATGAATTTATTTTTTAAAAAGATTTTATTTATTTATTCATAGAGACACAGAGAGAGAAGCAGAGACACAGGCACAGGGAGAAGCAGGCTCCTTGAGGGGAGCCCGATGTGGGATTTGATCCTGGAACCTTGGGATCATGACCTGAACTGAAGGCAGACGCTCAACCCCTGAGCCACCCAGGCATCCCTCACCCATGATTTTGTTTTGTAAAAAATTTTTTTAGGTTTGTTCTTACATATCATAATTTTGTTGCTATCATGATTTTAGGATCTTTTAAAGTTATATTCTAATTGATTTTTGTTATGATATAGAAAATTTATCATTATAGAAAATATGTAGGTTTTTGTTGACTACCCTCCTGAGCTCTCTTGTTCATTACTCATCCCCTGCTTTGGATTTTCTAAGTAGACAATCACGTTATTTGTGAATAGCAGCAAACTCCAAAATATAAACCTCTATTTTTTTTTCTTAAATTATTTTGCTAGAACCCTAAGAAGAATGTCAATAGAAGATAATGGTAGGCATCTGTCTGACTTTTTTTTTTTTTATCAGGAAGGCTTCCGAAATGATACTAGAGGAAACACTCCCCTTCCCCTTAAATACTGGTTTCTCTTGGCTTCCTGGGATAATGCCCACTCCTTTTCCATCCCCTTTTCCCTACCTCCAGCCATCCAATGATGGCATGCCTCAGGCCTCCTACTTCATCTTCATGATGCACACACTCTTGGTGAGCCAAGGCCATCTCAGATTGCAGTCATCTCATGCCAGCTTGTGATTTCTGTTACTTCACATAAGCTGAACATTCAGATATTGACATTCCAGCCCAGGACTCTGTCCCCGCAGCTCTGGACTCACTGATGAGCTCCTCTGGGATTTCTTTCAAGCACTGCTAACTCAGTACCTCTAAAACTGAGTTCAGGGGATCCCTGGGTGGCTCAGCGGTTTGGCGCCTGCCTTTGGCCAAGGGTGTGATCCTGGAGTCCCAGAATCGAGTCCCACGTCAGGCTCCTGGCATGGAGCCTGCTTCTCCCTCTGCCTGTGTCTCTGGCTCTCTCTCTCTCTACGTCTATCGTGAACAAATAAATAAAATTTAAGAAAATAAATAAATAAATAAATAAAACTGAGTTCATGATCAGCAAGTGTTGAGGTCTATAAAGCCTACGACCCGCTTTGGTGTTAAGAACCAGAAATAGAAGAAAAGCTGACTGCCCTGAGAGACCCTGAATGCAGGCCCAAGCCAACCACCCAACCCTAGTCCTACCTTAGTTTGTGCCCTGGATATTGGCCCCACAGCCTATCTTTTGTGCCAGAAGCTCCTGCCATCCATGGACCCTTGCCCTAAGAACCACAGCCTGGCCTGCTAACACCCTCTGCTCTGTCGTCTGCCATTCCTAAGCATGCATGTGGTCCGTTGCCCGAGCTGTTTCCAATCATCACCCTCTCCCACCTGTGGGAGGCCTGTTTCACAGACTGTTCTGTGAAGGACAAATAGAGGCTGTAGGGGTTCCTCTGGGCTCACTCCCATGTGGATGCAGGGTCATTTGAAGGCTAATTTCTGCTTGCCTCTATATGGGCAGGAAATATGAGTTGTACAGCATGGACTGGGACCTGAAGGAGGAACTCAGGGACTGCTTGGTAGCTGCTGCGCCCTATGGAGGCCCTATTGGTATGTCACGCCTCTACCACTGTGTGTTCTGGGACAATGGGGTGAACTCAATGTCCGTGATTCCTGGGGGCCTTGCTATTGGGTTGTTCTTGCTAATGTGTGCCAGCCCTCTTTCCTTCCCACCTCTCACCCCCTGCCAAGATGATTTAAATTTTGGTTCTCATGAAGCTTGCTTCCTTTGGGGTGGACCTGGGGAGCTAGACAGAAAATCTCTGCTTAAATTACAGCTCTATTGAGGAACCCATGGCGGAAGGAGAAGGCTACAAGCATACGGCCAGTGCTTGAGATCTACTCTGCTTCTGGCCTGCCTCTGGCCAGTCTGCTGGTGAGCACTCCTGACCCATCTTGGGGCTGGGCTGCATCTATGTCCTAAGGGACAGCCTCAGGAACCTCCCTCTCCTCTACAGTGGAAGAGTGGGCCCGTGGTGTCCCTCGGCTGGTCAGCTGAGGAGGAGCTGCTCTGCGTGCAGGAAGATGGTGTAGTACTGGTTTACGGACTTCATGGTGACTTCCGGAGACACTTCAGCATGGGCAATGTAGGGGCCTCAGGGGGCTGGGGAAAGGGGTGGAATTTGTGACTCTGGCTCCCTCAACCCACAGCCCCTCTTCCCAGGAGGTGCTCCAGAACCGAGTTCTAGATGCCCGGATCTTCCATACTGAGTTTGGTTCAGGGTTGGCCATCCTCACCGGGGCCCACCGCTTCACCCTCAGTGCCAACGTGGGAGATCTTAAGCTTCGCCGGATGCCAGAGGTGCCAGGTAAGCCCTGACATCCCTAAGATAGCCTTTCAGTGCCCACAGAAGGGCATCCAGTCTGTGGGGCCAACAGAGGCAGAAGCTGTGGGCTTTGGTCATTTGGAAGTTGTCCGCCTCCCTGGCCACAGGTCTGCAGAGTGCACCCTCATGCTGGACCACACTGTGCCAGGACCGAGTTGCACACATTCTTCTGGCTGTGGGGCCTGATCTTTACCTCCTCGACCACGCAGCCTGCTCCGCAGTGGTGAGGGCCCTGAGTGGGAGTGAAATGGAAGGGTTGGGGGAGGCGATGGGGGAAGCTCTGAAAAAAGATCTTGTGTTCTCCCTGGCCTGTCTCAGACGCTCCCTGGCCTGGCCCCAGGAGTGAGCAGCTTCCTGCAGATGGCTGTCTCCTTCACCTACCGACATCTGGCACTCTTCACAGACACAGGCTACATCTGGATGGGGACATCATCACTCAAGGTGTGATCCTTGGACAACATGGGGCACCCTGCCTTATCCAGGAAAGATCTGTTAGTGGTGGGGGAAGAGCTTTTTAACTAGATTGGTGACTCCTGGGACAGGGCCGTGATATTCCCTGCACCTTTTCAGGAGAAGCTGTGTGAGTTCAACTGCAACATCCGGGCCCCCCCGAAGCAGATGGTCTGGTGAGCATGGGGGTCATGCTGGGAGTGGGTGCAGCCTTGTTTCCTAAAACACTTTGATTCATCCTGTCTACTGGTCAAGCCAGGTGGAGCTTGCATCTTATCATCTCTGCCAGGGCTTACTTGAGGGAAACCCTGGCCCCTCTGTGGGCCCCAGATGCCCCTGGGAGCTGACAGCACAGGGGGAGAAGGAAGCCAATGTCAGAGGAACGGGTTAGGGAGCAGCATGCATGTGCAGGGCTATCTCAAGGTAAAGCAACATAAGCAGTGAAAGGGGACAGCAGGAGACGTGGCCATGGGCCCAATATCCTGTGTGTGTCATAGATGTGTGTGTGATGCTGTCCACAGGTGCAGCCGTCCTCGCAGCAAAGAGAGGGCTGTCGTGGTGGCATGGGAGAGGCGTCTAATGGTGGTGGGTGATGCACCCGAGAGCATCCAGTATCCTTGGAGGGCTTCTGTGGGGGTGGGAGGGAAAAGGAGAGGAAGGGTCACCTGCCCTGCCCCGTTTCTGCGTGCTCTTGGGAACCTTGACCAAGCTCAGATTTGTGCTGGATGAAGACTCCTACCTGGTGCCTGAGCTGGATGGGGTCCGCATCTTCTCTCGTAGCACCCACGAGTTCCTGCATGAGGTTCCAGGTGAGGCCCTCCCAGAACACAGTGTGACTTGGGGCGGGATCAGGGCCTTGAGGCAGTGCTGAGGTTTCCCTGCCCTCCCGACACTCACCAACTTCCTCCCCTAGTGGCCAGCGAGGAGATCTTCAAAATTGCCTCAATGGCCCCCGGGGCACTGTTGTTGGAGGCCCAGAAAGAGTATGAGGTAAAGCCCTGGTCTTCTTCCTTGGCCCCAGGATGTTCTCCTTTCCCTTCCTAATTGGCTCGCCCCGTGCCTCTGCCTGGGCATGGTAGACTCAGCCAGGAGCTGCTTGTCAAAAGAGGACTCCAGGCAGGACATTGGGCTGGGGAAAGCCAGCTCAGGTAGACAGGAGTGATATGATGTCCTCCATGTGGTAATGGGGACGTGCAGGGAACCCCTGCTATCCCCAACCCAGGCACCATTCAGGGCTCCTGTCAAGGTCCCTTCCTGCAATTGTGGGCTGATATGGGTTGGGAGTATATGGGTACCTCGGGTGGACTGTGGGCTGAGGGGGTTTGAGCTTTGGCCTCTGCAGTCCCTCCATACCAGCCCATTTGAACCACAGTCAAGGATGGGGGAACCAAACATGGGGGTTGTTCTCTATCATGGCACCCCATCCCTGGCACACTTTCTCTGTCCCCCAGAAAGAGAGCCAAAAGGCAGATGAGTACCTACGGGAGATCCAGGAGCTGGGCCAGCTGACCCAGGCCGTGCAGCAGTGCATTGAGGCTGCGGGACATGAGCACCGGCCAGACATGCAGAAGAGTCTGCTCAGGGTTGGCCTGGACAGCAGGGCTGGGGGGAGGGGCTGCTGGGCAGGGAGTGTGCTGGTAGGAGGGATGGGGAGGTGGGGGGTGGTGGTAAAGATCTCCTCTGTCATCCTCTGACTCTTCTTAGGCGGCCTCCTTTGGAAAGTGTTTCCTCGACAAATTTCCACCTGACAGCTTCGTGCGCATGTGTCAGGACCTGCGTGTGCTAAATGCCATTCGGGACTATCACATCGGAATCCCCCTCACTTATAGCCAGTATCCTCAAGCAAGCTTCAAGGATGTTTATAGCCAGTGGTGGCTGGGGAAGAGGCAGGGATGGGGGCTGAAAATGCTGCCTGAAAGTCCTGGGCAAATAGGGCTCACCCCTCAGCTGGATCCTTAACCAAGTAAAATGCAGATATAAGCAGCTCACCATCCAGGTGCTGCTGGACAGGTACAGCAAGCCCCAGGGTTCTGGGAGGAGGGCTATGTGTGGGTAGGCATTACAGCCTCTGGTGGTTTCTTGTGGTCACGGCTCCTCATCCATTTCTTTGGGGGCTGGGAGGCCTGAGGGCAGGCTGGGGCCGCTCTGCCCTCTCCTATCCCACCTCATCCCTGTACCCTTCATCCCCTTGCCTACCAGGCTTGTGTTGCGGAGGCTTTACCCCCTGGCGATTCAGATTTGCGAGTACCTGCGCCTTCCTGAAGTGCAGGGTGTCAGCAGGATCCTGGCCCACTGGGCCTGCTATAAGGTGAGGATGTGGGTTCAAGGCATTTAGAGGATTCCAGGCCCTGATGAGATGTAGGAAACACGAAGTGCAGAGCTGAAGGGGGAGGGTGAAAGGTGAGATCCAGGTGTGTGTGACAATCCCCCTCCATCTGCAGGTGCAACAGAAAGACGTGTCTGACGAGGATGTTGCTCGGGCCATTAACCAGAAACTGGGGGACACACCAGGCGTCTCTTACTCTGACATTGCTGCACGGGCCTATGGATGTGGCCGCACAGAGCTGGCCATCAAGGTGTGGGCGCCCAGTCCTCCCCAGATGCCCTGACATTGGTATGAGGCCCCCCGGGCCAGCTCCTTCTCTCTGTGCCTTTCTCCCTGCCCACAGCTGCTGGAGTATGAGCCACGCTCTGGGGAGCAGGTACCCCTTCTCCTAAAGATGAAGAGGAGCAAACTGGCACTGAGCAAGGCTATCGAGAGTGGGGACACTGATCTGGGTGAGCAGGGTTTGGGGGAAACCAAGGCTGAGGCCTCTGAACTAACCAAGGGACCAGGCTGGAGTCTCCACACCGTCTTATCGTTCCTTAGTGTTCACGGTATTGCTGCACCTGAAGAATGAGCTCAACCGAGGAGATTTTTTCATGACTCTTCGGAACCAGCCCATGGCCCTGAGTTTGTACCGACAAGTATGTGCCCTGGGTAGGGGTGGGGATGGAGCCTCACGAGCCCCTAAATTGGCCTTGCTGACTGACTGCCTGTCCATGGCCCCAGTTCTGCAAACATCAGGAGCTAGAGACACTGAAGGACCTTTACAATCAGGATGACAACCACCAGGAGCTGGGCAGCTTCCACATCCGAGCCAGCTATGCTGCAGAGGAGGTCTGAGGTCCACAGAGTGGGTGGGGCCTGTGGGCTGAGCTTCGGGTTGGGCTCCTGATCTGGGCCTCCTATTTGGTACACACCCCTATCTGGTCCTCACTGTTGTGGAAGAGTCTAAGAAGATATGTGACCAGGATGGTGGTTGGTCCCAGAGGAGCTAGCCTCCCCACTAGGGGCACTGCAGTGGTACACCCAGTGGGGAAGGCTGGCCCTGGTTGCCCGGGGACTGGGGAGAGCAGTGTAGCCTGAACAGGAAAGGCTAATATCTTTGGTGCCATGAGCTCAGGCTTCCCTTCTTGCCCCTGTAGCGTATTGAGGGGCGAGTCGCAGCTCTGCAGACAGCAGCCGATGCCTTCTACAAGGCCAAGAATGAGTTTGCAGCCAAGGTTTGCCTCATTCTTTTCTGAGAACCTCCTCTGCGCCTCGTCTTGCTTCCTTGTCCCTGTTGGCCCCATCCAGCCCCATCTGGCCTCATCTCTGCTCCATCTCCGCCCCAGGCCACGGAGGATCAAATGCGGCTCCTGCGGCTGCAGCGGCGCCTGGAAGATGAGCTGGGGGGCCACTTCGTGGACTTGTCTCTGCACGACACAGTCACCACCCTCATCCTGGGCGGCCACAGCAAGCGTGCAGAGCAGCTGGCACGTGACTTCCGCATTCCGGACAAGAGGTAGATGAGGGCTGGGCCCAGAAGGTTTAATCCTGGGACCACCTGCCTGTCCCACAATACTTGCAAACCCAGCTTCTTTGCAGGCTCTGGTGGCTGAAGCTGACCGCCCTGGCAGATCTGGAAGATTGGGAGGAGCTAGAAAAATTTTCTAAGAGCAAGAAATCGCCCATTGGCTACCTGGTGAGGCAGGGGCCCTGCATCCAGCCCACCTCCAGAGAGAGTAGTCCTGGGGAGGGGACCAGGCTCTGGGATAGGCAGATGTCCCATTCCTTCATCTATTCAGCTGTCCCACATAGTTAGCAGGTATTTCCCATGTCCACATATTTATGGGCCAGGTCTGTGGGCAAGTGGGCCCGAGTTAGCCTGTAGATGTTGGCCGGAGAGGGAATGAGCTGCTTTCTCCAAGGAGGCCCATAGCAGGCACTATGTGCCTAAGGGAAAGTCTTGTGTGAGTGGTGGGTGGAGGAGCACTGGGAGGGCATGTCCAGGAGGCAGTGGAGACCGAAGGGGTTTGTTTTCTGTGGCAGGTGATTCAGTGGTATGGCAGGTGGGTGGGGTAAGGACAGCTGTGGGAGAAAACACAGGCCCTGAGAAGGCAAGAGACTCCTATTGCGAGAGGATAGCAGTGTATCATGGAGTGGCCACATGGACATAAACTGGTCTCAAGGCTCTAACAAACCTGTGGTGTAGGTGGTTCCTGCCCTGAGACTGTTGAGATCACAACTATCCTACGTGTGTCAGGGCAGGGCTGGAATAGGATTACGGAGGAGTATATGAAATACACAGAGACCATGCATCCATTGGGCTTTTGTTCATAAGAGAGGACAGGAAGGCTCTGCCTTATCTTCTTCTCCCCACCTTCTCCTAAGCCCTTTGTCGAGATCTGCATGAAGCAGCACAACAAGTATGAGGCCAAGAAGTATGCCTCCCGAGTGGGTCCCGAGCAGAAGGTCAAGGCCTTGCTTCTCGTTGGGTACGTCAGCTGAGAACCCTGTGGGTGCTGGGTGGTCAAGCCAGTGGGCTGATGAGGAGCACAGTTTGTGCCCTCGGGCAGCCTGACACCCTCTCCCCTCCTGCTCAAACCACAGGGATGTGGCTCAGGCTGCAGATGTGGCCATTGAGCACCGGAACGAAGCAGAGCTGAGCCTCGTATTGTCCCACTGCACTGGAGCCACAGATGGGGCTACAGCCGACAAAATTCAGCGGGCTAGGGCACAAGCCCAGAAGAAGTGAGGGACTCCCCCAGCACATCTCCTTGAGCCCTAGGCTTGGCAGAAGCATCACTGCTCATCCAGCTTCTTCAGAGCCGAGCTGAGCTGAGAAGTTGGGGTGGGGTGGGAGCCAAGGGTCTGGTTGTAAATAAAGTTGGGACATTTTAGAGTGCTTATCTCATGCAGTCCGGCCTAAGCAAAAGTATGCCAGAGGCAGAACCAATCAGATACCTCAGCAGAACTCTGTGTGTTTGATTGCGTTGGGGCTAGAGGGGGAGTTCCTCAGCAATATTTACAGGAGACCTGCCCCTCTCCACAGTTACCAAAGAAAGCCGCATCAGACTCACAGCCCCTGGGAAGATTACGGGGGAGGTATGCAAAACTCAAGCAGCAGCTCATCAAGAGTCAGTCTGAAAAGCATTACACACGTACACATAAGAACCACGCTAAATGCCTCACCATTGCAATGTCATTTATCCCACAAGACAGCCCTGTGAGATAGGTTACATCACCTCATTTTACAGTAGAGGAGATTGAAGATAGAGGAGATTTAGTAACAGTATATGGCAGAACTGAGATTTGAAACCTGATTGCACTTTTGGGGGTCTTAGAGCTTCTCCTCAGTTGCTGTGGTGACAAAAGAGGGATGACTGAACTCAGGCCCTCTGAGCAGGGGAGCCTGAGTCAAGGCCCTTGTTCACACTACAGTAAGTAATGATTGGAGGAGCGATGTGTACATGGCCAGCATGTTGGAGGGTTAGAGGAGAAGCCTTCACAAACCATGACCACCTAACCATGGTGAGCAACTCCCATGTGGTCTTGGGGCTGAAGAGGAAAGGAAGATGGAACATCTCAATTCTGCTAAGGAAGAACTACAAGCTAGAGACCCCTGGTTCAACCTTACCCCGAACAGAGGTTCCATACCCTGTCAGGAGCAGTGCCGCCTTGGCCCTGCAGACCCCATCTCTGGCCTTCAGTATATACTCCTGTTATGTGAGCTTCATGCCCCAGTGCCCCCACCTACCCTGAGGACATTTCCTTTTCCTCTTATTGAGCCCTTAGTCTAGAAAGAAGACGGGAGGAAACCAAAGCCAGAGGGTGCCAGGCCTCTCTGGAGCTTCTGGCTTACCCCCTTGATGCCTCTAGAGTTAACTTGAAGAGTGAGTGCTTGAAGAATGAGAGGTTCAGGGCCTGGTAAGGTGTTTCTTTTTCTTCTTCCACCTGGTTTGTAACTGTGACTTTGAATATCTTCCAAGGGGATATACATCACATTAAAAAAGAGCTATTTATTATGCTCATCTCTTACTACATGGGTCAAGAATCTGACAGGACAAAATGGTGGTTTGTTTCTGCTCCACAATATTTGGCACATCAGCTAGAAGACTCAAAGGTGAGGGGTGGACTTGACAGCTGGGGGCCAAAGTCATCTGAAGGAATGGCAACTCTGGCCGCTGAAGCTTGTTGACTGGAACCTTAGCTGGGGCTGTTGGTCAGGACACCTGCAACCCAGTAGTGTCACAACATGGTGGCTGGGTTCCAAGGACAGCATCCCAAGAGAGCTGGGCAGAGCTGTATTGCCTTTCCCTAACCTGGCTTTGGAAGTCACACAGGGCTTCTCAATATCTGCCACATTCTGTTGGTCAGGGCAGTCCCACCCCATTTCAAGGGGAGATGGACTCCATCTCTTCAAAGGGGAGAGGCAAGGCTCTGGCAGAGTGTGTAGAACTGGTGGTGTGGCCAGTTTTTGGAATCACGGATAGGCACGGCCTATCAGCCTTCTATCTCCGAATCAGCAGACCTCCAGGGAGAGGAAGAGAGATCCTAATACTAGGCTCATGATTTGGGGCTCTTTTCCTCCCAGCCTTGGCTTCACAATTCCTCATTGCCCTGCCAGCTCTTTGATGCCTTTTAAGAACATTTTCTCCAGTTTTTCCTAGTTGTTCTCAGTGAAAAAGTGTTGGGATTATCCAATCCAATGTGCCCTCTCTGGAAAGGGAGCCCTGAGCCCTGTTTTGAGAATGTACACAATAAAAAACTTACACCCCCAAAGTCACATGAGTCATATATTCTGCAATGTGCAAATGTTAAGCACTGTACATAGGAAGTTTTAGAAATAATGAGAAATAACAATGATGACATACAAATAGAATAATCCCAACTTCCTAAAAAGTGTGTATGCAGGTGGAGAAACACCAGAATTGTCCAAAGAGAGTTGTCTGAAAATGAACAGCAGCTTGGTGTACGTTTTTGTTGAGTGAAAACCTGATTTCACATTTTATTATGAAAACGTTCATACATACAGCTAAATTGAAAGCATTTAACAGTGAACACCTATACACCTACCACCTGGATTTTGCTATTAGCATTTTACTATACTTACTTTATCATAACATCTCTCTGTCCATCTTACCTACCTTATTTTTGATGCACTTCTAAGTTGCAGTCCTTAGGACACTTCCCTCTAAATATTTCAGAATTTCAGTAACTAGAGTTCATTATTTGTTTGCTTTTTTTTCCTTTTTATTTTTTTATTTTTTTTTTTTATTTTATTTATTTATGATAGTCACACAGAGAGAGAGAGAGAGAGAGAGAGAGAGGCAGAGACACAGGAGGAGGGAGAAGCAGGCTCCATGCACCGGGAACCCGACGTGGGATTCGATCCCGGGTCTCCAGGATCACGCCCTGGGCCAAAGGCAGGCGCTAAACCGCTGCGCCACCCAGGGATCCCTTTTTTTTCCTTTTTAGATAGAATTTATTTATAATGCTCAGATCTTAAGTTTACATTTACGGGGTTTTGACAAATGCATACACAGTGATATTTTTTTTAATTTTTATTTATTTATGATAGTCACAGAGACAGAGAGAGAGAGAGAGAGAGAGAGGCAGAGACACAGGCAGAGGGAGAAGCAGGCTCCATGCACCGGGAGCCCGATGTGGGATTCAATCCGGGGTCTCCAGGATCGCGCCCTGGGCCAAAGACAGGCGCCAAACCGCTGCGCCACCCAGGGATCCCAGTGATATTTTTTAAATAGGTTTTTTTGGGGGATCCCTGGGTGGCTCAGCAGTTAACGCCTGCCTTTGGCCCAGGGAGCGATCCTGGAGTTCTGGGATCAAGTCCCACATCAGACTCCCTGTATGGAGCCTGCTTCTCCCTCTGCCTGTGTCTCTGCCTCTCTCTCCCCCTATGTCTATCATGAATAAATAAATAAATAAATAAATAAATAAATAATCTTAAAAAAAAGAATAAATAGGCTTTTTTTTTCTCCCAAGTCCTCAATTGCCCAATTAAAATTAATGTAAAAAGCCTACTCTGAATGGTTTGCACAGCCACCCTGGGTCTACTGTCATAGATGGGGCCAAGGCTTGGCCAATGGATGAGGCTAGGCTTATACCTAGGACAAGGATTTTGGGATTGGGGCAGGGTTGGAAGCAGAAAATTTGGGAATCTTTCTTCTAGTTTAGGATATCAACAGCAGTCCTGGAGTGAGAGTCAGTCAAAGGCCTCAAGACAAGGGGGCTATGATCTCTTAGGTACAAAGCTGCAGTAAATAGACCCTTGGAAATAGAACAATGGCCTGGAAAGGCACTTGGCTCTCCTCTCCTCCAACCTTCTGTCTTATTGCCTTCCTTTTTTTTTTTTTTAATTTATTTATGATAGTCACACACACAGAGAGAGAGGCAGAGACATAGGCAGAGGGAGAAGCAGGCTCCATGCACCAGGAGCTCGACGTGGGATTCGATCCCGGGTCTCCAGGATCGCGCCCTGGGTCAAAGGGAGGCGCTAAACCGCTGCGCCACCCAGCGATCCCTGCCTTGCTTTATTTTCATTAGAGCACTTAGGAAATTTTATTTTTACTTGTTTGTTTATTGTCTGTCTCCCAATCCAGAATGTAAATTCCTGAGAGCAGAGACCTTTTCTGTCTTATTCCTGCTGGGTCCAGCACATGGTTTGCACTCAGTATGTGTTGCACGAATGATTCATCGTTCCATTTATTAGATGGTGAAAAAAGGCCCAGGGAGGGGAAGTGGTTTACCTAATGAAACGAGAGTCTTTTACCCCCATCCTCCAGCTTTTCTTCAGTCCAGTCCTCTTGTCATGAGCCCTGTGACTCCTTGGGGCGCCTGTGGTGTGGTCCTCAAGTGCCTATCTGGGGGTGTATGCTCCAATAAGCTGGGCCAAAAGGAGAACTGAGAGCAGGACTTCAGCCTCCCAAGCTGGTGGGCCTGAGTACAGGAAGCCTGCCTCCGCTCCCTCTCTAAGCCTCCTTTATGCTGTCCTCTTCAAAGACAGCCCTTTGTCCTGTGGTGATGGGGCAAAAATGTGGAAACCCTGGGCATCAGATGGGGTGGGGAGGCTGGGCAGCTATCCACACATGGCCAGATGGGGATGGGAATGGGACTCTGTCCTTTCCCACTGGAAATGGTCTTCGTGGTTACAGACCTGAACTCTCCTTCCCAGGGTGGGAATGGGGTGCCTAAGCCCCTGCCTCTCCTAGGTCTAAGGTTGTCTCATTCCTTAGGCACCACAAATGCCTTGACCACAGTGCTGCTATCTCATAAAGAGAGGAACTGCATTTCCTGAGAATGGGTTATCTTCCAAGCTGTATGTGTTTATCAGAGGCTGGGAGGTTCCAGGAAGAGTAGCAGAGGAATATTCAGGTCATCCAGACAATTGCAGGGGTTTGAGCCCCAGGGCTCTCTGACTCCCACACCCACCCTGTGTTTTCCCAAGTGTGGCCACATGGGGTGTGTGTGTGTGTGTGTGTGTGTGTGAGGAGAGGTCCTATAGATGATCTTGAGGATGAACACTTTTTATTTTATTATTATTTCTTAAGTAAACTCTACCCCCAACAAGGGGCTTAAACTCACCACCCTGCGATCAAGTGTCCTATGCTCTACCCACTGAGCAGCCAGATGCCTCAACGCTTTTTATTTTAATATATACTTTAATATTTGTTAGAACATATAAGTAGCATGTCAAACCTTTTTATGGTAAGATAAGTAAAACTATAAAGAAATAAACCAACCAAAAGAAGCATACTAGAAGATAATAGGGTAGATGTATATAAAGCAAAACTAAGCTGGTGGGGTTTGTTCTTAAGGTGCCACTGCTACCCTAGATACCCAGGTACCTCCTGCACATATGGTCTTTATTTTTCAGGCTTCCAAATGCTTTGAGTTCTGGCTTTAATGTTTTCCTTTTGGTGTGTGGATGGATTGAGTTGGGACTTCCTGGGAAAGGTATGGAAGAACCTGCCCTCATTGGCTGCCCCTGGGGTCTAAGAGACTGGGCACGTGGTCTCTGGGCCTTCCCGCCACAGTGTTTATTGGGCAGAAGCGCCTAGGGTTTGGCCATTTCGTGACCCCTCTGGCCCTGCTGACAGCAAGAGACAATTGTAGTTGGAGAAGGAACTTCCCTGCCTGGGAGGGCCTGAGGGCGGCCCACCGCTGCCCGTATTCCCAGGCCTTGGGTCCGGTCAGCATACAGTCACTTATCCCATAAATGAGGAGAGGGGAGAGTGTAAACAGTCCTAAATTGGCGCCTCAACCTTAGGCAGTGGTGGGGACTGGAGGTGATAGGGGCACCAACCCGAGGAAATAGTTGCCGATATGTGGGCTCCTTCTGCACCAAAATGTACCCCCAGGTACCCCTTGTCAGAAGAGTTGCCGCTGGCCACAGATTCTTCCCCTGGGGCGCTCCTCCACCCAACGCAGGCGGCGCGGACTTGGGGTCCGGAATTGAGGGTCACCCAGCAAGCTCTGCTTGCACACTGCTGTGCAATCTGTCTCCAGCCTGCAGATGCCCAACCACTCGCCGTGGAGCGGGGCCTGGAGCGTCTGAGGGCCCTTGTATGGGGGCCACAATCAGCGGAATGTGTCACCCGCCACCCACCTCGACCATGTCCCCTGGCCTTCAGCCGCGTATGCCCAAGTCCCGTAGCCTGGGAACCACAGCTGCGGGACAAGACGTATGCATAGCTTTGGGGCACCACGCGTGCGGTAGGGACCCCTGGGAAGGGGTCCGCGCGCGCAATCCCGACCCCGACCGCAACAGCGGGACGCATCTCCGGATCCTCTCTCCCTTTGAACCTCCCCCCCGCCCCCAACGGCAGAACACCATGTGTCACATTTCTAGTCGGCTCGGTGGCAAAGCAGGCCCCGGTACGCGCAACTAGAAGGCGGGAGTGATTTCCCTGGGGCTTGGGTGGGGATGGTGTGAGCTGACTTGATGTAAGACGACATCTATGGCGCCAGGTCCATTCCAGGCACTTCGCGGGTTCTTCTCGCCGAGAAAGCCTACGTCCTTTGAATACCTTGCAGCAATGGGGAGGGGCGGGGGAGTAGGAATGGAATACATTTGGAGAGAGGGATGGAAAGATAGTTTTTGAGTCGCAGTCCGTCTTGGTTTCTAGACATTGGCACAATTCGTATTTGGCCTCAGTTTCCTCATCTGTAAACTGGAAGGCCCACGTCCAAGGGGCTGGGACTGTAAAGAGGCGGAAGGCGTGGTGCACGGGCTGCCAGTGCTCCCGGGGTCTGGGCGGCCGCGGGGTGCACGCACACCTCCCACGCCGCGCAGAAGCGGTCGAGACCGTGAGACCCAGCTCAGCGCCCCAGGCGTGCTTGCAAGCGAGCGCTCGGAGGCGCGCAGGGCGGGGCCCGCTAGGGCTGGGAGACGCCCGTTCGGTGTGGGCCAATCAGCGCCTGTCTCTGAACCGCCAATCAGGGCCCACCTTACAGCCAAGGCCGGGTCGGGAGCGAGGCTGCGGCGAGTGCGGCGCTGACAGAGACGCGCGCGCGCCAGCCAGTTCGGACCCCGGGCCGCGGCCGCCATCACCGCCGCCCGCCCAGTCGCCCCTCAGCCGCTTCCCCTCGCCATGGAGGCGAGGCCGCCGCCGCCGCCGCGGAGCTCCGAGCCGCGGGCCGGGCGGCGGCCCTGAGGGCGTGTGGCGGGCCGAGACGCCGCCGCGGAGTCGAGGCGGAGCCGCCGTCCTCGTTCCCAGCGGTCCCGCCCAGCGCTGGACTCGGTGAGTGCTCGCGGCCGCCGCCGCCCGGGTGGGCTCCGCGAGGGGGGGCGGCTCCAGGCTGCGTGTGGGAGGGCTCGCCGGCCGGAGCCCCAGGTCCTCTGTTCCCGGCAGAACCCGTCAGGCAGCTCCAGTGGGACCCCGCGTCCTTGCGCTGTCGGTGCGGGGGGGGGGGGGGTGTCCCCGGAAACGTGCGGGACAGGGCGCCGACCCCTCTCGACGGCCCGAGAACTTCGCGTGCGTCCTTCTGGGGCCAGGCCAGGGTGCTGCCGTAGTTCATTCTGAAGGGAGAAACTTGGAACAGTGAAGACAGAATTTGCGCCGGTCCATGTAATGGGAAGAAAGGCGAAGACTCCTGGCATGAGAAAATTTGCTCTTGCGGAGACTAACTTTTCTTTGCCTTAACCCCCCTGGCCTCTGGCTCAGGCCCCTTTCTTTTCCGCCCACTCCCAACTGTCGAGGCTGCTTAAGAAGGGAAATAGGGGGTCAGAGCTGCCCAGAATTCAAAATGAGCCAGTCGGGAATGCGGATTCCCCTTCTTTTTTTTTTTTACTTTTGGTAAATAAAGAATAACGTGTGTTTTAATTTTAAATTAGTTCTTGATTGTATTTCTTGAAGATGAAAATAATAATGGCAGAGCTGAGGTACCCCCCCCCCCCCCCCCCGAGATCAGTGATGATGTTTGTAAGATTGGAAAAGAGGAATGTTCAAAACCTCCCTCGGCGGGTAAAATGCCTTCAGAAACCTGTACCCAGGGTAGGGATTTGTGCTCTAGAACCAGTCGCATCTCCCAGGAGATGTCTTCATTTGCCACCTGCTTGCTGTTTAAGGCAGCCTAGAACCAGAAGATGGTGGGCGAAGAGAGAGCTGAGGGTGGAAGATGGGCGAACATCTTCCTGCCTGGCCACTCCTGCAAAAAAACACGGATCTGATGCTGTCACTTGTTTACTTAAAAACTCCTCGCTCTCCTTTTCCCATGGGATGAATGAAGCCCAAAATGTCTTATCAAGTCATACAAGGCCCTGGACGGTCTTGCCTCTATTTACTCATAGCTTAGTTTTTCGATTTTCCTTTCCCTCTTTCCTAGCCCTTTGGAGCTGCTTGACTGCCTCCTCACATGTTTGGATGTGCTTGTGTGATCCTCTTTCTTCCCCCTTCTTTAATCTGCCAAGCTCTGCCTCTGTCTTTAAAGATCTTCTGATTTGAGAAGCTTCTTGAGGCCAGGAGCTGTGTCATGTTTACCTTTCCATCCCCCATGCCAAGACGATTCTTCTTCTCAATTGTCTTGTAGGTCCCATTCCAGCTCTTTCCCCATATGTCTCGTCTCTGTTTACTTCCAGGTACCCACTTGCTGAGAGAATCTTTTCCTGAGTGTTTCCCAAAGGCCTACTTGGAGTGTATGGCACATCTAGGATATTTAGTATCTCAGATTGCCCATCTCTTGTGTCTGTTCTCATCCAGTCGCCATAAGTAGTCAGCAGGCAGGAACTGGCAGATCTCATATCCCACTGGTTTCCAATCTGCTTGACTGTCTCTGAAAGCCTCAAAGCCCCATGATCTCTTTTCACCTCTGCCTGCCCCAGGTGGCCTGGCTACTATGTGTATTCCAAGGCATGTGGGATCCAGGAGGCAATTCGCTGGGTGGGTACCTTTTAGTCACTTACTTACCATCTGGATGAAATTCAGAACCAGAAAAGCCAATCAGCTGACTTAAGTAAAGGTGTTCATGTGCCTTCTATTTGCCAGGTAAAGAGCTTGGAATACAAAATAGAAGCAAAGAAGTCAAATCTTTACTTTTTAGGAGCTCTCAGGACAGGTGGATACAAAAACCTCACAAGTACTATGAGAATGTAGTAATGATAATAACTGTTGTCTTTTATTTGCCTTGTGAGAGACTGTGTAATAAATTCATTCCATGAATTATCTTATTTAATCATTTCAGTGGTCGATTAGGGGCTTATTCCTATTTGGCAAGGTGGAAACTGAGGCCATATAAAGGGCACATGAGGGAATAGTCAGGATTTGAATCTTGGCAGTCTAGTTCCAGAACATCTGCCAGGCTGTATAGAGAGCATTCCTTTCCTGGGAGGGGACCTTTGGGTCACAAAGGATGCGTACTGAGTTTGTGTGTTGTGGACAGATTGTAGGAAAGAAGAAGCATCATGTGAGGGCTTGGAGGTGGAAAGAGTCCACTGTCCTTGGGGAGCAGAGGTTAAAACAACTGAGTTGGGTAGAGGGGAGAAGGAAGGGAGATGAGATTAGAGTGAGCTTGCAGGGCTCTCTGTGCTGTTTTTGAGTTTGGGCAGTGGAGAGCCACTGAAGGATTTTTTTTTTTTTTAAGATTTTATTTATTCATGAGAGACACGGGGGTGGGGGGAGAGGCAGTGACGGCAGGGAGCCTGTTGTGGGACTCCCCGGTCTCCAGGATCATGCCCTGGGCTGAAGGCGGTGCTAAACCGCTGAGCCACCCGGGCTGCCCGAGCCACTGAAGGATTTTAAAGATGGTTAGGGACCTCGACTGGCTGGGCTTTGGAAAGGTCATTTAGGGTCAGTGTGGGGCCAGAAGCTGATGCCCCTCAATTTGGAGGCAATGCTCAGGCCCCACAGAGGTGGAGTTATAGCCTCTTAAGACCCAGGGAGGGCTAGAGAGAATCCTCAGTTTCAGGAAAAGATAAATAAATGTGATGAAACACTCCAGCAGAAAAGAGGAAAAAACAAAACAAAACAAAAAAAACACCCCAGCAGTATAAAAGGGAATATACTGTCTCCCTCCTATCTTAACCTCTTCAGAGATGACTGGGCTTTCCAGTTTCTATGGCTTTACATAGACACTGTACTTTTATAAACGTGTGTACCTATTCGTATTCTTCCCCTCATGGTACATACCAGTCACACCTTTTTCCTTAATGTATTTAGGAAATCATTCCGTATTGGTAGGTATAAAGCTGTTCATTCTTTCTGTTGACATTTTTTGCTCTTCATTGTGTGGCTGCATCATAATCTGTAACTAGTCTTTAAGTTAAACAACATTTAATTTTCCAGATTTTTCTATTACAGTGTTACAATGAATGTTTTTGTACATAGTAGTTTGTAAGGAGCTCATATGTAAGGTTATCTGAACAATGTATTTCTAGAAATGGAATTACTGGGTCAGAGGATATATGCCCATTTAAAATTTTTAGACCTATATCCAAATCACCACTGCTTCAAGGTGTTTGTACTAAATCATTCTCCTCCCAAAATGTGAACGAGACTTAGTAGATCTTCATCAGAGTGTACATCAGGATCCCCTGGGATGCTTTTTCATATATCTATACCTACTTTTCCCTCAACTAATCTCCCCCCATGTGATTTTAACTGATTTCTTTCAGTTTACAGAGGGAGACATTGAGGTTCAGGAGGATAAATGACTTTTGTGACTTGTCAGTGTGGGTGGTGGTTGTTTTTCAAGCAGTTCTGATATTTGTATTTGCTCAGTTCCTTTCATTGGAGGCACTCAGTTGATTTGTAAACATTGTTGCATTATTTTTCTTCATGGTCATGTGGAAAAAGTGAGATGCAGGTGAAGTTTGAATTTGAGTTATAAGCAGGAAGCTGGCCAAATACAGAATCTTGTCTTTTTACTTCTAGTGCAATAACTAATGTTCCTAAATACCAAAGCTGAAGAAATGACTTTTTAGTGAGCTTGAGTACAACAAAAATAGACTGTGTAACACTTATTAAACTGAATAGCAGGGACACCTGTGTGGCTCAGCCATTGAGCATTTGCCTTTGGCTCAGGGCATGATCCCAGGTCTTGGGATCGAGTCCCGCATCTGGCTCTCTGTGAGGAGCCTGCTTCTCCCTCTGCCTATGTCTCTGCCTCTCTCTCTGTTTCTCATGAATAAATAAAATCTTAAAAAAAAAAAAAACCAAACTGAACAGCAAATCCATAAATAACCCAATAATAAGATGTGTTTTTACTTATTTATTATTAAAAAGATTTACTTCTTTATCTTAGAGTGAGAGCTTGAGAGAATGTGAACGAGCAGGGGTGCCTGAGCAGGAGAGGGAGGGGAAGAGAGGGAAAGAGAGAATCTCAGGGAGACTCCATGCTGAGAGTAGAGCCTGATGTGGGCCTCGATCTCCCAACCCTGAGATCATGACCTGAGCTGAAACCAAGAGTTGGGTACCTAACCCGTGGAACCACTTGGGTGTGCCAAAATTTGTTTTAATATATTCTTTATAGGGACACCTGGCTGGCTCACTCAGTAGAGCATGCAACTCTTGATCTTGGGGTCCTGAGGTCAAGCCCCACATTGTGTGTTGAGTTCACTTAAAAATATATATGTATATATATACACGTTTGTATATATATTCTCTATAGAAAAGAGAATTTGTTAAGTGTGAAACTGTATTTGCTTTATTTTTTGTTTTAATTTTAATTCCAGTTAATTTATAGTGTTATATTAGTTTTAAGCATATGATATAGTGATTCAACATTTCCATACATCACTTGGTGCTCCTCATGACAGGCACACTCTTTAATCCCCATCACCTATTTAGCCAGCCTGTCCCCCTGGCCAAATTGTATGTATATACGTATTTATTTTTAAGTAGGCTCCGCACCCAACATGGGGCTTGAACTCGTAGACCTTAAGATTGAGAGTCACATGTTCTACCAACTAAGCCAGCCAGGTGCCCCTATATTGACTTTAAGTTCACATTCATTTGGGTCATTATTTAGGCATGGCTTTTTTTTTTTTTTTAATACTTGTAGTCAGTGCATACAGAATATGATTGTTGTATTTATTTTATTTTATTTTATTTTATTTATGAGAGACACAGAGAGAAAGAGAGGCAGAGACATAGGCAGAGGGAGGGAGAAGCAGGCTCCATGCAGAGAGCCTGACGTGGGACTCGATCCCAGGTCTCCAGGATCACACCCTGGGCTGAAGGCAGCGCTAAACCGCTGAGCCACCCGGGCTGCCCTGATTGTTGTATTTTTGAATGGCATAAAATATTTCATACTTATCTATGTATCTAATTTATTTTTTTAAATCTTTTTTTTTAAAGATTTATTTATTTTTATTTATTTATTTTTTTTAAGATTTATTTATTTTTATTCAGAGAGAGAGAGAGACTGAGAGGCAGAGACACAGGCAGAGGGAGAAGCAGGCTCCATGCAGGGAGCCCGACATGGGACTCGATCCCGGGTCTCCAGGATCACACCCCAGGCTGCAGGCAGCGCCAAACCGCTGTGCCACTGGGGCTGCCCTATGTATCTAATTTAAATCACAGAATAGTAAACTATGCATTGATAACTAGTTTGTGCAATCTTTTAAATTTTTTCCTTTACTTTATCCTTTTTACAATTATACTTTTTAAAAAGATTTGAGAGTGTAAGTGTACTGGTGTGAGCAGGCGGAGGGGTGGGTAGGGAGAAGGGGAGAGAATCTTAAGCAGGCTCCACCTCCCAACTCATGAGATTACCACCTGAGCCAAAACCAAGAGTAGGGCACTTAACCCACTGAGCCTTTCGGATGCCCTCCCCCCCCCCCCCCCCCCCCCCCCGCCCCCTTGAAATCTTAAAATAATCTTGGTTTTGGGTTAGGTCATGATTCTATGGGTCAGGGGATTGAACTCCTTGTCAGGCTCACATGCTGAGCCTGGAAGCTGCTTGATTCTCTTCCTCTTCCTCTGTACCTGCCTCACCTTGAAAGAAATAATAATTAAATTAAAAAAGGCTTTAAAAAGAAGATTTTATTTTTAAGTGATTTCTGCAACCAGCGTGGGGGGCGAATTCACAACCCCAAGATCAAGAGTTGCACGCTCTGACTGAGCCAGCTAGGCACCCAACAAATGGTACTTTTGAACACCTTTGCTTAAATACTACTTCTGGATTATTTTCTTGGAGTCTTGCTCCTAAAATGGGTTCACTTGAGTCGGGTTACAGTTTCAGTGCCAAATTGCTATCTGGAAAGGTTGAACTAAATTATAACACCATAAAAATTTATGTGGCCCTGTTTCCTGCCAGTCCAGCCAATACTATTACAAACAAAACCTAATATTTGATTTTATTAATTCACTCAAAATGTAATGGTATTTTGAATTAGGCTTAATTTACATTTCTCTAGAAAAAGAGACCAGTAGTTTATTTAGAATTTGAAATAGAGTGCTATGATATGTATCCAAGAGTTATGTACCTAAAGGCAACTTGTTTTTTGAGGAAAGACATGATTAATAGGTCAGAAATATTGTGGAAATTTAGGATAAGATCATACTGGTATGAAATAGAAGACTAGATGCTGTTCAACTGAAAATACTAGACATTGTGCCTGGAGTTGGGATATCCCAGAAGAACGTGGATGTGATGTCTGTCCTTTCCCACTTGTGGGCTAATGTCAGAGAAGTTCAATGTTAGTACTTATTAAAAGGCCCTGAGCTGGGAAGGGGTTTGGTACCTTAGGGCATTGCTTCTCTAACTTGAATGTTCACATAACCATCTGGGGACCTTGTTAAGATGCCAAGTCCTGATTCATTATGTCTAGGGTGGGACTTGGGATTCTGCATTACTAACCAGCTCCCTAATGAGGCAGATGCTGCTGGTGGGTGGATCACACTTGGAGTAACAAGGTCTAATTGAAACTTTGGTAAGAGGGGTAGCTCTTCATACTGGCTGTACTTTAGATTCACCTGGGGAACTTAAAAAATCAAGGATGCAAATACCCTACCCCCAGGTATTTTGATTTAATTGGTCTAGGGTGGGACCTGAGAATGTATAAATATTTTTAAGTTCCCAGTTGATACCCATATGCAGTGGTTGAGAACCACTTGACTAGAGAGAGGCAGGAGCCAGAGTTGAGGGCCCTATATAACATGCGAGGATTTTGGACTTTATCCTGAAGGCAGAACTAAGCCATTATAGGATGATAAGGAGGAGAGTGAACTGATCTGATTTGCAGTTTTAAAAAGTTCACTGTTGCCTTCAAACTAGTGCAGTAATTTTCAAAGTGAGGTAGATAAGATGACTCGCTGGGATGCTGGAAGACAATTTTAGAGCTTTTATTATTTTTATCTAAAAAATGGTAAAACATTAAATTCAGGGATTGTTACCGGCATCTTCTTGGGTCTGTAAGTCAGTGTTCCTGTGTTAGCTATAGAACTTTGGGTGTCCTGAAGGAAGAGAAAGGAGTTCTGCGGTGAGCAAGCAGAGCCATAATCATGCATTTCCTTTTAGTGTATTCATTAATAATTTCCATTTAGTGTAAACATTAATAACAGTTTATACATATTTTTTATTAAACCTTCACAAAATGGACAAGTGGCTTAAAACAATTTTTAAAAAAGATTTTATATATTTATTCATGAGAGAGAGAAAGAGGCAAAGACATAGGCAGAGAGAGAAGCAGGCTCCCTGTGGGGAGCCTGATGTGGGACTCGATTCCAGGACCCGGCATCACAAGCTGAGCCAAAGGTAGATGCTCAAGCACTGAGTCACCCAGGGGCCTGCTTAAAACAATTTCTGCAAATAAACCAGTGATTGAAGAAAATACTAATAATGTAAGCACAAACAATGGCAGAGTTGACCCTTGTTCAACTCCTATTACAAACTGTTGCTGAGCTGTTATTTTTTTATTTTTATTTTTTTTTATTTATGATAGTCACACAGAGAGAAAGAGAGAGAGGCAGAGACATAGGCAGAGGGAGAAGCAGGCTCCATGCACCGGGAGCCCGATGTGGGATTCGATCCCGGGTCTCCAGGATTGCGCCCTGGGCCAAAGGCAGGCGCCAAACCGCTGCGCCACCCAGGGATCCCTGAGCTGTTAAATCAGATTAAATAAGTCAGCTTTTATTACATTAGAAAGTATCAGGAAGCCTTTTTTTTTCTTTTTTTTTAAGATTTTAGGGCAGCCCGGCGTGTCTGCCTCTCTGTGTGTGTGTGTCTCTCATGAATAAATAAATAAAATCTTTAAAAAAAAAAAAAGGATTTTATTTATTTATTTATTGAGAGAGTGCATTAGCTGGAGTGAAGGACAGTGGGAGAGGACAAGCCGACTCCCCTGCTGAGCAAGGAGCCCAGAGTAGGGCTCTATCCCAGGACCTTTTTTTTTTTTTTAAAGCCTCCCTTCCCCTTCCCCTTCCCCTTCCCCTTCCCCTTCCCCTTCCCCTTCCCTTCGCTGGAGTGAGGGACGGCGGGAGAGGGACAAGCAGACTCCCCTCCTGAGCAAGAAGCCCAATGTAGGGCTCTGTCCCAGGTCCCTGAGATCATAACCTGAGCCGAAGGCAGGCACTTAACTGACTGAGTCACTCATACACCCCTGGAAGCCTCCTTGAAATATGGATTCATATCCTCTGTCATTTTTTTAAAGATTTTATTTAAAAAAATATTTTATTTATTTATTCATAGACACACACACACACAGAGGGAGAGAGAGAGAGAGAGGCAGAGACACAGGCAGAGGGAGAAGCAGGCTCCATGCAGGGAGCCTGACGTGGGACTCAATCCCGGGTCTCCAGGATCACACCCCGGGCTGCAAGCGGCGCTAAACCGCTAAGCCACCAGGGTTGCCCACATCCTCTGTCCTTAATAGGAATCTTGTTTTAAGAGTTTGTAGAACATTGAGATATAAAATAATAATATACAAGGCTGTCATTAGTACCAAGACCCTTGAAAACTAAGCATACAGAGCTTAAAGAGAACCTCTGCATTTTTCTCTTCCAATGATGTTTAGTCATAGGCTGTTCTATGCGATTCTTTAACAATTTTACTAACCTAGTGATTAAAGTATATATTTGTTGTTCTTATGAAAGACAAAAAAGCACATAACATTGACAGGTTCTTCCTGTTGTACCCCACCTCCCGAAAAGGCTTGCTTTAAAAAAAGACCGGAAAGCTATGTCAAGAAGCCAAAATGCATTCCTTTTTCAGCAAATACTCATACAATGAATGGAAAATGTTGTGAAGATTTGAACAATATTGAGACAAATTTTACAGTGTGGTAGGTTTGCTACATATGTAGTTATAAAAGTATAGAAGCTTCTATCATGTCTTAGTATTTGCTAGATTTTCTTTTAATAATTTTTTTTTTTTTAAAGATTTTATTTATTTACTCATAGACACAGAGAGAGAGAGGCAGAGACACAGGCAGAGGGAGAAGCAGGCTCCATGCAGGGAGCCTGATGTGGGACTCGATCCCGGGTCTCCAGGATCACGCCCCAGGCTGCAGGCGGCGCCAAACCGCTGCGCCACCAGGGCTGCCCCTCTTTTAATAATTAAATCTCCCCAAAGTCACATCTTTTGTGAGCTACTGGAGGAAGATTGTACTGGAGAAGATGTTTTCTTTTTTTCTTTTTAAAGATTTTATTTATTTATTCATGATAGAGAGAGAGAGAAAGAGAAAGAGAGGCAGAGACACAGGCAGAGGGAGAAGCAGGTTCCATGCAGGGGCCAGATGTGGGACTTGATCCCGGGACTCCAGGATCGCGCCCTGAGCCAAAGGCAGGCGCCAAACCACTGAGCCAACCAGGGATCCCTCTTTTTTTCTTTTTAAATTTATTTTATTTATTTTTAAAAGATTTTATTTATTTATTCATAAGACAGAGAGAGAGAGAGAGAGAGAGAGAGAGGCGCTCAGAGACACAGGCAGAGGGAGAAGCAGGCTCCATGCAGGGAGCCTGATGCGGGACCCCGTCCTGGGACTCCAGGATCAAGCCCTGGGCCAAAGGCAGACGCTCAACTCCTGAGCCACCCAGGGATCCCGAGAAGATATATTCTTAGTAGGAAATGACTGCCTTCATAACATTGCTATATGGAATAATTGTCTAAATGTAAGCTAGTGACAGAACAGTTGCATTGACTGAATAAAAAGATGAAATTCATTCACTGCCACTTAATGGATTATTGAGGCAAGTTATCCTTTTTTGGCTATTTTGTAGAGTCGATATTTTTTCCTTTTTTTTTTTTTTTTTCATTTTTCTTTCCCAAAAACTTGCTGACTTTTCCTGTGTGTGCTACCTGGCAAATACTATTTGAAAAATTAATATCCTTAATCTGTGTTTTCAAGTAAAATGGTTATTTAAACAGTGAAAAGTAATTTTTTTCTTACAAAGAAGTGTGCTATGGAATAGCCTTTCCTAGTAATTAAAAAAAAACAGCTTTATTGAAATATAATTTACATACCATAAATTCACCCTTTTAGGGCTACCTGGGTGGCTCAGTCAGTTAAGTGTCTTACTCTTGGTTTCAGCTCAAGTCATGATCTCAGGGTTGTGAGATTGAGTACTGCCCTCCTTCGTGGAGAGTCGGCTTAAATTCTCTCCCTCTGCCCCTCCTCCCACTCATGCATGTGATCTCTTTTCTTTCTTTCTCTCTCTCTCTCTCTCTCTTTATTAAGAATAAATTAATCTTAAAAAATAAATTCACCGTTTTAAAACGTACAGTTCAGGGACACCTGGGTGGCTCAGTGGTTGAGCATCTGCCTTTGGCTCGGGTGATGATCCTGGGGTCCTGGGATTGAGTCTCACATTGGGCCCCCCATGGGGAGGCTGCTTCCCCGTTTGCCTAAGTTTCTGCCTTTCTCCTGTGTCTCTTATAAATAAATAAGTAAAATCTTAAAAAATAAAACATACAAGTTCAGTGGTTTCTAAAGATTTTATTTTTATTTATTTATTTATTTATTAATTTTTATTTATTTATGATAGTCACAGAGAGAGAGAGAGAGAGAGGCAGAGACATAGGCCGAGGGAGAAGCAGGCTCCATGCACCGGGAGCCCGACGTGGGATTCGATCCCGGGTCTCCAGGATCGCGCCCTGGGCCAAAGGCAGGTGCTAAACCGCTGCGCCACCCAGGGATCCCCTAAAGATTTTATTTATTTGAGACAGAGACTGAGAGAGAGAGGCAGAGACACAGGCAGAGGAAGAAGCAGGCTCCATGCAGGAAGCCCGACACGGGACTCGATCCTGGCACTCCGGGATCACTCCCCGAGCCAAAGGCAGATGCTCAACTGCTGAGCCACCCAGGTGTCCCAAGTTCAGTGGTTTTTAATATATTCTTGAAGTTGTGCAGTCATCACCACCATCTAATTTCAGAAGGTTTTCATTATTCCAAGAAGAAGTTCTGTACCCAGTAGCTTCGTTCCCCATTCAGCCTTTCCCCTAGCTTCTGGGAGTCAGTTATCTTCTGTCTCTATGGATGTGCCTGGTCTGGAGGCATCATGTAAATGGAGTCATATGGCATGTGGCATAATGTTTTTGGGATTCATCCATGTTGTAGCATCTATCAGTACTTATTGCTTTTTGTAGCTAAATAATCCATTCCATTCCATTCCATTCCATTCCATTCCATTCCATTCCATTCCATTCCATTCCATTCCACTGTATGAGTATACCACATTTTGTTATCCATTAATCAGTGAACATTTGAGTTGTTTCCATTTTTTGTCTATTATGAATAATGCTGTCATGAACATGTATAAGTTTCTGTGTGAACATGTTTTCATTTCTTTTGGGTATATACCTAGGAGTGGAATTGCTGGATTAAGTGGTAATACTGTTTAACTTTTAGAGGAGCTGCCAAAACTGTTTTCTAAAGCAGCTACACCATTTTACGGTTTCCAGCAGCAATGCACAAGGGTTCCAGTTTCTCCATGTCCTCACCAACATTTGTTCTTTTCTTTTCTTTTCTTTTCTTTTCTTTTCTTTTCTTTTCTTTTCTTTTCTTTTCTTTTCTTTTCTTTTCTTTCTTCTCTTTTCTTCTCTTTTCTTTTCTTTTCTTTTCTTTTCTTTTCTTTTCTTCTTTCTTTTCATTTCTCTTTTCTCTCTCTCTCTCTCTCTTTCTGTCTGTCTGTCTGTCTCTCTCTCTCTCTCTTCCACACCCTAGGATCAAGAATTGCATGCTCCACCGACTAGGCCAGCTAAGCACCCCCTCTGTCTTTTTGATTATAGCTATCTTAGTGGGTGTGAAGTGGTATCTCATTGTGGTTTTGATTTGCATTTCCCTGATGACTCATGATCTCATTGTTATTTTGTTACACCTATAAAAACTCTCATAATTTTACAAATGAAAAACTTGGAAACATAAGTTTGTTACCTGATAAAAATCTCCAAATGTGTTTCTAAAAAATTTCCAGGTGATCTAATGAAATAAAAGACCTAGAGATTGATCATCATTGGTTGTTAAAGCCATTAGGGAATTTTATAATAATAGAAGGATAGGACTGACAATCTTCTGATCAATTATATCATCTTCATAATGGATACCAGTAAACCTTTTGTTCCTCTTGTGTGGTACAATAGGAAAAAATATAATACCATTCATGAAATACTCTCCCTCCTACAAAATTAAACTTTTTAAAAAATTTTATTTTAAAAATACATTTATTTGAGAGAGCAGAGGAATGGGGAGAAGCAGGCTCCTTGCTAAGCATGGAGCCCATCGTGGGGCTCAATCCCAGGACCTCAGGACCCTGAGATCATGACCTGAGGTGAAGGCAGACACTTAAACTGACTTGAGCCACCCAGGCACCCATCAAGCCAGACTCTTAACTTCTAGATCTAACTATGAGTTCACAGAATGTGATTAGAATATCATAAAAAAAAAAAAGAATATCATAATATGGGGCAGCCCGGGTGGCTCAGCGGTTGAGCATCTGCCTTCAACCTAGGGCCTGAGCCTGGGGACCTGGGATTGAGTCCCATGTTGGGCTCCCTGCATGGAGCCTGCTTCTCCCTCTGCCTGTGTCTCTCATGAATACATAAAATCTTAAAAAAAAAAAAAAAAAAAAAAAAGAATATCATAATATGGGAAATTCTGTAGAAGAACCCAGTTACTTCAAATAAATGCAAAAAACCCCAGATAAATTATTACAGATTAGAAAAGACTAGAGACATACTATTTCATTTTTTAAATCCTTTTTAAAAAAATTTATTTATTATTTACGATAGAGAGAGAGAGAGAGAGAGAGAGAGAGGGGCGCAGAGACACAGGCAGAGGGAGAAGCAGACTCCATGCCGGGAGCCCAATGTGGGACTCGATCCCAGGTCTCCAGGATAGCGCCCTGGGCCAAAGGCAGGCGCCAAACCGCTGAGCCACCCAGGGATCCCCGAGACATACTATTTCAATATGATTAATGTGTTGACCTTGTTTAGATCCTGTTTCATACAGACCAACAATAAAAATATATTTATGAGGGGCACCTGGCTGGCTCAGTTGGAAAAGTGTCTGAATCTTGATCTTGGGATTGTGAGCTTGAGCCCCACATGGGATGTAGAGATTCCTTAAGTAAAATTTTATTTTATTTTATTTTATTTTATTTTATTTTATTTTATTTTATTTTATTTTATTTTATTTATTTTATTTTATTTTATTTTATTTTATTTTATTTTATTTTATTTTTTCTTTTATTTTTTTTAAAGATTTTATTTATTTATTAGAAACAGAGAGAGAAAGAGAGAGGCAGAGACACAGGCAGAGGGAGAAGCAGGCTCCATGCAGGGAGCTTGATATGGGACTTGATTCAGGGCCTCCAGGATCACACCCTGGGCTGAAGGCGGTGCTAAACCGCTAAGCCATCGGGACTGCCCCTTAAGTAAAATTTTAAAAAGATGTTTATGAAACCATTGGGAATAATTTGAATATCATTGTATATTAGATGATTTTTAAACAATTGTTTTAGTTATTTTAAAGTATGATAATGGTATTCTATTAAAAGGAAAGATTCTGGGGCAGCCCCGGTGGCCCAGGGCGTGATCCTGGAGACTCAGGATCGAGTCCCACATCGGGCTCCCTGCATGGAGCCTGCTTCTCCCTCTGCCTGTGTCTCTGCCTCTCTGTGTGTCTGTCATGAATAAATAAATAAAACGTTTAAAAAAAATAAAAGGAAAGATTCCTTTCTCTTAGGGATAAATACAGAAGTATCTTTCTGAAAAAAAATTCATTGTATTTGGACGTTTACCAAACTTTATTTATTTATTTTAAAGATTTATTTTTATTTATTTATGATAGACAGAGAGAGAGAGAGAGAGAGAGAGAGAGGCAGAGACACAGGCAGAGGGAGAAGCAGGCTCCATGCCAGGAGCCTGATGCAGGACTCGATCCCGGGACTCCAGGATCGTGCCCTGGGCCAAAGGCAGGTGCGAAACCGCTGAGCCACCCAGGGATCCCCCTACCAAACTTTAACTTATTACTTTACCATAAATATTTGAATACTTTACCATTTATTGATAGTTATTGAAGCTGGTTAAAAGACATAAAAGAATTTATTATAGTGGCACCTGGGTGGCTCAGAGGTTGAGCATGTCCCTTTGGCTCTGGTCGTGACTCCAGAGTCCTGGGATCAAGTCCTGCAGCAGGCTCCCCAAGGAGAGCCTGCTTTTCCCTCTGCCTTGACTCTGCCTGTCTGTCTCTCATGAATAAATAAAATCTTAAAAAAAAAACTTATTATAGAGCTTGCACTTCTTTTGTGTATGTTTTAAATTTCCCATAGTAAAAAGTTAGAAAATACTCCCAATAGTTTTAGTGGGTTTCAAATCCATTTGTTAGAAATGGATTTCTAATCTTCTGATTAGTTTTCAAGAATAATTGCATCGGGGAAGATGGACATTTGCTAGTCAGATTTAAAGGAAAAATGTTTATGAAATGGTTGGGGTTGGAAAATAAATACCATGATTTAGTAAGCACTGCCATAAGTGTTTGTTTTCTTTCTTTTTCCTTTTTCCTTTCCTTTTTCATGAGAGAGAGAGGCAGAGACATAAGCAGAGGGAGAAGCAGACTACCCCCAGGGAGCCTGATGCGGGACTGGATCCCAAAACCCCAGGATCACGCCCTGAGCCAAAGCCCTGAGCCAAAGGCAGACACTCAACCACTGAGCCACCCAGGCATCCAGTATTCTTTTCTTTTTGATCCCATGTTTCTCTTTGGCTATGATAGCCATTAAAACCAAGTATTGACTTGAGACCAACTTATAGATTGCTCTGTCACAAAGTATTGGAATGAGGTTTTTCTTTTTTTCTTTTTAAAGATTTATTTATTTATTTATGATAGAGATAGATAGAGAGAGAGAGGCAGAGACACAGGAGGAGACAGAAGCAGGCTCCATGCTGGGAGCCCGATGTGGGAATCGATCCAGGGACTCCAGGATCACGCCCTGGGCCAAAGGCAAGTGCTAAACCGCTGAGCCACCCAGGGATCTCTGGAATGAGGTTTTTCAAGCACAGTGAGAAATACGTGATTATATGGTCACACTAATATTTAAAAAATAAGTTTAATACTAATATATTAATAATAGCAATAGTTTTTTATAATTACCATTATACTTATCCATGTAAAAACCATTATTGGGATCATTTTATTACATTTGAAAATAATGTTTTATAACATTCACATGTATTAGTACCTTTATCATACTTTTTTTTTTTTTAAAGATTTTATTTATTTATTCATGATAGTCACACAGAGAGAGCGAGAGAGGCAGAGACACAGGCAGAGGGAGAAGCAGGCTCCATGCACCGGGAGCCCGACATGGGATTCGATCCCGGGTCTCCAGGATCGCGCCCTGGGCCAAAGGCAGGCGCCAAACCGCTGCGCCACCCAGGGATCCCCTTTTATCATACTTATAAGTGAACATTTGTTGGGGGTGTGCACATGGGTTGATTGGCTAATGTGTAGTCAGAAGGTTAGTCATTACTGTGGAGAATGAACTGCACAGGACATAAAGACTAATTGGTGATTGTTAGAGTAGATTTGGCCAGGAATGGTGGTGTTCTGGACTGGTTTGGGGTTGGGGAGTGGGGATGGAGATGGGGAGGGAGATAGGTGTATGATTTAAGCAATAGAAATGTTAGTAGGGTTCCAGAACCCAGGCTTTTTAGGAGAGATGTTGGTGAACTGAGCTGCTGTGTGTGGGAAGAACTTGAAATCTGATTGCTGTGAACTGGTGCAAGGAATTCTCAAACATTGATTGAGAAGTAACTTAACCAGCAATTAGCTTTCAAACATTGGTTGACCGGTGGCTTAATATTTTTTTTCTGGTGGCTTAATATAATACTGTAAATACATTAATACTATCCATTAATAAAGATAGTGTGTTTCACCAGTGATGTATCAGCAGTACTGTTACCAGAGCAATGTGGAATAGTTCCAGGACTTCAACTGTTCTTCTAAAAGGAACTGAGGGAGGGGTGGCAGAGCTTTTACAGGGATGCTTCTGTTCTCCTGGTGGTCCTTTTCGTGTCTCCAGTGATGTGAATGCTTTATTCTCCTTTCAGGGACTGAGGCCAGTTCCTGATTCAGTGCCTCTGCCTGCTTTCTCTGTGAGACCATTGCTCTGCAGTGCTCCTTATTGCCTGCTTAAACCTGCTCATGTTAAGAGGGGCTAAATTCACAGTGACTTTCAGCTGGTGTCTTTCTCTTTTCTCAATCTGAGGTGCTAGCCTGCTCAGGGTTTTGCTATCAGTTGATAGAAGTCATAGAGGATTCTTTTTCTTCTTGTAGTTCATACTCAGCGGTAGTGCTGTTGGCAGCAGTTGTGAACCTCTGAGGCCATGATTTTCAGTAGTGGCTTGTCTATGGTAGAGAGGAGGTAAGTTTGAAAAAATTTTTTAAAAAGAAAAATTAGTTTTATGTTTTTAAATCAGTGTATTTTTAAAATTTGCTTCATTTAAAATCATGTATGCATTTGAATAATTAATACATGTACCTATTAAAATATTCCAGTATTGGGCAGCCCCTGTGGTGCAGTGGTTTAGAGCCACCTGCAGCCTGGGGTGTGATCATGGAGACCAGGGATCGAGTCCCATGTCAGGCTCCCTGCATGGAGCCTGCTTCTCCCTCTGCCTGTGTCTCTGCCTCCCTCTCTCTCTCTCTCTCTCTCTCTATGAATAAATAAATAAAATCTTTTAAAAAAATAAAATATTCCAGTATTTTTATTGTGTACTAAAAATACACAATAAAATGTAATTCTCCCCATCTTTTAGGTTCCTCTTTCCAGAGGCATCCCCAGGTACTATGAAACTTGTGCAACTTTCCAGAAATAGTACATGTCCATACAATGTGTGTGTTTATTTCTTTTTTAAAATAAGATTTATTGGGATCCCTGGGTGGCGCAGCGGTTTGGCGCTTGCCTTTGGCCCAGGGCGCGATCCTGGAGACCCGGGATCGAATCCCACATCGGGCTCCTGGTGCATGGAGCCTGCTTCTCCCTCTGCCTGTGTCTCTGCCTCTCTCTCTCTCTCTGTGACTATCATAAATAAATAAAAATTAAAAAAAAGATTTATTTATTTTACAGGGAGGGGGGGGTGCACCAGCTTGGGGGGCGGTTGTAGTGTGCAGAGGGAGAGAGCATCCTTAAGCAGGCTCCAAGCTCAGACTCTGTGCTGAGCTTGGAGCCTGTGGAGGGTTGGATCCTAGGGCCCCAAGATCATCACCTGAGCCAAATCAAGAGTCAGCTAGCTACTCAACTCACTGAGCTACCCGGATGCCCCTCCTGCTTTTTAAGATTTTATTTATTTGAAAGAGAGTTCATACGCATGTGAGCAAGAGAGTGTGCCTGAGGAGGGAGAGGGAGGGGTAAAGAACCTTAAGCAGACTCCACACTGAGTGACTACCTGGCATGAGGCCTAATCTTATGACCCTGCGGTCATGAGCTGAGCTGAAACCCAGTCCAGTGCTTAACTGAGCCACTCAGGTGCTCTACCCCATCCAGTATTTAAGTTTGACATTTCAGCTAACATTAATGAAGAGTATGAGTGTTTTATGTTTATGAAAAGGGGTGTTAAAGCAGATTGAGATGTACTGTTCTTAGCTTTGGGCGAGAGGTGGTAGGGGTTATATGGAGTTCAGTTTCTCCAGTGTTAGTGGGAGAGATTGCTTAAACAGTTAATACTTATTCAGTTGTACTTAGTTTTCAAAGGTTTTACTTTGAAGAAGGCTCTTGTAGAGCAAGTAGTGGTTAATAGCAGCTAAATTATCTGTGTGTTTTTTAATGTCTGAGTGGGGCTTTTGTGCACAGAAAGGACTACTTAAAATTACTTGGGTTTAAATTAATATTCAATTATTTAAATGCCAAATTAAAAATTTAGTTTTCCTTTACTCTTGTTATTGTAAGTATTATAATTTTAAGATTTTATTTATTTGAGGGACGCCTAAGTGGCTCAGTGGTTGAGTATCTGCCTTCAGGTCATGATGCCGGAGTCCTGGGATCGAGAGAGAGGGAGAGAGAGCATGAGTGGAGGGAAGGGCAGGGGGAGAATGACAAACAGACTCCACACTGAGCTGGGAGCTGAGGTGGGGCTCCATCCCAGGACCCCGAGATCATGACCTGACCTGAAATAAGACATTTAACCAGTTGAGCCATCCAGGCGCCCCATAGCATTGTAATTTTTATATGGAAATAAGAGCAATATGGGACGCCTGGGTGGCTCAGTGGTTGAGAGTCTGTCTTTGGCTCAGGTCTTGATCCCAAGTCTGGAGATCGAGTCCCATATTGGGCTCTCTGCAGGGAGCCTGCTTCTCCCTCTATGCCTCTGCCTCTCTGTGTCTCTCATGAATAAATAAATAAAATCTTTAAAAAAAAAAAAAAGGGAAATAAGAGCAATAACTTGTACTCTTTAATTAATGTTAATTCAAATTTAACAGATTAAATTCCTCCATATTCCTTTGCTAGTAAATTAAATTTCCTTAGATGTTTATTTTTATTTATTTTTAAAATATTTTTAAAAATTTATTTATTCATGAGAGACAGAGAGAGAGGCAGAGACACAGGCAGAGGGGGAAGCAGGCTCCATGCAGGGAGCCCGACATGGGACTCAATCCCAGGTCCCCAGGATCACGCCCTGGGCTGAAGGCGGCGCTAAACCGCACCACCCGGGCTGCCCAATTTCCTTAGATGTTTAAAAACGCTTATATATTTTGTCAACCACAATCAATCCTGATAGTTCAGAGTTTACCACCTTAACAAGCAGAATCTCCTTAAGCACTTGAATAGTACTGAGAAATTAAACTTATACATTTAGTAAAGCACACTCTAAGACTTCCAGTGCTTTTCATTACCTGAATCTGAATTACTTACATGTAAAAATGACATATCCAAACTTAACCAAAAGTGTTAGTATTGTGTGTTTGATATACTTCTTTGTTGTTCATATCTTTTTCTTCTAGAGTCATAATGTCATTTACCTAACTAAGGAGGAATCAGGGAAATACAGAAGGGATGGGAAAGGGAAGAGCTCCATAAATGTTATAAACTGTACATTTACTCTCTGAACTGTCTTTCTGGGAGTTCTGACACACTGTCCTGGTTTTTTCTACCTCTGTTGCTCAGTTCCCTTTAGGCCCCTCTTCTCTGATCATTCTTGGACTTACCAGGTATTTTCATCCTCTGCCCTCTTGTGTTTTATCCTACATAATCTTCCTGGAAGCACATGCCTATGCCCATGGTTTCAGCTTCCAGCTCCTTGCTAATTAGAAAATTTGTCCTCAGCACAGACTGGATGATACCCAACAATCTACTGGCTGTCTCTGTTGGACTGTTTCCTAGGCACCAGCAGGCTCAGAATTGCCCTCATCTTCCATTTATTTATTTATTTATTTTATTTATTTATTTTATTTATTTTATTTATTTATTTATTTATTTATTTATTTATTTATTTATTTAAAGATTTTATTTATTTATTCATGAGAGACACAGAGAGAGAGAGAGGCAGAGTCATAGGCAGAGAGAGAAGCAGGCTCCATGTAGGGAGCCTGATGTGGGACGATCCCGGGACTCCAGGATCACGCCCTGTGCCGAAGGCAGGTACTCAACTGCTGAGCCACCTAGGTATCTCTTCATCTTCCCTTTAAATGTGTTATTTTTATATTCTCTATTTTGATGAGTGGCACAACCCAGTAACCCAGACCAGAAACTTGGATGATTGTGTTCATCTCATTAGTGATGCATTCCTGTTTTACCTTCAGTTTTTCGCATATTTGCCTAATTTCCTCCATCTCTTTTGTCTCTTAGCTCAGGTTTTTTCTCACTTAGAGGACTGCTGCAGGTTCCCTAGATGTCTACTCGTTATTGTTTCCTTGTTGCAGGTCATTTATCACATTGCTACCAAGAGTACTCTTTTTGACTTCCTTATCTAATCACAGCACTCTCCAGCTTAAAATCTTCTGGGTAAAATCCAAACTCCTTATCAGACTGTGCTTTGGCAGTTCATCCCCTTTTAGTCTTTTAATCTTACCTTTCTCCTGTGCCCACTGTGCTGTTCTCCTTCAGATCCTTCGCCTTTGGCTTGACTGCCCATCTCCCTCCTTTATCTGGCATTATAATTTCTTATATGAGGCTCTCCTCTTCCAGTCAGCATTATGTGACTGACTGCTCTATGTCTGATCTAGGTATAAATCTTACACTTTTTTTTTTAAAGATTTTATTTATTTATTTGACAGGGGGAGAGAGAGAGCACACAAGCAGGGGGAGCAGCAGGCAGAGGGAGAGGGAGAAGCAGGCCCCTCACTGAGCAAAGAGCCTGACTGGGGAATCTATCCCAAGATCCTGGGATCATGACCTGAGCCGAAGGCACACTTAACTGACTGAGCCAGCCAAGCACCCTAAATCCTATGCTTATTTCTGTCAAGTCACTTATATTGTGTGATACATTTATATTGTATAATAATCCACACATTAGCACATGCAGATTAATGATCTTAAAATGATGCTGGTAGTTCAAAATGTGTAGTAATATGTAATTTTGCTGAGGCACAATATCATATAACTTGCACCTTAAATTTGGCAGCAAGTGAGTTTACTTAGCTCTTCAATGAACCTAACCTTGTTCAGCATCTAAAGCTGTCTTTTATTATTTCCTGCTTTTTCCTATTCATCTTTTCTTTTTATAGGTTTTATTTTCTGATTCCAAAACTGGTAAATAGTTTTAAACAAGAAACTTTAAACCCCTAATGTGCCCTCAAAACTCAAGGTTTTTGAGGTACCTTTTTTCCCCTCCTCCCATCCTCATTATCTTTGGCATTTTGTCAGGGGATGCAAACTCAAATATGTCTTTGAGGGCCATACAGGCAATGTGTATGAGAGAAATAGATCTCCTGGGTCCTGTGCCACACTGGAGGTTCTATGGCCTGTCTAAAAGAGTTCACATTCAGGTTGCCTGGGTGGCTCAGTAGGTTAAGCATCTGCCTTTGGCTCAAGTCATGATCTCAGGGTTCTGTGAGATCATGTGTCAGGCTCCCTGATCAACGAGGAAGTCAGCTTCTCTCTCTGTCCCTGCCCCTCCCCCTTGCTCGTGTGCACACGCACGCTCTCTCTCTCTCTCTCTCTCTCTCTCAAGTAAATAAAATCTTTAAAAAAAGTAAGAGTCAAAAAAGTTCACATTCGATTTTTAACACTTTGCTACTAGTTTGTGACTGTCACTCGAACTGCCAAAGACTGTACATATGTGATTCAATTTATCTTTCTCCTTGAAATTGAATTCATTAAACAAAAACTTAACCAATAATATTACTTACTCTTCTAGGCCCAGTAGTGTATCACCTACTTAGTGAAGTTTCCTGAATTTACCCAGGGATTATATTTTTCTTTTAGGATCAGCATGGCAACTGTAGTGTTGATCACAATGTATTTTTATCCTTGTTTTCATGTCTGATTTCCTGGTAGTTTTTTTTTTTTTTTTTTTTTTTTTTTTTTTTTTTTTTTTAAAGATTTTATTTATTTATGATAGTCACAGAGAGAGAGAGAGAGGCAGAGACACAGGCAGAGGGAGAAGCAGGCTCCATGCAGGGAGCCCGATGTGGGATTCGATCCCGGGTCTCCAGGATCGCGCCCTGGGCCAAAGGCAGGCGCCAAACCGCTGCGCCACCCAGGGATCCCTCCTGGTAGTTTATTGATGATGATTATTGATGAGCATGTCTTTTTTTATTTCATTTTATATTTTATTTCTTAAAATACATATTTTTCAATGTATTCATTTGAGGGATGCCAGAGTAGCTCAGCAGGTGAGCGTCTGCCTTTTGCTCAGGGTGTGATCCCAGAGTCCCAGGATCGAGTCCCACATCGGGCTTCCTGCATGGAGCCTGCTTCTCCCTTTGCCTGTGTCTCTGCCTCTCTGTCTCTGTGTCTCTCATGAATAAATAAATAAAATCTTAAAAAAAAATGTATTCATTTGAGAGAGAGAGATAGTGCCAGAGAGATAAGGGTCTAAGGGAGAGGGAGAAGCAGACTCCCCACTGAGCAGGGAGCCCCATGTGAGGTTCCATCCCAGAACCCTGGGATGATGACCTGAGCTGAAGGCAGATTCTTAACTGACTGAGCCACCCAGGGGCCCTGAGCATGTCTTATTTCTACTAAGAGTTTAGTGCGTTTATGTTGCATTGAGTGAAGTGCTAGGCAACAGATACTGATTAAAACCAAAATGCAGAGGTCAAGAATATAATATTTTTTTCTTTTAATGTTTGTAGGGCTATGTCTACACTAAATTTCAGCTTTGTTTCTTGGAAATTACTGAGAATATTAGTGATGATGTATTTCTTGTTGGATTTGAGATCGACAAATCTGTGTTTGTACAGATGGTAACTAAACAACTTAAAAATAAACAGTGTCTTGTCTCTCTGAGAAAAGAGCCATTGCAAGGGGGAACTTCCTGCTTCCACTTTCCACTTTTATATGGTTAAGAAAGATTAAACACCTGATGATTATGGAAAATGTGAAGGAATTTGAGTACCCTTGGATGAAGAGGGATTTGGAGTTAGCAGACTTCAACTCTATTTCTGGAGATACTAATTAGCCATCTGACTTAACACAAGTCTCTATTGGGTCACAGTTTCTTCATTTGTAAAGTGATAAGAAACTTGATGATTTAAGATCCATCTCTAAAAAAAAAAAAAAAAAAAAAGATCCATCTCTAAAATTACTTAATTCTAAAATACTGTAATTTCTAAAATTTATGGCCAGGGAAGGAAGTACTTATTATGGTCTAGCTCATTCTGAGGAAAATTTGAAGTGATTTGCTGAAGTATATAAAACCTGTGTGTGTGTGTGTGTGTGTGTGTGTGTAGCTCTCTAGAAAGATACTAAAGAAACTGGCAATAATAATAATTACCTCTGGGGGCTGGGGTTGTGGATGGCTGAGGGGAAGGATACCTTCTAGTAAGTGTATTTTCTTTTATATATTTTTTTTTAATTTTTATTTATTTATGATAGTCACAGAGAGAGAAAGAGAGGCAGAGACACAGGCAGAGGGAGAAGCAGACTCCATGCACCGGGAGCCTGACGTGGGAATCGATCCTGGGTCTCTAGGATCGCGCCCTAGGCCAAAGGCAGGCGCCAAACCGCTGCACCACCCAGGGATCCCTCTTTTATATTTTTTGAATTTTATGATGTGTGTCTGACTACCTACTCAATAAGGACAAATAAATTTTAAATATATACAGATATACATTAAGAAAGAGTAAAGGGAAAATAAAGGTCTCATGGTAAGAGAGGCAGGCTGGGGATGTTAGTACAGAGAGTACAGTCTGTTAGATCCTTAACAATCATTTATTTTATTTTTTTAAGGTTTTATTTATTTTAGGGATAGAGTGCATGCACAGAAGCAGGGGGAAGAGCAGAGGGAGATGGACAAGGCGACTCCGTGTTGAGCACAGAGCCTGATGCCAATCAGGAGTTGGCTGCTTAATGACTGAACCATCCAGGTGCCCCCTGAGCAGTCATTTGAAAAAGAAGCCTATGTATTGACCTCTCAAGTTAAAATAGTCACGGCAAAGAGGTTCCAAGAGATTGACGGGGCTTCCGTGCTATAAACCATCATCGGTAGTGAAAAATAGTCTTTCCTGGCACTAAGGTTTTGAGGTATTCTCCTCTTAAAAAAGGGCATTGTGTGATATGGTGGAGGATGTTTTCAGTAATACCTGTGCAGTCATACTGTAGTGCAGGATCTCAAATGGGAGTCCTTGGATATATTTTGGAGAGAAGTTTCTCTGAGTAGACTTAGAGTGTTTTAAATTTCAGTATTCAGAAATATTAGAATATGATGATTACCCACCTTGTGACTGAGTATTGCCACACAATGTCAGTACTTGTGTTTGTATTTTAGGATCATCGGTTACATCTTTATTTGTAAGTAAGTTGTTTGTGGGACCAGTGGAAGGTCAAGTTGTGCTGGGCACATAGGGCAACAACTTCATTGCGGTTGTTTGAATGAGAAAGTGATGGATTTTTTTTTTTTTTAAAGATTTATTTTAGAGAGAGACAAGTAGAGAGCACAAGCAGGGGGAGCGGCAGGCAGAGGGAGAGGGAGAAGAAGCAGGCGTCCCATAAATAAATCTTTAAAAAACAATAAAGGAGGGACGCCTGGATGGCTCAGCGGTTGAGCGGCTGCCTTCAGCTCGGAGCATGATCCTGGGATCCGAGATTGAGTACCGCATCTAGCTCCTTGCAGGGAGCCTGCTTCTCCCTCTGCCTGTGTCTCTGCCTCTCTCTCTGTGTCTCTCTTGAATAATTAAATTTAAGAAAAGATTTATTTATTAGAGGGAGAGTGTGCATGTATGTGCATGCATGGAAGTGACAGTGGGGAGGGGCAGAGGGAGAGGAAGAGAGAGAAAATCCTTGAGCAGACTCCTGATTGAGTGTAGAGACCATCGTGGGGCTTGATCCCAGGACCCTGAGATCATGACCTGAGCTGAAATCAAGAGTCTGCCACCCAACTGAGCTACTCAGATGTTCCTGTTTATAGAGTTTTTTTTTTTAATCATTTGAGAAATAAGTTGCAGATATAATGCTGTTACTTCTAAATCAGTATTTCCTAAAAACAAGTATACTCTCATGTATAACCATAGCATGCTCATTAAAATCAGGAAATACTGATATAATACTGCTATCTAATTCACAGACACCACTCAGATTTCACTTATCTCACAATTATGTTCTTTACAGCAAAAACAACAAAAAAAAAACCCTGAAAGAACAACAAAAAGTCAGGCCTCCCTCCAAAAACAAAAGAAGACAAACCTCTTCCCTTTCTCCTTGTAACTCAGAATCGGAGACCATTTACAGCCATGCCTTTAGTTTTCATGCCTCTTTAGCCTCCTTCAATTTTGAATAGTTCCGTGGTCTTGCTTAGTTATCTTGACAGTTTTGAAGAATAGGCCATTTACTTTGTAAAATGTTCCTCAGTTTGGGTTAGTCTGATGTTTCCACATAAATAGGTTTAGGTTTTGCATTTTTGGCAGGAACACCACAGACATGATGTTGTATTCTTTTCACTACATCATGTTAGGAGGCACACATGCCACCTTGTCCTGTTAACTCGTTATGTGCAATTTTATCACTTGGTTAAGATGAGAGGTTTCTATACTGTAAGTTAGTTCAAAAGTATTTTGCATTTACTAATTAATAAGTAAATGATACACATTTTGTAGCATGTTACTTTGAGGCTATATAAGCAGCCCATTTCTCAACAATTTTTTACCCAGTAGTGTTTGACTCCATTGATGATTTGTCCCTGAATCAGTTATTACTAAGTGGTTGGCCAGATGGTGATTTTTAAAAGTTTCATCATTACTTCAGCATTCATAATTTGGCATTTCACTGTAAAGAAAAGCTTTCTCTTCCTGTTTTATTTATTTTTATTTTTTATTTTTTTAATTTTTATTTATTTATGATAGTTAGAGAGAGAGAGGGAGGCAGAGACACAGGCAGAGGGAGAAGCAGGCTCCATGCACCAGGAGCCCGATGTGGGATTCGATCCCGGGTCTCCGGGATCACGCCCTGGGCCAAAGGCAGGCGCCAAACCGCTGCGCCACCCAGGGATCCCTCTCTTCCTGTTTTAAAAAAATCATTTAAACATATCAACATGGACTCCTGGATTCCTATTTTATTAATTTTTCATTTGTTTTGATGCTTAAATTACCTCTGATTTGGCCAGTGGGAACCCTTTCAAGCTGGCTCCTAAGTCTTTTTTTCATGTCCTCATCATTCTTTGATCACTTCCTTTTCTAACTTTGACACAACAAGGTTTTCCATACCCACTCCTAGAATCAACCATTTCATAAATGAACTCTGGTTTCTTTTGTTAGAGGATATATTTATTTATGTTTGTTTTGCTTTTTAAGATTTTACTTATTTGAGAGAGGATATGTGAGAGAGAGAGCACGAGCAGTGAGGAGGGGCAGAGGAAGAGGCAAAAGCAGACTCCTTGCTGAATAGGAAGCCCAGTGTGGGGTTTGATCCAGGACCCCGAGATCATGACCTGAGCTGAGATCAGATGCTTAACCGACTGAACCACCTAGGCACCCTGAGGATATATTTAGAAAACATGATCAGGACACTAGATGTGTTCCTTGCTACTGGGGAGTCATTGCCTTTAAGCTCTCTTACAGGTCAGAAATAGCATATTGTTTTAAAATGTACCCAGGATTTAATTTATAAGTATGACTGAGTGATGCCATGAAGAGGTCAATGCCATTGAAGTTTACTTCTAATTTCCCAGAAGCAGGAGGGACACCATGCAGGGCCACATGGGGGAAGCACCAGGGTCAGTCAGAAGGCAAAAGGAGCAAGAAGAAAGAAAGCATGGGTGAGAGCCTTTATAATGGTGGGAGGTTGTTAGGTGGGAAGTGAAACACAGATGTTGTGTTTGTGATTGGAAGATTTGTAATGTTTTTATACATGTACCTATAAAGATATATAAGCATCTGTATCTGCTCAAGAATGTTGAAAGACATGATTTCACTGTGATATCTTCACCGATTCCATTCTAATACCACAGCATTTTTTTCCTAGTCCCTCCTCCCCCCTTTTAAAGATATTCTATTTATTCATGAGAGACAGAGAAAGAGGCAGAGACATAGGCAGAGGGAGAAGCAGGCTCCATGTGCGGATTCCGATACAGGACTTGATCCCAGGACCCTGGGATCACCACCCAAGCTGAAGGCAGATGCTCAACCACTGAGCCACCAGGTACCTTTAGTCTTTCCCCTTTTTGAATTTGTTCTTCCTTTCTCTGACATTGAGAATCTGGGTCTCTGTCCTTTTTGCTCCATCTTCCTTAGGTAACAATCCCCTATGAGGGCCATCTCATTGACCCCAGCCCCACTGAAAGTGCTGGCTGAGTACCCCCATCTAGTTCCATGAGACATTTTTATATATATAGAGTTTTCACTTTGCCCTGTTCTCACGCATGAATTTCTGTTAACATGGTTTTACATATTTTTATTTGTAAGTAATCTCTGCACCTAGCATGGGACTCAGACTTAAAACCCTGAGATCAGGAGTTGCATGCTCCACCAGCTGAGCCAGCCAGATGCCCCTAACATGGTTTAATTAAATGACACTAGTCCACAAATAACTGTTCATGAAATACAAAATATAACCTGTGATCAGGAATAGCTTCTCCAAAGATTTTAAAATTTATTCCAACTCTCTAAGAGCTGATTAATCCTTCCTAGACATCATCCAATTGAAGGTAACCCCCCACCCCCCCTTTTTTTTAAGGAAAAAAAAAGGTTCTGCTCTCAGCTGAACTTTACACAGCTCTGCATTTCCCTCTGTCAGTTCCTCTTGGAATGGTGGGTGGGTAGCAGAAGAGAGGATATGTACAATAATGTATTTTTAGTTCTTTTGAACCGAGGGATTGCTCCAGCCATTGCTATTGATGACAGGAAGTATATTTATAGCTTCAAGGAAGGATGGCCCTGGTTTAAGAAAACCTGGCAGACTGCTTAATATGTTTCATTAAAGTTCATTTGTACTTCATAGGAAGTTCTTGCCTTAGATGTGTAGTAGTTGAGATGGATGGATTTGTTATGAAGTATAGGGTTTTTTGTTGTTGTTGTTAAGATTTTATTTATTCATGAGAGAGACACAGAGAGGCAGAGACATAGGCAGAGGAAGAAGTAGGCTCCCTGCAGGGAGCCTGATGTGGGACTCATCCAGGTCGCTGGGATCACACCCTGAGCCAAAGGCAGATGCTCAACCACTGAGCCACCCAGGCATTCCAGTATAGGTATTTCCATAAGTATAATTCAGTCTGCTTCTGAATTTGGAAAAATCTTCCGTTTTGAAATTTCACTATCCACCGTGCCTAAAACAAAGGATGCTACAGGATGTGTGCAGAGAATCAGATGGTAGCATAATTGTATAGTAAGGATATTAAGGGAGTACTAAATATTGTCACAAGTAGATATTATTCATAAATCTCTTACTGGTACAGCTTCTGTTATGGTTTTCTTCAAAGATTGAAATCAAATATTGTATATGGATCATAAGATAGTTTCTGTAAAATCATTTTGGGGTTCTCCACTGGGCATCACATAACTTTCTTACAAGTTTGATTGGGACAGGGCTTTTGCCCATGAGTATCGTGTGCAATGGGCACGTTAAATACAAGTTGAATTATTCTGAAGCTTTTTCTCTTTTTCCTACTCCCTTTCTTAATTGAGGGAAGCAAAGAGTTGGTTTCCAAGGATACATCTTCTCTCTTATGCTGGTTTCAGATTGATGCAGTCATGGAAACCAGGCAGTAAACTCATTCTTGGCAGCTGCTAGCACTGGTCTGATCTTTTCTTTTAAAAGCATGAGATTCTTTAATAATACATTTTGAGAAGGTTGCTATTAAATGATTCCAGGACATCTCAAAGGGAGTGAGAATTTTGTTGAATAGTCTTAAGTGACTCAGTTAAATATTAACAGGTTGCTAAACAAAACTGCAATTATTTACCTAAAGATTTTTATGTTTAGTTTAACCAGAAGGATTATACAGAATTATTAATGTTTAGTCATTGTTTATAATACTTTAAAACATTCCTGATTTGAGGATTTTGTTTTCAACTTTATGAATTCAAAATATTAAGAGTTGTAGAGCTGAACTTTATTTAACATAATGAAGGTTTTCATCTGGCCCACTAAAGTCTGTCTGCTGATGAACTGAAAATATGAAATAATGACTCTTTAAAAGTCTTCTTATTTATTTTTAAAAAAGGATTATTTATTTATTCATGAGAGACACACAGAGAGATGCAGAGACATAGGCAGAGGGAGAAGCAGGCTCCCTGCAAGGAGCCGGATGTGGGACTTGATCCCAGGACCACAGGATCATGCCTGAGCTGAAAGCAGATGCTCTACACTCTGGCGTCCCTAAAAGTCATTTTAAAGGATGCCTGAGTGGCTTAGTCAGTTAAGCGTCCAACAGTTTTGGCTCAGGTTATGATCTCAGGGTTATGAGATTGAGCCCTGTATTAGGCTCCACAGCGAGCAAGGAGTCTGCTTGAAATTCTCTCTCCCTCCACCCCCCCCTCTCATGCACACGTGTGTCCACATACTTTAAAAAACAACAACAACAATATTTTGTGGATTCTGAAGCTGACTGCCTTGATTCAAATCCTGTCTCTACTATTTATTAGGTATGTAACATGGACAAGTTACTTAACCTCCCTGTGCCTTAGTTTTTTTTATCTGCAAAATGGAAGATAATAATGTCCACTTCATAGGGTTGTCATGCAGGGTAAATGAGCCAAATTATGTCACATGCCTAATTGGTTGGGAGCATTCAGCAAATGCTGACTATTCCATTTACACATAAGATTTAAAAGAAGAAAGGCATTTTTGACATGTGCGTTATTTTTTAGGTTAACAAGAGTAGTGGCTGATTGAGGAGTCTCTTCCCTGCTGCAAATGACGAAATCATCTGTTTTCAGATCCTTTGTAAAGATTCAGTATTGGGCTTACATAATTTAGCAAGATATTTGTTGATTTGAGAAATATTGATTGTTTGCTGCATGTTAAGTAGGTGCTGAGATTTCAGAGGTGGATGAGAGACATCCTCTTCCCTGGAGAGCTTCCTGTTTTGGAGGAGTGTAGATGGAAAAGGGTGAAGAAGTGAAGATGACCTATTATACAACTTAATTCTTTATACATTGTGTTAAGTGCTACACTAGCAGAATTTTAAGTATAAAAAATGATACGGAAATAGAGAGCACAAATTAACTTAAGAAACTTGCAAAGGGTACTTGAGTGGCTCAGTTGGTTGAGCATTGGACTCTTGGTTTGGACTCTGGGTTTTGGCTTAGGTCATGGTCTCAGGGACAAGGGATATAGTCCTGTGTCAGGCTCCCTGCTCAGTGGGGAGTCTGCTTGTCTCTCTGTCTCTTGGTCCCCCCCCCCCCCACCCCCCGGCTCATGTTATCTCTCTCTTAAAATAAGTGGGCAAATCTTCAAAAAATAAGAAAAAGGAAGCACACAAGACTAATATGAAGAAAACTATAGAGTCTTATGGAAGGATTTTTTTACTTTTATTTTTTTAAATTTTTTTTTTAAATTTATTTATGATAGTCACACAGGGAGAGAGAGGGAAGCAGAGACACAGGCAGAGGGAGAAGCAGGCTCCATGCACCGGGAGCCCGACGTGGGATTCGATCCCGGGTCTCCAGGATCGCGCCCTGGGCCAAAGGCAGGCGCCAAACTGCTGCGCCACCCAGGGATCCCTGGAAGGTTTTTTAAAAGATAAAATTCAGGGATCCCTGGGTGGCGCAGCGGTTTGGCGCCTGCCTTTGGCCCAGGGCGCGATCCTGGAGACCCGGGATCGAATCCCACGTCGGGCTCCCGGTGCATGGAGCCTGCTTCTCCCTCTGCCTGTGTCTCTGCACCTCTCTCTCTCTCTCTGTGACTATTATAAACAAATAAAAAAAAATTAAAAAAAAAAGATAAAATTCAATATTCATGCTATGTTCCTGAATGTGAAAAGACTTAGATTTTTTTTTAAGATTTTATTTATTTATTCATGAGAGAGAGAGAGAGAGAGGCAGGTCTCTTAGAGACACAAGCAGAGGGAGAAGCAGGCTCCATACAGGGAGCCTGATGCAGGACTCAATTCTGGGACCCCAGGATCACACCCTGGGCTGAAGGCAGATGCTAAACCACTGAGCCATCCAGGGATCCCCAAAGATATATTATAAAGATATCGTACAGATGTGTAGTAGGGGTATTCCCCAAATTATTCTGCAGATTTAATGCATATTGTTTTATAAGCCCAGTGGGGTACATAAAAGCTTGACAGATTGCACAGTACAGTTCATTTGGAAGAGTAAATTCAGTAGTTGAGAAAATTTTTGAAAAAGAACAATAGTTGGAGAGCCATAGATGTGGGAGGAAGGTATGTGACAGTTGACTCTCTGGATAGCAAAATATATCGCAGGTTAAAGGAATTAAAGTAAGTGCCTGGCTGGCTCAGTCAGTAGAGCATCCTGTGACTCTTGATCTTGGGGTTCTGAGTTTGAGTCCCACGTATGGTATAGAGATTACTTAAAAAATAAAACCTTAAAAAAAAGATATTTAAGACAGTGTGGCATTCATGTTAGAATAGACAAACTAAGTATTTAGAGCAGACTAGGATATGTGTTGGAATTTAGGATGTGATAAAAGTAGCATTTAAAAATCAGGGAGCGGGCAGCCCGGTGGCTCAGGGGTTTAGCGCCGCCTTCAGCCAAGGGCATGATCCTGGGGCCCTGGGATCGAGTCCCACGTCAGGCTCCCTGCAAGGAGCCTGCTTCTCCCTCTGCCTGTGTCTCTGCCTCTCTCTTCTCTCTCTCTCTCTCTGTCCCTCATGAGTAAATAATAAAATCTTTAAAAAAAAATAAAGATGAGTAAAAATCAGGGAGCAAAAAATAAAAAATAAAAAAATAAAAAAATAAAAATCAGGGAGCAAAGAGTGGAGTATTCAATAAATGGTCCTGCAACAGTGGTCTGTTTTTGGACAAAAATATATAAAGATCACTAATTTAGACTGTGCTCAAGTAATCGCCAGATTACAGGGTATGCTTAACCGAATTACTGAATTAACCACATTCTTCATTCTTTCTCTGGAGTGTACTGAATGATTCTTAAAATAAGCTCAACACTCATGGCTAGTAAACTACTTCCTTGTATACCTTGCCTTTTACAATCACAAGTTGAATTTTATACTTTCAGGGGTCAGTATGTTCTAAATCTGCTTATGCCAGTTATGCTTACTCTAATTTTGCAACCTAATATTATATGAGTATAATGAAATATGAGTATAAAAGTAGTTGTTTTTAAGAAAGTTAAGTTGAAGGATGCCTGGAGGACTCAGTTAAGCGTCTGCCTTCTGCTCAGGTTGTGATCCTGGGGTCCTGAGATCAAGCCCCACGTCAGGCTCTCTGCTTAGTCTCTCCCTTTATCCCTCCCCCTCACTGTACTCTCTCACATGTGCTCTCCCTCTCTCTCTCAAATAAATAAAATCTTAAAAAAAAAAAAAGTTGAAGATCTTGAGATCTTAAGTTAGTGAAATATAAGTAAGTTCCCTTCTCCCCAAAATTACTGTCTTTTTAAAAAAGTTTATTTTTAGTAATCTTTACACCCAGCATGGGGCTTGAACTCACTACCCCAAGATATCAAGAGTTGAGTGCTCTTCTGACTGAGCCAGCCAGGCACTGCCCTCCCCCATTACTATCTTTTTTAGTTGTGGAAAAATCATAAAAATCTTGTTAAAGATTCTATACTCAGTTGTCTCACAGTTGTCTGAATTCTTGTTCCATCTTAAATTGAAATTTGAAATCATGGATATGATACATGTAAGAAAGAACATGTAAGACGTAAATTAGCAGATCTGTATCACAGAGACCTCGATTCTTTACCAATATGTTGGCAGTCAAATGTGCATATATTTTTTTAAGTAAAAATCAGATATTTACATTATATATATATATTTTTTTGATTACCTGATTTACTGCATTTTTTCATGTAAGCAACTAACCCCAAGACCTGTTTGTATTTGGTAAACAAATTTTTACCAATCCCTGAAGGAACTAGAGGAGATGCTTTTATATGCTTAGGCTAAAGAAAACCTTTTTCCAAAGCAGGGATCATCAAACATTTTCTGTAAATATTTTATTATTTTATTTTATTTTATTTTATTTTATTTTATTTTATTTTATTTTATTTATTTTATTTTATTTTATTTTTTATATTTATTTATTTTTAATTAACTAATTTATTTATAGTAAATATTTTAGGATTTGTGAGCCACAAAGCAAAATCATTCTATAATCATACCTATTATATAGGTACTTAAAAAAAATCCACAGATTTCTTATTGATGAAATTAAAATATAATTATTGAATACAGCTTTTTGTAATAAGAGGTATACTAATGAGAAAAGTGGAATTCTTTTTTAAGGTGATACATTTTGCTTAATTGGTTTCAGAGTTGGTGTTTCCTATCATCAAAACTGATTGCAAATGTTGATGATCTATAATGAGATTTTATATTTCATCTTTGAAAATGTCTCTACACAGATGGATAGCCAGATATTTTTTTAAGTTTTATTTATTTATTTTAAAGAGAGAGAGCACACACTCGTGTCCACAGATGAGGGGAAGGGAAGAGGGAGAGAAAGAATCTCAAGCAGACTCCCTACCCAGCAGGGAGTTGGACACGGGGCTCAATCCTAGGATCCTGAGATAATGACAGGAGCTTGAACCAAGAGTTGGATGCTTAACTGAGCCACCCAGGTACCGTGGCCAAATATTGGTATAGCTCCCAAGCATGTGATCTTAATTGAGCATATTAATCACTTGGGATGCCTTTATAGAATTAGATTTCTCTTTTAATATTTGCCTTTTAGTATGTCATTACATAGCAGATTGGTTACTTCCAATTGAAGGTTAGATGGAAGCTCTGTAATTTCACTATGAAATACACTTTGAAATATGGAAATTTTCTTTGTACGAATGTTGAAATCTTAAAAATGCTTCTGGAACTGTAGATTTTGGTTTTGTTTTTTAAATATTTAAATATTTACATATTTAGTTATGAATGACACCGAGAGGCAGAGACACAGGTAGTGGGAGAAGCAGGCTTCCTGCTGGGAGCTCAACGCAGGGACTTGAACCCAGGACTCTGGAATCATGCCCTAAGGTGAAGGCAGATGCTCAACCACTGAGCCACCCAGGTGTCCCTGGAACTGTAGTTTTGAGCTAAGAAAATATATCCACTGCAAATTTGTTTGGGAATGGAGATCTCACTTCTTGTTTATTTATTTTTTAAGATTTTATTTATTCATGAGCGACACAGAGAGAGAGAGAGACAGAGACATAGGCAGAGGGAGAAAGCAGGCTCCATGCAGGGAGCGTGATGTGGGACTTGATCCTGGGACCACGGGATCACGCCCTGAGCCAAAGACAGGTGCCCAACCACTGAGCCACTCAGGCGTTCCTCACTTCTTGTTTTAAATTTGACAGCATGGGGGATCCCTGGGTGGCGCAGCGGTTTGGCGCCTGCCTTTGGCCCAGGGCGCAATCCTGGAGACCCGGGATCGAATCCCACGTCGGGCTCTCGGTGCATGGAGCCTGCTTCTCCCTCTGCCTATGTCCCTGCCTCTCTCTCTCTCTCTGTGACTGTCATAAATAAATAAAAATGTTTAAAAAAAATTTAAATTTGACAGCATGGGAAGTGTATAAAGCAATTTGACATTTGTGATGATTCAAATATTAGTTTTTGTCTGAATGACTTAATTGCAGTTTAAGTTTCACATATAAGTGCTAATCTGCCTTGGATATTTATTTAATTTTTGAAGATTTATTTTATTTGAGAGAGTGAGGGAGAAAGAAATCATGCATACGCGCATGAGCAGGGGGAAGGGCAGAGGGAGAAGCCGACTTCCTGCTGAGCAGGGAGCCTAACTCTGGGATCATGACCTGAGCCTAAGGCAGATGGTTAACCGACTGAACCACCCAGGCAACCCTAATTTTATTTGTTTAAACAAATCTTTTAAGATTTTATTTTTAAGTAATCTCTGTATCCAACATGGGGCTTGAACCCACATCCATGAGATCAGGAGTTGCGTGCTTTACTGACGGATCCAGCCAGGTACCCCTTGTCCTGGTTATTTTAGATTTAATTTATTAAATACTGTAAATCTGCAACAAAAGCTAAGTTTTAGAGCCATTCGTTATTTGATAATAGTATCAGCAAGAGGTTATTGTTCTGAAAACTTTCTCAGCCCCAAGCTTAAAAGATTAAAAATCACCAAACTTTAATACAGCAAAATCACCAAACTGCTCTGTGGTCAGGTAAGTCAGGCTATTTAGCTTTTTTTTTAAGATTTTTATTTATTTATTCATAGAGACACACAGAGAGAGAGGCAGAGATACAGGCAGAGGGAGAAGCAGGCTCCATGCAGAGAGCCTGACGGTGGGACTCGATCCAGGGTCTCCAGGATCATGCCCTGGGCTGCAGGCGGTGCTAAACCGCTGCACCACCGGGGTTGCCCGGTTATTTAGCTTTTATTTTGGCAGTAATTAAGTCCATGACAGCAAATGAAGTTCACCATCAACACGTTGTTTAATAACAACATAAATTTAAAATATTTTTCAGAGTACTTGCTGATGAAAAATATAATGAATTAAGTGCCATATGTCTTAACAAACTTTTAGATTATCCAACTAAGCTTTTATTTACTCCACACATATTTTTACCATCATTAGTTATAACACATTTTAGCAGATTCCACTTCAAGTTATACTGAATTAGTATCTTCTCAACTTCTGACCTGTAGTTAAACTACAGGTGTTCAACAGACTTTTTTCATGGAAGCTAAATCTTCATTCATTTTATTGGTTCTAAAGTTTTTTTTTTTTTTTTCAAGATTTATTTATTTATGATAGAGAGAGAGAGGCAGAGACACAGGAAGAGGGAGAAGCCGGCTCCATGCCGGGTTCCTGACGTGGGACTCGATCTCGGGACTGCAGGATTGTGCCCTGGGCCAAAGGCAGGCGCTAAACCGCTGAGCCACCCAGGGATTCCCGGTTCTAAAGTTTCTTTTAAAAAATTTTTTTAAAGTAATCTCTATAGTCAATGTGGGGCTTGCACTCAAAACCCTGAGATCAAGAATTGCATGCTCCACCAACTGAGCTCCAGGCACCCTTACTCGTTCATTGACTCTTTGAGTAAACAACTGAGCAGTATTGATAACATCTGTCAACCCGTAGAGAAACAGGGAATCTACATGAATTAATTTGCCTTTTTAATATAATAGATTATTATTCTTCTTCTTTGTCCTCAGCTTTTAGCAAGTGGTCTTGCTAATAAGCTAGTATTTTTATTTTTTTTAAAGATTTTATTTATTTATTCATGACAGAGATGCAGAGAGAGAGAGAGGCAGAGACACAGGCAGAGGGAGAAGCAGGCTCCATGCAGGGAGCCTGACGTGGGACCCGATCCTGGGCCTCCAGGATCACACCCTGGGCCAAAGGCAGCGCTAAACCACTGAGCCACCTGAGCTGCCCTAAGCTAGTAATCTTAAATTTATTATCTCTGAATATATTTCTTCAGTGCCTAGAGCTGAGTGTGGTTTAACCATTTCACCATTGGCAAATTACTTGCTTTGTGCTTGGCTAATAGACCTGCCTCTTGGATTTTTCGGACTTGGCTTTCCTGTGAATTGAGAATATTGGGTAACTACTTACTGTGCTAATATTGATGTATATTGACTTCTAACATAGCTATAGGGTCATTGCATAATAAACACGAAGCCTTCTCATATTACTTCATAGCAGAATAATCCACATTCTCCTCTGTGCCTTAAATCATGACACTGTACACTTTCTCTTCTTATTTTGACATGATGGCCATGCACTGTAATACAAAGAAAGAAACTCACAGTGGAGTGTGCCAATATGCATATGTAGCGGTGAAAATGCTGTTGAGTTATAGCTCTCTCACTGTGATTCATAGTGCACTGAGCAGCAGTGAAAAGCTCTGTGAGCATCACATATACAAGTAGCCACTCAATTCTGCCAGTGTAGTGTTGATGCCGTCGGTAGACAAAATGTAAATGAGTGAGTGCAGCTGTGTTTGATGTTATTTTTGGACACTGGAATTTTAATTTCACATAATTTTCATGTCATGAAATAATATTCTTTTGATTTTTTTCAACTATTAAAAAGTGTAAGATCATTCTTAGCTTGCAGTCCTTACTAAAACAGATGGTGTGCTCATCTCCATTTAGCGTAAAGCATTACACCAAGGCCAAAATCAAGAAGGAAAAGATAGCATAAGATTTGACTGCTTAAAAAGATAATATAAGCTGCACATTGGGAAAACATATTTGGAACCGTGTGTCAGGATAAGGTTAATGTCATCCTAGTATGAAACAATACCTGCAAGTAAGAAACAGACTGAAACATTATTAGAAAAATGGGCAAAGGGCGCAAAATGACAGTTCACCAACTAGAACTTAATGTTGGTAATTATATCAACTGTTGATCCAGTACTGAACCACAAAAGGAGAAAGAAACCATGGGAGACTTTCCTTTATGCTTTATACGCTTTGGTATTGCCTGAGATTTTTTTTAAAGCTGCTTATTTAAAAATATTTCCTTTTTTTATTTTTTTAAGTAAACTTATGCCTAATGTGAGGGTTGAACTCAAGACCCTGAAATTGAGAGTCCCGTGCCTGCGAACTGAGCCAGCAAGGTGCCCCATTGTTTGAGATTTTTACAGCAAGCAGATACTGTATTTATTAGTATTTAAAAAGCCAAAAAAAAAAAAAAAAAGCCTTATAAAATTTTTGAATTGTTGGTTGGCTTCCTGGTCCCCAAATTTTCTATTTTCAAAGGAGGTAGAGAAAAGAGAGTAAGTGGGACGCCTGGGTGGCTCAGTGGTTGGGTTTCTGCCTTCGGCTCAGGTCGTGATCCCGAGGTTCAGGATCGAGACCCATGTTGGGTTCCCTGTGAGAAGCCTGCTTCTCCGAACTCTGCCTGTGTCTCTGCCTCTCTCTCTCAGTGTCTCTCATGAATAAATTAATAAAATCTTTAAAAAGAAAAAAAAAAGAAATTAGGAGACAGGAATTTGGAAAAATATAGGCCATTAGTCTATCTGCAAGTATATAAAAAGTAACTCAATTTGTTTTAAAATTTAATTAATATTAAGCTATTTTTTTAGGGACGCCTGGGTAGCTCAGCAGGTGAGCTGTCTTCGGCTCAGTGCATGATCCTGGAGTCCCTTTAAAATCTTTAAAAACAAACAAACAATTTTTTTTTAATGAAAAATTCCTTAATCTTTTATGGGTTTTACTGCTGTTCTCTAGTCCTGTACTTTTTTAAAAAACGATTTTCCCTTTTTTTTTTTTTTAAGATTTTATTTATTTATTCATGACAGAGAGAGAGAAGGGCAGAGACATAGACAGAGGGAGAAGCAGGCTCCATGCAGGAAGCCTGATGTGGGACCTGATCCCGGATCCCAGGATCACGCTGTGGGCGGAAGGCAGATGCCCAACCACTGAGCCATCCGGGCGTCCTTAGTCCTGTACTTTAAATATGATAGTCCTCAGCGCTGTGTGCTAGTGTATTGGACAGCATGTATGTGGAACATTTCCACCATCACAGAAATTTCTGTTTGGAAGTACTGTGAAAATGAGACATGTTATTAGAAAAGCTAGTAAAAGTAAGTGAGGATAATGGGGTATTTTTCCATTTATTTATTTGTTTGTTTATTTAATTTTATTTTTAAAGATTTTATTTATTCATGACACAGAGAGAGGCAGAGGGAGAAGTGGGCTTCATGCAAAGACCCTGATGTGGGACTCGATCCTGGGACTCCAGGATCACACCCCAGGCTGAAGGCGGCACTAATCCACTGGGCCACTGGGGCTGCCCCATAGGGTATTTTTTTATCCAGAAATTTTGCTGAAGCAGAATTATGTTTTTATAATCCTGAGACATTGATGTGTGCTTTTTTGGTTAATATTTGCATTTTGTCTTTTATTTTAAAATAAGTTTACAGAGAAGTTGCAGTAATAATACAAAGAGCCTTTTCCTTCCTTGAGCCATTAGAGTAAGTTGCTCACTTGATGCTCCATTAGCTTTGAATACTTCAGTGTGTATTTCCTACAAATGGGGACATTCTGCCATGGAACCACAATACATCCATTAAAATCCGGAGCTTAGCAGTGATACAGTAGTACCAGCTAATCCTCAGATCCCATTCAAGTTTTACCAGTTGTCCCAATAATAACCTGTAGAGCAGAAGAATTCAGTTGAGAATCGCACATTAAATTTTGTTGTCCTGTCTTTGACTTGATCATCTTGATATTTTTGAAGAGTATAGGCTAATTATTTTGAAGATTGTTTCTCAGTTTGGGTCTGATTAGATTCAGAATATGCATATTGTCCTGAAAACCACATATATTGTGCTGTATTCTTATTTTGTTCTGTCATGAGGTACACAGTTTCTGTTTGTCTCATTTTTATGATGTTAATTGGGATCATGTGATTAAGATAAAGTCTGCTGGTTTTCCTTACTGTAAATTTACGTATTTTTTCCTTGGTGTAATCAGTAAGTATTTTGTGAGGAGGAAGCACTTTGAGACCCTGTAAACATCTTATTTCTGTCAAGCTTTTCCCCACTGGTTTTAGCATCATTGGTATTTCTTGGTTACCAGTGGTTACCAAATGATGATTTTTCTATTTTAAACAATTTTTTAAAAAGATTTTATTTTATTTATTTATTCATGAGAGACAGAGAGAGAGAGGCAGAGACACAGGCAGAGGGAGAAGCAGGCTCCATGCAGGGAGCTGGATGTTGGACTCAATCCTGGGACTCCAGGATCACAACCAGAGCTGAGCTGCCCTGATTTTTCTGTTTTTATCATTTCTTTCACAAATTTATCACATTTATTGACATAAGGAAAAGTCTCTTCTCTCCTTTTATGTATTAACTTATATTAATATGTATTTATGCATTTCTAGTTTATTCAGTGAGTTATTGTCTATTAATGTTACTTTGATGCTAAATTTGTCCCAGATTTGGCTAGTAGGATGCTCCTGGCTTCAAGCTGGCTTCTGTATCCTTTTGACACATTCTATCATTCTTTGATAACTTCCCTTCCTGACTTTGTGGTACGAGATGTTCCAGTCTCTTCCTGTACTTTTCCTGCCCCAGCCCTGAAATCAGTCATTTCACCAAGAAGTGAAATGATTCCTTTTATTGAAGAATAGAATGTATTTAGAAACCAAATCTAGATGCCAGATATGATTGTTCTGGGGAATCAGTGCACCTAGGCCCTCTCAGTGGACAGAGCTACTAGCTAATATACGCATATGTATGCATACATAAACATATATGTATACTTAAACATACATGCATCTATATGTATGTGTGCACACATGCATGTACATTAGATAAGCTTTGTTCAATCATAAGTTAAAGTGCTATTGGCTGTTAGTTCAGTGTTAATGAATCAACAATAAAATATATCCAGAAAAATGAAGGGAATATTTGCTGGTTTGTACATGAGGTCACTTCAGAAAGAGCTAAGGTAACTTATGTAGTACATGATGAATCTATGGAAAAGTGAGTAAATTTGTGGATTTGTGAGATGACAAAAAAGGTGTAGTGGACAGTGTTGTGCACTCTGAGTATTGTGAAGCATTTTTGTGATGAAGTGATTTTGTTAAATGCTTTTTCTGCATTGAGATGATCATGTGTTTCGCTTCTTTATTAATGTGATGGATAACACTGATACATGGACTTTTAAATAGCGATTAATTAGCTGTTAGCTTCTGTTTAATTTCATTTTTTTGCCTTGTATTTGAGTTTGTTATGAATGACTGTTGGGTAAGATCGTATTGCAAGCACATCTTCAGGATATCAAATATTGAGATTATCTTTTAAAATCAACTTCATTGAGGTATAATAAATTTTCTTACAATAAAATGTACCCATTTTTCCATACACAATTGGATGAGTTTTGCCAAATTTATCAAAGTGACCATTCCACCAAATGAAGATACATAGCATTTCTTTAACCCCAAAATGTTCCCTTGTGCCCTTGACAGTTATTCCTCTCCATCCCTTTCTTGGGCCCCTAGCCATTAGGGATATGCTCTCTGTCACTATAGACTACATTTACCTTTTTCTTTTTTTTTTTTTTTTTTAAGAATTTGTGTTTGTTTGCTTTAAATTTTTTTTTAATTTTTATTTATTTATGATAGTCACACACACACACACACACACACAGAGAGAGAGAGAGGCAGAGAGAGAAGCAGGCTCCATGCACCGGGAGCCCGACGTGGCATTCGATCCCGGGTCTCCAGGATCGCACCCTGGGCCAAAGGCAGGCGCCAAACCGCTGTGCCACCCAGGGATCCCTGTTTGTTTGCTTTAGAGAGTGTGCATATGAGCAGGGAGAGGGCCATAGGGAGAGGGAGGGGGGAGAGAATCACAAGCAGACTCCATGCTTAGTGCAGGGCCCAACATGGGGCTTGATGTCATGACCAGAGCTGAAACCGAGAGTTGGACACAACCTACTGAGCCACCCAGGCACCCCTACATTTGTCTTTTCTAGAGTATTATGTATAGTATGTACCCTTTTGTCGAGCATGGTGTTTTTTGGTTTTGTTTTATTATTATTATTATTATTAAGATTTTATTTATTCATGAGAGACACAGAGAGAGAGAGAGAGAGAGGCAGAGACACAGGCAGAGGGAGAAGCAGGCTCCACGCAGGGAGCCTGATGTGGGACTCGATCCCGGGACTCCAGGACCATGCCCTGGGCCAAAGGCAGGCACTAAACTGCTGAGCCATCCAGGGATTCCCCCCCCCCCCCGCCCTTTTTTTACTTGTATTTGCATTTATGCAGAATTTACTCTTGCGCCATAAGTTTTTGTTTCTTCAGTCTCTTTTGGAATATCTTTTACTTCTCTGTAACCTTCTCTGATTTAGAAACAAGTCTGCTCTTTTTCAGCAAGGATCATCTCAGTGTGTCAGAGAGACCTCATGAATGGGTCAGTCCAACTATGAGCCCTGTAAGTTCTACCCCGCAACTTGGAGGCTTTGTTCACCTGACTGCTCTCAGTGACCAGAGAATCAACATCTAAACCCTTCAGTTCAGCATTACTCTCTGCATTTTTAAGCATGTGCAGTAAAAATTCAGCACTCCTTTTGGGCCACTGACCCTGTGTGCAGCCCCACTATTTGGCCTGGGCATATCTACCAACTCCACCAGTGTAGCCATGGAATGGCACACTTGATTTCTGCAGAGTGATACTTGGTGGCTTTTCGGATATGCATACCCTTGAGGGCCTGGACGAAGATTTGAACTTTTTTTTTTTTTTTTTAAGGATTTATTTTTGTATTCATGAGACACACAGAGAGAGGCTGAGATATAGGCAGAGCAAGGAACAGGCTCCCTGAGGGAGGAGCCGAGCCCGGTGTGGGATTTGATCCCAGGACTCTGGGATCATTACCTGAGCCAAAGACAGACATTCAATCACTGAGCCACTCAGGTGCCCCTCGAACTTCTTGATTGCATGATTTTGTAGGGTTTTCTGGGTCTAGTGAATAGCAAACCGTTTTCAGAGATCACCTCAGGCCACTTAGTGAGCATGATGTTTTTGACATTCATCCATGTTGCTAGGTGTCAGTTTCTTTTTTTCTTTTTTCTGATTAGTATTCCATTGTGTGAATATACTATAGTTTATCTTCCATATGTTAATAAGCATTTAGGGTTTTTTTTTTTTAGTTTGATTCCCTTATGCATAAAGCTGCTAGGAGCATATGTGTTCAAGTCTTTGTTTAGATATAGGTCTTTGTTTTTTTTGGGTAAATCTTTTTTTTTTTTTTTTTGGGTAAATCTTAGAAGTAGAATTGCTGCTGGGTTTTATGGTTTTAAGTGTGTGTTTAATTTTATAAGAACCTGCCAAACTGTTTTTTTTTGTTTGTTTTTTTTTCCAAACTGTTTTATATCTGTAGTTTTTTTTTTATATTTGTAGTTTTATGCTTTACGTTCTCATCAGTGGTGTGCAAGAGTTTCATTTCTTCCACATCCTCACCAACACTTGGTATTGTCAGTCTTTTACTTTTTAGCCATTATGGATGTCTCATTATGGTTTGCATTTTCCTAGTGACTAGTGATGTTGGATATCTGTTTATGTCCTTATTGGCCATTTGTGTATTTACTTTTGTAAAGTGTCACCTTAAATCCTTTGCCCATTTGTTGGATTTTTTTGTTAATAGTATCTTATGCTTGAGTTGTAAGGTTCTTTTATTTTTTTTTAAGATTTTATTTGAAAGAGCGAGAGAGTGTGCAGGAGTAGGGGGAGAGGAGAGAGAAGCAATCTCCTCACTGAGCAGGGGACCCTGACGCAGGGCTCAATCCCAGGACTCTGGGATCATGACCTAAGCTGAAGGCTGATGCTTAACCTACTGTGCCACCCAGGTGCCCCCAGAGGTTCTTTGTCTATTCTGGATACAGTCATTAATTATGTATATGTATACAGATATTCTCTCCCAGCCTGTGGCTTGTTTTTGTTTTTTATTTAAAAAGTTTTATTTATTTAATCTCTACAGCCATCCTGGGGCTTGCACTCATGATCCCAAGATTGAGTCATATGTTCCTCCAACTGAGCCAGCCAGGTACCCTTGGGCTTTTTTTTTTTTCCTCCATAAGAGGCACACACACAGAGAGAGGCAGAGACACAGGCAAAGGGAGAAGCAGGTTCCATACAGGGAGCCCGACGTGGGACTCTATCCCGGGTCTCCAGGATCACACCCCAGGCTGAAGGTGGCGCTAAACCTCTGAGCCACCAGGGCTGCCTGGGCTTTTGTTTTTTAATGGTGTCTCCCAAAGAGCAGAAATTTGTAGTTTTGATGAAGTTCAAATTACCACTTTTTTTTTTTAAGAGTTCATGTTTTTTTTTGTGTGTCCAATCTATTGTTCAGTCTATCTGTAATAGACTGAATTCTAATAAGACCTCAGGGGGCTTGGGCAGCCCCGGTGGCTCAGCGGTTTGGTACCGTCTTCAGCCCAGGGTGTGATCCTGGAGACCCCGGATCAAATCCCACGTCGGGCTCCCTGCATAGAGCCTGCTCCTCCCTCTGCCTGTGTCTCTGCCTCTCTCTGTGTGTCTCTCATGAATGAATAAATAGAATCTTTGGGGGAAAAAAAAAAAAGGGCCTCAGGGGTCTTAAGGACCTGCACACTTCTATTATTTCTTTCCTGTGAGTGTGGGCAGGATCAGTGAATATGATGAGATTTTACTCCAGTGATTATATTACATAGCAAAAGATGTTAAAGATGTAATTAAGTTAAGCATTTGACTGAGTCATTTAAAGGCAGACTAATCACATGAACCCTTAAAATATGGGTCTAGAAGCCAGAGCCAGGAGAAGTCAAAAGGTTTGAAACATGAGACTTCAGCAAGAGGGAAATTTTTCCATTGCTGGCTTTGATGATAGAGGTCCTATATGGCGAAGATTGCAGATGGTCTCTAACAGCGGAGAATGGCTCCTGAGTAAGAAGTAGCAAAGAAACAGCGATCTTAGTTCTACAGCTGTAGAGAGCTGAATTCTGCCCCAACTAGGTGAAATTAGATGAGGATCCTGAACACCATGGGAACACAGCCTGGCAGACACCTTGAGTTTATCATTGTGAGATCCTTCACAGAAAATGCAGCCATGGACTTCTCACCTCCAATTTTTTGGTAATTTGTTACTCTGTAATATCAAATTAATACACTGTCTCGAGATTGTGAAGTTTTTTCTTATTGTTCTTATGCTTTTAGCTGTTATATTTAGGTTTAGATCTAATCCTTTCCAGTTAATGTTAGTGGCGTGAGAATAAGATGCAAAGTTCATTTTTCCCCTGTATGGGTATCCAGTTGTACTAGCCCTACTTGTGGAAAAGATTCTACTGCCCCTGTTGAATTACCTTTGCATCTTTGTAGAAAATCAGATGGTCAAATATATGTGGTTCTATTTCTGGACTCTGTGGTCTATTCTTTTGATTTATATGTCCGTATACCCATAGCATTGTTTTGCTTACTGCTAGGTAGTTTTCCAAACTTTTTTTTTCTTTATCAATATTTTTTGGTTATTATAAGATCTTTGGGTTTTCATGTAAATTTTAGAATCAGCCTGTCAGTTTCCATGAAAAAACCTGAGAATCTGTAAATTAGCTTGGGATGCATTGACATCTTTTACAACATTGAGTCTTTTCATCCATGAACAGATTATATATGTCTATTTAAGTATTATGTAAGTTCAGTAGGGTTTTGTAGTACAGGTGTTGTACATCTTATGTTAATAGTTATCCCTAAGTAATTAGTGTGTTTTTAAAATCCTGTTATAAATGGTATTTTAAGAAATTTCAATTTCCAACTCTTTATTACTAATATCTAAAGATACAATTGATGTTTACATATATATTTATTTTATTTTGACCTTACATTCTGCTACTGTTAAACTTATGTTTCTACTATTTTGTGGACTTAAAGTTTTCTATTTATAAGATCTCTGTGAATACAGTTTCATTACTACTTTCCTAATACAGCTAGTTTTTAATTTATTTTTCTCACTTTGTTACATTAGCTATGACCTTCCAATATAATGCTGAATAAAAAATGGTAAAATAGGGGATCCCTGGGTGGCTCAGCAGTTGAGCATCTGCCTTCAGCTCAGGGCTTGATCCTGGAGTCCTAGGATTGAGTCCCACATCAAGCTCCCTGTGTGGAGCCTGCTCCTCTCTCTGCCTGTGTCTCTGCCTCTCATGAATAAATAAATACAATCTTTTTAAAAAATGGTAAAATAGGTATTCTTGCCTTGTTACTGATTTTAGGGAGGAAGCATTCAATATTTCACCATTAAATGTGTCATTAGCTTTAGTTTTTCATAGAGAGTTTCTATCAAGGTAACAGTTTTCTTATGATTCATAATTTGCTGAAAGAAGTTTGTTGGAATGGCTTGGACCATAGGGAAAAGAGTGCAAAGTGGCCTTGTTTTCTGGATTCAGATATTCTTCTCTCTTTAAATCAACAATTGTTTTGGTTATTTTATGTTCTTTGCATTTCTATGTAAATTCTATTTTGTATATTTTAAATATTTATTTATTTGACAGAGAGTGCACAAGCAGAGGGAGCAGCACGCAGAGGGAGAAGGAGAAACAGGCTCCCCTCTGAGTGGGGAGCCCCATGCAGGGCTTAGGGATCATGACCTGAGCTGAGGGCAGACCCTTAACTGACTGAGCCATCTAGGACCCCTCTGTGTAAATTTTATCATCAGCTTTACAACTTTTAGCTCTGCGGTTATTTGTCTAGGGCAAGATATATATATTTTTTTAAGATTTTATTTATTTATTCATGAGACACAGAGAGAGGGACAGAGACATAGGCAGAGGGAGAGGCAGGCTCCTCACAGGGAGTCCGATGTGGGACTTGATCCCCTGACCAGGGATCACACCCCGATCCAAAGGCAGACGCTCAACCACTGAGCCACCCAGGTGTCCCTAAGGCAGGGTATGTTTATCTCTCTGTGAAGAGAGGCTTTAAAAAGTGAAAAGATTTCAGTGAATATTTTTATTCTGGAAGTTCCATTTGGTTGTTCTGTTTTCTTCTTTTTAAAGTGTTTTATGCCTTCCTTATGGTTTTGATGCTTTTATCTTAACCATTTTTTAAAAAGATTTTTATTTATTAATTCACAAGACATGCAGAGAGAGAAATTGAGACATAGAGAAGGAGGCTTCTGGCAGGAAGCCTGATGTGGCACTTGATCCCCAGATCCTGGAATCACGCCCTGAACCGAAGGCAGACACTCAACCGCTGAGCCACACATGCATCCCTATCTTAATCATTGTTAAACTCATTTTATAGTCTTTATGAGACTGTTCTCTTTTCTGAATCCTGTGCATTTTATGTTGAGGGCTTGCCTTTCCACAGTGGTTTTACTTTTATTTGTACTAGAGATGTCTAGTGGCATCATTGGCACAGGCCAGTTTTATTAATTTTCCATGGGGGAAGTGGGTCCTGGATCATAAGATACAGTAAATTTAGACCTCAAATCTGGTTTCATTCTCAAAGGGAGCCTTTCTTCCCCTTACCCACAGCTCAAACTGAGGTAGAAGACAAACTTTCTCGTCTTGTTTATACAGGTAGATTTTTTTCTTGCAGATTTTCACTGAGAATGTAGTCCTTTTAGGGCTACATTTTTTTTTTAAGATTTTATTTATTCATGAGACACACACACACACAGAGAGGCAGAGACACAGGCAGAGGGAGAAACAGGCTCCATGCAGGGAGCCTGACGTGGGACTCTATCCCTGGTCTCCAGTATCACGCTGAAGGCTGCACTAAACTGCTGAGCCACTGGGGCTGCCCTAGGGCTACAACTTTGCAAGAGGTCTTGGATCCAATTTCTCATCTTTCTCAGGAGCCTGCTTCCTATCTCCTTTCTTCTACTTGCCTAATTTATTCACATGTCTTCACCGATGCTTCTGGGGCCACTACAGAAGTCAGCTCATACTTCCAGTTCTGTCTTTGTTTTTTGGGGTTTTGTTTTGTCTTGTTTTAGTTTTATTTTAAAGTAATCCCTAAACCCAATGTGGGGCTCGAACTCTCAGCCCCGAGATCAAGAATTGTGCTCTCCACTGACTGAGCTGGCTAGGTGCCCTCCAGCTCTGGCTTTTGGTTCACATTTTGTTTCATGCCACTGGCAGTTTTGTTCAGTTTCTTGAGAACTTAGCTAAGGTTCTCAAAGTATGTTAATATTTATCCAGCACTTCTAGATTAGAGTAGCTAGAGAGTTTTAGTACATTTTCTAGATTGTTGTGTTGCAAGATAAAAAAAAGATGACTGTGCTTTAAAGATTGAGCTTAGGGGAGCCTGGGTGGCTCAGTTGGTTAAGCCTCTGCTTTCAGCTCAGGTCATATCCTAGGGTCCTGAGATCAAGCCCTGCATTGGGCTACCTGCTCAGCAGGGAGTCTGCTTTTCCCTCTGCCCCTCCCTTCTATTTGTGCTCTCTCTCTTGTTCTCTTTCTCAAAAAAATAAATCTTAAAAAAGAAAAGATTGACCTTAATATACACAGATTGGATATCAGCCAAACCACAAAACTACTTTTTACATGTTCATTTATTAATTTCTATTTTTAAATGGCAGTTCTGCTTTAAAAAAGATCAGGAGCTTGATTTTCCTGTCTACTTCCTGAGGAAGTAAAAAGGCAGAGACTTGGTGAACAGTTAGACCAGTTGTTGCTATAGTAAGCGTGAGACTTCCTGGCAATGGCTTTATTAACGGTAGGAAATGAAATCATGGCAGTGTCTCTTTAATTTGCTACAAGGTTTGGTTCTATCTTCAGAGTAGGATGTTCTGCTATATCAAGAATTGGCTCTTCCAGTATATTTTATTCAGTTAGACAGTGATTAGACTGGCTTTGTACATTGCATCATACTTAGGAGTTTTCTAATTATATGACAGTTATGATACATTTCAAATGGTCTTTGTTCTGTTTAGCTCCTTCTGGAGGGAAGCCCTTCTCAAGTGGCTATTGACGTATATTGGTTATAGGCTCTATTCAACTAGGGAGTGAGAACAGATTTTGGAATCAGATATATCTGGATTTGAGTCTCCTTTTTGTAACTTACCAGTTGTTTGCACTGTTTGTACTGCAGTTTACCAGTTGTTTGTAACTGCAGACAGGTTATTTAATAGTTCTATGCCACAGTGTTTTCATCTGCAAAATGAAGCATTTATTTCCTGTGCTTGTTTCAGAGATAATGTTAAATAATGTAGATTAAAAAAATAAATATTGTAGATTATACAGTTTGACACAATGCCTGGCACATAATAAGCGCTTAATAAGTGGTTATTGTAATCCTTGTTGAGTTGCTACTTTTTCATGTGCCTGGTTATTTCTAATTGATAATCAGCCATAGAGCTGGCATCTTCCAAGATTTGACCAAGTCGATTATTTCAACGATGCAAGCAATATTTGTTGGCTTTGAAAAGCAGAAAAGCCACCCAGAAAACAGAAAATAAGCAATTATTAATTAAGTCATTGGATATTAATGATCATTATTATTTGTACTTAATAAGGTATATGATCCATGTTTGCCTGGGCCTTTATTTAATGCTTTTTAAAATTTGCTGATTCTCTTTTCTCTTTAAATCTTACTATTACCAAGTTCAAGAATAAGCTAAACTAAAAAAGAAACTGGAGTCTTCTAATAGGAAAGAGTCAAATTCGTAGGATATACCATTAACTTTCATGGTGGTGGAATTTTCTTTGTTTTGAACTAGGGAAAAATTTGGGAACAAAGAGCCTGGGTTGCCTGGCTGGCTTGGTTGGTAGAACATGCCACTCTTGATCTCAGGGTTGTGTGTTCATGCCCCATGTGGAGTATAGAGATTACTTAAAAAAATAAAATCTTCGGGATGCTTGGGTGGCTCAGTCCCAGGATTCTGGGATCGAGTCCCACATCGGGCTTCCTGCATGGAGCCTGCTTCTCCCTCTGCCTATGTCTCTGTCTCTGTCTCTCTCTGTCTTTCATGAATAAATAAATAAAATCTTAAAAAAAAAATCTTCAAAAAAGCCTTTTTTTTTTTTTAAAAAGGATTTTATTTACTTACTTGAGAAGAGAGTATGAGCAGGGGGAGAGGCAAGTGGAGAGGCAGAGGGAGAAAGACAAGCAGACTCCCTGCAGAGTGGGGACCCTGACCTGGGGATCCATCCCAGGATCCTGAGATCATGACTTGAGCTGAAGTCAGACACTTAACTGACTGAGCCACCCAGGCACCCTCTAAAAAGAGCCTTTTTGTAGATTGCTTAATGTGTGTGTTCTAAGAACTCTGCTAGGCTCTATGAATATTATTATTATTATTTTTAGAGAGAGTGAGCAGGGAGGGGCAGAGGGAGAGGGAGAGAGAGAATCTTAAGCAGGCTCTACACCCAGCCTGGAGCCTTGCAGAGCTGGATCTCATGACCCTGAGATCATGATTTAAGTCAAAATCAAGAGTTGGGTGCTTAACTAACTGAGCCACCCAGGCACTCCTCTATGAATATTATTAAGACATAGTTCTTAATCAAGGATCTTAATGCCTGTGGAGGCAGGCCATGAACAGTTGCAGTGGTTTGTGACAAGTACTTTGCTGGAGGTAGTGATGGACTCTGGTGACTAAGAGAAAGGACAAAATTGGGACAACTGGGATTTCTGATTTGGGCAAAGGGATAGTTGGCAAACTGTGACCTGCTGATAGCTTTTGCACAGCCTATAAACAAAGAATTGTTTTTACCTTTTGAAGTGGTTGAAAAAATCGGAAGTATATTTTATAACATGGACATGGAGAAATTACATAAAATTCAAATGTCAGTGTTTATAAAGCTTTGTTGGACTACATCTGTATTCAAACTTGTTGTCTGTGGCTACTTTTGTGCTAAACACCAGAGCTGAATAATTGTGACAGAGGCTCCATTATCTGCAAAGCCAAATATTTACTGTGTGGCTCTTTATAGAAAAAGTCGGCTGACTCCTGGGGTAGATGGTGATCTTTATCCACTGGGATAAGCAATTAGGGGAACAGATACAAAATAAAATAACGTATTTCTTTCAGTATTGGTTATTTGAATCAGAGGTGCTTGTGAGATACGTAGGTCTAGAAGACAAGGGTATATATAGATCTAAGGTTCTGAAGACAGCCAAGGCTGAAGATAGATGGAGAAGAAAGGATGAGATCCAGAAGAATGGATGGGAGAGTGGTTCTCAGCTCTGGTTGCACAGTGGAATCACTTGCAGTACTTAAAAGCAATCAATCAATCAAAAGTATTTTCAGTTATTGCCACATGTTCCCTAGAGGAACAGTGCAGTAGAAGAGTCCTAGTTTGGAGGACAAGAGGGGAGTACTCCTGCCTTCCCTGGAAAGATCTGATTTCCCATTGAATCAAGTTCTCATGAGCTCTTCAGATGGAGCTCTATGAAACATCTTGTTAAAGTGTATTCCTCTCCCTGGGAACAATCCATGGGTTTAAATTGGGCTGTTTTGTCTTTCTAAAGGTTTTTTCCTTTACTAGTTGCAGGTGGCACCTCCCCCTTCCCCCCAAAAAAGGTATTTAATGGAATTCCAATGAGTGGTGATAGATGTGGTTCAAGTAACTAAGGTAAGAGAAATTAGAGCTGCAAGGAGGCTTTGTCACCTGAGTTAGTGTCCTCACAAAATAAAGCTAAAATCAGATTCTCTTCCACTCCAGTTTATTTCTACGCTGTACGAGTAGGTTATTTTTTGCGTTTCAAAACAATATAATGGCTCTCAAACTGCTCATGAATTTGAATTAAAGAGCTTTAAAAAAAAAAAAAAAACAACAACAAAATCTATGCCCTGTCACCCTGCCCTTGTTGAATGTTGAATTAAAGTTTCTGTGGATACCAAAAAAAAAAAAAAAAAAAAGTTTCTGTGGATAGAGCACAAGTAATTCTAATCTCCATACTTGTTGAAGAACTGATGCATGGAAACAGTCAAAGAGTGCAATACTCTGCCTTATGTGTAGCATTAAGTAACTTGTATTAATAAAGGAAAAGTGGATTTTTATTATTCAAGCTTCCCATTGCTCCAGGTTTTAAAGTAGAAGTGTAAATCGGCACTGCAGCTTTGGAAAACTGTTGGATATTTTCTACAATTCCATTCCTGCGTACTTACCATTGGGAAGTGAAAATGTAGGTCTATAAAAGTACTCGCATATAAATGTACACTGAAGCTTTATTTATAATAGCTAAAAAAAATAGAAATAATCAAATGTCCAAAAATAGGTGAATAGATAAATATAAATTGTGATATATTCATATAATGGAATCTTTTTCAACAATAGAAAAGACCAGACTACCAATACACATAATAGCATGGATGAATCTCAGACGTATAATGTTAAGTGAAAGAAGCCAGACAAGCAAAAGTAAATGTAGTTTAGATACTGGAAGATGAGATATGATGGTAGTCAGACTAGTGGCTCCTTGAGCGGGAGGTGAGAGGTTGTCACTGGATGGATGCATGAGAGCCTCTGTAGCACTGAAGAGGTTAATGTTTATAGGTTAGGTTAGGTTTATAGGTTAGGTTTATAGGTTAATGTGTTTGTATACATATTTTTTGTTATTTCTTATACACACCTAAAACTTTTCATTTTCATCATTTTTAAGTGTACAATTCACTGGCATCATGTATATTTGCATTGATGTACAGCCATCACCACCATCCATCTCCAGAACTTTTTCATCTTCCCCACTGAAACCAACTCATTATAAACTAAATCTCATTCTTCCTTTTCTTCAAACCCTGGCAACCACTGTTCATTATACTTTCTTTCTCTATGAATTCAATTACTGTAGGTACCTCATGTAAGTAGAAGTATACAATATTTATCTTTTTGTGTCTGGCTTATTTCAGTTATCACAGTGTTTTCAAGGTTCATCCATATTGTAGCATGTATCAATTTATATCCTTTTTAGGACTGAATAATATTCTGTTGTATGTATATACCACATTTTATTCATTCCTTTATCCTTTGGTGGACATTTGAGTTGTCTCCACCTTTTGTCTGTTGTGAATAATGCCATAATGAATATTGGTATACAGATATCTCAAGTCCCTGCTTTCATTTCTTTGAGGTATCTACTTAGAAGTGGAATTGCTAGATCAGATAGTCATTAATTCCATGTTCAGGTTTTTTTTTTTTTTTTTAACCACCATACTGTTTTCCCTTTTTTTTTTTTTTTTTTTTAAAGATTTATTTATTTTATTCAGAGAGAGAGAGAGAGAGGCAGAGACACAGGCAGAGGGAGAAGCAGGCTCCACGCAGGGAGCCCGATGTGGGACTCGATCCCGGGTCTCCAGGATCACACCCCAGGCTGTAGGCGGCACCAAACCGCTGCGCCACCGGGGCTGCCCACCATACTGTTTTCCACAGTGGCTGCACTATTTTACAATCCCATCAGCATTGCACAAGATTTCTGATTTTTCTATATCCATACCAGCACTTACTTTGTATTTTTTTATTCATTCATTTTTAAAAAATTTTAATTCTAATATAGTTAACATATAGTGTTATTAGTTTCAAGGGTACAATATAAGTGATTTAACATTTCCATACATCATCCAGTGCTCATCTAGTGATGAGCACTCCCTAATCCCCATCACCTATTTCATCCATCCCCTGCCCACCTCCCCTCTGGTGACCATCATTTGTTCTGTATAGTTAGGAGAGTCTGTTTCTTGGTTTCTCTCTCTCTTTTCTTTTGTTTGCTCATTTGTTTTGTTTCTTAAATTCCACACATGAGTGAAATCATATGGTATTTATTTGTCTTTCTCTGACTGACTTATTTCTCGGACTTATTTCACTTAGCATAATATTCTCTAGCTCCATCCCATGTCATTCCAAGTGGCAGGATATCATTTTATTTGTTTTTAATATATTTTTTAAAGATTTTATTTATTCATGAGAGACAGAGAGAGAGAGAGAGAGAGAGAGAGAGGCAGAAACACAGGCAGAGGGATAAGCAGACTCCATACAGAGAGCTTGACATGGGACTCGATCCCGAGTCTCCAGGATCATACCCTGGGCTGAAGGCGGTGCTAAACCACTGGGCCACCGGGGCTGCCCTTCATTTTATTTTAATTTAATGGCTGAATAATCATTTATTTTAATGGCTGAATAATATTCCCGTGTGTGTGTGTGTTTGTACATGTGTGCATGTGTGTGTATACATGTGTGTTTACATGGCAAATCTTCTTTATCCATTCATGTATCAATAGACTCTCGGGGTGCTTCCATAATTTGGCTATTGTCAATAATGCTGCTGTAAACATAGGGGTACACATATCCCTTTGAATTAGTGTATTTGTATGTCTTGGGTAAATACCCAGTAGTGCAATTACTGGATCATAGGGTAACTTTTTTTTTAATTTTTTTTAAGATTTTATTTATTTATTTATGAGAGACAGAAGCAGAGACATAGGCAAAGGGAGAGGGAGAAGCAGGCTCTACATAGGGAGCCCAATGCAGAACTCAATCCCAGGACCCTGGAATAATAACCTGAGCCAAAGGCAGACACTCAACCACTGAGCCACCCAGGCACCCTATAGGATAACTTTTTGAGGAACCTCTATAATGTTTTCAACAGTGCCTGTACCATTTTGGGTTGCCACCAACAATGCTAGAGGGTTCCTTTTTCTCCACATCCTCTCCAACACTTGTTTCTTGTGTTTTTTATTTTAGCCATTCTGACAGGTGTGAGGTGATCTCATTTTTTTTAATAATAACCATATTAATGGGTGTGAAATGGTATCCTGTTGTGGTTTTGGTTTTTATTTCCCTAGTGATTAGTGATGTTGAGAGCATCTTTTCATCTGCTTATTGGCCATTTGGATATCTTCTTTGGAGAAATGTCTATTGAAGTACTTTACCTGTTTTAAAAATCCAGTTGTCATAATTTTTTTGTAAAGATGAGATTATACTATGCATGTTCTATAACTTTAAAAAGTTTTTAATTCTTACTGTAATATGCACACAAGGTTATAAAGAAGATACTGCAAAAGAGCCTGAAATAAACATGTTCTTCAGCTCCCTATCCTATCGGTTGTGATATGCTATAATTGTTTTCTTTAAGACTGGTTTGTTGTTATTGTTTTTTTATTAAGATTATATTTATTAGAGAGCACAAGCGAGAGAGCACAAGCAGGAGGAGCGGCAGAGGGAGAGGGAGAAGTAGGCTCCTCACTGATCAGGGAGCTGGACACGGGGCTCGATCCCAGGATCCTGATATCATGACCTGAGTTGAAGGCAGATACTTCACCAACTGAGCCACCCCAGGCACCCCGAGTCTGTTTTATTGATGACCTCCATTTATAAAGCTAAATTATATACTTATATTGCTGTTTGTTTTTTTAACCTTAAAAAAAATCACCTTACCTGATTTTCTACATCAGTATGAATGATGAAGATTTACCATATGCTGCTCTCCCCTCTCCAAATTGTTGTGTGCATGATTTTTTTCTTCTTTTGTGTATTAGTTTCCTGGGGCAGCCATGACAAAGTACCATAAACTGGGTGGTTCAAACAACGGAAATTTTTTATTTCACAGTTCTGGAGGCTAGAAGTAAAAAATTAAGGTGTCAGCTGCTTCCTTTTGAGGGCTGGAGAAGAGAATCTGTTCTTGCCTCTCTTAACTCTTGGTAGCCTCAGACATTCTTGGCCTTATACATGATGTTCTCCCTGTGACTTCGCATCATTTTCCTCTATACGTGTCTTTCTCTGGGTCCAAATGTCCTGTTTTTACATGTATACCATTCGTATTGGATTAGGGCCCATTTTGATGACCTCATTTTAACTTGATCATTTGCAAAGACCCTGTTTCCAAATAAGATCATATTCACAGGTATTGGGGGATTGGGACTTTAACATCTTTTGAAGAGACAAAATTTTAACCCATTACAAGTCAGTTAACTTTCTAACTACTAGAAATACTCTTGAGCCTCTATCTTTTGTTGTGTTAATTTTCAGCAGTATTTTTTACCTTTCCCACTTTGTCAGATGATATTAACATCCCTTTCTTTCTGTCAGATGCAGTTTTCAGTTTAACCTGTCAAAATTTTAACCTCTCTATACTGTCCTCAAAACACTGCTAAGCTTTTCATGGTCTATCCATAGGTTATCTCTAAAACTGAAAAAGCCGGGGATGCCTGGGTGGCTCAGTGGTTGAATGTCTCCCTTTGTCTCCTGGAGTCCCTGGATTGAGTCCCTCATCAGGCTCCCTGCACGGAACCTGCTTCTCCCTCTGCCTGTGTCTCTACCATTGTCTCTCTGCATCTCTCATGAATGAATGAATGAATGAATGAATGAATGAATGAACGAACAAACAAACAAAGTCTTTAAAGATAAATAAATAAAACTGAAAAAGCCCATAAACAGCATTTACATTACTATAGCTAAGTAAATATTACTCATTCTCAGGCCAAGTATTGTTTTGTGGGTTTATATATTTTTCCCTGTAAGTTTAATGTTGTGGACCCTGGGCTATTCAAAGGAGAAAATGAAGAAAAAAAATTAATTCTTTTTTGAAAGTATCCATTATTTCCAGTCATATATTTTTAAAGTATTTTATTTATTTACTTGAGAGAGACTCATACACTTTTAAACTATTTTTAATGTATTCATTTGAGAGAGCATGAGGAGTGGGGGGAGGGTCAGAGGGAGAGGGAGAAACAGACTCCCCACTGAGCAAGGAGCCCCACACGGGGCTGGATCCCAGGACCCTGAGATCATGACCTGAACTGAAGGCAGACACTTAATTACTGAGCCACCCAAGTGCCCCCTCATACAGTTTTTTCTTGTTGATTCTAATTTTCTTTTTTTCTTGTCTGACTTTATTGTTATCTCACTTTTCCCCAAGCTCTCAGTCATACACATTCTAGTCTATTAAGACCTTGCTCACATTTATACTGATTGTTTTCAGGCCATCTGCACAACTGCATTCTTGAGATTTACCCTACATTTTTGAGTTGGACCCACTCAATTGATCTTTGATCTCAGTCTTTCCTTTTTTTTTTTTCTTTTAAATTTTATTTATTTATTTATTTTAGAGAGAGAATGAGCAGGGGACGGGAGGAGCAGAGGGAGAGGGAGAGAGAGACTCCCAAGCAGACTCTACACTGAGTGTGGAGCCAACATGGGGCTCATGACCACAGAGATCAGACCCAAGCTGAAATCAAGAGTTGAACATCCAACTGATTGAACCACTCTGGCACCCCATTTTTTTTTCTTTTCGTTTTTTTTAAAGTTTTTTTGGAGTTCATTCTCAGGTAAATTCTTGACAGAAGGGGTACATGGCAAATAAACTTTGATGCCTTCTAATGTCTGTCCTTCCCTTATGTTTGTTTGTTTGTTTGTTTGTTTATTTATTTATTTTTTAAATTTATGATAGTCACACAGAGAGAGAGAGAGAGAGAGGCAGAGACACAGGCAGAGGGAGAAGCAGTCTCCATGCACCGGGAGCCTGATGTGGGATTCGATCCCGGGTCTCCAGGATCGCGCCCTGGGCCAAAGACAGGCGTCAAACCGCTGCGCCACCCAGGGATCCCCTTCCCTTATGTTTATGTGATGGTTTGATTGAGTATAGAATTCTAAGTTGCAGGTTATTTTCCATCAGAGCTTCGAAGTCCTTGTTCTGCTTTTTCTGATATACATTGTTGTTTATGAGATGTAGAAATTTATCCTCATTTTTGTTTCCTGTAGGAAATTAATCTTCCATCTCTGGAAGCTTATCTTTTATATTCTATATTTTCCAGAATTCCATAGTGTGCACTGGATAGGCCCTCTTAATCTGAAGATTACTATTTTCACCTTTAATGAATTTTTTTTATTCTTTTTTAAAAGATGTATTTATTTTGGAGAGAGGGCAAGTAAGGGAAGAGGGGGAGAGAGAGAATCTCAAGCCAACTCCCCACTGAGTGCAGAGCCTGAGGTGGGGCTCTCTCTCACAACCCTGAGATCACGACCTGAGCCAAAACCAAGAGTTGGATGCTGAACTGACTGAGCCATCCAGGCACCCCTTGTTTTCTGAATTTTATTTTATTTTATTTTATTTTATTTTATTTTTTTCTGAATTTTAAAAAGTGCATTTATTTTTTATTTCTGAAGATAGTAAGTTTTAAAAGTTTGTTTTTCTGAAATGATCCCTATTTCCTCCATTTTTTTTTTTTCCTATTTATCTTGGTCTGGTGATCCTTGCCTATTCTTTCTTCTTTAAGAATGAAAGATTAAATGGGACTGCCCCAAAATGAAAAGCTTTGCACAGAAAAACAAACCATCCACAATCAAACAATTGAATGGGAGAATATGTTTGCAAATGATATATTCAATAAGGGGTTAATATCCAAGATACATAAAGAACTTTTACAACTCAACACCAGAACAAACCTGATTTAAAAATAGGCAGAGGAGGGGGTCCCTGGCTGGCTCAGTCAGTAGAGTTTTTAGACTCTTTAGATCAGACTCTTGATCTCAGGGTTGTGAGTTTCAGTCCCACGTAGGGCATGGAGCCTACTTTAGAAAAAAACGGGAGGGGGGTGCTGAATAGAACAGCTGAGCCACCCAGGCTGCCCGAGATGTATAATTTGAATGCCAGTCGTCATTTTGGTCATGGTAAAGGATTAGTGAATACAAAGGAAAATTAGGAACACACTAGGGGGGAACACTTGGACAGTACCTGCTGTGTACTAGATTCAATGATAGAGGTTTTACAGTACTACATATAGATATACTTACACATATATATTTTATAGTACAGCAGTCCGCTGATACTAGTGGGGAGAGATTCTTGTTTTTAAGATGAGGAAATAGGGCAGCCTGGGTGGCTCAGGGGTTTAGCGCCGCCTTCAGCCCCGGTTGTGATCCTGGAGGCTCAGGATTGAGTCCCATGTCAGGCTCCCTGCATGGAGCCTGCTTCTCCCTCTGCCTGTGTCTGTCTGTCTGTCTGTCTCTGTCTCTTATAAATAAATAAATAACATCTTTAAAAAAAATAAAGATGAGGAAATGAAAACTCAAAAGTTAGATACCAAGCTAAGTGACAGAGCTAAGATTGAAATTAAAGTTTGTGTGACTCTGCCCTGTTGCCTCTCTAAGGAAATAATCGCTTCCTTAATTTTTCACATATGTCTCTAACCTGAGCAGTGTTAGTCCTTTGGTCTTCACCTGTATTGGGCATTTGCTGAGGGTAAGCACTTTGGGGGATTCAGAGAAGTAAGCTTGGATTCTGCTCTCAAAGAGTATCTAGTGTATGTTGGGTGTACAAGATGTTTGCATATGGGCCAGGAGCTCATTGAAGATGGGACAGGTCTTAATTGGCTTTCTAAACCCAGCACGTGGCACAGTGTCTGGCTTTTCAGTGAAAATTTGTTGGGTCAGTGGCTAAACTGGAAAATGAATGCAAGACTTTGCCTTTTTCTTTTCTTGCATTCCTAACATTTAATGCAATGCCTGGCCTATAATGGGACTCAAATAAAATGTCGATGTGTGAGTAGTAGAGGAAAAAAAGCTGTGGGAGCTAAAATTTACTTGTAGTTGTGTCCAGAGAACTGGGAACCTGAGAAACTTTTGAGAAGGGAGATAACTATCACATGTCAAATGCAAGTTCCAAGAGAATAAAAACTGGGAAAAAATTGGATTTGATGAGAAGGTTATTTGTAGATTTGAGAGTGAAGGCATACAGTGAGGTCCTTAATGGGAGGTAGATAGTGAGGAACTAAAAGCAAAGCACATCTCTTTAAAGATTTTATTTATTAGAGAGCATGTGTGTGTGCGTGTAGGAAGGTGGGGGAGAGAGGGGGAGAAGTAGAAGCAGATGCCTTGCTGAGCAGGGAGCTCGACATGGGGCTCCATCCCAGGACCGTGGGATCATGACCTAAGCTGAAGGTAGATGCTTAATTTATTGAGCCACCCAGGCACCCCAAAAACAAAGTACATCTTACCCTAGTTGGTGGTATGAGGAAAGAAGGGAAATGAGGCTGTAAGGTTAAATGGGGGTAGTTGTTTGCATTTTAAAAATCTGTTTGGAACATCTGTGCCTATTTGTAAGCAGAGGAAAATGAGGGCTGGAGAGGAAAATTTGAAGGTACCAGAAGGAAAGGCATACTGTAGGGGAAAGATCTCAAATGGGATCAAGGACACAGATTAGAAGGCTTTGAAAGGATGAGGGAATCTCTTCTTCTAGTCTAAACAGAGAGAACAGAGTCTCTGTAGAGAAGAAGGGAGAGGTGATGTCCTCTTGTCACTAAAGCCATCTGTCCAGAGGGAGCTCTGAGCATCTACTGTGCTAGAAACTGACAAAGAAAGGATGTTTTCTGCATAGCACTGAGACCCTGAGTGTGATACTTGGGAGCTATGGTTGGCAGCCTGAGACAGGAATGGTGAAACCAGATGGTGTGGAAAATACATAAATCAAGATGGCACTTTTTTGTAGATTAGGGACTTATGGGATGGAGATTGTCTTAGTCCATTAAGGCTGCATAACAAAACACTATAGACTGGGTGGCTTAAACAACTGAAATTTATTTCTCACAGTTCTAGAGACTGGTAGTCCAAGATCAAGATGTTAACAGAATTGGTGTCTGGTTAGAACACACTCCTTGGATTGCAGATACCCGATGACTTAGTATGTCCTCACATGGCCTTTCTGTGGTGCATGGGGGGCAAGGGAGGGGTGAGGGGAGAGAGAGGGAGCTCTCTTTCTTTTCTTATAAGGCCACTAATCCTATCAACAGAGCCTCACCCCCATGATCTAATCTAACTCTAATTACCTCCTAAAGGACCTATCTCCAAATATCATATTGGGGATTAGAGCTTCAGTATGAGAATTTGGGAAGCAAACAAACATTCAGTCTGTAACAGATATATAGTTTTATTTGCTCCTCTCTTATTTTTTTTTTTAAGATTTTATTTATTCATGAGAGACACACAGAGAGAGGCAGAGACATAGGCGGAGGGAGAAGCAGGCTCCATGCAGGGAGCCTGATGTGGGACTTGATCCCAGGACTCCAGGATCACACCCTGAGCCAAAGGCAGGCGCTAAACTGCTAAGCCACCCAGGTGTCCCTATTTGTTCCTCTCTTAAATGGTTCAGAGTTTTTAAATAATTTTCAGTAATATCATTAACCAACAGTTTGGATACCTGTTATTTGTAGGTTTTTATTTTAGTGCTGGGAAAAACAACAAAGTAAGAAAATTCCTGTATGGAAGTTTCTGGTCGTATTGAGGAGCTAGATCATATATATATAAAGCTAAATTATCATATAGCACATAGCATTGTAGACTTAAGTGCAAAATGAGTAGAATAGACACATGTCAGATTATAGCAGTATACTTTGAGATTCATTTCCCTGTAGCTTATGAACATTTAAATGTTATCACTTTTATGAATATTGTGCCAGTTTGAGAGGTGAAAAAACACCTAGTTGCTTTAATTTGCTTTTTAAAAAAATTGTTAGTAAAGACCACTTTTTAAAATTTATCATTATTATTTCACATTTTTATAAATTGCCTATTCATGCTTTTTGTCCATTCTTCTATGGATGGATGTGTTTGTACTTACTGATTTGTAAACATTTTAGTAAGATTATTTAGTCCTTTGTAAAATTTTGAAAGTGCTTTTTCATTGTTTCTTATTTTGATTTAAATTTTATGATGTTTTGTTAACATATAGGAGTTTAAACATTTTTTGTATTTGAAATTATCCAGTTTCTCTTTATGTTTAGAAAGTGCTAATGTACCTCAAGAACAGACAAATACTTACAAATGTTTTCTTCAAGATATTTTATAGCTTGGGCAGCCCCGGTGGTGCAGCGGTTTAGTGCCGCCTGAAGCCCAGGGCGTGATCCTGGAGACCCGGGATCAAGTCCCACGTCAGGCTCCCTGCATGGAGCCTGCTTCTTCCTCTGCCTGTGTCTCTGCCTCTCTCTCGTTTTGTATCTCTCATGAGTAAATAAAATGAAAATGGGAAAAAAAAAAAAAAAAAAAGAACTGGAAACTAAAAAAAAAAAGATATTTTATAGCTTATTTATACTACATACATCATATTACTTATTGTTATTTCTACTTAAAACTTTAAACCATTTGGAATATGTGTTTTTGGAATATTGCACGAAATGAGGTAATTTTTAATTTGCTTTTTGCTCAATTAATTTAGCAATTTTCCTAGTACTGCTTATTAAGTAATCCATTCATTTTTCTCCTGATTGGAAATTCTTTATCATTTATGGAATACTTGGGTATACAGATTTTCTTGCTTGTTAATTTGTTTCTGCACCATTACCAGAGAGTTTTAATGAAGTGAATTATGTAATATCTCATAGTATGAATACCTTTTCATTATTTGTTTTATTTATTTTTTAAAGTATTTTATTTATTTATTCATGAGAGACACACACAAAGGGAGAGACACAGAGGGAGAAGCCGGCTCCATGGAGGGAGCCTGATGTGGGACTCGATCCCCGGACCCCAGGATCTCGACCTGAGCCGAAGGCAGATGATCAACTGCTGAGCCACTCAGGCGTCCCTCATTATTTGTTTTATTTATTTTATTTTTTTATTCTTTATTTTTAAGATTTTATTCATTTATTCATGAGAGACACAGAGAGAGAGGCAAAGACACAAGGCAGAGGGAGAAGTAGGCCCCATGCAGGGAGCCCGACATGGGACTCGATTGCAGGTCTCCAGGATCAGGCCCTTGGCTGAAGGCTGCGCTAAACCGCTGAGCCACCTGGGCTGCCCTCATTTTTTGTTTTAAAACAATGCCTAGACAATGCTTAACTGTATACTTACAACTTTTCTTTCTTTCTTTCTTTCTTTCTTTCTTTCTTTCTTTCTTTCTTTCTTTCTTTCTTTCTTTCTTTCTCTTTTCTTTCTTTCAAGATTTATTTATTTGAGAGAGAAAGCGAGAGAGTTAGCATGAATGGGAGAGGCAGAGAGAAGAGGGAGAGAGAATTTCAAGTAGACTCTGCGCGGGGCTCAATCCCAGGACCCTGAGATCTTGACTATAGCCAAAATCAGGAGTTGGACGCTTAATTGGCTGTGCCACCCAGGCAACCCTTTCTTTTTTTCACTTCTTATTTTTAAAATAATGTAAAACTCAAAAGCTGTAAAATAGTACAAGGTTCCCATTTACATGTCATCCAGTATGCTCCAATGATAACATCTTACCACAGTACATTTTCAAAAGCAGAAAATTGTTATTGGTATAATACTGTTAACTAAAAAACAGAGTGTTTTGGGATTTTTTTGCTGAATTTTACATTTATGTCTGTATGTATATATGTTTTTGGTGTATACTGCTGTGAAATTTTATTAGATATTTAGATTTGTATAACCACAATAACAATCAGGATACAGAACTCTTCTATCACCACAAAGAAAAAAAAAAATCCCTCATGCTACTCCATTATAATTAGATCCTCTTCCCAATCCTCTTAAACTTCGTAACTTACTGCTATAATTTTTTCATTTAGTGAGTGTCATTTAAACAGAATTATGCAGTATGTAGCCTTCTAAAATTTTTCACTTAGCATAATGCCTTTGAGATTCATCCAAGTTTTTGTAGTATCAATGGTTCTTTTTTTTTAAATGTCTTAGTATAGTATTCCATTGTATGGATGTACCACAACTGATCCATCTGCTTGTGAAGGACATTTGTATTGCTTCCAGTTTGGAGCTATTAACAAGACTGTTGTAAACATTAATGTACATGTTTTTGTGTGGACGTATTTTCTATTTTTCTGGGATAAATGTCCAGAAGTGCCATTCCTGGGTCAAATGGTTAGTATAAATTCAGGGGTTTTTTTTGTTTTTGTTTTTGTTTTGTTTTGTTTTTTTATTCATGAGAGAGAGAGAGAGAGGCAGAGACACAGAGGGAAGAAGCAGGCTCCATGCACGGAGCCCGACGTCAGACTTGATCCTGGGACTCCATGATCACGCCCCAGGCCAAAGGCAGGCACTAAACCACTGAGCCACCCAGGGATCCCTAAGTTTAGTTTTTTTTTTTTTTTTTTTTAATTTTTATTTATTCATGATAGGCACACAGTGAGAGAGAGAGAGAGGCAGAGACACAGGCAGAGGGAGAAGCAGGCTCCATGCACCGGGAGCCCGACGTGGGATTCGATCCCGGATCCCCAGGATCGTGCCCTGGGCCAAAGGCAGGCACCAAACCGCTGCACCACCCAGGGATCCCCCTAAGTTTAGTTTTTTAAAGAAACTGCCAAAATGTTTTCCAGACTGGCTGTATATAACATTTTACATTCCCATAACATCATATGAGAGATTCAATTTCTCTGTATCCTTATTAGCATTTGGTATTGTTCTTTTTTTTTTTTTTTTTTAAAGATTTTATTTATTTATTCATGAGAGACAGAGAGGGAGAGAGAGTCAGAGACACAGGCAGAGGGAGAAGCAGGCACCATGCAGGGAGCCTGATGTGGGATTTGATCCTGGGATTCCAGGATCATGCCCTGGGCCAAAGGCAGGCTCCAAACTGCTGAGCCACCCGGGGATCCCTTGTTGCCATTTTTTAATTTTAGTTGTTCTAGTAGGTAGTAGTATCTCATCCTGGATTTAATTTATATTTTCCTGATGGCTAATTATGATGAACATCTTATTATGTCCATATTTACCCTCTGAATATATTTTTCAATGAAATGTCTCTTCATTGTTCTCATTTTCTAAAGAGATTCTTTGTCTTTTTCTTCTTACTGTTTAGTTTAGAGAATTAATAATACTTTTTGGATAAAAGTTCTTATTTGGATATGTATTTTGCTAATATTTTCTCCCAGTTTGTATCTTGTCTCTTTATGCTCCTTTAGTCTTTCATAGATGTGGTTTTAGTTTTGATGGAGTCCAATTTATGAATTTCTTCTATAGGTCTTGGCTTTTAGTGTCATGTCTAAGAACTCTTTGTCTAACTTTAGGTCTCAGATTTTCTTCAAAAATGTTTATAGTTTTACATTTTATATTTACTTCTGGGATCCATTTTGAGTTAATTTTTATATAAGTTACAATATTTTGGTCAAGGTTTCTTTTTGTCTTTGCCTAAATCCAGTTGTTCCAAGCCATTAAATTCCTTCCTCCATTGAATTGCTTTTGTATCTTTGGGAAAAAAAAAAATCAGGCATACTTGTGAGTCCATTTGTGAACTCTCTATCCTGTTTTATTGATCTCTGTTTATTCCTTCTTCAGTACCATGCAGTCTTGTTTATTGTAGACAAACAATCTTAAAATTGGATAGTATGATTCCTCTAAGTTTATTTTTCAAAGAATTGTTTTATTCTAATTCCTTTGCCTTTCCTTTTTTTTTTTTTATTTTTTAAATTTTATTTATTTATGATAGTCACAGAGAGAGAGAGAGAGAGAGAGAGAGGCAGAGACACAGGCAGAGGGAGAAGCAGGCTCCATGCACCGGGAGCCCGACGTGGGATTCGATCCCGGGTCTCCAGGATCGCTCCAGGATCGCGCCCTGGGCCAAAGGCAGGCGCCAAACCGCTGCGCCACCCAGGGATCCCTGCCTTTCCATATAAATTTTAGAATCAAGTTGTCAGGATCTACCAAAAAAGAAACTGCTGTGATTTTGATAGGTATTATATTAAACCTATAGATCATTTTGGAGAGAATTGACAGTTGTACTAATGTTGAGTTTTCTAAAACATGAACACAGTATGTATTTCCATTTATTTACATCTAATTTGACTTCTTTCAGCAGTGTTTTATAATTTTTAGTGTTAAAATCCAAAACATGTTTTGTTAGATTTATACTTATTTCCTATTTTAAGGAATGATTGTAAATGGTATTATGTTTTTAAGTTTGTTTTTCTTTTTTCAAGATTTTATTTATTTATTTGAGAGAGCACAAGCAGGAGGGACAGCAGGCAGAGGGAAAGGGAGATGCAGACTCTCCACCAAGCTAGAAGTCGTTGGGCCCATCCCAGGGCCCCAGGATCATGACCTGAGCTGAAGGCAGTTGTTCAGCCGAGCCACCCAAGCACCCCTCAAGTTTGTTTTTCAGTTAGTCATTGGTAATATATAGAAATACTATTGATTTTTCTATGTTGACCTTTTATCCTGTGACATTGCTAAACTCACTAGTTTCAAGAGTTTCTTTTTGTAGATTCCTTGGTATTTTCTATGTAGATTATCATGCCCTTTACAAATAGGGACAGTTTTGGTTCTTACTTTACAGTCTTTGGAAGTTTTTATTTCCTTTTCTTAATTTATTGCACTGGCTGAGACTTTTTACTATTTTGAATAGGAGTGATGAGAGCAGACATCCTGGCCTTGTTCATGTTAGGAGGAGACTATTCAGACTTTAGGTTTTTTGTTTCGTTTTGTTTTGTTTGTATTTTTTTTTTCCTTTTTTTTTTTTTTTTTTTCCCACTTTGCTTTTAGATGCCTTTTAGCAGGTAGAAGATTCCTTCTCTTCCTACCTTACTAAGGGTTTTTCTTGAACTGAGTATGGGAGTATGTCAAATGCTTTTTTTTACATCAATTGATAGGATCATGTGGGTTTTTTTTTTTTCTTTTAGACTGTTTGAAATTCACATTGATTATGTTTTTTAATTGAACCAGCCTTACATTCCTGGGATAAACCCCATTTGGTCATGGTAGATTATTCTTTTTTTTTTAACACTTTATTTTTTTAAATTTTTTTTTAAAGATTTTATTTATTTATTCATGAGAGTCACAGAGAGAGAGAGGCAGAGAGAGACACAGGCAGAGGGAGAAGTACACTTCCTGCAGGAAGCCCAACATGGGACTCCATCCCAGGTCTCCAGGGTCACACCCTGGGCTGAAGGCAGGCGCTAAACCGCTGAGCCACCTAGGGATCCCAGATTATTCTTTTTACATGTTGCTGCACTTGATTCTTTGTTGAGAATTTTTGTTCCTATGTTCATGAGGGAAATTGGGCTATGGTTTTCTTTTTGTTTACTTTCTGGTTTTATCAGTATAACGCTGGTAAATTAAAATGAAAGAAAATGTTCCCTCCTATTTTTTGGATGAGATTTGTAGAATTGGTGTTATTTCCTTCTTTAAATATTTGGTGGTTTTGACAGTGAAGACTTCTGGCCTGAAGATAATATTTTTCAGAAATTAAACATTTCTTTAATAGTTACAGGAGTTTTGGGAATGTGTGATTTTCAAAGAATTGGCTTATCTTGTTTAAATTGATAAATTTCTGTATCTTCAGTTTTTCATAGTATTCTCTATCCTTTTAATGTCCATGGTAATGTCCGTGGGGTCTATAGTGCTATCCCTTCTTTTCTTAAAGTCTGGAAGATTTGTTATATGAACCAGGATATGGTCTGTCTTGGAGAATGTTCCATGGGAGTTTGAAAAAAAAATACCTATCCTGCTAGTGTAGGATGGAGTGTCCTATAAGCTTTAATTAGAACTTGTTGGTTGATAGTATTGTTCAGTACTGTATCCTTGATGATTTTCCATCCAGTGGTTTTTGTCAATTTACTGAGAGAGGATTATTGAATTCCCAAACTACAGTTGTTGATTTGTCTGTATCTCCTTTCAGTTCTGTCAGTTTTTGAAGCTCTGTTCCTTAATACATACACATTTAGAATTTTTATGTCTTCTTGGGGTACGGGTATTAGCCTTTTATCATTGTATATTGTTTCTCTTTGTCCCTGATAATTTTTCTTGCTCTGAAGAATACTTTATCTGTTATTAATATCACTGCTTCATCAAAAAAATATATAATTCAGTTTTCTTTTGATCAGTATTTATCTTCATTTAAAAAAATTAATAGACAAAAATTTAAACAGTTTGTCTTCTAGAAAAATTGAGTAGAAAATACATTTCTCATAGTTCCCTTCCCATGTCCCCACCCCCAGTTTCCCCTATTATTATTTTGCATTAGTGTGATTTGTTATAATTGATAAGCCAGTATTGATACATTATTACTAACTGAAGTCCACAGTTTATATTACGGTTCATTCTTTGTCTTGTACATTTTATGGATTTTGACAAATGTATGACGACATGTATCTATTACAGTATCATACAGAATAGGTTCACTACCCTAAGAATTCTCTGTGCTCCCCTTATTTGTCCCTCCCTCCCCCAAAACACTGAATCCATTTTTTTTTTAATTTTTTTAATTTTTATTTATTTATGATAGTCACAGAGAGAGAGAGAGAGGCAGAGACACAGGCAGAGGGAGAAGCAGGCTCCATGCACCGGGAGCCCGACGTGGGATTCGATCCCGGGTCTCCAGGATCGTGCCCCGGGCCAAAGGCAGGCGCCAAACCACTGCGCCACCCAGGGATCCCTGAATCCATTTTTTCTAACCTACTTATACTATTATATCATATTTGAAGTGAATTTCTTATAAACAGCATGAAATTGTCTTCCTTTTTTTAACCAATCCTGCCCATCTCTCTCTTCTAGTTGGTATGTTTAAACCATTTAATATAATTATTGATATTTTACATTTAAGTTTGCAACTTTATTATTTTGTTTTTTTTCCTCTTATTTTTGTTCTGTTTTCCCTTTCTTGTTTTCCTGTGAGTTGCTTGAACATCTTTTTTGTATTCTATCTCCGTTTATCTATAGTGTTTCCACTGTATCTCTTTGTATAATTTTATGTAATTGCTCTACAGGTTACAATATATGTATATAATATCACAGTCCATTAATAACAACTTTTTTTTTTTTTTAACTGCTTTAAGTGGAAGGTAGAAACCTTACCACCTTTTAGATCATTCTACCTTCCCCCCACTTTATGGTACAATTGGCTTAAATATTAGCTCTATATACATTGAGAACCACAAGGCAAGGTTATAATTTTTACTTTCAACCATCAAACACATTTTTTAAAACTCAAATATTGTTTAATGTTTAGTACATGTGTGTTTAGGTATGCATATAGATGTATAACATATGTACATGTGTGTATGTGTATACCCCTTACACTTATTCATTCTTGATGTTAGAGATTTCCTACTGTTATCATTTACTTCCTTTCTGAAGAAATTCCTTTAGCCATTCTTTTAGAGCTGGTCTACTGGTAGCATTCTTAATTTTCTTCATCTGCCAATGTGATTATTTCATCTCCATTCCTGAAGGATATTTTTACTCTATATAGAATTTTGGCTTGGTCCTTTCTTTCAGAATTTGAAAAATATTGTATACTTCCTTGTGGCTTGCATGGTTCCTGATTTAAAAAATATGCTGTCCTTTATTTTTTATTATTATTTTTATGCTGTCCTTTAAATGATTGTTCTTCTATAAGTAATATTTTGCTTTTCACTAGCTGCTTTCAGGACTTTGTCTTTAGTTTTCAGCAGTTTGAAAGTAAACATCTTTAACTTTGAAAAGTTTTCAGCTATTATTTCTTCAAATATTTTTTCACATGTGCACTCTTTTCTTGTTCTTGTGTGACTCTGATGACAGAAATGTTCAATCTTTATTGTTGTCCTGTATTACTCTAAGGCTCTCTTCATTTCTTTTTAGTCTATTCTCTTTGTTGTACAGTTTGGATATTTTCTTTTGATTCATTTTTAAGTTAATTGATTGTTTCCTCTGTCATTTCCATTCTGCTGTTGAGCCTGTCCAGTGAGTTTTTTCAGTTTCATACATTAATTAGTTTTAAAATTTCCATTTGGGACTCTATATATTCTCTTGCTGAGAGTTTAAATTTTCTTGTTGGAGAATTTTGATGATAGCTGCTTTAAAATCCTTTTCAGGGTTTCCTGGGTGGCTCAAACAAACAGTTAATCATCTGCATTGTCTCAGGTCGTGATATCGGTCCTGGGATTGAGCCCTGTGTTGGGTATCCTGTTTCAGCAGGGATTCTGCTTCTCCCTCTCCCTCTGACCTTCCCCCCTGCTCATTTTCTTTCTCTCTCTCTCAAATGAATAAATAAAAAACCTTAAAAAAACCCTTTTCAAATAATTCTAACATCTATATCATCTTGGTGTTGGGTCTACTGGTTGCCTTTTCTTCTCAAGTTGAGACTTTCGTAAGGTTCTTGGTATGACAAGTAATTTTGGATTGCATTCTAGACTTTTTTTAGTATTCTGGTTCCCATTTAAATTGTTATACTTAACAGGGAACTTTTTTGGTTGTGGTTCAAAGATCAGTTTAGGGGATCCCTGGGTGGCGCAGCGGTTTAGCGCCTGCCTTTGGCCCAGGGCGCGATCCTGGAGACCCAGGATCGAATCCCACGTCAGGCTCCTGGTGCATGAAGCCTGCTTCTCCCTCTGCCTATGTCTCTGCCTCTCTCTCTCACTGTGTGCCTATCATAAATAAATAAAATTTAAAAAAAAAAAAAAAAAAAAACAAAGATCAGTTTAGTTTTCAAGTCTTGCTGTGCCATTCTGGTCTGCTCTACTTATATGCTACCAAGAGCCCAACCCAAAACCTGAGTATTATTTTAGACCATTGTTTAGTTCTGAAACTTTTTGCTGTGTTGTTTCTGGTCATTTTTACACATGAGTCGGGCTCAGAAATATGTCTAGGATTTTGTACATGTATTTAGAGGATTTGTTTCTCTAGCTCCTTCTTCATTATAATCTTCCCCCTACTACCTAGTTGAGCTGGGGTCAGAAATCTGTTTTATTATTCCAGGGTGGTGCTGGAAGACAGGGCTCCCCCCATGTTCTCCATAGCTGCAGTGTGGAGAGAGAAAAGATATTGCCTCATTAATGCAGGACCTTAACACACAATTAGAAGACGGAACTCAGCCCACAGTTTCTGGGCCACAGTGCCTGGTGAGGAGGGAGAGGAGTACCACTTTTGTCGTTGTTTGCCTAGAGTAGGACATGTATGGTCAAAATGTTTTTGTCTTGGCTGAGCTGCCCCTTTCCCAGTCCTTTGTCTAGAGAAACCAGAAAGTCTTTTCTTGACACTTTTTTGGTTGTGCTCATTACTGTTTTCAGGTTGTGAGCCTCTCCAGAGCTCAGACCAGGACATACTAGAAGTCAGACCAAACCAAATCAAAGAGAAACTAGGAAACTGCTTCCTGGGTTAGTCCTTATGTCCATGGTCCCAGGCCATCTTCTTTATTCCACTTCTTTATTCCACTTTTCAGAATCTTCTGTCATTTGCTTTATGAATTTTGTCTGGGGTGGTTTTTTGTTGTTGAATTACAGTATGTTTATGCTGAAATATGGATAGAATATGCATATTCCATATTGTCCTGGCCTAGAAGACCTTGTTTCAGTTTTAAATTATGAACATTAGTACATTAGTTGAGGAACTAATGTACTTAGTTCCTTCATGCCCGTTTTTTACCTACAGTATTTTTTTCTAAGTGTGCAGTGTTTCCCTGGGAGGATTTTCCCTGATGATTACATCTCATTTTGTTTTCTCATCCCATTAGTTACAGCTTCTAGAGCAGAAGTCAGCAAACTGTGGCCTGCCTCCGTTATTCAGCCTTCTGCCTTTTGTATGATGTATGAGCTCAAAATGGGTTTTATATTTTTAAATGGTTGGGAAAAACCTCAAAAGAGGAATAATATATGAAAATTATATTAAATACAAGTTATATTAAATTCAAATTTCAGTGTTCATATATAAAGTTTAATTGGAACATGGTCATATTTATACTTTCCATATTGTCCATGGCTGCTTTCATGGTATAGCAGCAGAGTTGAGTGTTGGAACAGAGAGCCTATGCCAGCGTTTTGAAGATAAGTAAACCATAGTGGTGATAGTCAACGTGTTTTCCTTGTTTTCCTTTATGGATAATTGATTTCACTGCATACTGCTTTTCAGTATGTTGTTGCCGATTAGGCTAAGATAATATTTTCACCTGAAAGATAATTTGTTTCTGGTTTCTAAAGATTCTTGAGAACTTTCCCTCACAAATATGGTTTTTTTCTTCCATTTCCTGATTTGTTGAATGCTACCTGCTAGGTAAGAGAAAAATCTAAGAGCAGTAGCCCTCGACACCTCTCTCTCTGTCGCCTCAAGAGCAAATCCACTATCAAGTCCTGTTCAGTTTACCTCCTAATAGCTCCCTGCTTGTAATGCTTTTACATCTTTGCCAGTAGTCTAACCTTACTGGGCTGCTCACATTCTACCTAGCCAGAGTGCTCATTCCCTCATGCTTCCATTCTCCAAAGGCATCTAAATGCTTGTAGAACAAAGAAAAATCCTCTTTATATGGTCCTGTTCTGCATCTTCAACCTTCTCTGGCACCATGCTCTTCATGCTCCAGTTACAGTGGCTTCTTTCAGGCCCTGCTCCCTCCATTTCTGAGACTACTAGCTAGAATTGTTCCCTCTCCTCCTTTCCTGTTAACTTACAGGGTCTTTGAGTCCCGTAATTCTTCTCCTATCACTTGTCACAATTGTCCATTTGTTTAATGTCTTTTTTTTTCTTAGACTGTAAGCTTCATGAAGGTAGGGATTTCGTTAGATTTTGCTTGTTACTATTTCATTTCTAGTACCAAGAGCAGGACCTGACATACAGTAAATCCTCAATAAATTTTTTTTCTAATGAATGCATGAAAAAAAATCAGTTTTACAAGTAGCTTTTTGGGCATTCATTAGGATAATTGTGTGTTTTTTATTCTGAATTATTTTAATGATGATTTTTATTAATATGTTCTTTAATAATAGACCACAGCTAGATTTCTGAAGTAAATCTCTAGCAGGGTGGAGACTCAAGAAAAAGATGCAGTTCAAAGACAGATCAGGAGAATTTTTTTTGGCTTGGGGGAGGAACAGTCTTCTGTACACACCTTCAACTGATTGGATACAACCTGCCCATATGATGAAGGACAATCTGAATTACTTGAAATCCAGTAGTTTAAATGTAAATCTCATCCAGAAATACCTTCACAGAAACATCAGACTAATGTTTTACCAACTTGCACCCATATGCATCTCCTTAAACCATACTTAATTTCTGAATAAAGACAATAACAAGGTTATGCTTCTACCTAGCGTGATAGAGCTACCCTACATACAACCAAAAACTCACTAATCTTTTCCCTAGCAGAGGATGCAAAGTCCTTGGATGATGTTTACTTTTCTTCTTGATAACCTGTAACTTAACTACTGTTAACACTTAACTACTGTGATGTAGTTAACAGTACTTGAGTACGATGATCAGCTATTTAATCTGATATTTTTCCCTGAAGGAAATATTTACATATCTATCTTCTATTGCTGCCCATTTTTAAAAAAAGATTTATCTATATATTTTTGAGAGAGAGAAAGTATGCATGCCTTCATGCCCGAGTAGGGCAGAGGGGGAGAATTTTAGGCAAACTCCCTGCTGAGTGCACAGCTTGATGCCAAGCTCAGTCTCCCAACCCATGAGATCATGACCTGAGCTGAAATCATGAGTCAGACACTTAACCTACTGAGCTACCCCAGGTGCCCCATTTGCTGTCTATTTTCTATTGCAGAAGACATTAAAACTTATTAGGGTAAAGCAACAACCATCTAATTAGCTTACCATTCTTTGAATCAGTAAACTGTACTGGGTTAGGTGTCTGGTTCTTCTCTGGTCTTGACTAGAGTCATTTATGCAGCTGTAGTCAGCTCCTGGTTAATCGGGCTGAGATTGTCTCAAGGACATGTCTGGCAGTTGGTGTTGGCTGTCTGCTAGACTTCTCTATGTAAAAAAGTTAGGGCTTTTTACATAGCCAGGGCTTCATATTATGGCAGCAGTGTTCCCAGAGAACAAATTGGAAACTGCAGGGTCTCTTGAGGCGATAGCTTGGAAGTTATATCATCACTTCTTCTGCATTTTATTGGTTTAAGTCACAAGGCCAGCTCAAATTCAAGGGATGGGGGACATAAGCTCTTCCTTTAGATAGGAGTACTAGATTCTTACTATAAAAGGTATGTGCAGAATTTTTATAGCCATCTTCACAAATAGTCTACCACATTGCCTCCCCCCCCCCTTCTGACTACTTAAAAAATGTTTTTTTAATTCTTTGGTTTTCAGAAATATTCAGTGGTATATAAAGACAGATTTTTCTTCTTTTATCTGTTTGAAGTTCTTAGGATTTCCTGAATCTGTGGCTTGATGTCTTTTGTCAGTTTTGGAGAATTTTTAGCCTTTGTTTATTCCTTTCTTCAGTCCATTGCCTAGGATACTGGTTTTGTGTGGGGCACTTTGCTAATGCTGGGTAGATTTTGTTAGATGAGCAGACATGGTCTTTAATCTACATTGGAGCACAGAGTCTTGATTAAATGACAGATAAGGGGCATCTGGGTGGCTCATTGGTTGAGAGTCTGCCTTCAGCTTGGGGCGTGATCCCAGGGTCTGGGATTGAGTCCCATATCGGGCTCCTTGTAGGGACCCTGCTTCTCCCTCTGTCTATGTCTCTGCCTCTCTTTCTCTGTGTCTCTCATGGATAAATAAAATCTTTTTAAAAGATAAAATAAATGACAGATAAATATATATACAATCAAGTTCTGTGAAAACAATGAGAAGGTTGCTATGGTAGTGAATATTTGGATTGGGGAGAGTATGAGAATGGTCCTACCATAACTAACTTAACAGGTTTCAGTTAAGCTGAGACCTGGCTGATGTGAGAGAACTGAGACTGGAAGCTTCCAAACAGAAGCAGTTGCCAATATAAATACTGAATGACACCAAAAAAGTAGGGGTAGAGGTAGGGGGAGTAGTGGAGGGAGAATTGAGATTAATTTGAAGAACTATATTGATGAGTTCTGGGAGATGTCCCACATCCCCCATCATTTTTCTCCCAATTTCTTCAGAAGATTAGTGAACTAGGAGTTGATGAATCTAGGCGCTAGATCTAGCTCTGTGATCTTGGACTAGTTAATCTGATTCTTCATTCAAAGCAAAACTTGGAGGGAAAGGAGGAAAGCGAGGACACTACATGGAAGTGGGATGGAAAGTAATGAAAGGAGTATGTGAGGAGAGAGACGATGTCCAGTTTCTTCATATTCCTCATAAGTGTTCACACAGTTTAGCACATACAGTAGGCATTCTGTAAGTGCCTGTTAATTTAACAAAATTAGAACAGATCAGAGAAATTTTTTTAATGGGAAATTAATCATAGAAGAGAAGAGTAAGATAAGAATTTTCCATCTTAGTCTTCTGTTTAAAGGAGAGTAAATGCATCAAAATGAAGAAAAAGAAAGACTGTGTTTATCTACCTCCTGGATGATATGAGTTCTGCTGACTAACCTGAACTGTTTTCGGTAACATGAAAAAGGTAGGTAAGAAAACACTTGAGATGTGAGCTTCTTCAGGGCAGGAGTTTCTCTCTCTGCATCCTTGTGCGGCACAAGAGAGGGAACTTAGTTGAACAAATGAAGCAAATGATTGGTTCCCCCACTTTGAGGATCTTGGGCTTCCTTGCCTTATAGGAGAGATTTACCATCCATTTGCTTTGTATAAGGTCCAGGAAGAGATTAAGATTTTCCCTCATACTACTATTAGCCTGATCTGATCAATGGATCGTGGAACTTAAATTCCCTCAAAACCCAGCAGTCAGAGAACACATTGTTACTCTGAGGTAAACAAGAGCATACCTCTCAGAGCCTTATGAAGTATATTGTTTCTGGTCACAGACTCTAGGTCTTGAGCTGATATTTGAGAGGGAAAGATTGGAACTTAGTGGAGTTATACTCCCTGTATCTTAACTTTCCAACAATTATGTAAGGCTTTCTTTTTCTAGAAAGAGACTAATGTGGAATGAGAATTAATTCTCATCAGTAAATGCAAAGCTTTAAGTAGGTCATCTGACTTTGCTTTTGTGCACCACATTCACCCCAGTTATAAAAGGGCCTTTCATGAGTTTTCTAGGCTTTCATCACTCCCAGACTCTCCACAGGCATTGTGAAAGAATTAAACTACCCTCCCCCTGCAATGACAGTCTCAGGACTCTTTCGTAGAGTACACACTGCTCTGTGTGTAGCTCAGCAGGGACTCTGTGCAGACACTGAGTATATGAACAGCCCTCCTTCCAGATAAGAGATTTTAGTATTGATTAATGTTGCAGCATAGAAGTTAGTGTCTGCCAGTATCTGATATACTGACTTGGCAGTCTAATTTTTGCCAAGTTTGTTAAGCCAAAATTTAAATGTCCGTATTAAAATTATTTTTATATAAAATTTGCCTCTAGATAATTCTGTTTAATCAGTTGGCTAGGAGGCTGATGAATGCTTTAGATAACCTTCCCCCTTTTTTTTGAAGGAGAGAATCAGCACTGCAGGTTTATTTTATTTTATTTTATTTTTTAAAAGATTTTATTTATTCATGAGAGAAACAGAAAGAGAAGCAGAGACACAGGTAGAGAGAGGGTGAAGCAGGCTCCATGCAGGAAGCCCGACATGGGATGGGACTCGATCCCAGGTCTCCAGGATTACACCCTGGACTGAAGGCAGTGCTAAACCGCTGAGCCACCGGGGCTGCCCAGCACTGCAGGTTTAAATAAGTTTTGCCTACAGGAAGAAAGGAAGAAAGTAAACATGGAATTATGGAGGGGTATTTTTTTTTAAGATTTTATTTATTCATGAGAGACACAGAGAGGCAGAGAGAGACAGGCAGAGGGAGAAGCAGACTCCTCGCAGGGAGCCCAATGTGGGACTCCATCTCAGATCCTAAGCCTGAGCCTGAGCCTAAGGCAGTTGCTCAACTGCTGAGCCACCCAGGCATCTCAGTGGAGGGGTATTTAGCAAGCTGCTTATGGTACAATCTGGAGGTAGTAAAGGATTTGCGTTGTACTGGTATTGAGATCTGTACATCTTCAGGAAATTATTTTATAAATCTATATATATATATATAAATGTGTGTGTGTATATATATATATATATAAAACTTGAATACGTCAAAAAAAAAAACTTGATTTTTTTCAAGGACTCTAGCTTGTCAGTTATAACAGATTCCAAATGATTCTGGTGAAATTAGTCTCTTGGGGCCTTCTAGTTTACCTACCCTGTTTTTGCCCCTGTAAAATATTCTCTGACATCTTCTGAATCTTTAGTCACTTAGGCCCTTTATTTTCACGAATCGTTTTTAATATCTACCATCCATTCCTATCAAAGGTAAGCTCTGGTTCAGCAATTCTCTTGCTAGTACTCAACCCTGTTGCTTATAGTTCTATTACATTCACCCAGCAAATCTTAATTCTGTGTTTTCCAAACCATTATTGCTTAGAGAATTTTTCCAGAAAAGAATTCTTGAAAAGTGTATCTCATCTCAATTGGGCCCTTTTCTTTTTTTTCCTGCTTTTTTTCTGCAGGAGCACTGTTAGTCTTATCACTTCTTACAACTTAATCCCACAGTCTCTCCCTCTTTTTTATTTAGCCTTTGACTTTGCTACATACTTCACAGGAAATCTCAACGATGACAGATTGACTCTCCTTCACTTTTTCACTCTTTCTCTCATCTCTTCCTACCTTCCTTTCCTTCTCACTGAGTCCTTTTCAGCATTTACATTTGATTAATTCTTTCTCAACCTAACAACTGCCCCCCCCCCCCCCCCCGTTTAAATCAGTGGCTAGTTTTGCTAGGGTATAAAAATCCTCTCTGTAGTCACCTTGATACCCACCCACCCCCATTGTTTCTTAGGACTTGCCTGGAGGTTGTGAATTTTCTATGTAACCAGTCATATTTTCTACAAAAAAAAAGTCCTATCTTTTTTTTTTTTTTTTTAGGTATTTATTTATTTAGAGAGAACATGCACATGAGTGGGGGTGGGGGAGGGCAGAAGAGGGCAGAGGGAGAAAGAGAATCTCAAGTGGACTCCATGAGGTAGGCGCTGGATCTCACAACTCAGAGATCATGACCTGAGCTGAAATCAAGAGTCAGACTAATCAACTGATCCACCCAGGTGCCCCTATAACCTATCTGATTTTTATGATTTTTTTTCTTTTTTTTTAGATTTTATTTATTCATGAGAGACACACAGAAAGAGAGGCAGAGACATAGGCAGAAGGAGAAGCAGGCTTCCCATGGGGAGCTGAATGTGGGACTCGATCCCAGGAGCATGGGATCACACCTTGAGCCAAAGGCAGATACTTAACTGCTGAGTCACCCAGATGTCCTATAGTTCTATTTTTATTGCCAAGGCTAGGACCTCTCATAAACTTCTTTTAAAGATGCATTTATCTATCTATCTATCTATCTATCTATCTATCTATCTATCTATCTATTTATATTAATTAATTAATTAATGTATTTATGTATTTATAAAGATTTTATTTATGTATTCATGACAGACACAGAGAGAAAAAGAGGTAGAGACATAGGCAGAGGGAGAAGCAGGCTCTCCATGCAGGGAGCCTGATGCAGGACTTGATCCCGGGTCTCCAGGATCAGGCCCTAGGCTGAAGGCAGCGCTAAACCACTGAGCCACCCGGGCTGCCCTTATTTATTTATTTTAGAGAGACAGAGGGCATGAGCAAGATGGCTGAGGGAAACGGATGGAGAATCTCAAGCAGACTCTACACTGAGAATGGAGCTGGGGCTTGACCTGAGCCAAAACCAAGAGTTGGACATTTAACCAACTCTGCCACCCAGGTGCCCCTCTCATAAATTATTGAATAGAAGAAGTGATAATGGGTCATCTTGTCTTATTCCTGGTTTTAAAGGGAATACTTCCAGTGTTTCCCTACTGAAGATGATAGCTGCAGTGTTAGGATTGTTGTTTTAAAACAAGAACTGTTGGGACACGTGGATGGCTTAGTCGGTTGAATATCTGCCTCAGTGAGCTGAAGCTCACTCCATGATCCCAGGGGCCTGGGATCCCATGGCCCATATTGGGCTTCCTGCTCAGTGGGAGCCTGCCTCTCCCTCTGCCCATGCTACTGCCCATCCCCCTGCTTGTGCTCTCTCTCAGATAGATAGATAGATAGATAGATAGATAGATAGATAGATAGATAAAATCTTTTAAAAAGAAAAACCAGGAACCATTTTATCAGGTGAAGGAAGTCTTCTGTTCCTAATTAGAGGGGTTTTAAAAATCATGAATTCATGTGTTTTTATCCAGTATTTCTTCTATGTCAATTAAAATGATTATATGATCTTTCTTCTTTAATGTAAGTGAACTATATTTATATGTGTCAACACATATTTGTACACCTTGGGTAAACTCTGATTGATTGTGGTTTGTCTTTTTTATGTACCAGATTCAACTTGTTAAAATTTTAAGATTTTTGAATCTATACTATTGATTATTGAGTGGAAGAGGGACTATACTTTCTTGTAATGTTTTTGTTTAATTTTAGTGCCAAGTTTCATTCACCTCTTAGAACAAATTAGAGATTAGTCCCTCTTTTTTTCCTCATCTGTCATCTTGGCATAGTGTTTTCTTTGTGAGGAAAATTTAACTTTTGATTCAACTTCTTTAATAGTTATTAAGAATATTCAGGTTTTGGGGGCGCCTGGCTGGTTCATTTGGTTAAGTGTCTGCATTCAGCTCAGGTAATGACCCTGGAGTCCCAGGATTTAGCGTCATGTCTGGCTCCCTGCTTAACAGAGGGAGTATGCTTCTCCCTCTCCTCCTGCCCCTTCCTGCTTCTGTTCTTTCTCACTCACTGTCTCTCAAAGAAATAAAATCTTTTTAAAAAAATAATACTCAGGTTTTTTATTTCTTTCTGAGCTAATTTTAAGTTCTGTTTTTGTAGAGATTTGTCCATTTTTTTAGGTTTTCAAAATTTGCCAATAGTTATTGATAATAATCTCTGTGTACATCTGCTATATTTGTAGGTATTTCTACTTACAATGTTAATTTGTGCCTTCTCTTTTTATCTGTTTTGTTAATTTGTCAAATAACCATCCTTTGGTCTTGTTTAATTTTTATTGTATATTTTATGTATTATTGATTATTCCTGTGATTTTAAACAGCTTTATAACTGACGTACAATAAACTGTATACACATTTAAAGCATAAAGTGGGCAGCCCAGGTGGCTCAGCGGTTTGGTGCCTATCTTCAGCCCAGGGCGTGATCCTGAAGTCCCAGGATCGAGTCCTACGTCAGGCTCCCTGCATGGAGCCTGCTTCTCCCTCTGCCTGTCTCTCTCTCTCTCTCTCTCTCTCTGTGTTTCTCATGAATAAATAATAAAATCTTTAAAAAAAATAAAGCATAAAGTGTATTAAGTTTTGACATAGTATGTGGTGAAACTATCATGTCAATCAGGAGATGACATATCCATCATCTCCCAAATTTTTCTTATGCACCTTTGTAATTCCTCCCTCTTGTGATGCCCATTCCTCTGTCTCCAAGCAACTACTGATCTATTTTCTGTTGCCCTAGATTGGTTTATATTTGCTAGGGTTTTATATAAATGAAATAAGACATTATTGTAATAACTATACAATGTATATTGTATTGTATTGTGTTTCTGATGCTTTGACATCTGGGGCCTTGGATACCCTGGAGAGACTGCCCCTCTCAAGGTTAGCCATTTTCTAGAGATCATAAACAACTTACCTGCTAGTGTGCCTTCATATGCAAACAGCCAATTCAGAGCCCATACCCCAACTACCTCCTTTATGGGGCTTTCACATTCTAGGTCACTATCTGCCCAGTTCACACACCCCCCCCCCCCGCCGCCAGGTACCATGCACTTAGGGATAGCCTCTAAACCCCAGAGCCCACTGTTGTTATTCAGATAATCTAATCATAATAAACCTGTTTGCCTTGCCTCTACCTATTTCTTCCTGCAGAAACCGCAATAACCAAATCATCATTCTCACTCATTTCTCCTCACTCTTCCTGCTTCCTACCTAACCCTAGTGCTTCCCCATGTGGCCCCTGTGTGGCATGGCATTCCGCTTCCTCTTGGGAATTGTGAATAACAAACTGTCTTTTCAGTTGCAATCATTTATTTGTTGGTCTTATCATAACTGAATAATAATAAAACCTATGTTTTAAAACAAGTATGTACTTTCTCTTATTTCTTAGCATAACTATTTTGAGATTCATCCATGTTGTATCAGTAGGTCATTCATTTTTATTGATGAGTAGTATTCTATTATATAGATATAACAAAATTTGTTTATCTGTTGATACATTGATGGATTTTGGGGTCGTTTCCAATTTTCAGCTATTACAAATAAAGCTTCTATGAACATGAATGTACAAGCTTTTGTATGAACATACATTCCTCTTGGATAAATACCCAAGAGTGGAATGGCTGGACTGTATAGCAGGTTTGTGTTTAACTTTTAAAGAAACTGACAAATGGGGGAGCCTGAGTGGCTCAGTTGGTTAAGCGTCTGCCTTCAGTTCAGGTTGTGATCCCAGTTCCTCGAATGAAGTGCTTCCTGCTCAACAGGGAGCCTGCTTCTCCCTCTCCCAGCTGCTTATGCTCTCTCTCACTATCTCTTTCTCTCAAATAAATAAGATCTTAAAAGAAAAAGAAACGGGCAAATGGTTTTTCAAAGGAGTTATGCCATTTTACATTCCCATGAGCAATGTGTGATGGTTGTGATTTCTCCATATTCTTGGGAATACTTGGTATTACCAGTCTTTTGATTTTAGCCACTTCAGTGCAGTATTTTCTGTTTTATTCTGCATTTCCATAATGATTAATGATTTGTGACGTCTTTCATGTGCTTGTTTGCCTTACATATGTCTTCTTTGTTAAAAATGTCTGTTCATGGGCAGCCCGGTGGCGCAGCAGTTTAGCGCCGCTTTCAGCCCAGGGCGTGATCCTGAAGTCCCAGGATCGAGTCCCACATCAGGCTCCCTGCATGGAGCCTGCTTCTCCCTGCTTGTGTCTCTGCCTCTCTCTCTCTCTCTCTCTCTCTCTCTCTCTCTCTCTGTGTCTTTCATGAATAAATTAATAAAATCTTAAAAAAAAAATAAAGAAAATGTCTGTTCAGGTTTTTTACTTGTTATTTTACTGGGATGCTTGTTTTCTTATTGTTGTCTGTATAACATTAAATTAGTATTTGGGATGCCTGGGTGGCTCAGTGGTTGAGCACTTGCCTTTGGCTCAAGTCGTGATCCCGGAGTCCTGGGATTGAGTCCCAAGTTGGGCTCCTCCCGGGGAGCCTGCTTCTCCCTCTGCCTATGTCTCTGCTTTCTCTCTTTGTCTCTCATAAATAAATAAATAAATAAAATCTTTAAAAATAAATAAATACATTTACCATTTTAACCATTTTTAAGTGTGTAGTACAGCATTGAGTTTCTTCACATTGTTGGGTAACCATGATCCCTGTCCATCTCTAAAAGTTTTTCATCATGCAAAACTGAAACTGTGTACCTGTTGAGCAGCTCTTATATTCTCTGCCACAACCTCTGGTGACCACTCTTGTACTTTCTGTCTATATGAATTGGACTATGTCCTTAATATAAATGAAATCAGACAGTATTTGTCCTTACGCAACTGGCTTGTTGCATTTAGTAGGATGTCTTCAAGTGTCCGGATTTACCTTTTAAGACTGAATAGTACTCCAGTATATGTGTATACCACATCTTTTTTATCCATTCTTCCATCAGTGGGTACTTCGGTTGCTTCTACCTTTTGGCTGTTGTGAATAATGCTGCCATAAATATTGGTGTACATAATATCTTTGTGAGTCCCCACTTTCAGGCCTTTTGGATATATACCCAGCAGTAGAATTGCTCTGTCATGTGGTAATTCTGTATTTTTTGAGTAATCACCTGTTTTCCACAGTGACTGCACCAGTTTATATTCCTACTGACAGTGTACAGGTTTTTAATTTTTCTACATCCTTGTCAACACTTGTTATTTTCCCCTTTCTCTCTCTCCCTCCCTCTCTCTAAGTAATAGCCATTCTAATGGGCATGAAGTGTTGTCTCGTAGGATTTTGATTTGCATTTCCCTAGTGATTAGTGATTTGAGCATTTTTTATTACATTTTTAAATTTAAATTCAATTTACGAACATATGGTATAATACCCAGTGTTCATCCCATCAAGTTGAGCATCTTTTTGTATGCTTATTGGCCATTTGTCTTCCCTGGAGAAATATCTGTTCAAGTCCTTTACCCATTTTTATATCAGATTGGCTTTCTTGGTTGTTGAGTTGAGGAGTTCTTTATATATTGATTTTCAATCCCGTATCAGATGATTTGCACATTTTCTCCCATCTCTTGGTTTCCTTTTTATTTTGTTAATAGTGACCTTTGATGCAAAGATTTTTTTTTTATTTTGATGAAGTCCACTTACCTATTTTGTTTTATTGAACTCTGCTTCTAGCACCATACTTTAAAAAGCACTGTCAAATCCACTGCCATGGAGCTTTCCCCCCCATATTTTCTTCTAAGAGTTTTACAGTTTTAGCCCTTATGTTTAGGTCTTTGAACCATTGTTCAAAGGTTAGGTGTTAGGTAAGGAACCAACTTCATTCTTTTGTATGTGGATACAGTATCCAGTTTTCTCAGCACCATTTGTTGAAAAGGCTGTCCTTCCTCCATTTTTATATCCTTGTCAAAAATATTTGGGTATATTTCTGTGGATTTGTTTCTGGTTCTGTTTTATTTCATAGGTCTGTATGTTTATCCCTTTGCTAATACCATACTGTCTTAATTATGGTAGCTGTTTTACTAAGCCTTAACATTGGGTAAATGGCTTTCTCCTATTTTATTTTTCCTTTTCAGAATTACCTTTGGTTTGTTTTTGTTTCTTATTTTATGCATGTAACCTGTGCTAGGGTTTTATATATCCAGAAATTTATTCCAAAGTGTGCTTAAACAGAACAAATACTTTTCCACATTCTTCTTTGTCATAATTAATCTGCAATATAAATTTAAACTAAATTTATTTGTTTAATCATTGAAGTAATCTGATTGACTTCTTGCCTCCAGGCTCATCTCTCTCCAGGCCTGAAACTGAATCTTGCCTTAGGTCTAACTTAATTTATTTTATGGCTTTGGTGGTCCTGAATTTCATTGTGGAAGTGAGCAATTCATCAGGATCTCAGACTTTTGCTAATTTTAGGGAGGGGGTCCTCTTCCTTTTATTTTAAACCTCTCTACCACATTGCCTTTTTTTTTTTTTAAGATTTTATTTATTTATCCATGAGAGAGACAGAGAGGCAGAGACACTGGCAGAGAGGGAAAAGCAGTTTCCCTGCAAGGACCCCAATGTGGGACTTGATTCCGAATCTCGGGACCATGCCCTGAGCCAAAGGCAGACACGCTCAACCACTGAGCCACCCAGGTGTTCCCAACATTGCTTTTCTTAAGAGAAGACCTAGAGTAATGAAAGTTGATGTCTGGTGTACTAGGCCTTCTTCGGAAACCTTCAGTTTTTCAAGCTCTTTTCTCTTACTGGCAAGTATTCAGTGTGCTATTCCTACCCCACTCTCCCTTGATCGCGTGTATCAGTTTTCTGCTCATCCACACCCCCCTACTGTTGCCTCCTGCGCCTGTCAGATGTCTCTTGCCTGGCTCTCTCATTGCTGCTTTTGTCACTCTTACAGCTGTCTTCTTCTTTTCTTTGGCTTATTGCCTAACTTCCGTGGCAGCTGCTCTGTTATTGCTTGTCTGCCATTCTGCCCCCTCTCCCATCCTCATATCCTGCACCTCTGCCCCATGTAGGTACGTCATGTGCATTCTCCATGTTCAGAACTAAGCTTATCACCTTCCCCCATGGTATGTCATCCTCTTGCGTATAGCATTATGATTTACCTAAGTCGGAAACCTGGGTCCTCCTTATCTCTAGCATCATATTGTTAAGTCTTCAGTTCTATCCCTGTAAAAGGGTTCCTGGACCCAATTCAACATGTATGTGTGTCTGTCTGTCTGTCTGTTGGCTTTGCCACACCAACAAGCAATTTTTGGACACCAGCAGTGTGTTCAAGAAATCAACTCAATTCTGACACTGTCTACTCAGCGATAGAATCAGATTGCACAGGTAAAGGGTCAGTCCCACAAAGCATCCCTCTGGTTCAGACAACTGGCTACAAATGGGTGGTTCCAATGACCCCCTCCAACTCAAGATGCCAGTCACAAGACCAAGTTGTTACCAATTGGCTGTACATCAAAGGTTTCCAAGACTGTCTACATGGGTTCCCTTAATTTGCTGTAATAGCTCCCAGTACTCAGGAAAACCTGTTTCCTTACTAGGTAATTGATCTGTTACAAAAGATATTAAAAGATACAAATCAACAGCCAGATGAAGAGATACATAAGAGAAGTCCCAAGCAAAGGAGCTTTTTTCCTTGTGGAACTTGGTGCCTGGCACGGTGGGGTGTTCTAGTTTCCCTGTGTGGAAGCTCTCTGAACCCCCTTCTTTTTTTTTTTTTTTTTTTATAGAGACTTCATAACTTGGGCACAGTTGATTAATTCATTGGTCACTGGTGATTGATTTCAACCTCCAGCTGCTCTTCCCAGGAAATCAGGGCGGGACTGAATATTCCAATGTTCTGTTCATGGTTCGTTCCCCTCACAGCCAGTCTCCATTCCTGGGTGCTTTGCAAAAGTCGCCTTTATTAATATAAACCTGGTTATGGTGGAAAGAGTTTATTATGAAATGTAAGACACATCTCACCTTTATGGCTCTGAAGCATTTTTAGGAACTGAGGGCAAGAGACCAAGTATAACAAAAGATGCTCCTTGTTCTTATCTCTCAGGACATTTTAAGGGTTTGGGAGCTGTGCATCAGGAACTGTGAATGAAGATCAACTAGATGTGAGAAATATATTTTGGTCATCTAAGTGACCAAATATATATATTTCCTTTTTTTTTTTTTAATTGAAGTATAGTTGACTTGCAATGTTACATTACTTTTAGGTATACAACATTGTGATTCACCAATCTTTACATTTATATATGTTTCTTATAAATCACAACATCATGCCCTTTAAGCCCTCTTATCAGTCTCTAGATAAGAGATTGTCTTGCTCTGAGGTTTTTGGGCTAGATTACTCCTGAAGGCTTCAGTTAGTGGCCCTCCTAACATCAAACCCCATCAGTTAGTTGATCCTCCACCCCGCTGTCATTGTTTTTAAAATTTAAATTGTTCCAGTCAATCTTGTCCTTCAGCCTTTGGTGGTTCCTTAGTGTGTTCAATGCGAGATGAAAACTTTTCTATTGTGGGGGCACCTGGCTGGCTCAGTCAGTTGAGCAGCTGCCTCTTGGTTTTGGCTGGGGTCGTGATCTCAGGGTCTTGGGATTGAGCCCCACCTAGGGCTCTGTGCTTGGCCCAGAGTTGGCTTGCTATCCTCCGCGGCTGCCCCCACCCTACTTGTGCGTCTACACCTTCTCTCTCAAATAAATAAATCTTTAAAAACTTATTATTGTGGCCTATGAGCCCCTCTAGGATCTGATCACTGCTTTTCCTGTCATCTCACCCCCTGCATTACTTCCACGTGGCCTCACAGACCCCAGTCATTCATGTCTGTCATTTTCACATTCATTTAATACATACTTATTGAGGTCCTGCTTGATGCCCTACCTAGCTCTTTGCCATTCCTGGAACCAGATAGGCTTGTTCACACCTCCAAGTCCTCTCACTTAAAAGACTGTTTATGACCATTTTCTTAGCTTACTACTCTTTATCCTCCCAAGTTCAGCTCAAGCATTACCTCCCCTGAAAATTCCTTCTCTGGTCTGCAGTTTCACCACCTCACTTCAGTGCTATCAGCTAACATTATGGCAGGTGATAATTCAGAGTTTGAACAAATTGTTTATTTGGGCCTCATTACTGGCTATGGAACTACTGGATGATAGTGTCCATATCTAATGTCTGGTGGTATTCCCAGCATTAGGTTAAGCATGAAAACAAAGACATGAGCTTTGGAATTTTTTGAAAGCTTTGATTTTGAATCCTAGTAGCCACTCATTAGGTGTGTGGCCTTGAGGAAATTCCTTAACCTCTGTGATCTTTAGATTCTTCATCTGTAGAATGGAAAAGTGGTATCTAACTCATCATGTGGTTGTGAAGATTAAATGGATTAAAGTATAGAATGCTTGGTACTAGTGCCAAGCACATAGCAGCAACCAAAGATTATAGTTGCAAAAATAGTTTTTGTTTTTAATAATAATATAACGTTGATTGAGTGAACAATTAGCTGAAGAAATTGAATCCTCCTTCTGGGTGCCTTTTACTCAAATCAAGAGAACCTGAACAGCTCTAGGAGAAGGCCCAGACAGAGCTTAACACTCCTAGCTGCCACTTCTTTATTTCTTCCGCACCTGGGAGCCATCCTCAGTAAGGCTGAGATTAGAATACCTATCTTTCTTCCAGAGAGCTTCATCTCTGTGAAAGAGGTGAGTTTACTTGAATCAAGATTAGTACTTGAACAGTTATCTGTATTGAATATCTGAAAACCAGTGATTGGTTAATGTGAGCATATTTAAAACAGTCACTGTTGCTTTGCTTAGAAATCTATAAAATAGAAATAATCTTTAATTAGTTTTAGGTGGCATTAAGAAGATTTATGTTTCTCCCATAGTCTTTTTAGAAGTTTTTTTTAAGATTTTATTTATTTATTCATGAGAGACATAGAGGCAGAGACATAGGCAGAGGGAGAAGCAGACTCCCCGAAGGGAGCCTGATGCAGGACTCCATCTTGGACCTGGGGATCACATCCTGAACCAAAGGTAGATGCTCTAGTGCTGAGCCACCCAGGTGTCCCTCCATTACACGATTTTTTTTTTAAAGATGTATTTGTTTTGGAGGGTGGGGGCAGAGGGAGAGAGAGGTTTTTTTTTTTTTAAGATTTTATTTATTTATTCATAGAGACAGAGAGAGGCAGAGACACAGGCAGAGGGAGAAGCAGGCTCCATGCAGAGAGCCCAACATGGGACTCAATCCAGGGGCTCCAGGATCACGCCCTGGGCTGCAGGTGGTGCTAAACTGCTGCGCCACCGGGGCTGCCCAAGGGAGACAGAGTCTTAAGCAGATTCTGCACTGAGCATGGAGCCTGGCTCAGGGCTCGAACTCCTAACTTCTAAAGATCAAGACCTGAGCTGAAACCAAGAGTCGGTTGTCTAAACAACAGTGCCATCTGGGCACCCTTAGTCTTTGCACTTTAAAAAGATCAAGTGGTGATAAGATTTATGAAGAGAAGTCTGGTAGTCCTGAATTTGAATTCTACCTACACGACTTACCAGCTATGTGATCATCTCTCAATTTCTTTATCTGCAAAGTGGGAGTTAAGAAGAATATGTAACTTGTAGAGTTGCTGTGAGATTTAACTGAGATAAAATGCCAAATATTGAGATAATTAGTATCCGACAATTGATCACATTTTATCAGCACTAATGTATTGAATATTGAATGCTTACCTTGGAGTAGATATTCTCTTAATAGAAGCTATTACAGCCAAAGTCTATACTCTGGGAAATGTGCAGATTGGCTGAGCTTTCCTTTGCTTGTTGGGGCTTCACAATATTTATTTATACCTTCAAACATTTTTTTTCATTAGCAAATGAATGCAGCATTGTACTTAACAGCAAGAGGGCTGAGAAAAATACATTCCAGAACACCTTCATCATTCTCATTCCTATATCATCACAAGTCATAATATTAGGAATTGGTCTTCTTATTCCTTATAACTAGCCTTATTCCTTATAACAATCCTTATTCAGGATTGGAGTTGGTTGATAAGATAGATTTTTTCCTTTCTCATATATATGAAAACTGAAAATAAGCAGGACTGGTATGGCAGTTGGACAGTATCATCAGAGAACTTGATTTCTTTCTAGCTTTCTATTCTGCTATCCTTAGGTCACTTCAGAGTCTGTAATGGCTGCTAGGGCTCTAATTTTCACATCTAAATTCCAGATTACAGGAGAGAGGAATGAGGGGCAGAGAAGGGGGGAGGGGTTTCCCTTCCTTTCCTTTAAGACCACTTTCCTAGAAATCTCATCATATGCTTGAGGTTATAACTCCTTGGCCAGAATTTAGTCACTTCTCTACAACCAACGCAGGAAGGGACATGTTCTCTCTTCTTAGTATTAGCACCCAGCTTTCTTCCTTCTTCCTCTTAGATAAGGTTGCCATGTCTCCTGGGACAGTGACAGGGAGTGTATGTTCGGGCAAGGAGTGTTTTTCTTTGGCCCGAGCCAAAGGAACCTTTTCTCTAGCAGATATTAAGTATGCCTGTAATGGTACAAGTTGTAAATTTGGAATAATTTACCCCTGAAATGCATGTAAGGATCTATAATTGACTGTTTATAAAGTTAACATCCAAGATTTTTGTAGTTTAGGAGAAACGCCCCTATCCCCAAAGGTACACAACACAGTAAGTTGCAGTAACACCAGTATCATAGGGTTGGGGAGGGTTAACTGAAAGGAGGCATACAAAGCGCTCAGTGCAGATGAGGCTTTGAGACAGGAGGGCAAGAATGAGTGATTTTACAGCTAGTAGGCACTGCCCACCATACATGTCTCCACCACTGAGTATGGAGCCTCCACATCTATCCCTAAAGAGAATGTCTCAGACCTATGCTGAATTCAAATTTAGGAAATGCTCTTAGATACTCAAATATCAGGAAGTTTTTCAGAACTTCCTTTGTCATATATGCTAGGGCTTTTAAGTATTGTCAGTGGTGTCTTGGTTTTCCTCTGTTGTTTGAATGTTAAACTCTCCTGACTGAGCACCCTAATATATATGCAGTAGAACCATTTTCTTTCTTTTTTTTTTACTAAGAAATGCTTTTGTAATGAAATAAGGACTGTATATTGGCCCTTTTTCTGGGTGTGGTAGTATAGGAGAGAAAACACAATGTGTGTGCCATTGTGTCTGATAAATCGGGGAGCTGCCCAGAATTCATGACTCATCTCCCAAAGCCTCCCTGCTCAGTATTCTCTAATTCACAGTTAACCAAAGGATTATGATTCACAAGTGCTTTTTGAAAAATGAACAATGTATAAATTTGAGTTTCTTCCATTATTTTGGCTTTCCTGAAATATGTAATTCTGTCTTTACTCAGGCCAGTCTTGCCTAATCAAACATGATGTATGGGACAGAGGAAGAAATCATATACAATTCACTCTTAACAAAAGCAAACAAAGACTGGTTAAAACAAATGATACATAGACATGATGAAACACTGTAGCCACTGAAAAGAAAGGTAGGTAGATATATTGATATGGGAGATGTCCAGGACTTTTTATTTAAGTAAAAATGCAAGCTGTAGGTAGTACCTATAATATGATCCTATTTATAGATTTTTTTAAAAAAGATTTTATTTATCTATTCATGAGAGACAGAGAAAGAGGCAGAGACACAGGGAGAGTGAGAAGCAGGCTCCATGCAGGGAGCCCGATGTGGGACTTGATCCCGGGTCTCCAGGATCAGGCCGTGGGCTGAAGGTGGCCCTAAACCGCTGAGCCACCCGGCCTGCCTTAGATTTTTTTTTTTAAAGATTTTATTTATTTATTTATTCATGAGAGAGACACAGAGAGACCGAGAGAGGCAGAGACCCAGGCAAGGGAGAAGCAGGCTCCATGCAGGGAGCCTGACGTGGGACTCAATCCCAGGTCTCCAGGATCACACCCCGGGCTGAAGGTGGCGCTAAACCACTGAGCCACCAGGGCTGCCCCTATTTATAGATTTTTTTAAAAATGTGTAGTTTTATGTTGAAATAGCCTAGAAAATTTCTAAAAGGTTATGGAAGAAAGTATTTAGTGATTACTTTTGGGAAATGGACTGGCAAGAAGGTGAATGAGACCTACGTTTTACTCTATATTCCCTCTGTATTTTTTTTTTTTTTTTTTAATGAACAGAGTTTATCATTTTTTGAGTAGTTTCTATTTGCGGTGAAAGGGAAGTAGACCAGTGTCCTTCCTATATAACAAAAGTAGTATTTTAATAAACAACATTAGAAGATTCCATTCATTCAGCTAGAAGATGAATAAGATCTGAGGATTTTTTTTTTAAGACTTCATTTATTCATGAGATACAGAGAGAGAGAGAGAGAGAGAGAGGCAGAGACACACGCAGAGGGAGAAGCGGGCTCCACGCAGGGAACCCGATAGGGAACTCGATCCCAGGACTCCAGAATCACGCCCTGGGCTGAAGATGGCGCTAAATTGCTGAGCCACCCGGGCTGCCTGAGATCTGAGGATCTAATGTGAAACATGGTGACTGTAGTTAATGACACTATGTTGTATAATTTAAATTTGTTGAGAGAGTAGGATTTAAACATTCTCACCCCCAAAAAAGATGTGAGATGATCAATGTGTTAATTAACTGAATAGGGGAGGATCCTTTTACATTGTGCTTGTATATCAAATCTCTATGATGTACACTTTAAATATCTCACAATTTATATGTCATTTATACCTCATAGCTGAAATTAAAACAATGTTTCCATTCATAATACCAGCATAATAGAAAATAATCAGGAATTAATGCAGGAAGAAATGAATAGGACGAAAATTACAATAAATACAGTAACACTTTGAGGAACACCAAAAAATAAATAAATAAAAGCAAATGGAGGGATCCCTGGGTGGCGCAGCGGTTTGGCCCCTGCCTTTGGCCCAGGGTGCGATCCTGGAGACCCTGGATCGAATCCCACATCGGGCTCTCGGTGCATGGAGCCTGCTTCTCCCTCTGCCTGTGTCTCTGCCTCTCTCTCTATCATAAATAAATAAAAATCAAAAAAAATCTTAAAAGTAAATGGAAAAAATGCTAGGTTATAAATCCTAGGGTTATAAAATTCAGTACAATAAAATACCAGTTCTCCCAGAACTAATTATTTTATCTGTCTTTTATTATAAAAATGTTCAAATATAAAGAAAAATTGAATTTTATACCCTCCCCACTACCTAGACTCTATAATTAACATTTTATTTTATTTTTTAAAAGATTTTATTTATTTATTAATGAGAGAGAGAGAGGGGAACAGAGACACAGGCAGAAGGAGAAGCAGGCTCCATGCAGGGACCCCAATGTGGGACTCGATCCCAGGTCTCCAGGATCAAGCCCTGGGCCAAAGGCAGGTGCTAAACCGCTGTGCCACCCAGGGATCCCCCCCAAAAAAATTTTTTTTAAGTTGTCTCTCTGCCTAATGTGGGGCTCAAACTCACAACCCTAAGATTAGGAGTCACATGCTCTACTTGACCAAGCCAGCCAGATGCCCCCGCTCCCCACTACAGAGTAGATTTGCTTGTTTCAGTATTTCACAGACGTGGAATCATACATTTATATACTCTTCTGTAAGGCTTTTTTTACTCAGCATGATGTTTTTTTTAGATTCGTGTTGTTGTGTGTATCAGTAATTCTTTCAATTGTTAATGTTCCATTGTGAGAAAATACCATTGTTTATATAATTTCTTATTGATGGTTACTTGTGTTATTTTCAGTTTTTTGTTATGAACATTTTTGTAGTAGTCTTTTTGTGGACATATGTTTTAATTTCTCTTGGGTAAATATATAGGAGTGGAATTATTGGATTGTGAAGTAGGTGAATCTTTAGTTTTATAAGAAGCTGAGAGACAAACTAATTTTTAAAATAAAATAAAAATATCACAAATAGTAGCTCATCCTAAAAATCATTCTGTGAAAGGCAAAACCATTCCCACCGTTAGAATATATATACAAGGTTTCTGGCATTGTGCAAACTACAGCTGGTAGTGCTAGTTTCCTTCTGACATTTGATAATACATATTTCCGTTGAATTCAAACTACTTAACTATTCATCTGTATCTGTATTCATCTAAGGCTAGATCTTTATCATAGAACCAGCTTTTAAAATCAATTCAGAGAGAGGTGTGGGGAAGAGATGAATTTCGGAGCATATGTGGTGTCAGTAAATCAGATGTGACAGTGGGAGATTGAGGAATTTAACAACAAAGAGGTTGTGTGTGTGAGAGAAAGAAGGCGGAGCAGGGGAGGGAGAGAAATACCAATGGCTTCTCTGCCCCAAGAATTTTATTTTATTTTTTTTAAAGATTTATTTATTTATTTGTTCATAGAGATGCAGGGGGAGGGGGGCAGAGATACAGGCAGAGGGAGAAGCAGGCTCCATGCAGAGAGCCTGATGTAGGACTCGATTCAGGGTCTCCAGGATCACGCCCTGGGCTGCAGGCGGCACTAAACCGCTGCGCCACCGGGGCTGCCCTGCCCCATGAATTTTAATTTAGTATTTTGAAAAGGTTATTTTTAAGATGGTTCAAAATCAAAAGATGTCTGTGTACTGAAATGAAATGATCTCCAAAGAGCCTCCTTTCTGTTTAACAGGCTTCATAGTATTCCATTTTATGAATATGCCATCTTTTATTTATTAATAAATATTTATTCCCCTCTCCTGTTGGTAAACATTCAGGTTATTTCTAATGTTTTTCTGTTGCAAACAGTGTTGCATTGAGTAAGTTTGCACTTTAAAAGTATGGGCATATCTGTAAAATTCTCAAGTGGAATTATGTCAGAGGGTTTGGGCTTTTGTAATTCTACTAAATATTTACAGATCATGAGAGTACCTGTTTATTCAAATCCTTGCCGATGCATTATTGGTAAAGTTTTTTTATATTTGCCTGTCTGATAGGTGGAAACTGGTATCACAGTATAGCCTTAATTTGTGTTACTCTACTCATAAATGAGATTAGGTGCAGGGTGTGGTTTTTGTTTTTGTGTTTTGTGGTTTTTTTGTATATTTAAGAGAAACATTTGCTTTTCTGTACGTTGTCAGTTTAATGTCTTGCCCATTTTTCTTTTGGATTATTGATTCCTTTTTTATTAATCTGTAGGATTCTCATATATTGGGAAATAAGACCTTGGTGAATGAATTAGAAATATTTTTGAAGAGCTCATTCTTTAAAAATACAGAAGTAGTTAGTTTTAGTGGAATGGTGGAAAAAAGAAGCCAGATTGCCATGGAGACAACTCTTTCTAGAAAATTGGCTGCAAAGTAGAATACAGAGAATGCTAGCTGAAGGATTGATGTAGAGTCACAGGAGTTCTCCTTTTCTTTTAGAAATTCTTGTGTTTAAATGCTGTTATGAAAGGGAGGAAATAGTAGTTGGCGATCTACAGGACAGGGTTTCTGATGGACTGAGATTCTTGGAAGGAATTGTAGAGAAGGAGGACATTTGTAAGTATGTTGATTGGGAGTTATGGATGTCATACAGTCCAGTGGCTTCTATTTTCTCTGAAGTAAAGGCAGGGCCAGCAGCGCAAGGGTATGAGAGGAGAGGGGGTTCTTTGAAATCACTGCTATGGGGAATTGGAGAGAGCTGAGTAAGGAAATACAGAAAGATTGCAGAAATTGTTTGGACTTCTGTCGAGGCAGAAGTGATATCAGCCTTATCAGTAGTTTGATTATCTTAAGCGGCATTTGGGGCAGTTCCAAGTGTAGGGCTAATGGTTGAATTAGTTTAGGGTTGGGCTGTTTTTGGTTTTCCCCATGTAGGTAGAATCGAACAGTGTTGTAAAGGAATTAGGATGTTAGCAAGGGAGTGATGAAATTGATACCAAGTTTTCTTGGTTAGACAGAGAAGGAAATAGGACAGAGATAATGGATAAAAAAAGTAGAGAGGAAGTCAAGGAACTCATAGGCTGGCTCAAATGTGAATTGTGGTGGCTGTCATCTATGAGGATGTTGAACTGTCTCTTCAAGGAGAAGTATCAGGACCTGGGGATGGGAAGAAAACTGTGAGCCACATTTCAGTGTCTTCAGTGATGAATGCCCTCAAGAACAGGGACCATTAGAGCAGACTCTAGGAAGAATAGTTTGCATATGAGATCCTTGAAAAGTGAGGAAACTTCAGTTTTCCTTCCTGACATGGATCTTGCGATACTTGTAATATAGAAGATTAGAGACTGGAAGAGGAAGGAAACAAGCATAGGTATGGATGCAGTTTAGTCTGGGAGGCAGGAAATTACAGGAATTTGCCTGATGGTCTTTATATCCTTTGAGAAGAATGAGGCCTTGTCTACGTTGTTCCTGGTTGTGGTCAATAGATACACCTTTTTAGTTAAATAGATCTTTTTACATTGACATATTTCTCACTGCCCAGTTTACGCATACTCCAGTTTCCATTCACTGTACACTTGTTCTTTTCCCTTGCAGCCTCTCAGGTTGTCTTCTGCAGTTTCCTTTTAGTTTTGATTTGTATATTCATGCTCTGTAGTGAAATCTGTTTTTCTTTTAACTTAATTTTATGCATTATTTTTATTTATAAAAATACTCTTCTCCATTTTAAATTATTATTATTTTTAAATATTTTATTTATTCATGAGAGAGACACAGAGAGAGGCAGAGACATAGGCAGAGGGAGAAGCAGGCTCCTCACAGGGAGTCCGATACGGGACTCTATCCCAGGACAGCAGGATCACGACCTGAGCTGAAGGCAGATGCTCAACTGCTGAGCTACCCAGGCATCCTGTCCCGTCCATTTTTTAAATTTAGAGAATGAAGTACAGTGTAAAGAAGAAAATATCATAAAGTGCTATGCTAAACGTTTACCTATTTTTCCTTCTAGTTTTTCATGCATATACATTCATGTATATACATGAATTTATTTGAGATTGTATGGTATATTCAGTTTTGATTTTTTTTTTTAAGCTTAAAAAATGAAGGGCTTGTTCCATTTCCTCAAATTTTTTGAAGATAGCATTTTGAATAGTAGCAGTATATCATCTTGAATAGCAGCATAGCACTTACTTCAACTTTTTCCTGTTTTCCTTGCTGCTGGGTATTTGGATTGTTTCTGCTTTCCACTTAATGAATATCTCTGTATCATTTTAGCCCGAGTTTCAGATTATTTACATTTACTTCAGAATAGAACCTTGGAAATGGGTCACAAAACAATATGGACATGTTTAAGATTCTTGTATAATCTTTCTGGGAAGGAATTTGTTATTACAGGCTAACGGCTGTTCCTACCAGTATTTGATGCCTTCTCATGAGTCTCTTGCCAGCATTGAATATTTCATATGATTGATCTTTTCTGATTTGAAAGGCAAAAATGTTATCTCGTCATTATATTCCTTTGATTAAGGGATGGTCAACACTTTTTCACATATTTTTTTAGCTGTTATTTTTCTCTTCTGTAAATTATCTATTTAGGTTCTTTAGATTTTTCAAAATTGAAGTCTTACTGTTTTCCATATCAATAGGACTTCTTGTTTTAATCCTTTGTCTTATTTGTAACAAATTCCCTAATTTATTTCCCTCCTTAAAAATATACACTTTTTAAAGAGCAGTTTTATGCTCATGGTAAAATTAAGCACAAATTAGAGTTCCCAAATACTCCCTGCCCCCACGCAGCCTCCCAGATTTGTCATCCTGCACCACAGTGGTACGCTTATTATGGTAGATGAATCTGCACTGACCTGTCCTTATCACCCAAAGTCTTATTTACATTCAGGTTCAGTCTTGGTGTTGTATGTTCTATGGTTTTGGACAAATAGATAATGACAGGTGTTTACCCTTATATTACCATGCAGAATGGTTTTACTGCCCTTAAAAATCCACTGCCTTTTCATTCCCTCCCACCTTCCTAGCCCTACAATCACTGATCTTTTTACTGTCTCCAGGAGCTTGCCTTTTAAAAAATGTCATATAGTTGCAATCATACAGTATATAGCTTTTCCAGATTGCTTTCTTTCACCTACTAATATGCATTTAGAGTCCCTTTATGTCTCTTCATGGCTTGATAATTAATTCATATCCTTTTAGTATTGCATGATACTACATTGTCTGGATGTAGTATAGTTTCTTTATCCATTCATCTACTGAAGGGCATCTTGGTTGTTGCTTCCAAGTTTTGGCAACAAAGAATAAAGTTACTGTAAACATCTGCTTTCAGATTTCTGTGTAGTTTTCAACTTTCTTAGGTAAATAACAAGGAGTACAATTGCTAGATCTTATGCAAAATGTTCAATTTTGTAAGAAACCACTAAACTGTTTTCCAAAGTGGCTGTATCACTTCGCATTCCCACCAGCAATGTATGAGAGTTCTTGTTGCTTCACATGCTCACCAGTATTTGGTGGTGGTAGTATTTTGGATTCTGGCCATTCTGATAGATGTGTTGTGGCATTTCATTGTTTTGATTTGCAATTCCTTACACATGTTGAATAGCTTCCATATGTTTCTTTGCAATCTATCTTCTCTAGTATGGTGTCAAGATATTTGGTCTATATTTTAATTGGTCAGTTTTCTTAATTGTTGATTTTTAAGAGTTCCTTGTAAATTTTGGATAACAGTCCTTTATCAGATGTGCCTTTTGCAAATATTTTATCCCAGGCTGTGTGCTGTCTTCATGTTCTCTTGATACTGTCTTTTGCAAAGTGGAAGTTTTTAATTTAAATGAAGTCCAGCTTATTGATTATTTCTTTCATGGATTGAACCTTTACTGTTACATCCAAAAAGTCCTCTCCATACTCTCCATACCAGGTTATTTGATATTCTCCTCTGTTATCTTCTAGGTGTTTTATAGTGTTGTGTTTACATTTAGGTCTGTAATACATTTTGAATAAATTTTTGTGAAAATATAAGGTCTGTGTCCAGATTTTTTTGTTGTACACATATGCCCAGTTCTAGCACCGTTTATTGAAAGACTATCTTTAGGGACGCCTGGGTGGCTCAGTGGTTGAGTGCCTGCCTCTGGCCCAGCACGTGATCCTGGAGTCCCAGGATCGAGTCCCACATCGCACTCTCTGCACGGAGCCTGCTTTTCTCTGCCTATGTCTCTGCCCCTACTCCCCCATGTCTCTCATGAATAAATAAATAAAATTAAAAAAAAAAAAAAGACTGTCTTTACTCTGTTGTATTGCCATTGCTTCTTTGTCAAATACCAGTTGACTGTGTTTATGTGAGTCTGTATCTGGGCTCTCTCTTCTGTCATATTGCTCTTTTTTTTCATTTCTTTTACCAGTACCACACAATCTTGATTACTGTAGCTTTATTGTAAGTCTTGAAGTCAGGTAGTGTTAGTCTTCCAATTTTGTTCTTCTTCTGTATTGAGCTGGCTATTCTATGTCTTTTGCCTCTTACATAATCTTTAGAAACAGTTTTTCAAAATCCACAAAGTAACTTGCTAGGATTGTGATTGAAATTGCATCAGGGCAGCCCTGGTGGCGTGGGGTTTAGTGCCGCCTGCAGCCTGGGGTGTGATCATGGAGACCCTGGATCGAGTCCCACGTCGGGCTTCCTGTAGGGGGCCTGCTTCTCCCTCTGCCTGTTCCTCTACCTCTCTCTCTCTCTCTGTCTCTATGAATAAATAAAAACAAAATCTTTAAAAAAAAAAAAAAAAAGAAATTGCATCAAATCTATAGAACGAGCTGGGAAGACTGACATCTTTTTTTTTTTTTTTTTTAATTCATGAGAGACACAGAGCGAGAGAGGCAGAGACACAGGCAGAGGGAGAAGCAGGCTCCATGCAGGGAGCCCGACGTGGGCCTCGGTCCCCGGTCTCCAGGGTCACACCCTGGGTCGAAGGCGGCGCTAAACCCTGAGCCACCCGTGCTGCCCGGAAGACTGACATCTTGATAATATTGAGTCTCCCTGTCCATGAACATTATTTATAATAGATTTCTTTTACATTTAGTAGCTATTATTTTTTGCTATCATCAGATATGCCATTTTTACCTTTGTGATTTCTTACATCAGAAAATCCTCATCCTGAGCTCACATAAATATTCATTTATTTGCTTTTAAAATGCACTGTTAAACATTTAATTCTTCCCATCTGGATTTTTTTTTTTTTTTTTTTGTATGTGGAATGAGATGGCAGTCTTACTATCTCCTCCTAAACACAGTTATTTTTCCTCAAGCCATTTCCTATCAAGAATAGCTATGTATACAAATAATCAGCCTTCCAGTTTGAGAGACTCTTTTTTTTTTTTTAATTTTATTTATTTATTCATAGAGAGAGAGGCAGGGACAGAAGCAGGCTCCATGCAGGGAACTTGATGTGGGACTCAATCCAGAGTCTCCAGGATCACACCCTGGGCTGCAGGCAGCACTAAACTACAGTGCCACTGGGGCTGCCCCAGCCTTCCAGTTTGTTTTCTAACCCTTTTGGAGGAAATTGCATGCTTTCGCAATTTTAGATTATGGTCAGGTGGGAAGACTGAGGAAGTGGTCAAATCTTGAATGGCTGCACCTTGAGAAGGCCACCTATTGAACCCATTTCCCTACTAGGCATGTTTGCTAGTACTAGAGGCAAACTCTTGGATTGTGAACCACCTGCATCTCCCTACCCTTCCTCAGAGATTCTCATGTATGCCTTGGTGAGGCCTGTCTTGTTTCCCTTGGAGAGTCACTACCATATTCAGTTACCACCAGTGTATGAGTCTTCTGAAGATGAGATATATGTGTGTATCTCTCCCCAGTTCTTCCCCTAGTACCTAACTCACTGTAGGGCACAGAAATCTGAATGGACAGATGAGCCACTAAGAGCAGTAGGAATGTTCCACAGCCCTCTGATGTGGTTTGAGATGAAATAAAGGGAAAGCTGTATGAGGTCTGTTTCAAAGAATATTACATTCATGCAGTCACCCTACCTTCTCCATGCTTCTCATGCCAAAGATTCTAAAGCCGCACATGGCGAACGCAAGGGCAGCTTTTCATAGGACCCCTACCTAGCTCTCATACCTAGAGATGCAGGGGGACTTTTAAAAGTTCTTTGGGTGATTCTAAAGTATAGCCAAAGTTTAGAATAAGGCATTTAAAAGTGTGTTCTTGGTAAGTTTTATTTGTATTGATATAAATATTCAAGAAAGTAGTTGGATTTGGGGGCAAATGTGCTAATCAAACTCCCAAAAGATCATTGGTCTTGTGTGTACTTTTAATTGCTGGGAAGATCTTATCTAAAATACTCCTTTTGGTATTTTGGACGTAGTTACAATAATATAGGACCTTGTCTAACATGGCTGTCTCTTTTCTAGGTCAGCATGGATTCCTGGTTCATTCTTGTTCTGCTTGGCAGTAGTCTGACACGTGTAGGTGCCAACAATGCAACCACAGGTAATTTGTCATTTGATAAGGCTGGTGTTCTGAACAGAATTTTGCAATCACCTTTAATGACCTAAATTGGAGACCTGAGTGCTTTTAAAGAACGAAAAAATATTAAAGTTTTACTTAAAAGTGATGGTATAAAATAATTATCTTTGGAACTCTCTGAGTCCTATTGACAATACACTACTTTAAATTAATTGATTATATGCTCATCCTTGAAAAGTTAAAAATTGTTGCTACGTAAGATCCCTATATATTGATTTTGAGCAAATAAGTAATGAGTCCAGTTTTCCTTGTCCCTTAAACAGTGGTCCTTTGAAGGTGGTAGAAAGAGTCCTGTGTTAGATAAAAGTGTGTGTGTCTGTGTGTGTGTCTGGTTTTTCATTGGTCCCCAGGTGTTTGAGAATTTATTTTTAAAATTTATTTATTTGAGAGAGAAAATGCAAGCAGGCAAAGGGAGAGGGAGAGAGAGTCTCAAGCAGACTCCCTACTAAAGGTAGAGCCCGACGTGGGGCTTGATCCCAGGACCCTGAGATCATGACCTGAAATCGAGAGTTGGCCATTTAATTAACTGAGCCACCTGGGCACCCCTGTTTGAGAGTCTATTAAGGCTTGCTGTTTTGTGCCTCACAACTTTTGAACTATTACGTTCTTTATGCGGTGTTTTTTTCCCCCCTTGTTTATAGTTTCACCTTCAGTAGGCGTTACAAAATCCATGAAAACATTGACAGCAGAATCAGTCAAAGAAGAGACCAAAGCTTCAAATCCTACTTCTTCAGTAACTTCTCTCTCTGTGGTACCAACATTCAGCTCAAATCTAACTCTAGGAACCACCTATGTAACCACTGTCAATTCTTCAGACTCTGACAATGGGACCACAAGAACAGCAAGTACCAATTCTGTAGTCACTACACTTTCACCAAATGGAACGTGGCTTCCAGATAACCAGTTCACAGATGCCGGCACAGAATCTTGGGAGGGGAATTCTAGCACTGTGGCAACCACTCCCGAAACTTTTCCTCCTTCAGGTACTAGAGATGGTTTCTGTTTGCTGTTTCTTTTTCTCTTTGAGGTTATTCACTGTTTTACTACTTTTTTTTGCGTGTTTTCTAGCCGTAAAATTTCTTGAAATTATTAAAATTGTAAACTAATGAAACTTAGATATAGAGAATTCTCAGGAATACCTGGTTACCACAGAGTTAAGAGGAAATAAGAAATATTCTAGAGGATATCCTGCTTTGCCTGGCATTCTGGTTAGACTGAGGAGGCTTAAGTGTTAAAGGCAGAGGAAGAATTTTGAAAATGCAAGAGAACTGGGAGCTAATTGATAATGCAAGAGACTGAAGATAAAAGACTGCAGAAGCTGAGTAATAGGATTAGCCTTGAAAAGAAGGGACCCATGGAGACCATGGGAAGGAGAGTGGGTCTGGGTATCTGTAACAGGGTGTGGGAAGCCCGTGGCCAGGGGTGGAGTTAGAGGAGCTCAGGGAAATAGTTAAGTTGCAATGTCAGTTTGTTCAGGGCCTCAGCCCTGCCCACTTCTTTCCTTCAGTCCATCAGTGGTTGAATGGGAAGAGGCAGCAAAGATAGAATCGGCCCTGTGTCAGAGACTTAAGTAGGGCAGAATAAGTTTCTGACCCCTTGGAGCCTCAGGTCCTGGTCTGTAAAAGAGAAGGGGTCCCTTAGAGGGATTCTGTGAGAAGTATGACTTCGTTCCCTGACAGCTGTAACTGTCATTCCTTTTCTAGCAAGAATCACTTTCCCTCTTCTGTGGTCTCATCCCCATGGCTCATATTTCTTCTCCATTAAATGGTGAGGGCCTCTAGCTTGGAATCACATTGTGCTCATGGGGAGCATTCAGAAAATATTTGCTGAATTGAATATCATTTGCTTACTACAGATGACCTCTTTTAGCTAGACTGTACAACCCAGACCCTGCACCTGCCTGCTTTGATCCGATGTTTTCCTCTATAAATGGTGTACAGCATTTGCAGTTAAGGGCACAGTCTGCTGAGCCGCACCACCTGAGTTTGAATCCCATCTCTGCCATACACTGGCTGTGTGACCACAGGCAAATTATTTAAGCTCTGTACTGCAGTTTCTTCATCTGTAAAATAAGAACAAGTGATAGTAATAATACTTATGTCATAGAGGAATTATCAGAATTAAGTGAGTTGATATAGGTATGGCATTTACAGTGTATACATGCACATGGCAAGCACTGTTTTTAAGTGGTAGACATTGTACGGAGAGTTTTATTTAGAGTAATCCTATGAAGTATCCTATGAATCCTCTGAAGTAGGTTCTGTTTTATGTTTTGCGGGTGGAAGAATTTTACAGTGATGAAACTGTAATTTAGGGGAATGTTTTTTCAAAGTACAGGTCATGACCAATTCATGAAATCAGTTTAGTGGGGCATCATATTTTGTTTTAAGTGGATGGTCCTGTTCATTTCTATTCTTTTTGTGTTATATGTATTGTCAAACTTTTGTTTCAGTTATACGGAAACACAGAGTTAACGGTATAGAATATATTTCTTGCTGTGAGTTATGGCCATTACTTCAGGAAGGAAGACAAAATGACTTGAACAAGCTGAAGTAGTCAGTGGGATAGGTGAGAGGGTAACCCAGGCCTGCTTGACTTTGCAGCCTGTATTCTTTACTTCTGTTCTCTACTGTCTTCATTTAACAGTTCTGTGATGTGAACGTGGATAATTATTTCCTTTTAATATATGCTTAATATAAGACTAAGAGGTTAAATGATTTGTCTTAGATCTCAGGGTTGTCAAGGCCTATTTCTCACTTTTGTGGTCTTTGCACTCTGCTGTTAGGGAACTGAGTTTTACATACTCTGCCTTAGGTCCAAATTATTCCATAAATAAGAAGCTGGTTATTGTACTCTTAATACATTTCATGTCTCAGGGGAGACTGAGACTACATTTCACTGGTGACTTTTTTTTTTCAAGATCAGTAAAACAAGGAAACCTTTATGTTACATCAGGTCACAGTCTGAACCCCCCACATCTTCATCACTACCATCTGACCAATCCTCCCATTAATTGTTACATCTTAATTTTTTATTGAATCAGTATTTGATATTTTTTATTATTATAACTGTAATGTTATTCCCTGCTGAGCTGTAAGTATAATGTGATTTTTCTTTTCTTTGGACAATTTTTTTTCTGGATTTTATAATTGCCGTACAGTTCCTTTTTTAAAGATTTATTTATTAGAGAGCAAGCACAAGCATATGCATACAAGTGAGGGAAGGGGCAGGAGGAGGGAATCTCAAGCAGACTCCCCATTGAGCGTGGAGCCCATCACAGGGCTCAGTCTCACAACCCATGAGATCATGACCTGATCTGAGCCACCCAGGTGCCCCAGTTGCCTTATATTTCTGTTTTAGTTTTCTTTTTGCCTATTGCTAGCCAATTCTTCCCATACTTTTCATAGCCTCTCAATACAGTTTTCAGTAAAGTCAGATCTGTAAGGTAATCTACAGATTTATTTCCTAGAGGTCTTCCTCCTGACTCATCTATTGTCTTACTCAAGTCTAGGCTTGATCATCAGGGCTGCTGCCCAGGCGTTGATCTGGGATTTTCCTTCTTTATTTTTTGGGAAATATAATAGAGAAGCGCTTCTGGCTTCCTGGCTTCTATATTGACCTCTTTCTTGGATTACCCCATTATTTGATAGACTATATCCTCCAGTAGCTTCTTGAGATATAGAGGTCCATGGGAGATACATTGCATGAGGCCTTAATGTCTAAAAATGTCTGTAGGGCTATGTATAGAATTTGAGGATGTATTTTTTTCTCTAGAATGTTGAAAGCATTGCCCTGACTTCTAATTCCCAGGCTTGGAGGATTCTAATGCTATCCTGATTCTTAATCACACTTTGGTGTGTTTTTGAAAGATCTTTTCTTTATCATTCATGTTCTGAAATTTCATGGAAATGTTGATGTGGGTCTTTTTCACTCGTTATGCTGGATACTTGATAGGACCTTTGGAGCTTTGGTTCTTCAAATCTGAAAATTTTTGGTTCTTCAGTTGGGGAAATTTGTCTTATATTTGGAAATTTTTTCCATTGTTCATTTTCTCTGTTTTCTTCTTCTAAGACTCTTGCTATTTGGATATTGGACATATCCTAGAATAATTCTTTAATCTTTAAAATTTTTCTCTCCTATTGACCTTTGCTTTGAGTCTCTGTTCTCCTTTTTAAAATAAGCATATATTTTATATATTTTTTTCTTTTATTTCTCATACAAATAATAGACATATATATTGTGTATATTTCTACACATCACTTTTTTTCCGTTAGCCTGTCATCCTTGTTCTGTACTATAATAAAGAGCTGCTTCATAGTGTAGACATGCCGTAATGTATTTATCCAGTCTTCCTTATCAGTATATGTTAAAGCTGTTTTCAGAGTACTGTTACAAACAATATAATTTGTCATTTCAAGCATATGTGGGAATATTGATAGGATGAATTATTTTTTAATATTTTATTTACTTATTCATGAGAGACACACAGAGTGAGAGGCAGAGACATAGGCAGAGGGAAAAGCAGGCTCCATGCAGGGAGCCCAATGTGGAACTTGATCCCGGGACTCTAGGTTCACGCCCTGAGCCAAAAAGGCAGACGCTTAACTGGTGAGCCACCCAGGCGTCCTGGATAAATTATTTTTAAGTGTGCATTTATAAACTGGTAAATATTGCCAGATTTTCCTCTGTTGGGAAATTTATTCCTATAAACAGTGTGTCAGAATGCCTGTTTTCCTATGCTGTCTTCAGTGCAGTAAATTATCACACTTCTGGATCTATGCCAGTCTGACAGGTGAAAATTAGCATCTCAGTGTAGCCTTAATTGCGTATCACTGAGTAAGGTTGAGCATCTTTCCATATTTGGAAAGATCACTTGTATTTCTTAAGAACTCTGCTGGTATCCTTTATCTGTTTTTCTTCTTAGAATGTCAGGTTTTTCTGACTTATTTATAGAAGCTCTTTAATGTTAGGAAATGAACCTTTGCCTACCTATTAAAAGTTGCAGATATTTCCCCCAGTTGCTCATCTAGCTTTTCTGCGTTGCAGAAACTATCATAAGTAATTTAAACTTCTTTTAATTAAAAAAATTGTCAGTTTGTTTTAACTAAACGTTTTCTATGTATTGGATCATATATAGCAAGGCTTTTTTTTTTTTTTTTTAAGATTTACTTATTTATTTGAGAGAGAGCGAGAGCACGAGTGGGAGGGATGGAGGGAGAAGCAGAGAGAATCTCAAGCAGACTTGGCTCTAAGCAGATCAAGCCTAACGTGGGGCTTGATCCCAGGACCCTGAGATCATGACCTGAGCTGAAACCAAGAGTCCAGCGAATAACTGATGGTGCCACCCAGGCTCCCCTAAGAAGGCTTTTCTTACTTCATCATTACGAAATAACTTTCTTTTTTTATATATATTTTATTTATTTATTTATTCATGAGAGACGGAGAGAGAGAGAGAGGCAGAGACACAGGCAGAGGGAGAAGCAGGCTCCATGCAGGGAGCCCGACCCAGGACTTGACCTCGAGTTTCCAGGATCAGGCCCTGGGCTGAAGGCGGCACTAAACCGCTGAGCCACCCAGGCTGCCCACAAAATAACTTCCTTATGATTTCTTCTAGACATGATTTCCTTTTTCTGTATATATATGTGTGTGTGCATGTAGGTGTATGGTTAAATCTGATCCATCTGGAATTTATTCTAATGTGAAGTGTGAACTATACATCTGTTTTTTTTTTTTTTTTCAAAATGGTTAATGACTTGTCCCAATACCTTTTAATGAATAATCTATTTTTTCCTCACTAATTTGAAATGCTACCTTATCATATATTGAATTCTGTATCTATTTAGGTTCCCATGTATATATTTGAGTTCTGTTTCTTAACATTTGTATTTTCTGTTATTTGTTTTCTCTGTCCATGAACAGAACCCCACTACTATAATTTTAACTCTAAAATAGTATTTGATAAGGTTAATCATCCCTTGTTAATCTTATTTTTCAGAATTTTGTTACCGATTCTTGATTATTTTTCTTTACGAACAGTAGAATCAACTTATATAGCAGGAGAAAAGTTATGTCACATTTATAGATTAACAGGGACAATTGACATCTTTAAGTCTATCCAAGAATGCAGTGTATTCCATTTGCTGAAGTCTTTGCATTTCTTGGAACTGTTAAAGTTTTTGCCACTGATGTTGCATATGTTTTATTCAGCTTATTTCTAGATATATCAGAGGGTTGTTGTTGTTGTTGTTGCTATTTTGGTGTTTTGTTTATTGTTAGTATAAATGGATTATTTTCTTCCACTATGTCTTCTAACTGGCTGCTCTTGAGGCTATGAAGGCTATTGACCGTTTTGTTTTGTTTTGTTTTAAATATTTTATTTATTCATGAGAGACATAGAGGCAGAGGGAGAAGCAGGCTCCATGCAGGGAGCCCGATGTGGACCTGGCACCCCAGGATCACACCCTGAGCCGAAGGCAGATCCCAACCGCTGAGCCACCCAGGCATCCTTTTTTTTTTTTTTTTTTTTAAGACGTAATTAATATAGATCACTTTTTTAGTTTTGGGTATACTACATAAAGCTATTGACTTTTGTAAGTTTATTTTATGCTGGTCATCTTAATAAATTTCCTCAGTGTTTGACATAATTTACTTCAATTATCATAAGTCTTCAAATCAGTCTTTTTCTCTTTAAATGATTGGTGAGGGATCCCTGGGTGGCGCAGCGGTTTGGCGCCTGCCTTTGGCCCAGGGTGCGATCCTGGTGACCCGGGATCGAGTCCCACATCGGGCTCCCGGTGCATGGAGCCTGCTTCTCCCTCTGCCTGTGTCTCTGCCTCTCTCTCTCTGTGACTATCATAAATGAATAAAAATAAAAAAAAATAAAAAAAAATAAATGATTGGTGAATACCTTCAGAATAAAGTTAGGAAGCAAGCAATGGTTAAAGCAGACAGCTTTGTCTTGTACCGGACTCTCAGGAGGACGCTAAGTGGTTTTCCATTAAATATGCTGACTCTTGTGTTGAGGTAAACCTATTTATCATGGTTAGGTTTTATTAATTTATTCCTGCTTTCAAGAACATATGTGTCAAGAATGGATATTAAATTTTACCAACTGTCTGTTTAGCATCAATGAACAAGATCTTTATGATTTTTTGTCTTTATATAATATACTGTGGTGAATCATTTTAATAGATTTCTGAACTTTGAACTATTTACTTTTCTGCAAAAACAACCCTACTTGGATTTTCCTTGAATGAACTGTAGCAATTTGTTTGATACTACTGTATTTGGGATTTTTCTAATGACATTCATAAGTTATTTCTAAATTAAATTGGTCTGTTTCCTTCATATGTGTGCTTTTTGTTTTGTTTTGTTTTAATATATGTGTGCTATTTTTGGGAAGTCTTAGTTGTCAGTGTTTTGTTTTGCTTCACAGAAAGAATTGAACTTTACCTAGCTATGCATCTCGTTCATGTGTTCAAAATTACTTGAATAGGTCTGAGGAAAAGTCATCTCTTAAGATTCATTTCCTACATAGCTGTTAATATTTGTTATATGTTTGTCTATTTTCATGCTTGAGTTGAGTAACCATGTATATGTTTCATAGTTTGTTGCTTTTTTCTTCCAAAGAGCCTCCTATTGTATATTTATTGGTCCTGTCATTTTTCAGTTTTTATTTCATTAATTTCTTTCTTATTCTTACTCTTTCTGCTTAGATTTATTTTGTGCTTTTTCTTTCTTCCTAAATTGAATGCTTAACTTGTTTTTATTTTCCTTCTTCCCAGTTATATATTTAATGCTATGAATTTTTATAAGCACAGCTTTAGCCACATTCCATCAGTGTTCTTGTAGGTAATTGAATTAGTTATGGTGCAGTCTAAAGTACTCTGATACAGACAGACCAAAATTCGGTGGCTTAAGTAGACAAAAGCCTTTTCTCCCCTTTCATATTCCAGAGGTAGACCAGAGGGCTTTGCCTAATCAAGGACTGAGTTCCTTTTTTCTTTTCTTTTTTTTTAAGGGGGAAAGGGGCAGAAGAAAAGAGAGAAGTGTTGTTGTTGTTGTTGTTGTTTTAAAGATTTTATTTATTTACTCATTTGGGAGCGGGGAGCAAGAGAGGGATAAGCTGACTCCACACTGAGTGCAGAGGCCAACTTGGGGCTTGATCCCAGGACCCCGAGATCATGACCTGAGCTGAAACCAAGAGTCAGATGCTCAACTGACTGAGCCCCCAGGCACCCCGAAAGAATTTTAAGCAGGCTCCACTGCAGAGCTCGATAAAGGGGCTCAATCTCACAACCTTGATATTCATGATTTGAGCCGAAATCGAGTCAGCCACTTAACCAACTGAGCCAACCAGGTGCACCAAGTTCTTTTTTTCTTCTTGGCTCTGCCATTTCGGCAAGATTGCCCTCATCTGCTTGATCAGAGATGGATGGCTCTCATCATTGGGTTCTGGTTCCAGCCCTTGAGAAAGGGGAACAGAGGAAATGGGGATTTCTTTTCTAAAGAATGTGATCCAGAAGTTACCCTCATCACTTTTGCTTACATGTCATTGCCTGGAATTCTTCATATAACTGCATTTGGCACAAAGGAGTCTTAGAAACGCAGTCTGTAGCTGGACAGCTTTGTGCTCGGCTAAAAGAAAACAAAAAACAAAAACAAAACATGGTTTCTGTACCAAAAGCAAGAAGAGGAGACAATTACTAGGGGAGAGTTGGTAGATTCTGCCAAAGAATGATTTTATTATTTCTGAGGTATTTTGTAATTTGGCTTTGCTTTTAATTTTCAGCTGTTTTCTTTGTTAATTTCTAGTTTTATTGCATCATGATAAAATAGTATTGTCTGTTATTTCTACAATGGGCAATAATTTATAAGGGCTTGTGGATATTCCACAAGCCTTTAAAAAAGTTTTCTGTTAGTGTATAGAATTTGTCTACATTGGTTAGACTTTTTTTTTTTACACTAATTAGATTTTATTACCATTTGTCTTTAATATCCTTAATTTTGTCCTGTTGCATTTTAATGGCCTAAAAGACATAATGACCTCTAATACTATTGTGTTTGTATTTCTTTTTATGTTCTTGTACTTTTTAGGAAGATTGATGCTGTGTTGTTTTTGTACTCAGAAGGACAAACCACTGATTAATGTTTAGTGAGTTTCAGCAATCTCATTACCCATTTATTGGAGGGTACCTCATTCTAGCTCCAACATATATAAACAAGAAAATATCTGTATCCCTAGGGCTTATTTTGTCTTAATTTCGGTTAAATTGTAATGTATTTCTTTAATTTGAGTGAATGTTTCTATTTTTCACTTATTATACAGGTAATTCTGACTCGAAGGACAGAAGAGGTGAGCCACTCACCTATGTCTGTTGTCCCCTTTAATAATGTACAATATTCATCATGTTTGCTCACAGTCTGTGGTAACCTTGTGCATCTATGTGGTTGTGTTTACTTTCTCTTATATTGTGTCCATATTAACCTTGTAGTGAAGAATAATAGAAATAGGTGTTCATTGTGTTTTTAAATATAGATTATGGAATCTAACAGGATGTCTTTTAACAAGTAATAAAAGCTGTATCTTTATCATGTCACCTTGCTAATATCATCCTTGGTGATACTAGGCCATAATTTCTACACCACAGTTAATTTCTAATGTCTAGTCAATAATTGCCTATAAACATCCTAGCTTTTTGTGTTGTTTTTCCTAGTCTATAAAATGTTGACCTTTTGTCATTTTATATGGATTTTATGAGTTTTCACCTCTCTAGTGTGACATTCCCTATGGCTGGAGATGCTGTCAGTGATCTAAGCAGGTCTAAGCAGGGCTTCCAAATCCCTGGTCACCAGAGAACAGAATGAGTGTAGGTACTTATGTGTAGTGGCACACTTTGCTTTGGACAGTAGTAGGACTATCATCAGAGAGTGTAAGAGAAAGGGAGATCATCCAAAAGTCTTAAGAAATGATCATTGCATTTGAGTTTGGAAAATATTTATCTGTGAACCAATTTTTCTCTTATGATTTCCTATTTTATTAAATGAGCTTTCTGAGGCTTTTTTTCTCATTCTATTCTATTATTTAACCATGCACAGTTTTTCCTGCATAATTAATAGAACATTTGAAGGCTGATGAATTTCCACTAAGTAGGGGAGCATTTGAATCAGAAAAGTAGGGTACTATAATCCTTTATGTGTTGTCATCTGCCACTGTATTTGGTCAGGATTAATGAGGTATTATTTTATGCACAGATTTCTTTTGATTTTCTAGCTCTCAGTTTCTTTAACTCAGGAACTAGATTCTATCAAGTAGTATATTTGCTATTCACATTTGGTTACTAGATTCTCAGTACCAAGTGCAGACTTAAATAGATTAATAATGCAGTAGATAACTTATATTTGCTCCCTAAAACTTCTCTTTTCCCCAGTCTTAAAGTCAAAATGGTATAGGCTTTAAAATTAAACATACAAACTTTGATTTATTCCTCTACATAGGGTGTATTTTCTTAATATTCAGCCTTTTCTTGCCCCAATATTATCCGTTTTACATAGCTAACTAACATGGATTTTAATAGTTTCAATATTGTGGTTAAAAAGAAAGGAAACTATCTTAATCATCTAGAATATTGCTAATTGTGACATTAATATGTATTGGCACATATCCTTTTTAAGTTAAAAAATAATTTTGTATAATTGGTTTTGACTAAACAGGAAAATGAAGAGGCTTACATATTCCTTCCAATGTTGAAAAAATGTAATGACATTTTTACCAGAGCAGATCTTTAGAAGTATTTCTGTAAATTTTGATATCACATTCTAATTTTAAAACCAAATGCTTTCTGAGAAATGAGGCCAATTATTTAAAAATATTTGCATCATAATGGGTTTGCTAAGCAAAGTATGTCTTAAGCAGATGAATTAAATTATAAGTTTTTCTGCCTTGGTCTCTGGGATGCTTTTGAACAGCAACGGCTGGTGTTTTAATTGTCAAAACAGAAAGGAATGAAAAGGAAGGTAGGCAACTTTGCTTCCTTTCTTTTGAAGTCTAAGTAACTGGTTATTTTCTCATGTGTATTCTTTTTAAAAAGCATTCCACATTAATTATTGAGTAGAACTAACTTTTTTCCTAATTGTAATAAAATATACATCATATAAATTTTCCCAACTTAACTGTATGGTTCAGTGAAATTAAGACATTGTTGAGCTGTCACCACCATCCACCTCTAGAATTCTTTTTTATAATCCCCAACTAAAACTCTAAACATTAAGCAGTAACTCGCCCCCTTCTCCCAGCCCCTGGTAACTCTTTCTGTCTCTATAAATTTGTCTATTCTAGCTACCTAATTTAAGTGGAATCACAATAATACTTTTCCTTATATAACCAGCTTTTCTTTTAAAGCATTTTTACTGCTGTTAATTCGGATGATTTGTGTTACATATACTAAAGCATTAAATCCAGTTCTAGCATTATCTTCTGAGTACCTCTTCCCCATGAAGTCAGTGGTCATGAATACAATTTCTAGTTGTTCTTTAGTTTTTACTAATTTTACATCTTGATTTTATTAGTTTTGATCTAGAGAGAACAGACTCTGAGATAGCAAGTTTACTGGAGAGTACTTTCTCTCTACACAGCACCTTCGAAACACTGAAGGCATTAGTATTGAGGAGAGTGGGGACATGAAATGTCACATGATCAGAGCAAAGGCAGCGAAGGCCTCAGTCAATCCTGCAGGAAGGTCTAGAGGTAGAATGAGCATTGCAGAGGCTTTTCCCTTTGCCAGGCTACTCTCTCAGGCCAAGGACAGCTCCTGGGAAAGCACTTGCTGAGAACTGTTAGCCACTAACCCTCCCAGCAGCTATAGGAATGGGTTCTTTGGTCTTGAAGAGGAACCTCTGTTTCCGTTCTCATGAAGTTTGAGCAACATAGTGATGCATACTCTCATTCAACTATTTAGAGGTTTTCCTGTGTAAGAAAACGCTACTGAGGGGATCCCTGGGTGGCTCAGCTGTTTAGTGCCTGCCTTGGGCCCAGGGTGTGATCCTGGAGTCCCGGGATTGAGTCTCGCATCGGACTCCCTGCATGGAGCCTGCTTCTCCCTCTGCCTATGTCTCTGCCTCTCTCTCTCTCTCTCTCTCTCTCTCTCTCTCTGTGTCTTGAATCAATGAATAAATAAATAAATCTTTAAAAAAAGAAAATGCTACTGAATGATCTTGAGATTATATATATTAAGGCTGGAGAGTGAGCAGCCTAGTGGAATATTTGGAGAAGCCCTGTATGCAATGGTTAAAAGCCTGTGCTCTGGGGCTAGACCATCTGGGTTTGTGAGTTGGCACTTAAACTTAGCAGCAGGGGGAGGTACGTGTCTGACTTCTCTATGTGTCTTTTCACCATTTGCAAAATAGGATAGGAACACAATTTCCTTCATAGAGTTGTTTTGGAGAAAGAAGTAACACAAATGAAGTGCTTGGCCTAGTGCTGGGTCAGCACATAGCAGTCACTCAGCAAGTGCTGGGTATCATATTGCTACTCCTACCATCCCACCATTCTGTTACTATTGATGGGAGACTAAGGAAGTCAAGAATCTTAACTGGTCAGTCAAGACTCATGTCAAGGCCTCTTGGAGGCTAGGATTTGAGGCAACTCCCAAGGCAGGGTCATCTTGGCAGCAGTACCACTACGACTGCAGACATTTAGCTGTTCTTCTGCCCTCTACCTTTTAAACAAAGTCCTGCATCAACCCATCTCATCCTGTCTTTTATTTCAACAGCTTTTTTTAATAATAGGATTTTCACATAAAGACCTTATCACCAATAATTGTTAAGCAGGAATACAAGGTAAAGCTATTGTAATCATACTTTAAATTATTTCAGATTGGGGCATCCCAGGTGGTTTAGCGGTTTAGCGCCACCTTCAGCCCAGGATGTGGTCCTGGAGACCCAAGATCGAGTCCCACGTCGGACTCCCTGAATGAAGCCTGCTTCTCCCTCTGCCTGGGTCTCTGCCTCTCTCTCTCTCTCTCTCTCTCTCTCTCTGTCTCTCATGAATAAATAAATACAATTTAAAAAAATAAATTATTTCAGATATAATAGTTTATATAACTGTTTTTTTTAAATCTGGAAATAGTATCCTCTAAACATTTGTGAAGGAGTCTTTGAACTACAGAGTTCTAGAACCAGACACGATAAACATTCTATGGAAGCCCTGAAACTCATTCAAGTTTCTCAGCTCTCAAATCAGATCACCTGCTCCCCCCAGCTTTCTCCTTTAATACTTTGCTCAAAGTTGGAATCTATAAAGGAGTTCACATTCTTGTTTAAAGAAGTATTTTTTTTTATCATCATAGCAAGTGACATTATTATTGTGAACTCCATAGCTTTCCCTAAGTATCATAGGTTCATTCAGTACCTGTTAGATGCTAAGGATTCCAGAAAGAAAGAAATATATATTCTCTGTCTCATGGAAGAAATGTGTGAACAGCAAGCATCAAGGTCTACTCAGCTACATATTATTTGGCTATATTCCACAGTAAGTGCTGCTTGAGAGTGTAAAAGACTCATGCCTGGAGAGTGGGAAGGAGGCATGGGGGTGAGCTCTGAGCAGTTTTAATTAATATAGTGACTAAGGAAAATGAGGATGTGCCAGATAGGGTGAAAGCAAGGAAACATGAAGGAGCAAGTGAGGTATTTGAGGAACCGTGCATAGTTGAGGTAGGGAGTGGCCAGAGCTAGCCTCAGCACAGTGGACCTGCTGGTACAGTGAGCACAAGGGTCAGGGTGTCTCCTGGTGATGGGAAGGAAGGAAATGACATGGTCAGATTTTTGTTTTAGAAAGATAATTCCAGAGGCCTTATGGAAGATAGGTGGGCAGTAGAAAATAGTTTCTGAATGATAATTTGCCCCAAGTCAAGAATTGGCTCAACCTAGTGGTTCAGGCTCTAGAGGCAACCTGATTTTTTTGCTGTTTTTAGAGCCACTATGAAGCACTTAACATTACAACTCTGCCTTTGAGAACTGATAAATACTTCTATCAGAAAGTGTAGGAACGAGACAAATAAATGGACTTTAGGAATTGAAGATCGAGGAATATGGCTTTTACTTCAGTGATTATTTTTGTAGTTGACCAAGGTGTGTCTGAGTCTTTAGGTGACTCACCTGTCTACATGTAAGCTCTTAGAATAACATGACCCTTTGTTTTCATGGGAAAAGGATATAGCAAATAAACATCTGTTGTCCCAGAACACCATTTTAGTATTTTTGAAATGCTACCCCATAGCCTGAGTCTAGGAAGTGAGATTTTGCAAGAGTGGATAGTGGAGAGGAGGTGGGGGTAGGGCAAAGAATAGACCATTGTGCTTGCCTTGCCAGCATCAGCCTGAGTCATGCAAGGCCACCTCCAGAAGACCTCGAGCAGGACAAGCCTGAGAGATGAAGTGATGACTGTCCATTTAGGGAGGGACCCTAGGAAAGTGATTTGATCCCTGAGCCTATCTCCAAAACTGAGATTTTACAGTGGGAACTGTAAGTTCTCTTCTGTTTTCTTTTTCCTTTCCCCTCTCCTCTCCTCTCCTCTCCTCTCTCTCCTCTCTCTCCTCTCTCTCTCCTCTCTCTCTCTTCTCTCTCTCCCCTCCTTCCCCTCCCCTCTTTTCTCCCCTCCTCTCCCCTCCCTTCTCCCCTCCCCTCCCCTCCTCTCCTCTCTTCTCCTTCTTGCTTTCTAGATTTTAATCTATTCATGAGAGGCAGAGACATAGGCAGAGAGAGAAGCAGGCTCCCTGAAGGGAGCCTGATGCGGAACTCCATCCCAGGACCCCAGGATCACAACCTGAGCCAAAGGCAGTCTCAACCACTGAGCCACCCAGGTGCCCCTCTCTCTTGTTTTTGTAATAGATCTACGTGTCCTTCCCTTACAGAGGCTTGGGGACATCGTCACTATTTGTATTGTCCTTAACTGTATCAGAAACATGGATGTAATTCAAATGTTAAAAGGTTACTTTTATGTTGAATGACAACATTGGAAAAGGAGCTATTTTTTAACATGTTTTAACATGTTAAAATCTTACTTCCATGCCAGAGAGATGTTCTGGCCTGAAAGTTTGGAAGACTTAAAGTGGTATTGGTCGTGCAGTTTATGAAGAGTCTGGAGAATAGTGTAACTTTGTGGTTTTGCTTTAGCTTTGTAATACAGACAGGTTAATCTCTATGCTCAATTTCCTCACTGACACAACAGGGTTAATAATGGTATCTATCTTAGGGTTCTTAGGATAAATGAATGATATAATACATGTATGGCACTGTGCTCTGTGTCTGCTATATAAATGCTAAAATATTAACTGTAATCTTTTTTATTAATTTCTAAGTTATCTACCTAGCTGAGTCTCTTCTTGTCATATTGCTTATAGTTGTCAACTCTACTACTATTGGTCATAAACAATACTGTACCGTTCATGCCTCCTGATATTTATTCCATCCATCTATTCATTCAGGACTTGTCCTGATTCCCCCCCCCATTTCCTCTTTTACCCTGCCTTATTTTTCTTCATAGCACTCATTAATACCTGTGTGATATATTTCTTTACTTACCTTTTATTCTTTCTCCTTTGTTAGAATATAATCTTCTTAAGAGTAAGGAATTTTGGGGATCCCTGTGTGGTGCAGCGGTTTGGCGCCTGCCTTTGGCCCAGGGCGCGATCCTGGAGACGCAGGATCGAATCCCATATCGGGCTCCTGGTGCATGGAGCCTTCTTCTCCCTCTGCCTACGTCTCCGCCTCTCTCTCTCTCTCTCTCTGTGTGACTATCATAAATAAATAAATAAAAATTTAAAAAAAAAAAAGAGTAAGGAATTTTGATTTATTCACTACTGTACCCTCAAGACCTGCCTGGCACAAAAAAAAAAAAAAAAAAGACCTGCCTGGCACAATAAGTCACTCAGTCAATATTTATTGAATGAAAGAATAAATATTGAATGCAGGAATATCTGTGTGTGATCTTGAATCCATACCTTCCAGAAATTTGTAATTTAATGGACATATAATGAATGACTTTAATTTAATGTGATTAATGTTATAGCAGATTAGATATATAGTGTTATGGAAGTACAAGAAATGAGCAATTACCTACAAAAAGTAGTATTTGATCTAGAATTGTGTAAGAGCAGAGGTGGTAATAACATTCTAGATAGGATTCAGTGGACTTTTTCTATCAAGAGCTGCATAATAAAGAATTTCAGTTTTTTGCAATCCTACTACTGTGTTACATTTATTCAGCCCTGCCTTTGTAGTGCAAAAGCGGTCAGGGGCAATATGAATACATACAGCTCTACTCCAATAACATTTTATTTATACAAACTGTCAGTGAGCTGCATTTGGGCTGTAGATTCCCTGTTTTAGACAAAGGGACCTGCCTCATCCTAAAATCTGGACTGAGGTTTTCTACTAGCATGTGAGATTCTGGATGCCAAGGCCAAATCTTTTTTCTTGATATCAAGCATTTTGGAGATGTTTCTTTTAAATCAGTAAGTGTAAGAAGTAGAGAGTAGTAATAGATTTACATTTCATAAGGCATTCCACAAAGTTTCCAAGAGATTGTCACACTACGACTAAGTAGGAGAATAAGGTTTAGAACTCTTAGGTTTATCTGACCCCAAAGCCCCACACTTTGGAAATTGCTTCCTTTTGTCCTCATGCTGAAATGAAAATTTGGCTAGATGAGTAATAACTCCAGGTTCAAAGTTCTTCCTAAGAACTTGGTAGACTGTGGCACCATTGACTTTGGTGGTGGTATTTTAGATGTGCAGTCCTACATAAATCTGATTCTTGTTTCTCTGTAGGGAACCTTTTTTCTTCTGCTGAAAGTTTTTTTTTTTTAATTTTTTTAAATTTTTATTTATTTATGATAGTCACAGAGAGAGAGAGAGAGGCAGAGGGAGAAGCAGGCTCCATGCACCGGGAGCCCGACGTGGGATTCGATCCCGGGTCTCCGGGATCGCGCCCTGGGCCAAAGGCAGGCGCCAAACCGCTGCGCCACCTAGGGATCCCTTCGGCTGAAAGTTTTTAAGAGTGGCTTCTGGTTGGTTGGTTGATTTCGATCCAGAGTTTCAAAAACTTTGTCAGGATGTTTTTAGGTAAAACTAGCTCCTTTTCCAATGTTGTCATTCAAACTTGATGCTCAGTTTGGCCTGCTAACTTAGAAAACTTTATCGTATAATTTCTTTCCCTCCTTCCTTACTGTTTTCTTCTTTGGGAACTCCTAGATCTGTCCCACATGTCTCTTTATTGTCACACTTTTCTTCTCACTCTTACTACTCTGTGTTTTGGGAACGTCCATGATTTGGTCTTTCACGTTACTAATGTGTTTTTCTGTTTCGTCTTTTCTTCTGTTCAGCCTTCCTATTTGAGATTGTTTCTCCCCTAATTGTGTTTTAAGTTTCTAAGAACTTCCTTAATTCCCAAATTACTCCCTTTTTTCCCAATTTTTTTTACTGTGGTAAAAGTCACATAACAAAATTTACTATTTCAACCATCTCTAAGTGTGGTTCACTGGCATTGAGTTTATTGACACTGTTGTGCAGTCATCTCTACCATCCATCTCCATAATTATTTTCATCTTGTAAAGATGAAAAGCTTGAAGCTCCATATCCATTAAACTGTAACTCCCCACTCCTCCCTCCCTGAGGCCCCTAGCAACCACCATTCTACTTTCTGACTGAGTTTCACTACTCTAGGCACTTCATGTAAGTGGACTCATACTGTAGTTGTCTTTGGGTGACTGCCTTATTCACCTCACATGAGTCTTTAAGGTTCATCCATTTTGTATGCATGTTAGAAATTCCTCTCTTTTTAAGGCTGAAAATGTTCCATTGTGTCTGTCTACATTTTGCTTGTCTGTTCATCCACAAATGGACATTTGGTTTGCTTCTGCATTTTGGCTATTATGACTAATGCTGCCATGAACATGGGTGTATAGATATTTCTTTGAGACCCTGCTTTCAGTTTGGGGGTATATACCCAGAAGTGGAATTGCTGGATAATATAGTAATTCTCTTCCATTTTACATTTCCATCAAGAGTGCACAAGGGTTCTAGTTTCTCCACATCCTGGCTAACACCTGTTATTTTCTGAGTTTTTTTGGTAGTAGCAGTCCCTGATAGGTGCAAGATTGCTTCTTACTTTGTAGTGGCTTTTTGCAAGATAGCTTCTTATTTTGTAGTGGCTTTTTGAAAAAAAAATCAGATCAGTGTAGTGTCCTCTTACACAAATTGCAATGTATTTTCTTTTAATTTTTAATTATTTAGTTTTTAAAAAGATTTTATTGAGAAAGAATGCTTGAGCACGAGTTGGAGAGAGGGGCAGAGGGAGAGGGAGAAGCATGCCTCCCCGCTGCGCAGGGAGCCCAACTTGAGGCTTGCTCTCGAGGCTTGATTCCAGGGTTCTGGGTTTGTGACCTGAGCCTGAGGGAGACACTGAACCAACTGAGCCATCTAGGTGCCCTTGCAATATATTTTTAAAGATTTATTCTATTTCTTCTTTTAACGTCTGTTTCCCAGGACTACTATTTGATGTCCTTGGTATTTATGAAGGTCACTTGTAAAGCTGTGGTTGAGGTTGCTCTGGAGCATTGAGTGGATTAGCATGTGCTCATAGTAGGTATCCCCCTTCAAGAGGAGAAACAAGAACATATCCTAACCTAGGGGTTCAGTCATGGTTTAGGAAGTTGGATATAATTATCCTCTAGGTGGAGCTGCCTTCCTTTAATTTTTCCCCTTCTTCATATCTTGTGGCCTACTAGAATTATCTCAGGCCCCACCCTTGTCCTTTCTGTCATCAGGGCTGACCCAGGAAACCCTCTGTGGGCTAGTGTACCTAGCAATCACATGCAATGTAAAGACCCTTTCTAGATGCCAAATCTTTTTTTTTTTTTTTTTTAAGATTTTATTTGTGAGAGACACACAGAGACAGAGACATAGGCAGAGAGAGAAGCAGGTTCTCCATGGGGAGCCTGATGGTGGGACTTTATCCCAGGATCCTGGGATCACAACCTGAGCCAAAGGCAGTTGCTCAACACAGCCACCCAGGTGCCCCTCTGGATGCCAATTCTAACCAAATTAGAAAAGACCTTTATGAAACAGGGATATTTAAATAGTAATCGTATATTAAATTATATTAAGGAATTAGCGTTGCTTTAGGATAATGTGATTATGTTAAGAATTCTCTCTTAGTGCTACATATTGAAGTAATTATAGTTGAAATTATATGTCTCAGCTTTGCTTTAAAATAATCCAGTAGGGTACCCCAGATGGCTCAGCGGTTTAGCACCGCCTTCAGCCCAGGGCGTGATCCTGGAGACCCGGGATCGAGTCCCACATCCAGCTCCCTGCATGGAGCCTGCTTCTCCCTCTTCCTGTGTCTCTGCCTCTCTCTGTGTGTCTATCATGAATAAATAAATAAAATCTTAAAAAAAAAAAAAATCCAGTAGAGGGAGCCTACTGGGTGCCTTAGTGGTTGAGCTTCTGCCTTTGGCTCTGGGTGTGATCCCAGAGTTCTGGATCAAGTCCCACTTCTCCCTCTGTGTCTGTTCCTCCCCTTCTGCTCATGCTCTCTCACTTTCTCTAAAATAAAGAAATAAGGGGATCCCTGGGTGGCGCAGCGGTTTGGCGCCTGCCTTTGGCCCGGGGCGCGATCCTAGAGACCCGGGATCGAATCCCACATCAGGCTTCCCTGCATGGAGCCTGCTTCTCCCTCTGCCTGTGTCTCTGCCTCTCTGTCTCTCTCTGTGCGACTATCATGAATAAATAAATAAAATATTAAAAAAAATAAAGAAAGAAAGAAAGAAAATCTTTAAAAATAATAATCAGTGGAGTGGGTATGGACCAGTAGTTCTCAATTCAGGGTGGTTTTCCCCCACCAGACGACATTTAGCAATGTCTACAGATGACTTTGGTCATTACAGTTGAGGTTTTCTATTGGCACCTAGAAGGTAGAGGTGCTAGGGAATGTTGCAAACATTTTACAGTGCACATGACAGTCCCCTACAACAGAGAATTATCTGGTCCAAACTGTCATTAGCCTGAGGTTGAGAAATCCTGGTAGAGATGAAGAAAACTGGCATATAAGTGAAATGGTGAAGTAAAGTGAAAGTACACAAGGATTCATTGTAGTATTCTCTTTACACATATGTGAGTTTGAAAGTTTTGCATAATACAGAGTTTAAAAATATATTTACAACTTATATTGAAAGAAAAAAAAAAGCTAGCAGCACTCTAATCCTGCACCGTGTATGGGGTGCTGTTTTCCCAGCTGAGTTTGGATGGGGCACTATAGCTTGTTACCCAGCCTATGGATGTACTGTCCCTGCATCAACATACCTTTGGTTAAATACTATCTCATGGGCAGCCTGGGTGGCTTAGCGGTTTGGTGCCGCCTGCAGCCCAGAACATGATCCTGGAGACCCGCGATCAAGTCCCATGTCGGGCTCCCTGCATGGAGCCTGCTTCTCCCTCTACCTGTGTCTCTGCCTGCCTCTCTCTCTCTCTCTCTCTCTCTCTCTGTCATGAATAAATAAATAAAATCTTAAAAAAAATAAATACTATCTCACTACCCCAAGGCCCACTCTCATCCCCAGGCCTGGTTGACTCTAAGCTTGCGGTATTTCCAGGCCCAGACTGGTTGAACTAGTGCTCACCTTTGAACCGGAGGCTCTGTAGCTCTGATTGATCTCTGCAATAGTCTAATCCCTCTGCATGGTCTTCTATAAATCCCTGGTTTAGGTCTACTAATGACACTCTTTCTTGCCTTCCAGATACACTTTTTTTTTTTAAAAGATTTTATTTATTTATTCATGAGAGACAGAGAGAGAGAGAGACAGAGAGAGAGAGAGAGAGAGAGGCAGAGACCCAGGCAGAGGGAGAAGCAGGCTCCATGCAGGGAGCCCAATGTGGAACTCAATCCTGGGTCTCCAGGATCAGGCCCCGGGCTGAAGGCGGTGCTAAACCGCTGAGCTCCCCGGGCTGCCCCAGATATGCTTTTCATTCATTAGTAGATCTATATTTCCTCTAGCATTTCAACATACTTTTGGGAAGAAAGAAGTAAAATTATGGATTCAGTTCACTATCTTGAGCCAGATGTCTCTAATTACCTTCTTTTAATGCCTGGTGTGCACTCCTTTGTGATTAGCATTTAACAAAGACATATTTAATGATAAATCATTAATCTAGTATTTGTTTAGTGCCAGATGTGTGAGAAATTCTGGGTTTTAGGTATATGGTGAGAAAGAAAGCAGATATGTAATTCTTGACCTTGTGGAATTTATGATATAAAGAGGAACACTTATTAATCAACTGTACTCAAATAAATATATAATTACAAAGTGTGGGAGGTATTATCAAGGGCAATAACAGTGCCTCGTTAGAATAACAAGGAAGATAATAGCTGATACTGACTGCAAGTACATAATGTGTGCTGCTTATTGCGCCAAGAATTTTATATGAATGATCTCATTTAATCTTCAGATAACTTATTTTAGCATTAAGGAAACTAAAATTTAGGATTGTAGTTAGTTTTAGGAAGTTAGGAGAGACCTGTCTGGGAAAAGTAACACTTAAAATGAGAACTGGATGACTAGGAGGTAGCCAAGCAAAGAATGGAGGGAGGCTATGTAAAGCAGAAAGGAGTAACGTATTTGAAGGCCTAAGGAAGGAATGAACTCAGAGTGGTGGCCAAAGTGGAGTGAGTGCAGCATGAGATAGTGGAGGAGATAGGTCAGGAAGATCATTCTCGGCCAGGGTAAGGATATTAGATTTCATTCTAGAACCAAAAGGTTTTGTTTGTTTAGTTTTAAGATTTTATTTATTCATTCATGAGAGACACACACAGAAAGGCAGAGATATAGGCAGGAGAAGCAGGGTCCCTGCAAGGATCCTGATGCAGGACTTGATTCCAGGACCCCAGGATCACAACCTGAGCCAAAGGCAGATGCTCAGCCACTGAGCCACCCAGGTGCCTCTAAAACCAAAAGGTTTTATGTGAGAGGAACATGATCTGGCTCGCTTTCTTAGAGACCACTCTGCCTGCTTTGTGGAGAATGGATTGGCATTGGACAGAGGCTTACTGTGATACAGATAAGAGAGGATAGGGATTGAGACTACAGTGATGGCAACAGAATGGAAAAAGGCGGACAAATTTAAGGCATTGATTTTAGCCCTGAACCACTTGTAACTGGGTTGGATATAGATGATAAGTAAAAGGAGATTGAGGGGGATACCCACATTTCTTACTTGAGCAGCAGGGTGGATGGCAGTCCTTATAACTGAATGGTGAGGGGAAGGCCTTAAACACATGAAGTTTGCATTGCCTGTGAAATTTAAGTGGGATGACACGTAGACTCAGAAGAGAGGTCTGAGCAAGCATTGCAAATGTGGGAATTGCTAGTGTATCATTTGCACTTACAGCCATCTGATCAGATCAGCTAGAGTGCAGAGAAGAGTGCTAGGGATGGAGCCCCGAGGAAGGCAGACTCTTTGAGACTGGTGTTAGAAACAGGGGAAAAAAAAAAAAAGAAGAAGAAGAAGAGGAACAGCTACTGAGGTTAAAATGAGATGGAGCAGCCAACAGATAGAAAATCAGAAGCATGTTTGTTGTGGAAGCCAAGAGATGAAAGCTCTTCAAAAAGGAGTTAGCCAGTTTGCTTATTTTCAGATGAGAGCCACATGCCAAGGTATGTTTGAAAATTGCCATCAACAAAGAAGCATGGTATAATACCTCCTATCTCTTAAAAAAAAAAAAAACAAAAAAAACCTTTCCATTCCACATCTCCCTCCAGTTGCTCTTACTTCTCTCTGCACCTGTTTATAGAAGTCATCACCTCAAATAAAGAGTCTGGTATCTGTCTTCCCTTTCCATCTTTATATCACTGCATTTATGCTTCTTCACCAACTACTCAACGAAGATCACTCTTAAAAAGGTCACCAATAGGGATCCCTGGGTGGTGCAGCGGTTTGGCGCCTGCCTTTGGCCCAGGGCGCGATCCTGGAGACCCGGGATCGAATCCCACATCAGGCTCCCGGTGCATGGAGCCTGCTTCTCCCTCTGCCTGTGTCTCTGCCTCTCTCTCTCTCTCTCTCTCTGTGTGACTATCATAAATAAATAAAAATTAAAAAAAAAAAAAAACTTTAAAAAAAAAAAAAGGTCACCAATAGCTGCTGTCTTGCCAAATCCAGTTTCACTTCTCTGTAAAACTCACCTACTTAATCTGTCAGTAGTATCTGATTGAGTTAATTACCCTCTCCTTGAAAAACTTTTTTTGACTTTTTTTTTTGACACCATATTCTGCTGGATTACTTCCTACCTCATGACTGCTGCTTATGAGTCAATTTAGTTAGCTGATCTTTTAAAAGACTGTAAATCCTGTTAAATTTCTGCCCTATTCAGAGCCCTCCAATCACATAGTGCTTCTCATCACATTCAAAATTAAATCTATACTGCTTCCCATGGCCTACAAAGGCCCAAGTCTCCTGGCTCCTGCCTACCTCTCCCATCATGTCCTGTACTAAAACTGGCCTTCGTTCTATTTCTTGAACCTACCAAGCTGCCAAGGGGTATTATGCTTACTATTCCCTGTGCCTAGAAAGTTCTTTGCCCAGATCTTTGCATGGTTTACTTCTTTATGTTATTTGGACCTTTCCTCAGTATAAGCGCTTCAGACCTTCCCACACTACTCTAAAATAACTCCCTCCAACCCATCCGTCTCTAACCCACTACTCTTCTTTTCTTCATAGCACTTGTCCCTAACTGAAATTGTATGTTCACTTGTTTCTGAGTAGTGTGCTGCTGCTTCCCCTAGAATGTAGGCTCACACATCCCTCATCTGCTTGATCACTGCTCTATTCCCAGAGTCTGGAGCAGTGCCTGGCATACAGTTACTGGTCAAAAAGACAAGCCATTGAAGTGACAGTAATGGATGTAATTCAGACCGTATGTGACAAGATTGACCTTTACATGGGAGGGACATGCCCTCCCTTTAAGCAGAAGGGGAAATGGTGAAGATAGTTACAAACTCACATTGGTTGTTTGGTTTATGGTGGGGATATGGGACTGGGGAGGATGAGTTAGCACCTGGTCAGCTGCCATGAGAAAGGAGGCTAAGTATTGGGTGGATAGAAAGCCAGGCTCTGTGGAATGAAGGGAGGAGTTGTTCTGTCTCCAAGCCAGATATCGCTCTAGTTGGACTGTAAAAGGTGCCTGTGGAAAGAGATAGAACAGAGTACCCAGCATTCTTAGATACATAGTACTTGAGGATCTAACAATATCCCATTGCTTTAATCAGGAGCAGTATTTTCCATGCTAGGAAACCATTTGGGTATACAATAGAGAAACTGTCCTTTTTTCTTCTTCTCCTGTCCTCCTCTAGATGGAGCCCATTGAGGCTGGGACAGAGCACATGGTTGGCCCTGCACACCCAGCTTGCCATTAGGATTGATGTGTTCATACTTTCAAATATATGAGTAATTTTTGTGTACTAAGCACTGTTTCAAGCTCTATAGCAATGAAGGAAACAAAGTCTCTGCCTTCAGAGGGCTTTTATTCTAATGCAGGGAGACAGAGAGTAAACAATTATACAAGTTAGAGATGGATGGGTGTATCACCCTAGGTCCTCATCCTATCCTTTCCCTTGCCTTCTACCTACAGTGGTCCTCGGGTGGCCATGGGAAATGTTCTGTCTCTCACTCGCTCAAGTTGTCCATACCCTGCCATCTACAGAAGCATTGCATGAGCCCTTCTTTCTTATCTGGTTGTTTCCCTCAGCATCTGACTTGACCCTTCCATTGCACACAATGGTAATGATGTGTTTTCTCTCGATTTCAGATGAGACGCCAATTATTGCAGTGATGGTGGCTCTGTCCTCTCTGCTAGTGATCGTGTTTATTATCATAGTTCTGTACATGTTAAGGTGAGCATGCTAAATGCTAAGGTGAGAATGCTAAAGCTTCTGCATTCTTGTGGACTCTTTTTCAATACCCCAGGGTCTCAGTGAGCCCACACGGTTCAGAAGATAGTAGGATAAGGACAGTGAATGGAATAGAGGGGAATGGTTTATGATACTAAGCTTAAAATTCTACATATAAATGGTTTAAAAGCTCCACATAGTTTTCCTCAAGACCCAGCCTTACCCTTTGCTTCCATCTGCCCAAATCCAGTTCCCCAACTCTAGTTTGACCTAAAGCCCAGGATGGTGGTTTGAGGTTGAGGGAAGAGCTGTATAGTTTGTGTTATTACTGATAGGTGATTTAAGATCCTCAAATCTAGCTCTATTGAAGCACCCCTAAAGGTACCCAGCTGGAGAGGATGTGATAAATAGAAACCTACTCTATTTCTACTTGGGAGGTTTGGGACAAACCTAGGATTTAGGATCCCTGGCCATGGTGTGCTAAACTGAACCGTGTGAATTATAGAGTTCCCCTTTCTGACTTTCTTCAGGGTCCTCTAGATCTTAGTACTCAAACAGGGAGAAAAAACAAGGAAGGGGAACCCAGGGGAAAGAAAAAGGAGATGCATTTTTCCTCTTTCTGCTGAAGTTACTGCCCTGGCTAATTGGGATTAACTCCACCCTTATCTTTGGCTAAAGTTGCTCTGCTCCCTCCGTTCTTTTGCAGGGATAAAGAGGTGGGAACCTTATACAGCCCTACAATCTGTCACGTGTCTCTACCATTCTTCAGGAGACTTGTAGCCAGACCTGTGCCCACCCAGTCTGAAGCTCTGGGCTTCTCCCTGATTGCACAGGGGAAATACCAGGATTTTAGTTTGATAGGGATATTCTTATCTCCTCTCCACTGTATTCTACCCACTTACCCCTCTCTACCTGGTTTGGCCGTCCTCTCCAGTGGGTCCTGGAATTAGAGGCATACAGAGGAGCCAGACAAGCCAGAATATACTATATGACACCTGGGTTGGATTCTAGCGTGCTGAGGATGAGCAGGAACATCCAGAGGCACTCGGCCACCATGGAATGGAATTGCCTCAGCATGTACAGGGCTTGTCTCTAAAAGAACATGTTTATTTGGTAAAGGAGATTTAGGAAGCTGAATTGATACATGGAAATATAACCAGTGGTTGGTCTCTCTTAACTCTGTGCTTACTTTTTCACTGTGAACATTTTCTCATTAGGTTTAAGAAATACAAGCAAGCTGGAAGCCATTCCAATTCTTTCCGTTTATCCAATGGCCGCACTGAGGATGTGGGTAAGGCCCCCCTTAATAACCTGGGGGACCTTCATGGAGAAGAAAATCAAGAAATTAGGGGTGTTCTCATTCTAAAAGGGGTGGGGGGAAGACTTTTGAAGAAAGAGTCCTAGTTCTTGGAGGCCTGATGCATGAGATAGAATCCCCAGTTTGATCTCCAGAGCACCTGACCAACCTCCCTCCTTATATACTGCAGAACCCCAGAGCGTGCCACTTCTGGCCAGGTCCCCAAGCACCAACAGGAAGTATCCACCCCTGCCCGTGGACAAGCTGGAAGAGGAGATTAACCGGAGAATGGCTGATGACAATAAGCTCTTCAGAGAGGAATTCAACGTGAGTTCTTTGCTGAGGCTGGTGTGTCAGCAGGGAGGAAGGCAGACTGAAGGTCAGCCCTTTTGAGTCATGGGGTAGAAAACAAGTTTCTAATGGGTTAAGAGGTGAGAAATTTTCTACCAGGTTCATTTGACTCCTTTCCTGTGTGATCATAGACAGGAAATGAAATAAGATTTCTCACCTCTCTCATCTACCCATTTATCCATTCATCATCGTATCTGTTACTTTGTTGAATAAATACTTATCAAGCATCTGATATGTGCTAGGTGCCAGGGATTTGCTGGGAAGCAAAAACAGATCCAGTCCCTACACTCCGGGAACTCAACTGGTGGTCTGGTAGGGAAATCCCCATAAACAAGACCAGAAATAACTATTTAAATTCAGACAGCATTATAGGACATGAAAGACTGGTGCATAGTAGTAGGAGGTGGCCTTTTAGAGTCTGGAGCAGGGGTCCCATCATGTCTTAAATAATAGACAGTAGGAGTAAATCAGTATAAAAATGAGGATCATGGAAGATCACCAGGCAGAGGCCTCATGTGGGATATAGTTGTATTTTTTTGCATAACTACCTTAAGGAAGCTGAACATGTTTGTGGATCTACCAGTTTTGATCCCAGTTCAGAACTTCCTTGAAGAAATTATGTTTTAATTGAGACCTAATCTTAGGCAAGGGCATTGGAAAAGGAGAGCGGGGAATGTTCCAGGCACTAGAAATAGCAGGAGCCAAACATCAGTATTGAGGGTGGGTAAGAGAAGGGCACATTCAAAAAAGAAAGAAGGGCTATGTGTGGCTTAAGGGCAGAGGCTTGTGGAGGCAATGAGAGAAGAAACTGGAAGATGAGGCTAGACTGTATATGTGGATTATCATGAGAGAGGTGTAAAGTCATGGATCAAACAGACCTTATAAAAAGATCTCTGGCTGCTAAATAGAAAAGCTTCCATGGGGAGACCAGAATAGATGCAGGGAGTACAGTTAGGGGCTGCAACAGTGTTTAAGAGCGGAGGTGCTGATGGCGTGAGGTGGTACTGATGGGAGAAGGGGGTGGACATGGAGTAGTTAGTTGTTCCAGGTCTAGCTAGCTCACCAGCTTGGGCGTGAGCTGACTCCGTCTCCTTTACATCTCCCGCTCAGTTGCACATCAGCTTGGCCTCTTAGGCTGACTCCCATCCTGTTGCCAAAACTTCCCCAGTTCTGAGTGCCATGTGGAGGTATAACAAGGTCCAACAGGGAAAGGATGACTGTTTCTTCCTGTGTGTCTCTTTTTATCAGCAAGGAAAACTTTCCCAGGAGCTTCTGAAGACTTCCTGTTGCATGCTCCTTAAGTCAGTCACAAGCAAGGAAGAAATAGGCTTACTGCAGCTGATTCAGATAATGCAGATGATTCCTGTGGCATGTAGGGGAGAGGCAGACGACCCCACAGAATGAGAGCCATACTAGCAAGGAGGAAAGGAGGGATAGTTATTGGGTAGGTGAGTCACCACTCTTTCCTGTCACCGAAGGACTTAGGGGAGTGGAGAGTGATGTGGTCTTTGCATTCAGAGAAAATCACTAACAGAGTGGAGAATGGATAGGAAGGAGGCAAAAGTTCAAATAGGAGACCGTTTACTAGACAGGAGTTAATGGGATAACTTGGACTCATTTTTTGGCTGTTAAAAACATGGCACCTTTTAATGCTCATTATTGATTGAGAACATTCACTTCATCCCCCAAGATAACATCCTAGCCTTAGCACCAGAGCAAGATCTCCCCAGTAGACACTCTACTGTTTCATCATCTAAAATGCCCACTGCTTCTGCATAATAGAGTATGTGACCCTGTGACCAAACTTCTTTGTCTGTGAAGTGAGCTTTTTATTTGGAAAATCTTGCCAGAGGTGAGGCAGTCTGGTAAATTCCTGCATGCAGGTGGTGTTCCTAGAGGCATAGTAGGCAAATTGAGACAAATATTGTGGTCAGAGTCCATTGCCATGCTACCATGGCCACTATATTCATGGGCTCATTGGGCCAGCACTGGGGTAGCTAATGAAAGAGCTGAGCAACATCTCCTGGGTTTTTAACAGTACTGTCTGCTGAGTATACACATGGAGTATGATTATTTCCTGTCTTTCTTGTTCCAGTTATCTACCACCCAGGGATTGGTTTAGATTCTGACCTCCAGTGAGGTAGTGTGATACCTTGCTTGAAGTTCTGTTTCCTGGAAGGATTTCTCTTTTATACTCCTTCAGAGTCATCCCTTAAGTAGATTATCCCATAGCAGTCCACTTCCAGAGTGGGCCAGTCTGTCTCACAGAACCATTTGTGCACTAGGCTGGACTTTTTTTGTTCATTAACTGTTGATATCCTTGGGAAATCACTTGTGTCTGTTGAAGGAGTGGCTATATGGCAAGTGTTATGGACACATCGCTTCCATCTGGTAGTGGAATTCTGTTGGACATGTCCAGATTTATGGCCAATGGAATTCTGTAATACTTAGTTGTTGATGGGCAGCTGAAGCCATTTGGATATCTAGTAACCTGTGGTCAGGCATATAGTCTCTACCAGAGCATAGTGCTAAGCTAGGAACATGATCTTGCTGATAGGATTATGGTTTTGTCCCCAAATCCTAAAGTTTTTCATATGATTTTCCTGCTCAGCCTTAAGCACAGACACTTAGGGCCTGAGAAGATCAATCAGAACCTATTTCTCTGTGGTGTAGGTTAACTGGACAGCCTTTATTTTTCACATCACTTAGTAAATGAGTCAGAACAGGACACCAGCATGTGGTATGTGCTGTCTTCAAAATCCAAAAATGGCTTAGCAAGCATGAGTCTTTCCTGAGGGATGGAGGGGAAGGAAGAAGGAGCAGCAATATGTCTTTTACACTGGAGGGGATAGCCTGACATGCCACATGCCTTTGACTTTCAGAAAACTTGGCAGAAGTGGCAGGCCACTGTGTTTTCTATTTTTACGTCCAACCAGTACATCTAACATACATAAATTCCTGCTCTTCAAGTCCTGTCAGCTTGATGTCATCAGCATAGTTGTCAGGGTGAAGTCCTATGAAACAGACAAAATCCTGATGAACCAGATCACATCAGAGAGATGTCAAGATGATTTATTACTGAGGCTGCTCCTGCCACACGGATGGAAACTGCTTCTTGTAGTCTTTGTGCGCCATAAAGGAAAAAAATACAGCCATTAATTAGTAGCCGTATTCCAGGTACCAACGGTTATGTTAATCTATAGAAGAGAGAATGCATCCTGAAAAGCACCTGCCAATTTGCAGCTCCACATGATTCGATTTGTATGTTATAATCCACTGACATCCTTAAACACCGTTGATTTCTTATGCTAGTCTTTTGTAGCTTGCATGTGGGGAGGTGGTAATAGGAAGCATCAGAATGGCTAATACTAGTAGTCACTTAGCACTCCCTAAACTCACACATGTAAATGTATTATTTCATACTGCAACTTGTAATCTTCTGTAGCATTGAGGACCTCTCTAATTCATCTTAGCCTTTTGGTAAAGAGATTACTTCTCCAGCTTGCATTTGCTCTTGCTACTTTAATGGTCCTTCTTATCCATTGGGTTAAGAGACCAGTGTGAGTATTCTGCCGCTTGCCGTAGAGAGCTATTGCAACCATGCATTGGCAAAATAGGTAGTTTCTGATTTAAGTACAGTTTGGGCCAAAACTCCTTCCATCACCTGGCCAGCAGAGGCTCCATTCTAACTAGCATAAGATAGTGGCGTTCTGGGTTCCTAGGAATTAGGTAGCCCAAGGCCAGAACCTAGTAGATCACAAAAGGTTTATCTTCTTTAACCAGTGGAGTTACCATGATAAATGGCTATAGATTCTTAAGGGAAGATGAAGAGGAAGTTCATGGTGCATGAGTGTTGATGTTACGTTCTTCCTTACACATGCCTAACATTGAAGGGTTCTGGGTTGTGGACTGACCCACGCTGGGAGTTGGATGTGAAAGGGCCCTTTCTGTAGTTTGGCGGTCTAGTCAGACCTCCTTAATTGATTTGTGCTGGCGGCCTCCCATTTGTATCACTGGGAGCTTCACAGTAACTTAGCCAGAACTAGAGATATCTGAGCCCTGGTGACTATGGCCTCTGAGGCTCCTTCCATCCCACTAAGATCGAGAATCCCATTTTGAAGCCAGTCCCTTCCACCGGCATCTCACTCTGGTAAAGACAGTCAGGAAAGCACTTCTGAAAGATTTCATTGCTTTCCTCACATGTGTGCCCTCTCTGGCAAGGCATGTGTTGTGGATCCCATCAGGGACATAGTGAAGGTGTCAGTAGGAAGATTGAGCCTCTTGGAACCCCTGTAACACTGATATCCCTCCACTTTGTGCCAGGGGCTTTCTGGCTTTCCATCATTATCTGCCTAAATTTAGTATTCAGTCCAGGTTTCCAATGGCCAACCTAGCCTGCCATTTTGTGGCCAGTTTCCTGAGCTGTTACACTACATGCAGAAATTCGGTTAACCATACCATAGCTAGAAATTTGGCCTTGTCTGAAAATGATCCTCTTCCTTCCTTGGTCTAAGATCTCTAATATCTGTATCAATAACTATTCCTATGATTTTTGATGATCCAACTCAATGAATTCCTACGGTTTCTTCTAAGTATTAGCTCTTTGCTTTTCTTTTTATGTGTTTTAACCTCCACATTGTGTTGTGCTTGCATCCTGATTATCCATGAGCGATGAGAGTTGAGTCTTGGGGCAGTTGTCTTCCTCATGAAAGGAATGCGCGGTAGAGAGCATACTAGAGAGTTTTAGAAGTTGGCTTTCTCCAACTCCTCTATTTCAGCACCATTGTTGTTTCACTTAAGGCCCTGGCCTTTCACGTGAGTGGCCCAGGAAACTTGGGAATCCCACTGGCATTAACATTCAGCAGCAGGCAAAATACTGAAATCTTAACATTTGGCTCAGCAAAATACGTGACACAGTCAGGAAGACCCTAAGTTTTTTGCTGTCTTTGGAGATAAGCATTTGATACTAGAGCTTGTCTTTTCCTTATTTCATTATCTATATCTAATATTATCAGAATTACCCTACCTCTTGGTTTCAACATTCCTCATTGTTTGATTGGGATATTCCCTACCTTGTTACCACCAGCTAGAACATAACCCAGGTGACTACAAGTAATAACCTAAGTAACTGTTGTGCGGTTGTTACAGTTGTGAACTAGGAGTGGCTTCCTCTTTTCCCATCCTGAAAACTGGTTGATAGTTCCTTTCCCTTCGGCTGAACCCAGTAACCAGGTTCACATCACCTACATTTCCCCTATCAGTCTCCCAACCACAACCCCTCTCTGATATGAAACTGCTAACTCAGTTAAGGTTTTGTTTAAGAACAATTTGAGGGATCCCTGGGTGGCGCAGCGGTTTGGCGCCTGTCTTTGGCCCAGGGCGCGATCCTGGAGACCCGGGATCGAATCCCACGTCGGGCTCCCGGTGCATGGAGCCTGCTTCTCCATCTGCCTGTGTCTCTGCCTCTCTCTCTCTCTCTCTCTCTCTCTCTCTCTCTCTCTCTCTCTGTGACTATCATAAATAAATAAAAATTAAAAAAAAAAAAAGAACAATTTGAGAAGTCAACTCAAGCTTATTGAGCAAAAAAAAAAAAAAAAACACCCTACAACACCCCAAACCATCAATTGGGAAGACTGGGGAAGCTCGACAGAATCGAGAGCCAAGGTGGACTGCCAAACCTTGGGCAGAACAAATCCTATCCTGGTGGCCCTGGGGCCCTCTAGGGAAATCTGGTTGCTTTTTTGGTTTCACAATCCTGGGAATCTGGTTTGGCACAGTGCAGCTCAGATGCGACTGCGCCTGCATCCAGGCCTGGCAGGGAAGGGAAGGAACAATACTTAGGGCAAACATTCCAATTTGTGTCTACTATCAATAATATGCTTATAATCATGAGTTGAGAAGGCCTTTTTAAGCAAAACACAAGATTCAGAAGCCACAGTGGAATAGATTGGAAGGTAATAAATAAAATATGAAATATTCCTATGAAAAATGACACCATAAAAATGTGGCCAGCTGAGAGCCTCAGTGGCTCAGTTGATTAAGTGTGTGCCTTCAGTTCAGGTCATGATCTCAGGGCCCTGGGATCACACCCTGCATCTTGACTCCCTGCTCAGTGGGGAGCCTGCTTCTCCATCTCCCTCTGCCTTTCCCACATACCCCCCCACACACACCCCAAGTCATGGGCACTTGCATGCTTTCTCTTTCTCTCTCTCTCTCTCTCTCTAAAATAAATAAAATCTTTAAAAAGTGGCCAACTGGGAGAAACTGTTTGCCACAGGTAGAGAGTTTTTCATAATACATAAAAAGCTGTTACAAACCTGTGAGGCAAAAGTAAACATTGTAATAGAAAAGTTAATAGCTTACAGAAAAAAAGCAAATGGTCTATAAACATATGAAAAGCTCAACTAAATATAGTAATCAAGGAACTCTAGATTAAAACTAACCATTATTTTGGGCCTGTTAGAGTTGAAAATTTAAGAATATTGATATCAAATATGGGCAAATGTATGGGGGTACAGATATTCTTATGCACAAGTAGGGCAAGTTTAAATCGGTATAGCATTAGAAGGATGATTTGGCAGTATCAACCAAATTTTAAATGTTTACACTATTTGACCTAACTTTTGGGACTCTGACAGAAAACCAAATATGTATTTGTACAAGGTTGTTGATTACAGCATTATTTATAATATCAAAGAAAATAAAATGAGAAGCAAAAATCTGTCAAATAGCAGATTGGCTAAATGATTTCTTGCATCTGTTACAAAATTCTATACTACCATTAAAATAAATGTGTTTCTCTAGGTCTCTAAGTCATTGTTATAGGAGAAAAGACATTGCAGAGACTATACAATGTATAATCCTCCTTTTAAAAAAATATTTTTTTTACATTTCTTTTTTTAAGTAATCTCTACACCTAACGTGGGGCTCAAACTCACAACTCCAAGATCAAGAGTCGCATGCTCCACCAACTGAGCCACCATGTGTCCCCCAAAATACTTTAAAGTCTGGAAGAATACTGTGAGCTATGAGCAGTGGCTTCTCTACAAGGGGGTAGAGGAATAGAGGACATGAGAGACATGATAGGGAACTTTTGACTTTTTACTGAATTATTTGACATCTATTTATTTATTTATTTATTTTAATTTTTTATTTATTTATGATAGTCACACAGAGAGAGAGAGAGGCAGAGACATAGGCAGAGGGAGAAGCAGGCTCCATGCACCGGGAGCCTGATGTGGGATTCGATCCCGGGTCTCCAGGATCGCGCCCTGGGCCAAAGGCAGGTGCTAAACCGCTGCGCCACCCAGGGATCCCCTATTTATTTATTTTACTTTTAATAAGCATATTCTTTTCATAGCATGTTAAAAAGCAAAGTTTTTTAATATGGGAAATGAAACTAATGGAGCTCATCTTTAGCATAATATCCACTGTACTTTAATGTTTAATGGATTTATAGCATGTAGAATAAAGAGTTAATGTCCCCAATGTGAGCTGTGCCAGGAGGCTTGTGATCAAAGAATATCACTTAAATGGGAAGTTGTTCTGAAGAAAAATTGGACCATAGAGGTGAACAGCTGAAGGAATAATAAGCATAGGACATGACAGCTGTTTTCAGATATTTAACAGGCTAAAAGGAGAGTGTTTAGCAGTTCTGTGAAGCCCCACGATGGTTGAAAGTTCCAGGCGATGGCCTTCATCCTAGAGTTATAAACTGGAATATTTTTATTGATCAGCTTTTGTCTTAGAAGCATTGAGTTTATCTAAAAGAAACACTTTGAAAAGTCACTTATTGAGGTTCCCTAAAGCATGTTCAAGGTTTAAAAAAAAAAGCAAAATTCAGTTAGTTCGAGAAGAAGGGGATAGGTGACAGAGAAGAGAGGGAAGAGTGGAGACAGTGAGATGGTCCAAATCTATGCATTGCAAGAGTGACACCCTCCCCCCCTGCAAGTCTGTGTCCTTGTAGAGACAGCTTAGTTCTCGGACTTCCAGGTGGAGAAGCATGTGTGTGTAATTTTTTGACAGAACTGTGTGGCATCTGAGAGAGAGGGAGGTAAAATAGCCTCTACGTTGATGAGTTGTCCCTAAATATATGAATCAGAGCCAAAGGCCTATGGGAATCAGCAGGAACTGTGTCAGGGTCTTTGGAATTCAGTAGTCCAGGGAATTGGAAGTTAAGGGTTTCCATGGGACAGAGAAGGCTTCAGCTGACCTCTGGGTTTTCCATCAGTCAGTACAAGGGAAATGTGTATCTGGGTGTTGGGTCCTTCTAAACAGAACTTTCTAAGATGTGATGAAGTGCCTTAAAAGGGAATAGATTCCAGAGTGCTCAGGCACTGATGACTACCAGGTTAGAGTGTTTGCAGGGGGAATTCGGATTTAGAAGAGAATGAAACCCAGCATTGGACTGGAGATCTTAGCACAATGAGGCAAGAAAAGAAAGGTATTAAGGATTAGAGAGGAAGAAATAAAATATACATTTTTTTTTTTTACAGAGGATAATACTGTCCTTGGAGAAATCCAAGTACTCATCAGATAAATTATTAGAATTAATAAGTTACTTTAGCAAGGTTGATAGATTAAAAAAAAAACAGCATAAAAATTAATGCATTTCTATACATGAGCCACAATCAGAAAATCTAATAATAATTTTTAGAAGATGCCATCTAAAATGTAGAGTACTTAGGAATAAATTTAACAAAATATTTGCAAAATCTTTGGAAAGAAAAAATTATAAAAATGTTTGAAGACATTAAAAAGCCCAAACTCATGAAGAGTAAGATCAGTGGATTAGAAGGCTCAGTATTGTAAAGATGTCAATTCTCCCCAAACTGATATATAGATTCAATGCAATTCCAATAAAAATCCCAACAGGTTTTTTGTGGAACTTGACAAGCTGATTCTAAAATTTATATGGAGGAGAAAAGATTCAAGAATAGCCAAGACATTCCTGAAGAAGAAGAACAAGGTGAGGAGACCTGCCTTACCAGATATAAAGAGTTATTATAAAATTAAGACAGTTTTGTATTGGCACTGGGATAGATGGATTGACCATTGGAACAGAATAGCCCTCAGGCCGATTCATGTGTGAGTGGAAACCAATTTATGGCAGAAATGCTGTGGCAGTTTTGGTGGGGGAAAGGATGGTCTTTACAATGAGTAGTGCTGGGACAGTTGGGTAACCCTATGGGAAGAAATGAAATTAAATTCTTGTTTCATACCAAACAAAAAATTGGTCCCAGTTGGTATAGACACTGAAATTTAAAAAACAAAACAGTGAAACATAAAGACAATAATAGAGTGAAATATGCTTATGATCTCACAGCAAAAAAGTATTTAAGATTTAAAATATTGACAAAAGGAAAGATCAATCAACTTGACTCCATAAATAAAATATGATAAAGGAAATGAAATGGCAGGCCACAAACTTAGTAAAATGTATATGTAACACTTGTACTGACAAAGGATGAGTAATATAAAGAATATATAAAGAACTCCCACAAATTAATAAGAAAATAAGCAATCCAGTTGAAAAAAAGGAAACACTTGACTAGGTACTTCACAGAAAGGGGAACCCTGTTTACCAGTAAACAATGATGGTGAATCTCATTAGTAATCAGAAATGTAAATTAAACCTACATTTGATATATTGAAAGTCTGAAAGTAGCAAACGTTGGTGAAGATCCAACTGGAATGCTTTATATTGCTGATGAAAGTATGAATTTGTACAACTATCACAAAAAACCGTTTGACCTTATCTGGAAAGGTTAGATTCTCATACTTGAAGTGATTGTACATGTGCATGAGGAAACACATGCAAATTAGTGTTCAGAGCAGGATTGTTAACTGTAAACAACCCAAATATTCATCAGTAGTAGAATGGATAAATAAATGTTGGTATGGTCTTAAAACAGAGTGCTACAGAGTAGTCGAAGTAAATGAACTTTGGCTACCTAGTAGAATAGCCTGAATGAATCTTCAGAATATAATGTGGCAAGAAAAAAAGTCACACTTGATTACACTTCCAATTTTCTAAAAAAAAAAAAAAAATAGACTGAACAAAGAGTATGTATATTGTTTGAGGATACAAAATGTATGGGATACAAATAAAGTAATGTGATGATAACACAAAATTCTAAGTTTACTTGTGGGAGTTAAAAAAAAAAAAAGATAGGAAGAGGAAGGGCCCAAAGAGAACTTCTAAGTTAAATTGTGTGATGGATATCCTTCTTTTTTTTTTTTTTTTTTATAAATGTAGACTTTGAAAAACAAATTTAAAAAAAAAAAACCTGACATTAAAAAAAAAATGATTTCATACATAGCTTTGTCCCCAGTAAAGGCTTAAGCAAGGGATGAAATGGTCTTTGATGCCACCTAGTGTTCCTAGAGATTTTAACATCTGGTAGCCTTCTGCGTCAAGCTGCTTGCACCTAGCTCTGTGAGCTAGATTTTTCAGAATAGAAAATAAAAGAGTAGGGTTCACTTTGTTTCTATCCCTGCCATAGGCTCTTCAGTCTGACCCTTTGCATGTTACCACCAAGTTCTCTAGGGCAGGCTTCTTTGTTTTCTTTTGCCAAACAGTGGCTCCTGTTTCTTCCTGACTCTCCTTTTAGGGGTCTCAGCCTGGCTGGAGACCCTAGTTTTCCTTCACATTGACTATGGGGAGCTAGGAATGCTGATAGGACTATGAGGTATAGTCATTGTCATAACTGACCCCTGAGGACTATTTTCAAGAGTCTTGCTATCACTACTTCTGCTCTATGTCGTTTTAGACAAGGGTGTACAGGAAAAATAATTCCTCTGGCTTAGTCATGAGAGCTTTAAAAACTTATATGTCTCATCCTGGCCTGTATCAGGGTGGAAACCTGTGGAAATATAGCTTGTCTGGAAGAAGGCAAAGCAAAAGTAAACTGAGAAATTCCAGTCTTAAGTGAGGTCTCTGTTTCATGTGTAAGAGTCCAGCCCAGGAAACTCCCTTTTCCCCTTTATATATTGGCAGCATAGGGTCCAACCAATTGCCTCTCTCAGTAAAATGACATGCAGAACCTGCAGCATTTTAACTCTGAAAAGAAACTCTCCTGAGTAAGTGAAGGCAGATGGACTATGAGACCCTGAGTCCTCTTAGGGTCTTTGACTTTAATTTCTCCTACCGTGATCTTGCTTATTCCCAGGAAGTGTATTTGCTCCCTTCTTAAAGTTTTTGCATCTACCTAGAAAAATAAGTTGCTTTTAGGCTGGCATTTCTTTTATTTAATGATACATTTTTTTTTTTATTGTCAAAGCTAGAAACCTGAGAGTCATCCTTTATTTCCTTTATCTCTTTCTCTCCCCAGCCCACTTTCCTTTCATACCATATCTGATTCTAACTCTAAAATGTATGTCAGATGCATCTTTCCTTATACCATCATCCTTCTGTTCTCCTATTCTTACTCTCCTCCTGGTCCCTTTCCCACATAGCAGCCAGAGTGGTTCTTTAATATGTAAACTGGATAACAGTTGAAAAATTGTGAATGGTTTCCTCATGCACTTAAAATTCAAAATCCCTGTTCAAGGACCAACATGGAATTGTGTGATCTAACTTTGCTAAGCCCCTCTTGTCCACTTCCTCTTGACATCTCCATACCCACATTGTCTACATAATACCCTCACTGACCTTCCTGTTAGCTCACAAAGTGAGGCCTTCTGCTTCTGGGTCATCACAGATGCTGGTCTGTGCCTAGAATACTGTTTCCACACTCCTTCCTCACAGAGACCTACCCTTAATCTAAATTTGGGTATTTCTTAGGCATTGTGATACTTTCTGTAATAACATTCTATTCTTTCATTGTATTTATTATGGTATGTAATTTATATTTGTTTTATTTGTTTAATGTCTTTCACTCACAAGTTTGTATTGTCCTTGAGAACAAGAACTATGTATATGATTGATTCACCACTATTTGCTTTGTATTTATCCTGGAACCTAATAGGTACCTATCTATATCTGTTGGAAAAAAAAAAAAAAAAAAGAAAGTAATACATGAACCATAATTTACTTAACTGTTCCCCTACTGCTGAATACTAAGGTTGTTTTCAGTTTTGGGTCATTCCAAACAGCAATAAAGAAAAGAATGTGAACAAAGAGATTTTTATTTCTTTAAGCTAGATTCTCAGAAGTGGAGTTGCTAGGTCAGAGTATGGATCTTTTTAAGGCTCATAAAATGTACTTCCAAATCACATGTCAGAAAAGTTGTCTAGGTTGGAAATTTGAACAGTTTCCTTTTGTGCTTTCTTAATTTAAAATATATGGAACACATAAGAAAGCAGTTCAAATAATAAAGCTTAGCTTCCCACTCCTATAAAAACTAGCTTACTGAATGCTTATCCTGTGCTACACATTAGATTATGGTATTTACTCCTTATATGGCAGATATTATTAACCTAGTTTTACAGATGAGGAAATGTGGTCCTAGAAGTTTAACAGATTTTCTCAAGTTGATACAATCCAGAACTATCTCATGTCAAACCATTTATTTTTACCCACACACTTCCCAATGCTAGCAAATTTACATTTGCTCCCAAACTGCTACAGATTCAATGTCACCTCGCTCAGATCTCTGCTTCCTAACTGCTGCATCCATGTGAATGTCCTCCATCCACCTGCCCATCCTTGCTTCCTTGCCACATGATACTAGAGGCTGGGTTGTCATTCCCTTCAAGTCTCTAGAAAGGGCCTAACTCAGCTGACCATCCAGACCCCTCCTGTGTGGTTCACTCTGAGATGCTTCTCGTCTTTGCAGGTTGCTTAACATGGGGATAAATGGCCCATCCCTTCAGTTATGTCCCCATTCCTATTTACAGGGGTGGTCCATTTTGATCCAGCATTTAACATGTTCCTAACTACACAGTAATCAAGCTTGCTGCACTTATAGTAACAGGAAGGGCATTCTGCCTCCTGGGGATTCTTGGTGTTAAACTCCAGGAAGCTTGCAGGCTATTTAGAAGAGAGCCTCTCTGTGTTAGGCTCAGGTGTTCACCTGGGCCCATTTTTTTCCCCCCAAGTAAGGGTAGAACTTGCTGTTAGATCAAGGGATGGTGGAGCATTTTGCATGTTTGGTGTTTATCCCTGTTAGTAACTTACTCTAATTTCTCTTAACCTTTCAGGCTCTCCCTGCTTGTCCTATCCAAGCCACCTGTGAAGCTGCTTCCAAGGAGGAAAACAAGGAAAAAAACCGATATGTAAACATCTTGCCTTGTGAGTGTTCATAGAGTTTCGTGGCATATGATCTGAAACTGCATCTCTAGCCAGATTTTTTGAGGGTGGAAAGAATTTTGTGGCTGATCATAGAAAGGTTGGTAATGAGAGTAGGGTCAAGCTTTTGGACTAGAAGAGCCTGTATGATCACCCATAGTAACCCGGGTGCTCATAAAGTTCAATCACGGAGCTTGACCAGGTTTTTTGTGGCAGGCCTAAAGTTTCTATCTAGGTCAAGAGGAGTAGTTTTACTAGGACCACATAGGATATGCATGATTGTTACAGTTTTTTGTGGTACTTAGGGAAAAGAAACCCTAATATAGAGTTGTCTTTGTAACCCCTTCCCAGAGTTAGTCATTGCTAATCAGTTGATTCATAACCTCATAATAGACATTTGTCTAAACCAGTGGTCTCCAAAATGGGATATGTGTAATCCAGTGGGATATGTGTAATCCGGTTCAAAATGCTTGAAGTTTTTGTTTTTGTAATTGCCTTTTCAAAAAAAAAATTATCCTTTAAAAAAATTTCTGGTGTATTTTTCGTGCATAATATATTAGAGACCACTATACTAGGTTTTTACAGATATTTATGTCTTATTCATGTATGAATATATGCATATTACATATATTTTTAGAATGTAATTAGTATCCTGATTACATTGCTCTGACGTGTTCCTTTTAGCAGTGTATATTGGCAGTTCATCTGTCAAGAAACAGAAGTATTCGCTTTCCTTTTTTTCAGCTCCTAACTGTTTCATGTTGCGGATATATCATAATTTATTTAACTAGTCCCTGAATGATGGCTGAGACATGTCCAAATTATTGCTGTCACAAACAGCACTACAGTGACATCTTAATACATGTGTGTCTCTGGGCACAGAGGCACAGATGTCTCAACTGGTCTGGTTGTATCATTAACTGAAACATTAATGTTTTTTTTCCAGATGATCACTCTAGAGTCCATCTGACACCAGTTGAAGGCGTTCCAGATTCTGATTACATCAATGCTTCATTCATCAATGTAAGGAACTTGATCTCTTCTCATTATTACTTTGAATGACCATTGGCTACCATCTACTGGCTCCTTTCCAGCTGCACATTAAAATATTTCTCATTTCAGGTTTTCCCTGGGGAGTCTAATCTTTTTAAAGAGACTGAAAAAAATATTTTTTTAAATTAATTTATTGGAGAGAGAGAGAGAGCACAAGCAGAGGAGCAGAAGGCAGAGAGAGAGGGAGAAGCAGGCTCCCCACTGAGCAGTGGGGGCTCATTAATGTAATGCAGGGGTTGATTCTGGAACTCTGAAATCATGACCTCAGCTGAAGACAGAGGCTCAACCGACTGAGCCACCTAGGCACCCCAAGATTAAAAAAAAATTTTTTTTATTTATTATATTTTTTAAGATTTATATATTCATCAGAGACATACAGAGAGAGAAGCAGAAACAGGCAGTGGGAGAAACAGGCTCCCCAAGGGGAGCCCAATGCGGGACTCGATCCCTGATCCCGGGATCATGCCCTGAGCCAAAGACAGATGCTCAGCCACTGAGCCACCCAGGCGTCCCTACAAAAATCTTTTTTAAAGATCAGATAGTTTCATATGTATTCTTATGTCTACTCTCTCGTCATTCTCAGAGATTTCTCGTGCAAATCTAAATGTGTACTTTTCTGTAAGAGTCGGTGAATCCTTCATTGAGCTTATTACTCAGATAACTAAGAACAAAAGCAGGTCTTGCCATCTTTAGTAAAAGCAAGAGAGAACAGGATGAGAATATCTGACACCAGGTAAGTCTGGTTATGAACCAAGCCTGAGTAAAGAGCTGAAATTGGGAGGAGATTTTTTTAGTAGTGATTTAGAGAATATTTACAGAAATGGTGCAAGAGACTTGAGTATGTTTTATAAGGCTGTGTGAGGATCCAGTAAAGGAAATTTGAAAAAGATCAGAAGCTAGCAAGAGCAAGCCTGACTACTGAAGAAGAATATGTGAAGAGAATATCAATAGAATTTGTACACCATGTTCACAGCAGCATTAGTCCCAATAGCCAACAAAAGGTAGAAGCAACACAAATGTCCCTCAGTGGATGAATAGGTAAGTAAAATGTTGTATATACATATAATGGAATATTATTCAGTCTCAAAAAAGAGGAAATTCTGACATATGTTACAACTTTGAAGACTTGCTAAGTGAAATAAGCTAGTCACAAAACAGCTTTTTTGAGGTATAATTCACATACCATAATTTTCACTCGTTTAAAGTTTACGACTCTAGTTTTTTTTTTTTTTAATTTTTATTTATTTATGATAGTCATCACAGAGAGAGAGAGAGAGAGAGAGGCAGAGACACAGGCGGAGGGAGGAGCAGTCTCCATGTACTGGGAGCCCGATGTGGGATTCGATCCCGGGTCTCCAGGATCGCACCCTGGGCCAAAGACAGGTGCTAAACCACTGCGCCACCCAGGGATCCCACGACTCTAGTTTTTAGTATATTCACAGATATGTACAACCATCACTAGTCAACTTTAGAACATTTTTATCACCTCAAAGAAACTTGTACCGCCTAGCTATGGCCTTTTTTTTTTTTTTTTTAAGGTTTTATTTATTTATTTGAGAGAGAGAGTGAGAGCATAAGCAGGGGAGAAGGACAAGCAGACCCCTCACTGAGCAGGGAGCCTGACTCGGGGGCTCAATCCCAGGACCCCTAGATCATGACCTGAGTCAAAGTCAGATGCTTAACCGAGTCACCCAGGCACCCTGCCTCTTACTTTTTGTTCACCCCGATTAGAACCTTATTGTCCTTTTACTATCGATCCCTTTCTACCCTTGGCAACCCCTTACAAGCCCTTTTCCCCTCAAGATGGGAATCTTGAAGAAAAGTGGTACCCAGCACCATGGAGTGGTAGCAAAAGGCAGAGGAGAGTGAGACCTGTAGTTTGGAGAACACAAAAGTCCAAAAGCAAACCTGACATTGGTCACAGGAGGTGATGAAACAGTGGCAAAGTTGGCAAGTGGGCTTCCAAACTGGAGTCTTAAGAGGGACCAGTATCTTCACTCCCTCTAAATTTAGATCTAAGAGTAGGGTCTCTAAAACAATTATAAAATGTTTTTATTTTTAACGGATAGGAAGGTAGCTATCACCTAGAGCTGACCTAGGATTTCAGAATCCAAAGACATCTTAGGAACCAGGGAGCCACATGTCCTCTTTCCCTTGATCATAACACAAGGAAAAGCAGTAGATTGGTCTCATTCTAGTTAAATGATATTGATTAAGCAATGCTGCCATATCACAATGTCAGCATGCATTCATAGGGTACATATGGCACACTCTTAGTTGGCACAGGAAGCACTTTGGGGCTGGGCCCTCCAACAGTGCTTTTATTTTTTTATTCTTATTATTTTTTTTTTTCCAACAGTGCTTTTAAACTGTTCATGGCCCACATGCTCCTGTGAGAAATTAGCAGTGTCTTCTCATGGAGCAGGGATATGACATGGCTTACCACATTCCAAGAGCTGCTCAGTTTTAATGACTAGTTACAAAAAATTAAGCTTTTCTCAGTTTCCATCTTCTAATGATTAAAAACATTTGTGGAAACTTAAATTCCCCCTCTCAGTAAAAATTTTAACAAGCTTCTTGTTACTGACTTTTTGCCCAGCTCAGGGCCTAAAGCTTTCTCCTTCTGTGCCAGGAAACAACCCTGTCCCGCTCTTGTTTGAACTAGAATAGGATGTGGCTTCTCAGACTCAAGTCCTTCCTTTATTCTGCCACTGCCTTGCAGACTTGTATTTTGCATCATCATCTTGATGTGACATGGTCACATGAAGCTGCCTCCTCCCTCACTGACAATCTTATAGCTGTCTTCAAGCAGCAGAGGGTGATTTATAATCCTTAAATCAGATGATTTTTCTTTTCACTTACCTAGGACTTCTCAAGTGAACACTAAACTACATTTAAACAGTGAGGTTGAAAAGATAAATAACTAAAACAAAGACTGAAAAAGAAATATCTGCCAGTTGTTAGTTTCTCTGACACTCCTTATCAAATGACATTCCCAGGCCCTTTTGCTTCTTGTCTCCCACTACTGTAATGAAGAACCCTGTTGTCTGACACTGGGAACTGTTCCACATACCCACAGGCTCTTTTCCAAAGGTTTTTGCACCTGAGTAAAGCATTATGAAGGAAAGAACCCCTTAAAAGAGAAGAAAAGAACCCCCTTTTCCTTCCTAATGTGGGCCCAGCTTCATTCCTGGATCCAACCACCACATACAGCTTCTGCCTTGGAGGGCTCTTAGCCATTAACACTAAGACCTAGATTGTCACCTGTTGAGAAAGCATCAGAAACAGGGTCTAGCCTAGGCCTCTGGATGTTCTTTTTTTTTTTTTTTTTAATCCAATTAGCCAACATATAGTACATCATTAGTTTCAGATGTAGTTTTCAGTAATTCATCAGTTGAGTATGACACACAGTGTTCATCACATCACGTGCCCTCCTTAATGCCTATCACCCAGTTACCCCATCCTCCCACCCACCTCCCCTCCAGTAACCCTCAGTTTGTTTCCTAGAGTTAAGAGTCTTTCATGGTTTGCCTCCCTCTCTGATTTCTTCCCATTCAGCATTCCTCCCTTCCCTCCCCTTATGGTCCTCCACACTATTTCTTATATTCCACATGTGAATGAAACCATATAATAATTGTCTTTCTCCAATTGACTTATTTCATTTAACATAATACATTCCAGTTCCATCCACATCAACATAACTGGTGGGTATCGATCCTTTCTGATGGCTGAGTAATATTCTATTGTGTGTATATATACACTTTTTTTTTTTTTTAAGATTGTATTTATTTATTCATGAGAGACACACAGAGAGAGGCAGAGTGAGAAGCAGGCTCCATGCAGGGAGTCCAATGCAGAACTTGATCCCAGGTCTCCAGGATCATGCCTTGGGCTGAAGGCGGTGTTAAACCGCTGAGCCACCCGGGCTACCCTTATCTTTTTTATCCATTCATCTGTTGAAGGACATCTTGGCTCCTTCCACAGTTTGGCTATTGTGGAATTGATGCTATGAACATTGCAGTGCAGGTGCCCCTGCATTTCACTAGATATTTGGATGTTTTTAGACCAGTGTTAATTAATAATTCACTTTGAGAAGGCTACTTCAACCATGTGATCTTTGAAATCTTTGATTCCTAGTAGTCAAAGCTAATCCTTTGGAAATTTCTAGAATGGAAATCTTTTTAATTGCCTGGACCATTTCACAAGGAAGCCTTTGTTAACTGGTTGGGAGTCTGGAGAATTTCATTCCTATCCATTTTTAGTTCTCACTTTCTTTTTCTCCCTCACTTCTCCCCCACCCTGCCCTCAGGGCTACCAAGAAAAGAACAAATTCATTGCTGCACAAGGTAAAGTAATGATAATTTTTTTACTTTTGGGCTTAACCATGAGTTCATTAGTGGGTTTGGATTTTTTTTTCTTCCAAATGCTAAATAGATGACTCAGAATGCAGTAACTTTTCTGTAATTACTATCACTGAAAGAAATACAATCTGCCTTGCACATTTATAACTAAGGGCCTTCATCTTAATGACTTAGTATCTAGGGTTCCTGTTAAGTCCTTTTGTGTAGGTGCATAGAAAAGACTAGAGAAGTCTACACATACACACGTAACACAGTCTAATAAGGTCATCTGTCTTGGGGCCAAATGGGAACCTTAGGTTCAAGTCAGGCTTCTCAAAGTTTGAATTTGGATTCAGTCTCCAGAGAGGGTTGGCTACCTCCCAAGGTTCTGGCTGGCTCATCTCAGAGATGAGCCAGCCAGATGATGGGTCCCCCCTCATAGGGACCCAGTGCCATTGTGTTATACATACTCTATACACATTTCCATAGACCTACGTTTTAACAAGTGTCCTCTACCTTTGGGATCCTAGCAAAAATGTCATGATGTTTACCGCACTACAAAGTAATTAATGTTATTATAGTCCATTAAAGCCCATTTACTTAGCCATTTAGCAAATGTTTATTGATCATCTGTTATGTGCCAGGCACTGGCCTAGGTGATAGGGATATGTAGAGGAATAAAACAGGAAATGTTTCATGCCTTTTTGGGGTCCTTAGTTGGTAGAGGACAATATTTACCAAAATTAACAGAAGTTCTGGTAAGTAGCTAGCTAGCTGTTCAGTACAATAGCCACTAGCCACAAGTGGCTATTTTAAATTAAAGTTTTAATTAAGTAAAATTTAAAATTCAGTTTCTCAATCATATTAGTTACATTTTAAGGTTTAATAGCTACATGTGGCTAGAGACTATCAGATTAGCGCACATACGAAACATTTTCATTATTGCAGAAAGTTCTATTGGACAAGTACCATTGTAGAGATTAAACAGAGTTAGGTAAAATAAGGTGGCTGAGAAAAACCTTAGATCCTTCTTGCCCTTGCAGTCTCCCACTGGAGCCTAGCCACTGCCTAACCAGGCCCTGCTTTCTCTTACCCTCTGTAGCCATCTGTCAAGTCAGATCTACCCTCTGAAACCCAGCTCAGCTGCCAACCTACTTAATGTTCCTTTTAGCACCAACAGTCATGTACAATCTCTTCCTCTCTGTATTTGCCATGGGGCCTTGTTGATGCTAAAATATTTGTTAAATTAAGGTCACCTATAATTTTCTGATGGACCTTTTCCCAGACTCCCATCCTTTTGAACCTCTCCATAATACTTCACACTCCTTGAAATTTTCCTGTTACTTCCTGACATTCAGTTCTCAGTTTTTCTCACTTTCCTAAATATTCCTTCTCTGGCTCTTATTCTTCTTTCTGCCTTCTTAAATATAGTTTCTCCCCAAATCTGTGGATGACTACTTCCTTGAAACTCCGTTCTTGTCTTTCATGGCACCATTTCTCAGTTCTGCTTCTCCATCTGCTCCTCCTTAGTCTTCCTCTCAGGCTTTTTCTGTCTAAACTTGAACAGTGCTGAAGATCTCCACATTCTCTGTTTGACCTCTTCTTTTCTTCTCACCCTCTGTATTCTCTTTGAGAGACCTCATCTAATATCCACCTCTGTTTGAGTGACTGCTGACTCTTAAACTTTTTTTTTTTTTGACTCTTAAACTTTTTGAGCCACTTTTTCAAACTAATTTTCTACCCCATCACCTGGATACCTCCACAGATACTTCAGCATCAAAAACTAAAATATGCCTTAGGTGCGCCTGGCAGGCTTATTAGTAGAGTATGAGACTCTTGATCTCAGGGTTGTGGATTTGAGCCCCAGGTTGGGTGTAGAGGTTACTTAAAAATAAAATCTTTGAATTAAAAAAAACTCACTAAAATATGCCTCTTCTTCAGCCCCCAAATTGCTTTTTCTCCTCTATTCTCTGGCTGTCTCCATGACTGGAAGGCAGTCCGTCTAATCAACCACACCAGATTTGGGATCATGCAGATCTCCTACCTGTTCCTTGCCCTGAATATTTGTGGTCCTCTTATTTCTTTCTCCGAAATCTCTTTGACACATGCCTTATTCCCCATTTTTCTTCCAGTTTGTTGTAGTAACCTACTGATGGATCCTCTAGGTCCCAGCACTTAGCTCACTGTGTAGCCAATAGCATAGGTATTTAGTGAGCAGTTACGGTTTCCAATTCTCATCTATAAAATCCTTGGGAGACTTACCTGTGTTCTCTTTACATTTTGACAATCTCCACCCCCCTTCACTAACTAGTGAAGTGCCTGACACAGGGTGGATGGGAAATGTTCATTGTAGGTGGGTAGATGGATAGATGGATTGGATATTTAACTGAACATGTGGGCACAGGCTTCCAAAAGTCAGGAATGAATGTTCCCAATTTCCCAGCAGATTTCTTCCCCTTGGTGTGTGTTCTCCTCATCTTTGCTATTGGCTACTTTAGGACCAAAAGAAGAAACAGTGAATGATTTCTGGAGGATGATCTGGGAACAAAACACAGCCACCATTGTCATGGTGACCAATCTGAAGGAGAGAAAGGAGGTGAGTGAAGAAATTAGGTAGGTAGGCATGACCAGCAGAGGAACTCCTGTGTTTGAGCCTGGGCTGTCCATCCTTTGTGGCTCCTGTGCCAGTCATTCGTTCATCCAGGCAGAACCCAAGCCAGTGTGCTTACCAGACTTTCCTAGGGCCTGGAAACCTCAGATGAACCTCAGAGTTGTGCCTAGGTCACATTTCCTGTGTCTGTGAGTCAGACAACTCACCCTGGTTTCAAAGCAACCTGGGAGAAAGACTTGGGCCATTTTGCAAGGAAAAGCCACAGAGGATCTTTTTTTTCCCCTGGCCTCTCCAATCCCTCATTCTCCTGGTTTCCTCTACCTCCTCTGAGTTAGCAGTGGGAGCTATATAAACTGAGACCCTGTGGAGTACAATGGAATCTGAGGCCCTTGCCTGATCCTTGTGCAAGCAGCTTTCTGACTAGTCCTTTTCTTTTTGTGACTGGGGCTGCCAAGTCCATGCCTGGCCAGCCCTATCACTGTGTCACAGCCAGAATGAGTCCTGAGCCCTGGATCAAGCCCCAGAGAGGAACTCCCATTCATGACTGTCTTTTCCCAGATCAAGTTACCTTGATCCCCACCCTGGGGTATTGGATATGTTAATCAGCAGCACTGCAGTGCTTCGGAGGGACAGCACTAGGGCTAGGCTATAGGTTCGTTTCCTCTGACCTGACCTCTGATTCTTGGAAGCTATTTAAGGCCCAGGCATCAGAGAAGGCATCACTCCACCCTGGTAACCCACTCATAGGTTGCTGGTTCCAGGAGTTCAGACAGTCCTGTCCCTAGATCATTACTGGGGATATTGTAGAAGAGCACCTTACGTAGGTAAAGTAACTTCCAGTTTGCCATAAACTGAGGAAACAGGTGGGAAAGAATGAGAAGTATAGGGCTGGGGCTATGTAAAAGTCAAGACATACTGCTACCAATATGGAAGCTGAGAAACTTGAAAAAAGAACAGTTAAATAAGTCCGCAGCTGACCAAAGTGAGAGAAGAGGCCTTCTCTGGGGGCTTTCTGGAGACTTCTGTCTGGGCTTTTGTGGTCCTTTCCTTCATGTCCTTCACATACGCTGAGGGCGGGAGGTCTGAGGTCATCAGGGGATGCATGTCTGTTCCTTTCCAGTGTAAGTGTGCCCAGTACTGGCCAGACCAAGGCTGCTGGACCTATGGGAATATCCGTGTGTCAGTAGAGGATGTGACTGTCCTGGTGGACTACACAGTGCGGAAGTTCTGCATTCAGCAGGTACTGTCTCCTACCTCATTTCTCTGCTCTTGTTTAGGATCTGTTGACACTAAGAGGGTGGAATAGACTGGGTCATCCCCCAGTTTAGGGTGGTCGGGAGTCTCACTGAGTGTGAGGTATGTTTAGACTCTGAAACCAGAGATCTGAACTCCCAGGGAACTTTATCAAAGTTTAAGAAGGAGCATTTTCATGACTAAGAGAAAAAATTTTTATTGAGATAGAATTTGATCATCATAGGTATAAACCAAGTGCATCAGGAAGTGGTATAATCTTCTGGGTACTTGGCTTACCTCTTCTTACCTCAAAGGCTCCTGACATTAAGGATGTGGTGGCTCCTGCTCTTGGTCCTCTAGAGTGACTCTGGAGGCTTGAGCAAAGGTTGCCTTCAGGTGAGGGGCTATGTGGTACTATGAAAAGAGGGCTTACCAAGAGTCAGGAGACCTGTATTTTAGTTCTGACCTTGCCATGAGTTAGTTCTGAGGCCTTGACAGGGTCACTTAACTTCTCTGAACTTCACATTTCACCTCTGTCAGCTGAGAATAATTGTAACAGCCCTGTGTTACCTCATGGAGTTCCTGGGAAGAAGTCCTCTCTCCATGGTTAACACTTCCTTGGATACACTCTCACTTCTCCATTGTCACTGACTACCACAGCTGGCCCGGGCCCCAGCCCCAAAGCCTCCCCTTCCCTCCCCTGGCACTGCCCTACCCCAGGTTATCAGGGCCAACACACAGGATCTCCTCACATCCACAGGTGGGCGACGTGACCAACAGGAAGCCACAGCGCCTCATCACTCAGTTCCACTTTACCAGCTGGCCAGACTTTGGGGTGCCTTTCACCCCTATCGGCATGCTCAAGTTCCTCAAGAAGGTGAAAGCCTGTAACCCTCAGTTTGCAGGGGCCATCGTAGTCCACTGCAGGTCAGTGTGGCTGACCCTTGGCTCCCCGCTTATACCATATTCTGTTCCTATGGTCAGAGCAAGGGAAAGCACAAGGGCCCTGGCTGAGGACAGGACACTAACAAAGAGCAGCTAAGCTGTTAGGGTCCCAGGGCAGCAGCCAAAGAGACTAAGTTTTGGTGCTGGGTATAGAGCATTTGAGGAAAGAGGGAAGGGCAGTCTTCCAAGATTGGGGGTGGGGAAACCACTGCTGTGAAGCCAGAAAGCTAGAGTGAGTGCTGCTTTGTGTGCTTGGAGCCTTCACACCTTTCTAAGTGCATGGTCCTGGTCCTGATAACTAAAGATATGGAGTCCAGGGTATGGTGGGGCTGTTGGCTCTATGAGTGTTCCAGCTATTCCCCATTCAGAATTAGAATTTGGTGGCCTGAAGAAAGAGCCCTGGCTTCTGCTGCCCCCTCCCTGTATGCTCTCACAAGGCATGCTGGCCATCCCAGTAACACCCCTGCTCTCTGGCTACAGTGCGGGTGTAGGGCGTACAGGTACCTTTGTTGTCATTGATGCCATGCTGGACATGATGCATACAGAGCGGAAAGTGGACGTGTATGGCTTTGTGAGCCGGATCCGGGCACAGCGCTGCCAGATGGTGCAAACAGATGTGAGTGATTTGTGGGTAAGGTGAGGGTGGGGACATTCCAAGATCAAAACATCATAGCCGTATGGATTACTCAGCCTCCTAGGTTACTGTAAATGATCATCATGCAGTGTGATGAAGGACTCTTAAGAATTGTGTTAAAGAGACATAGAGCACAGGGGAGGTTACACCTACTGGAGTTGGGAGGCAGGTGTCATTTGCACTAGACTCTAAGGACACGAAACAGGTCCTGAGAGAAGCACACGTGCAGGCAGCTGAGAAAACCAGTGCCCACGAAGGTGTGACTCAGCTCAACCATATCCAAGAGCAGCAGTAGGATCAGCTCTGTGGTTGAGGCATGGGGTACAAAGGGCGCAGCACCGGAGGCTGGCACAGGTTTTGTGTGTCACCAGATTTAGACAACCCCTTCAGACTATACTGTCAGAATGAGCAGGAATTGGATTTGTCCTTATCTTCAGGCTTCTGCCCTAGGAGGCTGCCAGAGTAGGACCCTCCCTCCCAAGTTAAGCACCCCCAGAGGACTCATGCATTATAGTCCTGCCTCACTAAACTGGCACAACAAGGGTGAATAATTTTATACTTGTTAAGGGCAAAGGAGAAGTGAACTGGAGTGAATTGAGGGTAAGGGGAAATCTGGCACCACAGAGACCATGTAGTGTGTAACTGGGAACTCGGGCATCGTGGCATTTCAGATGCAGTATGTCTTCATATACCAAGCCCTTCTGGAGCATTATCTCTATGGAGATACAGAACTAGAGGTGACCTCTTTAGAAACACATCTGCAGAAAATTTACAACAAAATCCCAGGGACCAGCAACAATGGATTAGAGGAAGAGTTTAAGGTGAGTTGGAGCTGAACTCCCTCTTCCAGACTGAAGAATCCACGTGCTTTGGGGAATATGGGATGCTTGGCTCTCAGAGATTTAGCAACAAATGGGGAATCCCCTTGTGCATGGTTTTAAGAGGTGAGTTTCTGGCCCTTTACTCGTAACCTCGTCATTTTCAACCCATCCTGCATGTTAGAATTGCTTGGGTGATTCTGAGGCACCCAACCCACCCTGCACACTCCCCCCCACACACACACACACACGCACATACACAGGTGATTATAATCTACAGCAACCTAAACTTTTTCTATAAGGACCAGACAGTATATATTTTAGGATTGCAGGCTGTTTGGTCTCTGTTGCAACTGCTTAAAACTTTTAAAGAGCAACCATAGATGCTACATAAACCAATTGAGCATGGCTGTGTTTCCATAAAAGTCTGTTTATAGGCAGCAAGCCAAATTTGGCCCGTGGTTGCTGACCTCTGCTGTTGCCATTAGACAGTGGTTCTCAGCACACCTAAGGAACATGTCACACCTCTGTCAATAAAGTGTTCTCCAAAGAGATTCTGGGCAGCAGTGGGAAAGATCAAATCCCTTAAAGCAGTTCTTCTCAAACTATAACATGCACAGGAATAACCACAGAATCTTGTTAAGATGCAGGTTCTGATTTGGCAAGGGGAAACACTTAGGGCCTGAGATTCTGCATTACTAACATAACAAGACTATTGCTGGTTTATGGACTACACTTTAAGTAGCAAGGATCAGAAAGGAGCCTCAGAATCAGGAGAAGGGAGCATATGCATTTGAAAATAAGATTTTCTAAAGAGTCCAAGCTAGCCTTTGGGGTAGAACAGCAGGGAGAGAAGAAAGGCAGACACACTCCTTCCTATGAAGCTAGGATCCTTGCTCCAGGATCATATAATTCCAGTCCCGGGGAATCCCAGAAGGGTCCACAGGAGCCCACAAGGCAGTGTTCCCCAAACACTCTTGGCTTGTTCATTGAGCTTATGACAGAAGAAATAGTGTTCCAGCAAGAACATGTGGAAGTGGAGGTCAGGGCCCCAGTGAGGAACAGTATGCAATCAGAGTAGCCTGAAGATCCATGTCTGACAGGCATAATCTTGCCAAGTTACAGGGATCAGTAATGTTTCCCCTCTCCTTCCCGATTCAGAAGTTAACATCAATCAAAATCCAGAATGACAAGATGCGGACTGGAAACCTTCCAGCCAACATGAAGAAGAACCGGGTTTTACAGATCATTCCATGTAAGAGCCCTCCCCCCTCTCCAAAGCCTTAGTATTCCCTCCTTCCACTTCTGAGGTTACTAATTCATTATCGACTTGGAGACCAGAATTAGGGCACTGCCTTTTTTTTGCTCTTAGTTCTTTAGTGGCTTCTGGAAATGAGAAAAGCATGAAGGCCAAGAGGTTTCTCTCTCTCGGGCTGGGAACAGGCATGTTATTGCAGCTGGGATTATACCTACCCAGGGCCTGGCGAGAAAGGAAAGATTTAGAGAGGACAGATGATGTTGGGGAGCCACAGCTTCTGTCCTTCCTGCAGATGAATTCAACAGAGTGATCATTCCAGTTAAGAGGGGTGAGGAGAACACGGACTACGTGAATGCATCCTTCATTGACGTAAGTGATGGCTGTGTCCCCAGGACTGCCCCTGCTCCATGAGATTTGGCTGGGCCTTGCAGTGCCAGTGGGTGGGAGTATTGTGTTTGAGTCCGTCGTCAAATACAGAACCTTACCCAGCCTGCACATTAGGTCTGTCAGGCCCTAGAAAACAGAATGTGATGTGGAATACAGAGGGCACACACCAGAGTAATAACTTGAGGGGAAATTTCATAGCACAGACCATGGCCAAGGGCTGAAAGCCTCTGGCCTTTCCCATTCTTGTTTTCTTCATCCCAGCCCCAGTCCCCTTTTCCCCCACCCTTGTAGAAGGAGACCAGCATGTCAGACAGGGTTTGGTCCTTGACCAAAGGGGAGGTCTGCCTGGGTTGAGTTTGCCTCCAAGCAGCCCCATCCCATCCTAGTGGTCTGTCTTCTTCGCTAGCCCCTCCCTGATTAAAACACCTTACTCCTACCATTGACCTGGCTTGTACAGGGCTACCGACAGAAGGACTCCTACATCGCCAGCCAGGGCCCTCTTCTCCACACCATTGAGGACTTCTGGCGAATGATCTGGGAGTGGAAATCCTGCTCTATCGTAATGCTGACAGAACTGGAGGAGCGAGGACAGGTGAGCTCAGTCAGGTCCTGGGCTGTGGGAAACAGCACAGGAAAAGGTGAGGGGCTAAGAAGAAATGTTTAGCTTAAACTGTCCAAAGAGCCATATTCAAGCAGTTGACCTGAGCAGTCAGGAGTTTCTCTCAGGACTGGAAGAGCAATGCGGTCTGAGCTGCCAGACAGTTCCTGCCTCTTCTCTCCTAAAGATGGTTTTCCCAGTGCCTAGCTTTATGCACACCTCCTCCTCCCACCTCCCAGGCAGGGCAGAGCTAGTGAAACGAGGGATGCAGAGCCAGACCAAGGCTCTAATGTGGAACTCCTGAGTGTCCCTAAGAAGAGGGTGCCTTGTAGGCCAGAAAAATGAACTGTGGGAAGATGAGTGGCCTCTTTGCAGACTACAGAAAAGAAGACAGAAGAACTTGAGAAATAACTTAGATGTTTCTTCTGTTAAAATTCAATAGCAAGGAAATCTTTTAAAGAAAAAAAAAAAAGAATTGTCTGAGAATTCAGAATGTAAGGAACCCTAGAGGCCCTCTTGGGTCAGCCCCACTCAGTGTGGGGTATCTCCTAACCTGTTCCTGAGTCACAACTATACAGCCTCTGCTGAGCACTTTCCATGTCAGGGGTCTCTCTTTCTCTGCCTACCTTCTTGCCCCCACCTCTCACTGTACTGCTGGGTGGCTTAGTCTGTGTTTACACAGTGTTTATGATCCTAAAAACTGTTGTGGCTGCACAGTGCAGTAAATGGGAGCTTCGTTATACCTGGCATGTGACTTCAGAATTGAGGACCCTGGAGAAGCCAGCAAGGGCCTGATAAAAGTCTTTCTGAGCCATAGTGAAGATTTTGAATTTTATAGAGCAGTGTAAGAGCCCTTAACAATATCAAATTTGTGTTTTTTTGAAAGTCCCTCTGGCTTAGTGAAGAGGACAAATTCGGAATGAGCAACCACAAGCAGAGAGGAGGCTGTGGCAGTACTGATGATGGCCTGGACTCAGCAGGGATGGTGACAAGGGGTCTGTCCCAAAAGATAGTGAAGAGGTAGCATGAAGAATTAAGGGTGGCGCCCACTGATAATTCACTGAATTTACAACCATTTAAAAATAAAAATCACTAAGTGTATTTTATATTATTTGTTATTATAAAAACTACACCTTTCCCATTCTGTACTTGTATAGTTTATTTTTTTTTAATTTTTTTTTAATTTTTATTTATTTATGATAGTCACAGAGACAGAGAGAGAGAGAGAGAGAGAGAGAGAGAGAGAGGCAGAGACACAGGCAGAGGGAGAAGCAGGCTCCATGCACCGGGAGCCTGATGTGGGATTCGATCCGGGGTCTCCAGGATCGCGCCCTGGGCCAAAGGCAGGCGCCAAACCGCTGCGCCACCCAGGGATCCTACTTGTATAGTTTAACTTTGATATGGCTTTTTTTTTTTTTTAAGATTTAATTTATTTATTCATGAGAGACACAGAGAGAGGCAGAGACACAGGCAGAGGGAGAAGCAGAGTCCATGCAGGGAGCCTGATGCAAGACTTGATCCAGGGACTCCAGGATCAAACCCTGGGCCAAAGGCAGGCACTAAACTGCTGAGCCACCCAGGCGTCCTTTGACATGGCTTTAAACATATTTGCACACCCTGATGTTCTTTATGTCAAGATTTTTTTCAATTTTAATCATTTAACTCACTAGCTATTCTTTCCAATTTCCATCATGTCCCTACATCAACAGACATACTTCTTAAGTCTTCACTCACCATTAATAACAATCCCGATGAGATGAGAGGTTTGGGGCACAGTTTCTGGCTCTGCAATAAGGCAGCCAACTACTGTGTTATCAAGAGCTAGGTGCATGTCTCCCAGCCCTCTCTAATAAGCCAGAATGGAAGGTGCAGATAAACCATGAACCTGCATGAGATTATCCCCACACTCCCTGCCTCCAGGTCTATGATGGGCAGGCCCATGCTGCAGGCAGAAGTACTGGGGCAGCAAGCAAAAGTATCTCTCAGTCCACTGCCCTGCAATAAAATGTGGCCCAGTGAATATCTCAGACTTTGTCCTTCAGCTTATCAGGCTCTTCATCCTCGAAGAAAACCTAGTGAGAATAAAGGGTGGAAATGGGAGAAAGGGCCACATACACACAGTCTCCTGCCACTGACCAAGCCTGCAGTCCCCTCTACCCACCACTGTGCCTTATGCCTCTCTGCAGGGCCAGTGAGACAGGCGGCAGTTCTTGCCCTCAGAAGCTTCTGAAATGAATCAGAACAGGATATTAATGACATTCTTTATAAGGCCTCACTGCCCCTGACAGAATTTCACTTCCTGTTCCATCCTCCATCCATCTTGTCAAGTGTCGCCTCCAGAGATACTAACACAGTAAGCCTAAATGATACAGTGAAAGGTGTTTATACGTATACAACTGTGACACCACCACTCCCCACACCTGGTTTTAAATTCCCAAGGAAAAAAGTCTTTTTAAAAATTTTTTAGAGATTTATTTATTTATTCATGAGAGACACAGAGAAGACAGAGATATAGGCAGAGGGAGAAGCAGGCTCCTCGCTGGGAGCCCAGTGTGGGACTTGATCCCAGAACTCTGGGATCACACCCTGAGCCGGAGGCAGACACTCAACCGCTGAGCCACCCAGGTGTCCCCCAAGGAAAAAGTCTTAATCCCAAATTGTAAATTTTATATATATTAAAATCCCAAAAGGAATTAAAACTTAAAATCCTCTTTTCTCCCTGTTTTTTGTTTTTGTTTTTGTTTTTTTCCTACTCCATCTTAACTATGAGGGATCCACCAACATGCTTGGTAAGGCTTGCATTCCCTTAGTAGTTTAGGTTGGACTATTCATCCGAGCAGTACCAGCAGTTTCTGCATGGGGTCAGCCCAACCCGAGGTTGTGTTCCACTTATCCAAGAGTCAGTAGAACGAGATTGCATTAGACACCTGCCACAAAGCTGTGTGTCCCCATCACTTTTGTCAGCTTCATACCATGCAAGAAACTAGGTGCTATTTAGGAGGAGGAGGAGGTTAAAAGCAGTTGGAGAAAAGACACAAATGCTTCTACTGTAGCTTTCAGGATATTATTATCTAGAGTCCATAACCTGAAAACAAATCTGAGATTAGGGCAGCCCAGGTGGCTCAGTGGTTTAGCGCCACCTTCAGCCCAGGGCCTGATGCTGGAGACCCGGGATCAAGTCCCACGTCACGCTCCTTGCATGGAGCCTGCTTCTCCCTCTGCCTGTGTCTCTGTCTCTCTCTCTGTGTCTCTCATGAATGAATAAATAAAATCTTAAGAAAAAAAAAATCTGAGATTAAAGCCCTTTTCCCGAAAATTCTGCTACTGGACTTGAGTACTTATTCCCATCTCCCATCCTCAACTACTGATGATTTTGGCTTACTGCCTCTTGCTGGCCTCTATGCCTACCTCTGGAAGCCATAAGTATCCATGAGGGTGATCCATTGGTCCTACCATTGGTCTTTGGCCTCTCAGCTCCCCCAGCCACCCACTCAAATCACAGCAATGACAAATTACCCATATCATATCTGTGCTGCCTTTGGGATCTCAACGCCAGGCACCCCACATCCTGCCCAGCTTAATATCTGCTGAGAGCACGCCCCCTCTCACTACTTCCCTCTTATTACAGTAAGTTTTTATTTATTTATTTTTTTAAGATTTATTTATTCATTTATGAGAGACACAGAGAGAGAGAGAGAGGCAGAGACATAGGCAGAGGGAGAAGCAGGCTCCATGCAGAGAGCCGGACGCAGGTCTCGATCCCAGGTCTCCAGGATCACACCCTGGTTTGAAGGCGACACTAAACCACTGAGCCACCCAGGCTGCCCCTACATTAAGTTTTTATCTTCCATCACATCTCTAGAGCTGTGACCACGGCCCAAGGGCACAGAGCACCTAGCTCCGGGGCTCCCAAACAGGCCAGATTCGGCCACTTGCCACTTGCCACAGTCCAAAGGCAGAGAGATGAGTGGAGATAAAACAGGAATTCATTTCAGTGAGGCCAGCATGGGGAAGATACTGGGTTAGTGTCTCAAAGATTGTGTCCAAAGTGCTGAAGACATTTCTAGGTTCACATAAGGGAGCTGTGAGACAAAGGTCAGTGGATGCATGCAGGTGGCAGAAAGGTCAGGTTGATCACTGTCTTGGGGTCAGTCATCTGCAGAGGTCAGGACAGTCATTATTGCTTGAGGGATAATGTCAGTTTCCATCCCTAGATGCTTTCCTGTCAGGTCTTTTGCCTGAGTTAAGAGAGAAACTGGAAATAAAAACTTAATCAGAAAGTACAGACTGAGGGCAGCCAGGGTGGCTCAGCGGTTTAGCGCTGCCTTCGGCCCAGGTTGTAATCCTGGGGACCCGGGATCGGGTCCCATGTCGGGCTCCCTGTGTGGGGCCTGCTTCTCCCTCTGCCTGTGTCTCTGCCTCTCTCTCTCAATCCTCTCTGTGTGTTCTCATGGGTAAATAAATAAAATCTTAAAAAAAAAAAAAAGAAAGAAAGAAAGAAAGTACAGACTGAGATCAAAATGGAGGTAGTTGAAGTCCTCTTTCAGAGCCATGGACTCCTCCACCTTCTCAGCCCCCAACTCCCCTCATGTTCTCACTTTCTTCCTTATTCCCTTTAGAGTTTTTATGACATGTCATTATTATAATCCCTCCCTTGCTAACATCCATTATTCCCTCCTGGTCTTTTACTTTCTTGGCACTTTATCTCACAGCCTGGCCCATTCTTCTCTAAGAAATCAGATGAGAATGCACTCACCTTCCCTCCTGCAAGCAACCAGCCTCCTCAGATCTGTACCCATTCTTTCACCTCTCCTATTGCGGTGGGAAAAGGTTCCTTCACCCCTCCATCCACGTGTCCAGTGTGCCTGCATGCTCCCCTCCTGCCGCCTCCGGCATGTTACTGCAGTCCTCCTTCACCTCCATCAGCAGTTCCCTCTCTGCTGCATTACTCTAACCAGCCTGTGCCTTGTTGCATTTCCTGTCTTTACAAAACAAAAATCTCTCTCGTGTCCCATGGTTTCTTCCTTCTATATCCTATTTTTCTGCACCCCCTTCCTTCCTAGCACAACACCTTTGAAGAATTGGCTTCCTCCTTTTGGTTCTCTCCTCATCCTGTTCCTTCTGAGAATACTCCCATCAGCATCACTGATGACTGCCTTGTTGCCATTCCTCCTCCTCTCGTCTTTCTGACCCTTTACAGCAGCATCTGAAATACTCAACGCCTCCCTCCTCCTCAAAACACTTTCTTCCTTTGAATTCCATGATGTCAACCCCTCACTGGCCTGGCAGCAACTTTCGTTTCCTTTGTGACCACCTCCTCCTTTTTGTGTCCTCTAATTGTTGAAGTTGACTTAGGCCTTAACCCTTTGTTGTTTGTTTTAACACACTATCCCTTGAGGGCTTCATATAGTCCTGTGGGTTGAAATGCTATCTGTATGCCAGAGGTCCCCAAATCTGTGTCTCTAATGCAGCCTCTGCTTCCCAGTTGTGGACTGGTGTATCCATGTGCCCACTGGATATCTTCGCACGACTGATAAGGATCTCAGACTCCACCTGGCCCAGATGAAACATGATTTTCCTCCTTCCCCCATACTAGTCCACCCTGCTCTTACCATCTCAGTAAGTGGTCCCACCTTCCGCCCAGTAGTTTACCTTCATTACTGCCCTTTCCTCACTTCCCACATTATCCTCTCTTCCCACATCAGTGAGATCTAACATACACTGAGCATGTCCACTTCTCTCCAGTGCAGCAACAGACCCCTCCTTGAAACCATCATGCACTCACCTGCACCACTGAAGTAGCCTGACAGCCATCTATCCGATTCCACTCCCACCCACTTTTAGTCACTTCTTCGCATGGCAGCCAGAGATCATTTTGAAAATAGAATTCTGGGGCAGCCCAGGTGGCTCAGCGATTTAGCACCACCTTCAGCCCGGGGCGTGATCCTGGAGACCTGGGATCAAGTCCCATGTCCGGCTCCCTTCCTGGGACGCCTGGGTGGTACAGTGGTTGAGCATCTGCCTTTGGCTCAAGGCATGATCGCGGAGTCCCGGGATCGAGTTCCACATCAGACTTCCTGCATGGAGCCTGCTTCTCCCTCTGCCTATGTCTCTGCCTCTCTCTGTGTCTCTTATGAATAAATAAATTCTTTTTTTAAAAAAATAGAATTCTAACTATAGTCACTCCTTAAAATCTTCTCTGAGCTTCCTGAGGTCCTGAGGGAAAATACCCAGCATACAAAATTTAAGAGCCTTTCATGTTGACATCTAGTCCCAAGACTTGAATTGGGCCCTCTTTCCTTATTGTGTCACTTGCTTAATTTAAATCTCCTTTCCATTTTCCCTCATTCCCTTTTGCCATCTAGCTGCTAAGTGGGGCATGGCTTCTGATGGGTCACAGCCTACTACTCGTTGACAGGAGGGTCCCGTATTTGTCACTGCTTTGTGTTCTGCACAGGCCTGGTCTCCAACTCTGTGCTCTCATGTGAGTCTCCCCACTCAGCAAGATCCCCAGGCCTCTGTAGCCGTGGGCATCAGTAGGTACAGCCACTGCTGGTCCCTGCTTCGGATTCCCAGGCCCACGTTCTGCCTCCTGAGGAAGGGGGTTCCTCTCCTTTGACCCAGAGGAGGATCACCCCAATAGGTCTCTCTCTAAACTGAAGCTGCTCTTGTTGAGTATTCCAAAACCTCCCTCAAAACTTTGCCTTCCAGCAGCTTAACTCAGCCTCCTGAACTAGTGCTGCTTCAGGGTCCACTCTGTCTACCGTTATCCTCCCCACAAATGTGAGAGGCGCCTCTGGACTGCTGTTGCCCTCACATGGTACCTTTTTCCTCTTAAGTAGCTGGCTTTGTTTTTTTTTGTTTGTTTGTTTTTGTTTGTTTTTTTAATCTTTTCTTTTTTATTTTTTTATTTTCTTTATGAGTCACACACACACACAGAGAGAGAGGCAGAGACACAGGCAGAGGGAGAAGCAGGCTCCATGCACCGGAAGCCCGACGTGGGATTCGATCCCGGGTCTCCAGGATCATGCCCTGGGCCAAAGGCAGGCGCTAAACCGCTGCGCCACCCAGGGATCCCCTGGCTTTGTTTTTAAGTCCAGCCTGCTTCCTCTGTTTGCGTTGTGCCCACTGGGAGAGCTAAATTAAATAAACCCTGTACTTTCTCCTGGCTGAGGAGAATGAGTTGCTGCCATTTGTCCAATATCTGTAATTGTTTTTTGTGGCTTCTCTTTACATCATCCCTTAAATCCTAACCCCAGAAGTTTACCAGGGTTGTCTCCTCTTGGCACACCTTACTTGCTTACCTATAGAACTGAAACTCACTTTGTGGCCTTGATCTAACCCCTTGGTCAGTCCCAACCACATATAATCACTTTGAGAAATTGTACCCCTTAGACCAGCCACAGTAGACTCCCCATTTGCTTTTACTGTGGACTGACTGCCTGTCCACAGCTCTAGTTCCCTAGCTCTGTATCTATGGTGGCCCTCTTCCAGTCTGCCCCTTTTGTCATACCCCACTGCCAAAATTAAGGTCTCAAGCCATAAAGTGTGGGACCACACTTTTTCTAGTCATAGTGTGATTCTGGGTCATACACCCCGTTTCTCTCAAGCCCATTTAAATCTTAGCACTTGTAACAGTTTTAAAGCCCCAGTTGTTAGTCCTGGCTGGTAAACTGTGTGAGGGCAGATTTGGGAAGAAAATGGAGTAGCAAAATTTATTCCTCCCACCAGTGACCTGAAAACCAACATAATCTCTGTTTAAGAGCCTTAATTAGAATTTTTTTTAAGGCATTCTGGTTGAGGAGAGGGCCCAGAGCCCCAACCCCCATAGCATCTCCAGGGCTCTGAGTGGGTACATGTAGAAAAGCACTGGTCTGTGACATTTCCCTGATCTACCACTTTGATAATTCTGTGGTTTAAAATGAGCTCAGCATCATTTATAAAGGAGAAAATGAATTATCACACATAGGAAAAGCGAAAAGAGTCACTAAAATGGACTTTTAGTAATGATTTTATTTGGACTAAGAGATTGTTATTTTTATTTTTCTACTCTTCATAATTTTCCTAATGAATATAAAGTATGTTTATGGTTGAAGATTTTAAAAGTGCCAATAGTGGAAATCTAAGATCTTCTCCCAAATGCTCTAAAGAAATGGACAGTCGGCTATATTGTTTTATTTACGTATTTATAGCCTGACTTGTTCTGCAAACATTGAACAGATTCATTTAGCAGTTACTGAGAGCCTACCACACACGCAGGCAGTGTGCAGGGTGCTAGAGAGATAAAGATGAAAAGAGGCAGCCCCTGCCCACAAAGAGCTGTAGAAGAAACTGAGCCAGGTGCCAGCAAAGACAAGCTGTAAACTCTCCTATTCACTTGCAAGGACAGAAATGCAGGTGCCATTGCAAATTGAAAAATCAAGAGGAGGGATCCCTGGGTGGCGCAGCGGTTTGGCGCCTGCCTTTGGTCCAGGGCGTGATCCTGGAGACCCGGGATCGAATCCCATGTCGGGCTCTCGGTGCATGGAGCCTGCTTCTCCCTCTGCCTATGTCCCTGCCTCTCTCTCTCTCTGTGACTGTCATAAATAAATAAAAATGTTTAAAAAAAAAAAAAAAAAAGAAAAATCAAGAGGAAGGAAAGGAGGGAGGGGTGGATGCTGTGCCCTGGGCTCTACTGAAGCACCATGGCTGGATGGTACTTTCAGTGGGGCTCTGTTTTTCTGGGTTAGCAGTCTGACATATGTAAGCTCCTATAAGAGGTGGAAACACCCCGAGGGAGCAAAGGAGAGGGGAAAAGAAATTGGAGCAAAAACATTCATTCCTCTTCCTCCACCCTATTAAGTGTTGAATGCAGCTGAAATGATGGTCAGAGCTCTTCAGAGATCTGTCACGTGTTGCAAATTAAACTGTAAATAAGTAAACCAAAAGGCTAAGTGATTATGTCCAGTAAGGGAATTAAGGTTTTTTTTTTACATATTTATTTATTTATTCATGACAGACACAGAGAGAGAGAGAGGCAGGCAGACACACAGGCAGAGGGAGAAGCGGGCTCCATGCAGGAAGCCGACGTGGGACTCGATCCTGGGTCTCCAGGATCAGGCCCTGGGGCGAAGGCGGCGCTAAACTGCTGAGCCACCCGGGCTACCCCGGGAATTAAGTTTTTAAATATACGATTGACTCTTGAACAACACAGGGGTTAGGTAGGCACTGACTCCCAGCCCCTTCTTTCTACCTTGTGTAGTCGAAAACTTGCATATATCACAGGGATGAAAGCTGCAGCATAGGGAATCTAGTCAGTGGTCTGGTAATAGTGTTCTTTGGTGACAGATGGTAGCTACACTGGTATATAGATTTTCCAAATTACTATATTGTATACCTGAAACATATGTAGCATGTGTCAACTATACTTCAATTAAAAAAAATCCATATATAACTTTTGACTTATCAAAAACATAATTAATAGCCTACTGCTGACCTGAGGACTGATCAGTGACATTAATAGCATATATTTTGTATGTTTTATCTATTATATACTGTATTCTTTTTTTTTTTTTAAGATTTTATTTATTTATTCATGATAGTCACAGAGAGAGAGAGAGAGACAGAGACACAGGCAGAGGGAGAAGCAGGCTCCATGCACCGGGAGCCCGATGTGGGATTCGATCCCGGGTCTCCAGGATCGCGCCCTGGGCCAAAGGCAGGCGCCAAACCGCTGCGCCACCCAGGGATCCCTATATACTGTATTCTTACCATAAAGTAAACTAGAGAAAAGAAAATATTAAAAAAATCATAAGGGGAACACCTGGATGGCCCAGCGGTTGAGCGTCTACCTTTGGCTTAGGGTGGGATCCTGGGGCCCTGGGATTGAGGTCTACATCGGGCTCCCTACAGGGAGCCTGCTTCTCCCTCTGCTTGTGTCTCTCTCTCTCTGTGCCTCTTATGAATAAATAAAATCCTAAAAAAAAAGAAAGAAAGTCATAAGGAAGAGAAAATTGGTACTTTATATTACTGTACTGTGTTTATCCAGAAGAATCCATGTATAAGTGGGCCCATGCAGTCCAACCCTGTGTTGTTCAAGGGTCAGCTGTAGGTGTCCTAGTGAGGATCAGAAGTTAATTAGAGTGATATTAAGTAACGTAATGACACTCTGAGTTTTTGACACTTTGGAGATGAAGGATGTTCTATAAGAGGTGGTAATTGGAAGACAGGAGCAGGCAGCTCAAAGGACAGCCATGCTTCTATTCATGGTATTCCAAGCACCTCACATCTCCCGTTTGTCCCTCCAGGAAAAGTGTGCCCAGTACTGGCCCTCCGATGGAGTGGTGTCCTATGGAGACATCACAGTGGAGCTGAAGAAAGAGGAGGAATGTGAGAGCTACACTGTCAGAGACCTCCTGGTCACCAACACCAGGGTAAGGTGGCTGGGGGGTGCAGCTCCTCCCGCAGGGAAAAGCCAGGGTGCCCTGCCTCTCTGATCCCACTTCTTCCAAAGGAGAACAAGAGCCGGCAGATCCGGCAGTTCCACTTCCACGGCTGGCCTGAAGTGGGCATCCCCAGCGATGGAAAGGGCATGATCAGCATCATTGCGGCCGTACAGAAGCAGCAGCAGCAGTCAGGGAACCACCCCATCACCGTGCACTGCAGGTACCTCTCCCCAGCCCTCAGAGTGGGAGAGAAAGCAATGAGAGGCAGGCAGGGGAAGCGACAGTGAGGAAAGCCAGACAACAGCAGGGTACTGAGGAGCACCTGGCAGTTGAGTTTGGTGGCCAGCACAGGGCCAGATAATAAGAGAAGATCATGGTGTTTGAACTTTGCATTAAGTACTAGGGAACCAGTGATGTTAAAATATTGGACAGGGAAGCATTTGGGATGGTGATGGGGTGGTACAGGAGAGCAGCAGAGGATACTGACAGTGGAGAGACCATGGGCACTAGTGGGGGTGAGGGTCTGGCCTTCTTAAGAGACAGAGGAAAAGAGAAAAGGGTAACTATTTTGAGAAAGTTTGAAGAAAAATGAGCAAGACTGAAAACATAGTTGTGAAAGAGGAGTCAAGTGTGTAGAGTGTATCCCAAATTTAAACCAGGGTTACTGGTCATGATTGCCGTCACTGACAGAAGAATTATGGTAAGGGGACTCATTTTGGGGGGCAGAGGTGAATTTTGTTTGGGGCATGTTGTTTGAGATTGCACTTTAGGAAAAAAATTTACAATGAGTTTGAATTGCTTTTATAATTGGGGGAAGAAGTCTTAGAGAAGAAAGAATATATTATAAATCACTACAAATTGGTTTTTAAAAAGAGAAAAATGGGGGGGGGGGGGGGTGTGTCTAAGTGGCTTACAGCTGCCTTCAGCTCAGGTCATGATCCCAGGGTCCTGGAATCAAGCCCCATGTCAGGCTCTCTGCTCAGCAGGGAGTGTTCATGTGCACTCTCTCTCAAAAAACCTTTAGAGAAAGAGAAATGAGCAAAGAAACTTCTAAGAATATATCCAGTCAATATGCTTCAAGTGGCCAAAAGGAAATAATCACTAGGATTAAAGTGCTGCTTATAATAGTAAAAGATTGTAAATTATCTAAACATATTAATAGGTAGCTGACTCAATAAGCTATGATGGATCTCATGCTACAGAGCTGCAAAAATTAATGAGGAATCTGCTTATATACTGAGTATGGGTTAATCCTCTAGATGTATTGCTTTGTGAGCAAAATAAATGGGACATAGGGAAAGAACATGTGTTTCTGTTGGGGGGCACCTGGCTAGCTCAGTGGGTAGAGCATGCAACTTTTGATCTTGGGTTGTGAGTTTGAGCCCCATATGGGGTATAGAGATCATTTAAATAAATAAACTTTTGAAAACAATATATTTTTCTATTGGTATATGCATAAAAATATCTCTGGAAGGACAGACAGGTGAGGATCTGAGGACATTGGCACTTTCCCAGGAATGCATCCGAAAGCAAAAAAATGGAATATGAAAGAAGCTTTTCATTTGGGGGGCTGTTTTGAAATTTGAACTATGCTAATTTATTACCTATACAAAAGAAAGTACTTTAAAAATATTTTAAAGAAATAAATGGGCTGTGGACTGTGGGCCGCCGGGGTCGGTGAAGGATCTCAAGGTGGCTGGGCAAAAACTTGCTCTAAAAACCATTGACTGGGTAGCTTTTGGGGAGATCATACCCCGCAACCAGAAGACCATTGCCAACTCCCTGAAATCCTGGAATGAGATGCTTACCTCCAGGTTGGCTACTCTTCCTGAGAAACCACCTGCTATCAACTGGGCTTACTACAAGGCCAATGTGGCAAAGGCTGGCTTGGTAGATGACTTTGAGAAGAAGTTTAATGCCCTGAAGGTTCCTGTGCCAGAGGATAAATACACTGTCCAGGTGGATGCTGAGGAAAAAGAAGATGTGAAAAGCTGTGCTGAGTTTTTGTCCCTCTCAAAGGCCAGGATTGAAGAATATGAAAAAGAGCTGGAGAAGATGAAGAACATAATTCCGTTTGATCAGATGACCATTGAGGACCTGAATGAAGTCTTCCCAGAAACCAAATTAGACAAGAAGTATCCCTATTGGCCTCACAAGCCAATTGAAAATTTATAAACTTGAGTTGAGAAAACCCTGGCCTTCATATTATAAATGTTGGACATTAAAAATAATGATATGGAAAAAAGAAAGAAAGAAAGAAAGAAATGGCAAAGTGCACCAACTAATACAAATGGACAGTAAACATGAAAAGATGCTAAACTTTACTAGTAATATTCTGAGAAGTGAGAATGAAAACAGCACAGCATGGCTTTGTGCCCATTGGATTGGCAAAATCACAAAGATTCCTTGGCGGCACGCCTGGCTGGCTCAGTCAGTAGAACATGCAACTCCTGAACTCGAGGTTGTGAGTTTGAGCCCCACCCTGGGGGCAGAGATTACTTTAAAAAAATTAAAAACTTAAGAAAAAATAATTCTTTGGCTTGTCCAGATAAATCCTTCCTTCCCTACACTTTTATTGTCTCCCTTGGTCACCCTCTCTCTGCAAACCCCAGATTCTCTAGCTGCCCTGCATCAGCACCATGCAGCTGAATGAGGCTGAAAAAAAGCACCAGGTTGCAGGCTTCGTTTTACCTTCCTGACCACTGGCCTTGTATTAGGCCCTTAGTTTCTGCACCCTCCATTCTTCCAGACCATGGCTGGACATATTAGGGCCTGGTGCCAAATCTGGCCTGCTGCCTGGTTTTGTGTGGATCTGCGAGCCAAGAACTGTTTTCACGTTTTAAAATTTAAAAAAAAAAAAAAAAAATCAGAAGACGTATTTAATGATATGAAGATTGCATGAAATTCAAATTTCATTGTCCATATATAAGGTTTATTGTAACATAGCTCTGCCCTTTTGTTTATGTACTGGCTGCTCTCGTGCTCCAGCAGCAAAGAATTGAGACCATATGTGGTGCCCTCCTTGTCTCACACTGCTGCCCAGCATACAAGAAGTCAGAATTGTGCAATTAGAACTTGATTTTTTTCTCTTCTTGGCAAAACCGAAGATATTTTCTATCTGGCCCTTTACAGAAAACCTTGCCAGCCTTTGTCCTAGATGATTAGTTCACACCTCCTCTCAAACCTAGATACTATCACCACCTTTTCTGTCATCATATTTAAGAAAAGACGCTGTTTCTGTTTGACTAAGAATAGAGAAGCAATCAGAACTTCCATATGCTCCCAGCACACTACTGCCCATCTCCCTGCAGTGGTGCTGTGGACCCTGATTCCCTCCTGTTCAGTGGATGAGTTGTCTGACCCCTCTCTGAAGCCAGCTGCATTAATCATTAATTATCTATTGCTATGTAATAATATTATAACTTGGCATCTTAAACTTAGCATCTGAAAACAACACACATTTATCTCACAGTCTCTGTGGTCAGCAATTGAGCACATCTTAGGTTAGTCCTGTGCTTCAGGGTCTCACAAGACTGCAACCAAGGTGTTAGCCAGGGCTGTGTTCCCATCTGAGGCTCAATCAGGAAGGATCCATTTCTAAGCTTCCTTGGTTGTTGGTAGCATTCAGATCCCTGTGGGCTGCTGGACTAAGGGCCTCTGTTGTTTGAAAGTCCAAGTGGAAGTTCCTTGCCACCTGGACCTTCCCAGGGTGGTTGCTTGCTTCTAAGTCAGCAAAAAAGAGAATGTCTCCCTGCAAGACAGGCATTATGATCCCATGTAACATAATCACATACATGTGGTTACATGCATCTCATCACACTTGCCATTGACGCTGGTTAGAAGCACCTCACACATCCCGCCTACATTTTTGGGGAAGAGATTGCACAAGGGCATGAACACCAGGGGGTGGGGTTTGGGGGGCCACGGTAGGGTTTGTCTGCCATACCCACTGTCCACTTGGATATTGGTTCCATCCCCTTTTGTCCTTTCCTCTGGATAACTACCATCTTCATACAAATATGCTATAATTTCTCTCATTTTAATATTTTAAAAACTCTTACCTCTCATTCCCTTCCAGGTACCATCTATTCCTCTGTTTTCCTTAATAGTAAAGCTTCTCAAAAGATTTGTTCCAACTAACTCCCCACTTCCTTTCTTCTCATTCTCTCTTGAACCCATTCTACCCGCCCCCCACATTCCATTGCAGCTGCCTCTATGAGGGCTACTTGGTGACCTCCACATTGCCGATCCAGAGATTATTCTGTCTTGTTACCTTTATCAATATCAAACACAGTTGACCACTCACTTCTCTATGGAATGCTTTCAGCAGAGCTTCTCTCCTGGTTTGTGTCCTCATTGGCTGATCCTCTCCATTTGTGGTCCAGGACCAAGATAGACTTCCTTAGATCTCTTCTTTGTCAACTAACAGCCACTCCCCTAGGTGAGCCCATCTTGTCTGCTGGATTTCGTACCAACTCCTGTGTCATTACCACCATTTCACCCTCTCCCCTAAACACCAGATTTATATGTCTAGTTACCTACTCAACATTTCCACTAGGGTATCTTCAGTTGAAGGAGTTCAGATCAGGGGCACCTGGGTGGCTCAGTGGTTGAGCATCTGACTTTGGCTCGGGGTGTGATCCCGGGGTCCTGAAGTCAAGTCCCACATCAGGCTCACTGCAGGGAGCCTGCTTCTCCCTCTGCCTATGTCTCTGCCTTTCTGAGTTTCTCATGAATAAATATATAAAATCTTTAAAAAATAAAAAAATATATTAAAAAATAGTTGAGATCAGAACTTCTCATCTTTACTTCTAAGCCTACTATTTGCTCAGCCTTCCCCCAATCAACAAGTGGCATTTCAGTCCCCCAGCTAACTCAGATGAGAAGCCTTGAAGCCATACTGTTCTTATTTCCTCACACATGTACATCAAATCTCCAGCCTTGCTCTACATGGAAAATAGTTTGAGAATTATTTCTCATTCCATCCACCAGCAGCACCCCTCTGTCTAAGCCACCATCCGCTCTTCCCAGTAGTTATACTGGCCTCATTCGTTTCCCTATCCCAACCTTCCCCCTGTTCACAACACAGTAGCTAGAGAACTAGAGAAATCCTTCTAAAACCTTCAGTCAGGCCACATCACTTAGAATCCTGACAGTGGCTCACAAGGCCCAACTTGATCTGAGCTCTTGCCCAGGCCAGGCAGGTGTACCAGGGGGTTGACAATCTCCCTGAGGGCACTGACCTCACCCTTATCATTCTCCTTCCTTCTTTCTGTCCTTCCGTCTATCAAATCCAGCTACACAGCTCCCACACCTAGATATCCTGCCTCGTGCCTGAGATACTCCTCTCCCAGACAGCTGTTGGGCCTTGTCCTCACCTTCAGGTCTCTGCTCATGTGACACTCACTTAGAGAGCCTTCCCTGACCACCCTGCCTAGAACTCCTGTTCCTCTTTTTCCTTCCCACACTATATATCTTATTGTTTGGGCATATTGCTCCCTACCACAACTCCTGCCACACAGCAGGCACTCAATAAGGGTCTAGTGAATCACCTGATGACACTGAACATGGTGGATAGTGTCATAGAGTCTGGGTTCCTGGGATTTAGGAAGCAAATGAGAGGCATGGAAAAGAATCAGCATGCGCACACACACACCCTGTAGAGGCTCAGGGTTTATCAGGAAAAGAAAGAGAAGACTAGAATCCCAACAGGAGTGGGCAGCAGGACAACTCAGGCACATTTATAGATAGACAGTGAAGGCTCAGTGCTGGGTGAGAGGGAGTGTGCAAGAGGTTCTTCCACCACTGTCCAGTGGGCAAGTCCCGCAAGCAGACAAAGTGGGGCATCAGAAAAGGCAGCAGGGGTACTCCTTCCTCTCCAGAGCAGTATGAGTATGGGGCTTATGTGGAGAGGAGCAAATCGGCCCCTGTCTCTACCCTACCCCACCATCTCCATTAGATGACAGCCCTTCCCATGAGCACCAGCCTCCACCTTGGCCTTTTTGTGCTCAGTGCCACTGTCTTCACCTGATCAGCACAGTGGACTGTAACAGATGTGGTATGTCTGCTCTATTATAGCGCGGGGGCAGGACGGACGGGGACCTTCTGTGCCCTAAGCACAGTCCTGGAACGGGTGAAAGCAGAGGGGATTTTGGACGTCTTCCAAACCGTCAAGAGCCTGAGGCTACAGAGGCCACACATGGTCCAGACACTGGTAAGCTGCCTGCACTACCACCGCATCTACAGACCTTCTCTGTGAGGGCTAGCCCAGTGGGGGAGGCTCTTCCAGGGGGCCCATCGTTCCCCCAAGGTGCCCCAGCTAGAATAAGCCTTGGTGACAGAGCAGAGGGACACAGCCCTATCACCAGGAAGAGAATTGAGTGGCCTCGTGAAGACTAGAAAGAGGTGCTTGGGTACCCCATAGGGCTTGTCTGCACTCTTCCATGGGTCCTGGGATAGGAAGACTCAGGTATGCCGCCTCTACTGCTCAGGCTCCTGACTGTCTCATTAACCAGTAACCACTGAGTATGGGGACAAGCACCCAAAAGGGCCCCTGAACCTCGGAGAGCAAGACATGTATGAGGGGAAAGAAAAATACATTTTAAGAGGTTTCAGAATTGGTGAGGCTTTGAGAGCCAGAGCACCTGCAGTCTGGCAACCATGGTGAGGTGCAGGCCACACCCAGCCATCTCCCCAGCTGCTTGGTCTGCCAGCCCTGCACACTCCTGTCTAACTGCTGCAAACCTAGGACCACATCTTCCTTTCTGGTCACCTCCATCAGGACAAAATTAGCTATACTCAACCCAGAAGGGGAACGCTATCAGAACTTCGCAGGCAGGTCAGGGCTCAGGTGCAAGTCCAAAAACATTCACTTCCCTCAGGTTCCCATCTTTTAAAAAACTGGTCTGTCAGGAATTGCACGTACCTGATTCTCTTCAATAACGGTGGCTTTTCCCCTCCTTTTGCTCTACAGGAACAGTATGAGTTCTGCTACAAGGTGGTGCAGGAATATATTGATGCATTCTCAGATTATGCCAACTTCAAGTAAGAGGTGATGAGATCCAGTGGACAGGAAATTTGCCTTTAATATTTTGTAATATTCTGTTTTGTTAATATACCCAAAATTGTGTATATATCTTATAACTGTTTTAGAAATTGGTACATAGGCTTCTATTACCTATTAGGTGGAGATTTTATATGTAAATGTGTTAGTACTGATAGTCCTTTTTCCAATGTTTTATTGGGGAATTAAATAGTGTGATGTTTGGATTGATATCGTGAAATCCTCTGCCTGGAAATTGAGCTGTATTATTCTTTGGTTTAGACATCTTTTCCTAAAGAAGGAACACAAAATTCATTCCAGGTAGCTCAGCATCAACTAAGAAAAAAAGCACAAAGTTCTCAGAGCTCTTGAGGAAATTGGTTGTCCTGGTGCCCCCACTCCCTCACCCCTTTCAGGTTCTTATTCCCTTCCTGCTCTGTAAATAATCCCTCCCCATTCCACCCTCCCCACCACCACCACCACAACCTACTGTGGGGAGTAAAGGAACCAGAGCGGTATCTCTGGCAACACACTAGGGATTATCAGGTAATAAAAGCTTTGACTCCCTGAGGAAGCGTCTCCCTTTGTCTGGGGTGGGGCAGCCATACCAGGGCTGGGGCTCTTACCTAGGCCACTCCTGGCCCTGCTTATTAGTGTTCTGTCTCAACTGGTCTCACAAACCGCCATCCTCTCAACTCCTTTCCAATGGCACAGCCTCTCCAGCTCTCAGCTAGTTGCCAGGACTCACCTTTCGTTCCCAACACATCTTTGGTACAGTGATCCCAGCCAGCCTTGCTCCCTGGAAGATGGCCAACATCCTCAGTGTTTCCCTGGCACAGGGGCATGGAAGAAAGAGGAGATAGCTGACTAAGTCCAGTCCAACTTCACTGGTGCTTTGCTATAAAATTGTCTGGATTGTGTCACTATCCAGGATAAGTCTTTATACCCACACTTACTAGATTAAATAGCTTTCATTTCCTTTTATATCTGCCCTCATTTCCTGGACTTTTATATGGAAGTGTCTCAGATCCAGAGGCCAGGATAGTAGGAGTCTTCAATTCCAACTTGATAGCAAGCCTGACATTATATAAAAATGTCTGGCATTTGTGTTTTAAGTCATGTGGATGTTCATTTATTTCTCATGTAATGGTGTGCTCAGTCCAGAGACCCAGTATTCTCCCATCTTGTCCCAGTGCCCCTTAGAATGTTATTCCTTTTTGTTTTGTTTTGTAAGATTTTATTTTTTGGTTCATGAGAGACAGAAAGGCAGGGAGCCTGCTACAGGGCTTGATCCCAGGACCCCAGGATCACGACTTGAATCAAAGGCAGATGCTCAACTACTGAGCTACTCTGGTGCCCTTAGAATGTTGTTATTGTCCTCACAGCTGAAGCTGGATCACGGTCTTTTCTTATGGACAAGCAAAAAGAAAATAGAGAGCAAGCAACTTCATTTTTAAGGACATGAAGAAAAGTTCTTTCCATTTTCACTCCTATCCTATTGGCCAAAACCTAGTCATAAGGCTACACTGTGTGACTATAGGAATGTTGGGAAATGTAGTCTTTAGTTGGCACAGCTGGGAGGGTGGGTCTGTTCATTGCCTCTTACCCTCATGAGCAGCTCATCGTGGGAACAGGAATGTGAACTGGTTGCCACAGCTGTCAATACAGGGCTAAGAGAGTCTTACAACCCATGGGGACTTTCTCAAAGAGCAGGGTCAGGCCCTGGGCTACTCAGGCTGTCAGGAGTAAGAAGTGGCACCACAGCCCAAGCCATGGGAAGCACAGTCAGAGGTCATTGCTGCTGTACTTGTTGGCAGAGGTGGGACTTGAGCTGGATCCAAGGGATGCCAGAAATGCGGATGAGTGAAAGGAGGCAAAGTCACATGGAACCACATTACTGAAGGCCTCAGAACCCTACAGAAGGTGAACAGGTGTGGTGGCTTTAAGATGGGAGCCAGGTTCAGCACATACTCAGGATATCTTCAGGAGGCAGGGGCACCATAACAGACAACCTCTGGAAGTTTCTGAGAAGTGAGTGGGTGTCAGAAGTACTTAGTCCTTCTGTAAGAACTAAGGAACTCCAAGTAACAATAAATTCAAAACTCAGTGGTTTTCAAAGAAGCATGGGCAAATTAAGCAATCTGAGAAGGATTTCTGATGAGAGGTGCCATGTTTGAGAAGGAGACCCTGGCTCTATGCAAGCTACAGTTTGGTGCCTCTGTGACCAAGTCCTGGCAGGTGGAGGAGGCCACAGGCCTTGGGTCAGCAAGCTATATAGCAAATCTGTAGGAGAGCCCCTCACGTGTCCTGGGTTGCCTCCTTACCTCCCAGCAGGCTGCCTACCTCCTGTTGCTAGGGCTGGTGTGGAGCAGCTTACTAGTGTGTACAAGGGTTCCTACCGAAGGACTGATTACCAGCTCACCAGAGTGGCCTGGCTACTTCCCCTTTCTGTTGAAATCCATGCAGATTTGCTTGGTGGCTGGGTGTGTGTGTGTGTGTATATATATAAAATTTAAGATTATTATTTGAGAGAGAGAGAAACAAAACATGAGCAGGGTGGAGGGCCAGAGGGAGAGGGAGAAGCAGACTCCCCACTGAGCAGGGAGCCCAATGTGGGGCTCCATACCAGGAACCTAAGATCATGACCTGAGCCAAAGGTAGATGCTTTACCAACTGAGCCACCTAGGCGCCTCTGGGCCAGTATTTTAAATATCACCTGGCTGCTAAACAGATGTCTTCAAGCAGGACTTGCACTGTTGAAAGAGACATAAACCTGACAGGAACTAGTCAAGGCTAAGGGGTAAGTGTATCAGGGTTCACACCACACAATTGTGTGGGCACAGCAGGGGTGACTGCTTCATCCAGTGCCCGCCCCTCAGTTGGTCAGCTGTGCTGCATGGAGTTAAAGCTAGAGCCTGTGAGGACTTCTCAGAACAGGGAGCGAGGCATCCAGTGCCCACTGTGCTCAGACCCCAGTTCATCAAGTCAGCGCCCTCATGGGCGTTCAGTTTCCCTCAGCACTCCACCACCAAAAGCGTAAGTCTTTGGTTTTAATTTTTTAAAAAAAAAGGCACCTCCACCAGGCCTGTAGTCCTCTGCCTTTGTGATAGACTCACTCGATCTTCTGTCACACTTTATCCAGAATCCTATCCCAGATTCCCTTGTTACCTCTTGCCAAGGATCCACTCTCTGCCCTCTGGCTCCTTCCTCCCTTCTGACTTTATCCTCACTCTGTAGCCTCTGCTCCTCCTCTCTCCATCCTCAGAGCCCAAGCATTCCTGTGATCTGTATGCTGTGGACCTTCAGCCCTACCCCAGCCCTGAGCTACAGGTCGGCATAGCCTGCTTCCTGCCAAGTGACTGCAAAAGGTGACCCACAGGTACCTGTCTCACCCATGGTTGAGGGGTTCACCTGGTCTCTCCAGAGTCTACCATCCCTTCCTGCAGCCTTCCAGCATTCTCTGCACCTCTCTCCCTCCACCCCTAGCCCGGGGATCCAGACCCACTGGCAGTTCTTGTGTGGACTCTTCTCCATTTCGTTCTTACGTGGGAGCACCGCAGCTACCCTGTGTGCAGACCCTAGCTAACTCATTGTCATCCTTTGCCCAGACCATCTGATCAGGGGTTTGTGTCCCTCTGCTCCAGCAGCACCTGAGCACTCAGCTCTAAGCCTCTGCTTTCCCAACTGACTACAAGCAGCTCCCAGACAGATGAAGTCCTGTCCTCCAGGCAAGCATGAGTTGGAGCTCAGTGGTGAACAACCAGCTTTCTGTGCCCTGCTGAGAGGGATACGAGGATGAATTTTAGAGTCTGTAATCTGGAAGAGGACAGAAACATTCTTGAAAAGCTATGTATGTTGCCAGAAAGAAAGGAACCAGAGCGTCCCCTGGGAAGCTTAATTCTGATTTGAATTTTTTAGGAAAAACTACAAACAAATTACAGAAAAAAAAGGCACCCCATTCCTCTTTTATTTATTTTTTTTTTTTTAATTTTTTTTTTTTTTTAATTTATTTATGATAGTCACACAGAGAGAGAGAGAGAGGCAGAGACACAGGCAGAGGGAGAAGCAGGCTCCATGCACCAGGAGCCCGATATGGGATTCGATCCCGGGTCTCCAGGATCGCGCCCTGGGCCAAAGGCAGGCGCTAAACCACTGCGCCACCCAGGGATCCCGCCATTCCTCTTTTAAAATAAACACAGGGGGGATCCCTGGGTAGCGCAGCGTTTTAGCGCCTGCCTTTGGCCCAGGGCGCGATCCTGGAGACCCAGGATCGAATCCCACGTCGGGCTCCCGGTGCATGGAGCCTGCTTCTCCCTCTGCCTATGTCTCTGCCTCTCTCTCTCTCTCTCTCTCTGTGACTATCATAAATAAATAAAAATTTAAAAAAATAAAATAAAAAATAAAATAAAATAAACACAGGGGACTTTGAATAAAACATTCTGTAAGCCCAAACCAGAACTAAGCTAGTTTATTGAACTCCATCATTTTTACTAAACCACAAATGTTTCTCTAAAAATTACTTGGTTAACCAACACATATAGGAACAAAGTGTATTATTTCTCCAAACAATTTAACTATATAATCCACATATTGTCTCTGGTCTCCACTAAATATAAATCATTTTGGAAATTCATGTCCAGGCACCCATGAATGACTGGTGCCCATTAGGCCATCCCCTCCCCCATCTTTGCCACAAGATTTGACACACCTACTCTTTTTTTTTTTTTTTAAGATTTTATTTATTTATCCATGAGAGACAGAGAGAGAGAGGGGGGCAGAGACACAGGCAGAGGGAGAAGCAGGCTCCATGCAGGGAGCCCGACGTGGGACTCAAACCTGGGTCTCCAGGATCAGGCCCTGGGCCAAAGGCAGCGCTAAACCACTGGGCCGCCCGGGCTGCCCACACACCTATTCTCCTAATGACTGGCTACCACAACACCAAGCCTGACCCTGGCTCTTGCATTTGTTTAGCCCAAATGCAGAGATTGGCTATTAATCCTATAAACAGGCCTCTGCCCTCCTCCTGTCCCCCATGCTAATAGCTGGTGGTGAAAAGCTGGGCTGACGCAGATTGATAGGTGGGGGCATGTTTCAAGTGCCCTAGGTTAGCTGTGTCCAAGTCCATGAATAGTCCCTTGGCTGAGCACAGAATGGGGAGGGCTTGGAACCCTGAGAGGCAAAACTATTCCTACCTCCTGCTCATTCATAGTCCTACCAGCTACTAGCCTGCAGATGCTGTACTACCCCCTTAGCAGCCCCCCCCCCCCCCCCCATGGGCTGGCTGGGAGGAAAGAGAAGCTGCCTGGGGGTAGGTGTGCCCCACCCAAACCTGCCTCCATCTGGAATGATTCATCACTAGTGCCCAGGTGTATGGATGAGGACTGCTCCATCCAGCCTATTTTGCAGTTTGGCAGACAAGCCTTCAGGCCCTCGTAGACTCCCCCAGGCATTTCCCGCCCCCTAGGCTACTGTTTGTTTCTGGATCAGAGAAGACCAGGCTTTGTAGGCCAAAGGGCAGGAGCTTGAGGATGCAACCTGGGAGAAGGGAAGTGATTTTTCAGGGCCTGGCCAGGCTGGAGCAGGAGTCTTAGTACTTCAGATCCCTGGGAGGGAGAGGGAGCAATTTGGTGACCCCAGGGCCAGTGGCTAAAAATACACTAGGAACATACACTGATAAGAGAAGGGTGTTGGGTGGCAGGCTGCGCCCCCTCCCTCTTTGAGACATCACTGAAGTGCGTGGACCAGGAACAGTGTAGTGTCTCCTGATCAATAAATCCTAGCACTGGCTGTCTCCAGGGTGGCGGGGGATCCACTGTCACCTGGAGGAGCCACCTCAAGGAGCCAGCTCCTCCATAGCTTTCCCTCAGTAAGTAAAGAGGCTGTTCTCCCCAAAGGCTGGGACTCCTGGATGGAAGTCTGTCCTGCGTGTATGACACACTGTTCTTCTTCTCCCTCCCAAGTCCCTCTACCCCGAACCATGTCCCAGGAAAAAACCCTTTACCTTTCTCTCTGCACCACTGTCCCTGTGCCTGCTGCTTTTAGCATAGGAGGGATGAGGGGTGGAAGCACTTGCCCAACCCCGGGCAAGTGTCTGCCTGTGTCTCTGCCTCTCTCTCTCTCTCTCTCTGTCTCTCATGAATAAATAAATAAAATCTTAAAAAAAAAAAAAAAAAAACACTTGTCCATGTCACCACCACATCCATTCCACACCCCCAACTGCCATGGAAGAGAGATGACAAAGGACAGAGGCAGCATGCCATGCACCAGGTGCCCCAAATGCCCCTACACTGCTGCCTGGCCCTTGGAGAGCTTCCCTTACCTCTGTTCCTCTTCCCAACCTTCTCCCACTTCTAGAATCCCTGAAGGAGGGAGGGGTAGGCCTGACAGACAAAGGAAGGCCCTCTGCTGGCAAGGCTGGGACCCTCTGTGTCCCAGGAGGTTCTGGGGAAGGCTAGTTGCCAGGAGCCTTTGGGGTCCAGATCCCAAGAGTCTTTGGATGAGGGGCAGTGAGGGAAGAGGGAAGGGCATTAGGAAACACAAGCTATCCTTGAAGTGCCAGGTGTCTAAGGGGCCCTGGAAGAAATGGAAAGAGTTATGGATGGAAGCGCCTGTCGTCTTGAGTGCTGTTATCCAGGCTAGGCTTCCTGCTGCTGCTGCTGACTGTTCATTTTGGACCCTCGAAGGCTCAGCACTGGTCCCATGGCTGGTACCCTGGAGGAAAGGGAGCTTCCAGCTCAGCCCAGCCACCCCCACCTGCCCCCAAGGTGGGTTAAAGGTATCCCCCGCCTGAGTGGGAGGAAGAAGGTATTAGCTGGGGCTCCTTCACCTACTGTGAGCCTAGGGTAGGAGCAGTGGGCAGGCCACAGCCTTGGCTCGTTTCTGAGGAAGGGTCCTGGGCACTGCAGCAAACGGCCCAGACCAGACCGCCCATAACCTCCCAAGCAATTCCCTGGCTCCCCCTGAGAACAGTGTGCCCTGGGAGGGCAGAACTACAGGCTGGTGGCCCCTCTGTAGAAAGCAGCACCTGGTGCAAACACTGCTAGTAAGTACAGGGAGAGGCCTGGCATTGGCCAGCAGGGGCCATTGTGGCTAAGGACTTGGGGGATATGTGGACAAAAGAGGGGAGTAATGAGCTAAAACTGAGACGACCCCTGGGCACACAGCAGGATGCTATCTGCTATCCTTCCTATTTCCCAGAATTCTAGACAATTTATGATAAGATACTTATGTTAAATTAAAAGAAGTAACTAGTGGAGTGGAGAGAATTCTACTGAAAACCTCCATAAGACAGTGGCTGTACTAGGGTCCTCCAGGCTTCTTTCTTGTCAAGAGAAGCCCATATGTCCGGAGGTGAGCAGCCCCTCAGTGAAAAGAGGTGAGGGGTGTGAACTTACACTATTAGGTAAGGGGGTCCCAAGAACCAAGGCTGACGCACTAGAAATGCAGTGATTGCAGAAGACCAGTGTGCAGCGATGGATTATTATTACTATTTTGCATTTATTTTAAAGTGCACGGGAAAGCCATAACTGAAGGAGAAAAAGTAAATTCGTATTAGGCAAAAACATTACGTAATTTAAGTTGGTGTGAGCTCAGGTTTTTACAAACCAGGTTTGTTTGGGGTGGGCAACGCCCAGGGAGCTCCAGAGCCCCCACGCTGGGTTCCCTAGCCGGCAAGGGGGTCCTCAGGACGAGAGAGCAAGCTGGCCGCCTGGCGGACCAGGTCGGGAGAGGTGAGGGCGGGCAAGGTCGCAGGCGAGCAGCCTGGTGACCAGGGCGTCCTCTGAAATGATCACCTCCTCCCCCCACAGACTGGACCTAGAGCACCGCGCCCTGTCGCCTTCCAATAAAGATACGAAGCCCCTGAAGCTGCTGCTTCGAGCTCTCTCCTCTGTCCCGTCCCTCGCCCACCCGCTCTGAGACTCTCCAGCGCGGGGGTTGGGGGACGTGGGCCCCGCCCGCCGGCGGGAGGGACGCGGGGCGGGGCGGGGCAGGCCCTGCAGGGAGGGTGCGGCCAAGGCCCGGGCCCGAGGACCCCGCGGAGGTGTGCCTGCGCGCGCCGCCCCGCCCTACGGGCTCCCGGGGGTGGGGGCGGGGCCCGCGGACTACGCGTCCCGTGGTGCCCCGCGGTCGTCTCCGGGCCCCGTGATGCCCTGCGGCGCGCCGGAACCGGGAAGGCTGCGGCCATGCTTTGCGCGCTGAGAGTTTGGGGCGCGGGTCCCCGGTGGGGGCCTCCGGCCCCGCTGCTGCTCCTCGTGCGCGGCCGCAAGACCCGCCACGACCTTCCGGCCAAGTCCAAGGTCGGGCGCGTGGCGACCCCGCCCACGGTGGATCCCGTAGAGTTCTTCGTGCTGACGGAGCGTTACCGGCAGTACCGCCAGACGGTGCGCGCCCTCAGGTGTGTGTGACGGCGGGGGCGGCCGCCGGCGCCGTGGGCTGTGAGGCGGAGGGCGGGCGGAGAGGGTGCCGACCGCGGGCCTGTCTCCGCCCAGGCTGGAGTTCGTGACTGAGGTGCGGAAGAAGGCGCACGAGGCCCGGGCCGGGGTCTTGGCAGAGCGCAAGGCGCTGCAGGATGCCACCGAGCACCGCGACCTGATGGCCTGGAACCAGGCGGAGAACCAGCGGCTCCACGAGCTGCGGTGAGTGGGCCGGGAGGCGGGGCAGGCCGCTGGTGGCGCGGGGCAGACCCAGCCGCGCGCAGTCTCAGCCTCTTGCCCTCGCCCCCACCCCAGGTTAGCTAGGCTGCGGCAGGAGGCGCGGGAGCAGCAGCAGCGGCAGGCGGAGGAAGAAGCCCGGCGGGCCCGAGAGGCCCAGGCCTGGGCGCAGCTCAAGGAGCAGGAAGTGCTGCAGCTGCAGGTGGGTCGCGTCTCCGGGCCTGGAGCTAAGGGCCGGGAACAACTCCTGGGCGGCAGTCCTGGGCGCGGCGCAGTGGGACACTGGCCAGCGCACTGAGGGAGCGAGCAGCCTTGAGGCTCAGTTAGCAGGTGAGGATTTGGGGGAGGAGTGCAAAGAGAGTGACGGGCGCAGACACCCAGAGGTGAGAGTTGACATTAGAATTGTAAAGTATCCGAGTAGCTAGGTGGCGGTAAGCCCGCCTCTTACCCCGGAAGGGCCCCCAGTTCCACAAGGAGTTGGTATTTTGTTTTGCGGGTATAGTCATTGAAGTGTTAATATTTTGGGCTAGGGTGGCAGGTGTGAGACTAAAAAGCAGGGAGACCATTTGGGAGTGATCCATTAAGAGTGGATGAGGTCTGAATTAAAGTAATGGGGGGGTGCGGAGAACAAGTTTGACAGAGATTAACGAGGGACATTGAGGCAACATTCAACCCAGTGGGACTCGAGATTGTCACAACTGGTGTGCTTGGAGTTCTGGCTGAGATGTCCAGTGGATAATTATCTAAGAGGAATATGATAAGGCTGCCTGATACTCTTCCACTGGAAGGTCACAGAGGACCTGGGCTCCAAGCATCCATCCAGAGGGAGAACTGGAGACTCAGTGGGCTAAAGGTCAGCAGGCCTGTGCTGGAGACTTCCATTCAGTAGCTTTCTGTCTCCCAATAGGAGGAAGCAAAAAATTTCATTACCCGAGAGAACCTGGAGGCACGGGTGGAAGAAGCATTGGACTCGCCGCCGAAGAGCTACAATTGGGCCATCACCAGGGAAGGGCTGGTGGTCAGACCACAGCATAAGGGCTCGTAAGGGTCCAGTAAGGACAGTGCCCACCCAGGGACCATGTGTGTATGGGGTAGGAGGGTTGGGCCTGATCTGGAATAGATCTGTTGATGTTGCTTAGGAAGAAGGAGGCTCAGCCTATTCCAGTGTCCTCCTCACATTCTGCCCTGCACCCACCACCTGGTTGGCAGTTCCCATACATACTGTCCTGTTCTACACCCATGTACGACTCAGCAAAGCAGCAGACCTTAGAGGTTTCCAGCTCACAGTGGCTCACAGTGGCGCAGAATGGACCACAGTCCCCTCGATCAACTCGGTCTAAGTGTCATCAAGGACATGGACAGAGGTTGGCAAATTACAGTCCTTTGGCCCAGTTTGTCCTACTGCCTGTTTTTGTAAATAAATTTTATTGGAACACAGCTACATTCATTCATTGACTACTTTCACACTATAATGGCAGAAATGAGCTGTGTAACAGACTATTTGACTTGCAAAGTGTAAAAAATATTTGTTACATGGGTTTTTGTTTTTTTTTTTTTTTTAAGATTTTATTTATTTATTCATGAGAAACAGAAAGAGAGAGGCAGAGACACAGGGAGAGGGAGAAGCAGACTTCATGCGGGGAGCCCAATGTGGAACTCGATACTGGGACTCCAGGATCACACCCTGGGCTGAAGGCAGACGCTCAACTACTGAGCCACCCAGGTGTCCCATGTTACATGGGTTTTTAGAGAAGTTTGCCAACTCCTGATCTAGAGCTTTAGGACTCTAGCCAGAGTATCCAGGTAACAAAAGGGCAGCAGAGACACAAGCTAACCACTGGCCAAAGACCCGCTTCTGCTTGATCCTAAGATTTGCCAGCTGAGGTCTGGTGTGCCCAAGGCACAGAAGTAAGGAAGAAACCCCATTTCTTTATCAGTGGCCCTTTCTACCCAAGGCTTCCATGACCCACATGGCCCTGGCACTACCAGCTTCCTTGGACTACACACCATATTGGTACTGGCAAGAGGCCTGATTGACCTTTAGAAGATCAATGTGGCTTATCTAGCACTTGGACCAAACGCTATGGGTACCAGAATTGTAATTGAAATTCACAAGGTTCAACAAGTGAACATATAGATTTATGGCCCCTATTCAAGCATAAGTCCTCGTGTCTTTCAGAGTCAGAGCTGCTGGCCCTTTGTCACTAATTCACCTGAACTTGCCCAGATACCACCAGAGGAAAATGAACAGAATCCTAGTTTCTTTCCCCAACTCCCAGGTTGTGGAGACAGTCTGGAAACCCCTAAAACATGAAAACCTTTTAGGGAATATGTGCCATCCTTCAACATTCAAGTGAGGTAGCAGGTATAGAGGTACAAGCAGAGGGCTAATAGTTATACTGCCTTACACCCAGCCTCCATCAGGCCCTGCACCCCTGAAGGCAATAACCTCCCTCCCCAGGCTGATGTGGGTCATCTTTCCTCTGGTGCTGAGCCCAGGCACAGGACGGTGTAGTCTTTAGTTTCAGATGCTCAGTATAACTTCTGAAGTGAAAGCTGATGGGTGCACATCATAGACCATGGATCAAGACAACTGTGCCCGTAGCCTTGGGATTTGTTGTGAGAAGTGGACCATTTGGTCCCCTGCAGTGGAAGTGTTTGGTGAGCTTTACACATGGGACACAGCCTGTGTCAGAAAGTCCAGTTTCATTCTTGTTAAAGTCCCTGGCTTTCTGCACCAGAATTTGGACACAAGCTATTTCTCTTCAGGTAGAAAAAACTGTGTCAAACTTTCTTGAAACTCTGTCTTTGGGCAGCTTTTCCTTTACAGCTGTCCTTTAGTGTCCTCCATGAGGCTATAAGTCCTTAGCATTCACTGCTGATGTCAGTATATCATGTGGAGCCACCTGTAAACCAAGCTTCAATGTTTTTATCCTTCACCCACGGCCATCTTCTTACTGGTATAGACACAGATTAGGCAGCTTACTGGTACCTTCAGGGTTAAAGCAAGCCCAATCTCATCTGTACCTGCATCTCATGGATCATAGAGTGCTGTTAGGTGCACAGGTAAGCTCAGATCTTACCTGGTCCAGGTTGCAGAGTTATGTGGTGTCCCACAGAAGAATGCTTTATCTCCAATAGAACCCTGATGGCCTCAGAAACACCAGGGCCTCTTCTATTTTGTGGGCAATATGCAAACGTAAGTGCTTTCACCAAGACTTGAGGCCTACCTACCATGATTTATTCATTGTGAGGGTAGATTGAGGGACAAGATTTGTGTTTCACTTGGAGAGGTATGCTGACCCCCCAGGAACTTTGCTGGGTGGGCAATTTTTCCCTGGGATTTATCTCTTGAGTCAAGCATGGGTGTTTTACACCTGGATTCCTGTCCTTTCCAATTCTCCAAGATAAGGAACATGACATCAGTGAAGTGGACGACCATGATGTCCTGGGGTGGGTGGCCAAGGTCTTAGGGATTAGGTTGTACAAAACTAGAGCTGTTGGGGTGCCTGGCTGGCTCAGTTGGTAGATCTTGGGGTAATAGGCTCAAGCCCCACATTGGGTGTAGAGATTACTTAAAATCTTTAAAAATAGGGCATCCCTGGTGGCTCAGCGGTTTAGCGCCGCCTTCAGCCCAGGGCCTGATCCTGGAGACCCGGGATCGAGTCCCACATCAGGCTCCCTGCATGGAGCCTGCTTCTCCCTCTGCCTGTGTCTCTGCCTCTCTCTCTCTCTCTCTCTCATGAATAAATAAAATCTTTAAAAATAAAACACTGCAGAGTTGTTCATCTCTTGGACTGGATGGCAATGGTATACTGCTGCTAGGTAGAAGCAAACTGCTTGTACTAGTCCAAGTGGACAGGGAAAAGAAGAATGCATTTGCCACATGAATGGGCACTGGGTACTTCTTAATCTCTTCCATCAAAGAGGCCACAGTAGACCTGAGTAAGCCTTAGGTCATTCCCCATATTTTTCCAATATACTCCAAATTTTCTGTGTGGAACATACTTACAGGTGTCAAATATTCCCTGAAATCTTTGGGAGTTTCCCCCTGAACTTAGGCCCCTGATTGTCCCTGGCACAAGTACAGTTTCTTCCTGGGAAACAAGTCCCGCTGACTGATGAAATCAAGACCATTCTGAATTCTGGCAGGAAGAGTCAGCTTGGAACTCTCTTGCTTTCCCAGACAGGAAATCAAAAGCAATGTTTACAACCCCAAGTCCTGAGACCGGCATTTCTCTCATTGGTTGCTTCAACAAATATTTCCTTAGTGCAAGTAAGTGCATAATCCATATATGTGAACATCCATGTCAAGAAACAGAATACGGTCCCAATTCATTGTTCCATTTCCAAGGCCTTGAAATCAGGAATCTGTAAGGAAAAACACTGCTGTCGTAAAAGTGCCCAATAAAGACAAGGTCAGAGCTGCATAGGTCGACCCTCACCAGTACTCCACAGTGGCCCTGTGAGTCATAGATCTGATAATCTTCCCCAAATGTTTTGGCATTTCTCCTTGCCAAGGGTAAAAACACGGATAAGTGGTTGGGGCACCTGGGTGGCTCAGTCAAGTAAGCATCTGCCTTTCAGCTCAGGTCATGATTTCAGGATCCTCGGATGGAGCCCTGAGTCAGGCTCCCTTCTTGCTCAGTGAGGAGTGCTTCTTCCTTCTGCAGTTGCCCTTGCTTGTGTGTGATCTCTCTATCAAATGAATAAATCTTTAAAAAACAAAAACACACAAGTAAGTGGTTGAAAGTCTCTGGGAAGTTGTGTTACATTTTACAGTATTTTTTTAAAGATTATTTATGTATTCATGAGAGACACACAGAGAGAAGCAGAGACATAGACGAAGAATCAAGCTTCATGCAGGAAGCCCGATCCAGGATTCAATCCCAGATCCCGGGATCACGCCCTGAGCCAAAGGTAGACACTCAACTGCTGAGCCACCCAGGTGTCCCTTCTTTTTTCTTTTCAATGCTGCCTCCTGGAGGAGAGAGATGGTCCAGGAGTGGGATTTTGTGTCTGATGATTTCATAACCACTGTGACATCCTATGAGTGGCTGGTCAAGGTCTTTTGAGTTTGACACCTAAATGTCAGTCCTGGCTACTGCACCTTTGCCCACCACTGCCAGACCCCAAGCCCTCAACTGCTGATGTTGGCTTATCTGCTGCTGCTGTCAGAATTGCAGTGCCCAGGCAGAAAGGCAGGAACCACTCAGGGCTTCCAGAGTGCCCCGGAATCTGAGGGAAAACATGAATTCATCCTTTGGCTGTAAAAACAAATCTTGCTAGAGACTCCTAGGTTACTGTCATAATGAAAACCAGCTGGCAAGGAAAGCCTGAGAATATGGTGTACAAACTTCCAAGCCACCTGTGGAACGGAGTGTTATGGATGAACAACGTAGAAGCACTGTTTCTCACAACTTAAAGTATTTAGGGCAAAATACGCTGAATTGTATTGCAGGGACTTTTTAAAAATAAGGTGAAATGAACTGTGGGAGTGTAATACATTCTGAAAATTAGGAATTTATGTTTTCTGAATTTCTGTAAAACGTATTGATAGCTACATCACTTGTGTTTTTTGGATTTTTTAAGAGTGGGGAGGGGCAGAGGAAAAGAGAATCTTAAGCAGATTGCATGCCTAGCATGGAGTCCAACAAGGGACTCTAACTCAAGGATCCATGGGATCCCTGGGTGGCTCAGCGGTTTAGCACCTGCCTTCAGCCCAGGACCTGATCCTGGAGTCCCGGGATCGAGTCACACATCGGGCTCCCGGCATGGAGCCTGCTTCTCCCTCTGCCTGTGTCTCTGCCTCTCTCTCTGTGTCTCTCATGAATAAGTAAATAAAATCTTTAAAAAAAAAAAAAGGACCTTGAAATCATTACCTGAGCCAAAATCAAGAGATGCCTGACTGAGCCTCCCAGGTTCCCCTTTTCTTTTTGATTCTAGCCATTCTGACAGGTGTAAAGTGATCTCTCATTGTAGTTTTGATTTGCATTTTTCTGATAAGTAATGCTGAGCATCTTTTCAAGTGTTTCTTGGCCATCTATTGTATGTCTTCTTTTTTTTATAGAAGATCTTTTTTTAAAGATTTTATTTATTTATTCATGAGAGACACACAGAGAGAGAGAGAGAGGCAGAGACAGAGACAGAGGCAGAGGCAGAGAGAGAAGCAGGCTCCTTGCAGGGAGCCCTTGGGACTCAATCCCAGGTCTCCAGGATCACGCCCTGGGCTGAAGGCAGCACTAAACTGCTGAGCCACCCGGGCTGCCCTACCGTATGTCTTCTTTGGAAAAATGTCTATTCACATTCTCTGCCTATTTTTAAATATGATTATTTGGGTTTTTTGGTGTTTTTGTTTTTTGTTTTTTGTTTTTTTGTTTTTTTAGATTTTATTTATTTATTCATGAGAGACACACACAGAAAGAGAGAGGCAGAGACACAAGCAGAGAGAGAAGCAGGCTCCATGCAGGGAGCCCAATGCAGGATTCGACCCTGGGACTCCAGGATCGTGCCCTGGGCCAAAGGCAGGCGCTAAACCGCTGAGTCACCCAGGCGTCCCCAGTGTTATTATTTTTTTAATGAAACTAGATAATGGCATCAGATCGTACAATGGACCAAGAAGAATTACTTGCTAAATACCGTCAAACTGGGAATGAATTGCTGGAAGAGGCGAAGATCTGACCTGCAGCTCCCCTTATCTCCAGCAGAGGGCAGTCTTATCAAGGTGGTGACAGGGCCCTCAAAAGTAAAATTTGACGGCTGTAATCCCTGATTTAGGATGGCTCAACTTTACAATGGTATTATGTAGCAATACACCTTCAGTAGAAGCCACAGTTTGAATTTTGAATTTTGATTTTTCGTTGGACCAGCGACATGCGATCTGATACTTTGATTTTGCTGGGCAGCAGCTGCAAGGTTTCCCCTCTCTCAGAGGTTTAGGTGACCATCTGGGTGCCACTGCTGTTACTCTGCTGCCACCTTTGCCACCATTTTGGCTGCCATAGCATCAGGGGGTGGGGAGTAAATGAAAAAGTGGGGGGACTTCCTCACTTTGACTTTCGGAGACAATTTCCTTACTCCTCAAACCAGAGAGGACTTCTCTTGGAATAATTTCTGTCCACACCTGATACACACTTTGAGTCCTGGCTGGGCTATACTGGAAGGGAATAAAATGGTCAACTCATCACTAGTGGCCTGGAACTTCAAATTCCACTCTCTCTTCCCACCCACCTGCTACCATTTACGTTTCAGAGTCCTCATTTAGCCACTCCATGCATTCTGTGCAAAATTATAGCATACTGGCATTTCAGTGAGAGATGCAGGATGGAGTATACATGTTTGATCTTCTGCAGAACAAGAAACTTCTTTTGTTTTAAACGTTTTAACTAAAACATACATACTTAAAAGTGCACAACATCTACAAAGTAAGCATACTGCAAAATAAACACCAGATCAAGAAATCGAAGCCTCTGGGGCATCTGGGTGGCTCAGTCGGTTAGGCATCTGACTCTCCATTTCAGCCCAGGTCATGATCGCAGGGTCTTGGGATCCAGTGTGGTCCTGGGTTCTGCGCTCAGTGAGGAGTCTACTCCCTCTCTTCCTCTGCCCTCCCCCCCACTCTTTCTCTTTCTCTCTTAAATTAATAATCTTTTTTTAAAATTTAACTACCTCTCATGCCTTCTCAAGCAAGACCTCCTAATGAGACCCCTTCTTCTCTCATTTCTAACGCAAGTTGAGTGTGTCTCTCTTTGAACCTCCTATAAATGAAATCACACCTTTCTCTTCATACACATTCTTCCATTTAATACAGTGACCAGGGATCCCTGGGTAGCTCAGCGGTTTGGCGCCTGCCTTTGGCCCAGGGCGCGATCCTGGAGTCCCGGGATCGAGTCCCACGTCAGGCTCCCAGCATGGAGCCTGCTTCTCCCTCCTCCTTTGTCTCTGCCTCTCTCTCTATCTATGTCTATCATAAATAAATAAATAAATAAATCTTTAAAAAAAATTTTTAATACAGTGACCATAGGACGTTTTCACACATAGTAATAGTTTATTTTCATTGCTTTATGGTGTTCTGTGCAAAATTTATTTAGTCCACTTTGCTGTTGACGGACACCCAGATTGTTTCCACGTCTGGGTTGGGGCTGTTACAAATAGTGCCACCACGATAAGCACTCTCAGACATCTTTTGATGCTCAGGTGTGTTTTTGGAGTGGAATTGCTGGGTCGTGTGGTAAGTACATGTTCAGCTTTAGTAACACTGCCAAAGAGATTTCCCAAGTATTGAAGCAGTTCACACTCCTGCCAGTAGTGTATGAAGGTTCCTGCTGTTATGCATTCATGTGGTAATGCTAGCCTTTTAAATTTTAGCTATCCTTCTAGTCATGTATCTCCCTATGATTTTAATTTTAATTTCCCCAATAACTAATGGGATAAATGCCTTTCTGGGTTTTTTTTAAGATTTTATATATTTATTCATGAGAGACACACATGAATATCCCGAGAGAATGGCAGAGACATAGGCAGAGAGAGAAGCAGGCTTCATGCAGGGAGCCCAATGTGGGACTCGATCCCAAGTCTCTGGGACCGTGACCTGAGCCAAAGGCAGATGCCCAACCACTGAGCCACCCAGGCATCCCTACCTTTCTGTTTTTATTTTTATTTTTATTTATTTTTTATTTTTTTAAAAGACTTTATTTATTCATGAGAGACACAGAGAGAGGCAGAGACACAGTCAGAGAGAGAAGCAGGCTCCATGCAGGGAGCCCGACGTGGGATCCGACACCGGGTCTCCAGGATTGCACCCTAGGCCAAAGGTGGTGCTAAGCCACTGAGCCACCCGGGCTGCCCACCTTTCTGTTTTTAATGGACAATTGTATAGCTCCTTTTTAAAAAGGTTTTATTTCTTTATTTGAGAGAGCATGAGCAGAAGGGAGAGGGAGAGAGAATCTGAAGAAGCTACACTGAGCTTAGAGCCTGGCGCGGGGCTCAATCCCACGACCCGAAGATCATGACCTGAGCCAAAACCAAGAGTTGGATGCTCAACCAACAGAGCCACCTAGGTACCTCTGTATATCTTCTTTTTTTAAGTTTCTTTAAGTAATCTCTACACCCATTGTGGGTCTTGAACTCACAACCCCAACATCAAGATCCACCTGCTCTTTCAACTGAGACAGCCAGGCACCCCTGGACAACTGTATAGCTTCTTTTGTGTTTTTTTTTTCTTGGCTTATTTGTCTTCTTCAGTTGATTTGTAGGAGTTGATTTTAGATTGTGATTATGAGCCCTTTGCTGAGTACATATACTGTACTAATAATAGTTTGATCCACAAGGATCTTTGAGATGTACTAATTGGTCATGGGTCTCCCAGGACTGAAATAATCAGGAAGCCCACTAAGGTCCACTTATTCTAAATGACCAAAATACTCTGTCTGTGGGACCTAATGTGTGCCACTGCAATATAGCATCCTAGTCCCTTACCAAACCTGTTTTCAGTCATGGACCAGAGCCACTTGGATAAAGGGAAAACCCTGCAATAACATTATATTTGTACTATAAATCTTCCTCCTGGGTGGCTCAGCGGTTGAGCAGAGGCTTTCAGTTCAGGACATGATCCTGGGGTCCAGGATTGAGTCCCACAAAGGGCTCCTTACAGGGAGCCTGCTTCTCCCTCTGCCTAGTCTCTGCCTCTCTGTCTCTCTGTCTCTCTCTCATGAATCAATAAATAAATCTTAAAACAAAACAAAAAACCTTCATCCTAGTGTTTGCCAAGGAGACCTGTTACCTATGTAACTGAAGCAGGGAAGGAAAAATATCCAGATCTTCCAGGAATTTCTAATCCCTGGGGACCCAGAGTTCTACTGGGGCCCACTAAGCAGAGCCAGGGCTTGTGGCAGTCAGGAGAGAAGTAGGACCTAGAAAGCAGGAAGTAGCCTCATGCCTTTATAAAATATGTATGTTGGAGGGTGAGAGATAAATCCCATGAAAATACAAAGGCTTGCCATGTCAGTGACATTTCTGGGAATCACTGGGCTGGGGCATGCACTGGGCATGCACTTTCCTGTCGAAAGTGAGAGAATTCTCACACTGTGCTGACAGGAAAAGATAAACATAAAAAACTATTGAATCTAGCAATTCCACTTGCAGATATATACCCAAGAGAAATGATGCTTATGTCTCAAAAGACATGTAGAAGAATGTTCATAGAAGCTTTATTCATAATATCTAGAAACAGAAAACAACCCAAAAGCCCACCAACAGAGTAATGGATAAACAGATTCTAGTATATTCTTACAACTGAATACTACTCAGCAATAACAAAGAATTGAGCCACTGCTGTACAACAGCATGCGTGAGTCTCTGTGAGATGGTGTAGAGCAGAGAAAGCCAAACACAAAACAGTACCTACTCTATGATTACATCTAGATAGGTTCAGAAACAGGCAAGACTAATCAATTATAATACTCAATTATGATATTAGGCTGGGGCCATCTCAGGAAGCTCAACGGGAGAGTGCATACACGGTGAATCTTTTAGAGAGTGCTGGTCATTGTGCTGTTTTCATAGTGTAGCAACAGGTAAAAATCCATTGAACTGTACACTTAAGATTTGTACACTTTATGTAAATATTATTCTGGTTAATAAAAGTGAAGGAAAAATATTTCCCAGCACAAAGACAAGATGACATAGTGAGAAGTGACTGCATGAATTTGTTGGCCATGAAAGTAGAGAGGGCATCATATGAATGTCTTCTTTATATGTGTGTTGCTTTTCCGGTTAACTACTCCCAAAAATGATGGACAAATTGCTATACCCTGTACCTTTTTATCCCTGAAAAGGGGATGCTGTGCATGGTGACCCTCTGGATTTTGGAGTCCACGTTGGCCACCCTTGAATGTGCTGCTCTGACCCATTTGCCAGAACAGAATGGCTATGGGCTCTGAGAGTCATCTAGGGCAAGAGGCAACCACAGGCGATCCAGCTGCATGATAGGCGGTTCTGCCTTTTACGCCTATGATGCAAAGAGTCCCCTCATGCTCAAGATGTCCACAGTTGATCAGAATGCTGGGGAAGCCTGCAACAAGCTCCAATGGGATCTTACATCAGAAGTCCCTAGATGTTTATTTTATTTTATTTTATTTTATTTTATTTTATTTTATTTTATTTTATTTTATTTTATTTTGAGAGAGAGAGAGTGCACATGCATGTACAAAGGATTGGAGGGGCAGGGAGGAAGAGAGAATCTTAAGCAGCCTCCATGCCTAGCATGGAGCTAACACAAGACTGGATCTCATGACCCTGAGATCATGACTTGAACTGAAATCAAGAGTCAGACGCTGAACTGGCCAAGCCAACCAGGGGCCCCAGAAGTCCCTAGGGTTTCAGAACAAAGCTATAACTCTTTTTGACAAGTCACTAACTCCTTCTGAAAAACCTATCTTTCCTAGTCCCCTGCCCTGTTAGAGACTACCTGATGTTGAGCCCCCAGGGATGTTTCAGTTAGCTTGTTCTGTATAACAAACCACCCCAAACCTTTATGGTCTGAAACAATAAATACTTATTACTGTTCAGGAGTCTGTGTCTGCATGTTTCTTCTGCTTTTGGGTGGGCTTTCTCATGCATGTGTGGTCAGTTTTGGGTCAATTAGCAGCATGTGCAAATGGACTCGTCCCGAACTCATGCTCCATCCTCAACTCCTGTTTGTGATCTCATGGAGAGTCTTAGGTGGCCAGTTGATCAAAGAGGGAAAAATGGAGTCCTGTTTTCAGACGGCTCATAATCCAGATGGCAGCTGGCTGTGGTGCTGCTGTCTTGCTCATAAGTGGTCCTGAAGGACAGTAAGGAGATGACTTTCCCCAGCTAACAGTCCTTCAAAGGACTGATACAGCAGCATCACAACCACTTTACCTGGACTGGAAGGAGAGCCTTAGGGACAGACAAGTAGCTGCATGATAATGGTTTGGCTGCATGATAAGGGACTTGGCACTAGCAGCAATAGGATAGGAGGGATGGTAACTTGGAGACCCGTGGAAAAGCATGTGGGTGGCTCTGTCAGAATGGACCTGAAGTTGGAGAATATTTATGTGTCTCTTTTTTAAACAAGATTTTATTTGTTTGTTAGTTTATTTATTTATGAGAAAGTGGTAGCGAGAGAGAGAGCACAAGCAGGGGGGAGGTGAAGAGGAAGAAGCCGACTCCTCACTGAGCGGAGACCTGGGACTCGATCTCAGGATCCTGAGATCATGACATGAGCTGAAGGCAGATGCTTAACCGACTGAGCCACCCAGGTGCCCCTATTTGTGTCTCTTTAGGAAGATCCCCAAAAGGACCTACTGCAGAGGTGGCTGTCAATAAGCAAGTGAACAAGATGACTCCATGCCTGTGCATGTCAGGCATCCTCTATTCCTATCCACCCCACTTCTTGCTCATTGGACCCATGAACAACGTGGTCATGGTGACAGGGATTGCAGCTGTGTGGGGCTCAACCACATGGACTTCCCTTCACCAAGGCTGACCTGGCTACCATCACTGCTGAGAGCCTAACCCAGCACCAGCAGAGACCACTGCCAGCACCGACCTTCAGAGACGCACTGAATGCCTCATGCAGCATGATGGACATCCCACCAAATTGCTTGTGATCAAGGAACTCCCTTTCTAGGAAAAGAAGGAGGACAATGGATTCTCTGGTCTTAGCATGCACCCATCCACACCGTGGCCTCGGAGAACAACGAAACAGCCTACTGAAGGCAGACGTACCATGGCAGCCCAAAGACCACACCACAGGGTGGATTATATTCTGAATATGTAAACAATGTGTGGGGCTGTCTCCCCACAGGAGTGGCATGGAGAGAATGGTTAGCTTCAACAAAGAAAAATCATGAGCAGTCCTGAAAGCCTAGCTGAAACTAGAAGCTGCTCACTAGTGCTGCTGTCATTCTTTGTGGCTGCGTGATTTCCATGAGAACTGCTCAGCCACTCTGGCTCAAGAATCGAGAAGGCAGCTTCAGCCTCTTAGACCAAAGTTGTGCAGGACGCGTGCATGCACCATCTCCGCATCCTCTCAGCCCTACCCCTTCTCCTGCTGCTGCTGGGAGTCCATTCCCTGTAGGCTGGCTCCACACCAGGACCATCAGGCAGCACTTCCACTTAGGTGGAGGTGACACTGCTCACCTTTTTTGTTTGTTTGTTTGTTTGTTTGTTTGTTTGTTTTTTAAGGTTACTGCTCTACAGCATTCTATTTTATTTTACCCTTTTTAAAAAATATTTTATTTTTAAGTAATCTCTACACCATGGAACTCGAACTGACAGCCCTGAGATAAAGAGTCCCATGCTCCACCAACTGAGTCAGCCTGGCACCCTTATTTTTTTTAAGATTTTATTTATTTATTCATGAGAGACACACAGAGAGAGGCATAGACCTAGGCAAAGGGAGAAGCGGGCACCATGCAGGGAACCTGAGGTGGGACTCGATCCCTGGACTCCAGGATCATGTCCTGAACCAAAGGCAGATGCTCAACTGCTAAGCCACCCAGGTGTCCCAGCCTGGCACCCTTGTTTTATCTTTATTTGTATTCCTGCTTAGTTAAGATACAGTGTTATATTAGTTTCGGGTGTACCATATAGTGATTCAGCAATTCTATACATTACTGTGCTCATCACTATAACTGTCCTCTTAGTCCCCTTCAGCTATTTCACCCATCCCTCCTCCCACCTCCCCTTGGGTAACCATAAGTTTGTTCTCTGTAGTTAAGAATCTGTTTCTTGGAGGCGACTGGGTGGCTCAGTCAGTTGAGCAACTGCCTTCAGCTCAGGTCGTGATCCCAGGGTCTGGGATTGGGCCCTGCATCGGGTTCCCTGATCAATGAGTAGCCTGCTTCTCCCTCTATAATTCCCTCTGCTTGTGCGCTCATTATTTCTCTCTGTCAAATAAATAAATAAAATCTTAAAAAAAAAAAAAAAAGAATCTGGGGATCCCTGGGTCGCTCAGCAGTTTGGCGCCTGCCTTTGGCCCAGGGCGTGATCCTGGAGTCCCAGGATTGAGTCCCGCATTGGGCTCCTGGCATGGAGCCTGCTTCTCCCTCTGCCTGTGTCTCTGCCTCTCTCTCTCTCTCTCTCTGTCTATCATGAATAAATAGATAACATCTTTAAAAAAAAGAATCTGTTTCTTGGTTTGCCTCTTTTTTTCCCCTTTGCTCATTTGTTTCTTAAATTCCAAATATGAGTGAAATCATACTGTATCTGTCTTTCTCTGACGGACTTATTTGCATTATATTCTCTAGATGCATCCATGTTGTTGCAAATGGCAAGATTTCATTTCTTTTTATGGCTGGTAATATTCTATTGCATATACTCACATTTTCTCTTGGTAAATACCCAGGAATGGAATTACTGGATCATATGGTAATTCTATTTTCAATTTTTATGAGGAACCCCATCCTGTTTTTTACGGTGGATTACCAGTCTGCATTCCCACCAACAGTGCAGGAAGGTTCCTTTTTCTCCACATCCTCCCCAACACTTGTTGTTTCTTGGAGGGTTTTTTAGCCATTCTGACAGATGTGAGGTAATAATTCATTGTGGTTTTGATTTTCATTTCCCTGATGATAAGTGATGTTGAGCATCTTTTCATGTGTCTGTTGGCCATCTGTATGTCTTCTTTAGAGAAATGTCTGTTCATCTCTTCTGCCCATTTTTAAAGTGCATTATTTGGTTTTTTGGTGTTGAGTTGTATAAGTTCTTCATATATTTTGGGTACTAACCCCTTTATCAGATGTGTCATTTGCATATCTTTTCCCATTCAGAAAGTTGTCTTAGTTTTGTTGATTGTTTCCTTTGCTGTGGAGAAAATTTTATTTTGAGGTAGTCACAATAGTTTATTTTTGTTTTTGTTTTTGTGTCCCTTGCTTCAGGAGACATATCAAGAAAAATGTTGCTACAGGATACATATTGAGAAAAATGTCAGAGAGATTACTGCCTATGCTCTTTTCTAGGATTTTCATTGTCTCAGGTCTCACATTTAGGTCTTTAATTCATTTTGAGTTTATTTTTGTGTATGGTGTAACAAAATGGTCTGGTTTCATTATTTTGCATGTAGGTGTTCAATTTTTCCAACACCATTTGTTAAAAAGATTATCTTTTTCCCATTGCATAATCTTGCCTCCTTTATCAAAGATCAATTGACCAGATAATTGTGGGTTTACTCTGGGCTCTCTATTCTGTTCTATGTGTCTGTTTTTGTGCCAGTATTATACTGTTTTGATTACAGCTTTGTAGTATACCTTGAAATCTGAGTTTGTGATATTTTCAGTTTTGTTCTTCTTTTCCAAGATTGCTTTGACTATTAAGGGTCTTTTGTGGTTCCATACAGATTTTAGGATTATTTGTTCTTGTTCTGTGAAAAATGCTATTGATATTTTGATAGGGAATGCATTAAATCTGTAGATTGCTTTGGGTAGTATGAGCTTTTTTTTTTAATTTTTATTTATTTATTTATGATAGTCACACACAGAGAGAGAGAGAGAGAGAGAGAGAGAGAGGCAGAGACATAGGCAGAGGGAGAAGCAGGCTCCATGCACCGGGAGCCCGACGTGGGATTCGATCCCGGGTCTCCAGGATCACGCCCTGGGCCAAAGGCAGGCGCCAAACCGCTGCGCCACCCAGGGATCCCTAGTATGAACTTTTTAACAATATTTCTTCTTCCAATCCACGAACATGGACTATCCTTTCATTTGTTTGTGTCATCTTCACTTTCTTTCATCCAGTTTTATAGTTTTCACAGTACAGGTCTTTCACCTTCCTGGTTAAGTTTATTCCTGTTTGTTTGTTTTTTTAAGATTTTATTTATTTATTCATGAGACACACAGAGAAAGAGAGGCAGAGACATAGGCAGAGAGAGAGAAGCAGACTCCACTCAGGGAGCCCAATGTAGGACTCGACCCCAGTAATCCAGGATCACGCCCTGGAACAAAAGCAGGCGCTCAACCACTGAGCTACCCAGGCATCACAATACCTGGGTATTTTATTATTTTTGGTTCAACTGTAAATGGGATTATTTTCTTAATGTCCCTGTTTCTTCATTACTAGTATTTAGAAATGCAATGGGTTTCTGTACATTGATTTTGTATCCTGCAATCTTACTAGAGTCATTTATCACTGTTAGTAGTTTTTTGGTGGAGTCTTTGGGGTTCTGTATATATAGTATCATGTCATCTGCAAATAGTGAAAGTTTTGTTTCTTTACCAATTTGGATGTCTTTTATTTCTTTTCCTTGTCTGAGTGCTATGGCTAGGACTTCTGGTACTATGCTGAATAAAAGTAGTGAGAGTGGACATCCTTGTCTTGTTCCCAGTCCTAAGGGAAAAGCTCCCAGTTTTTAACCTTTGAGTATAATGTTAGCTGTGGGTTTTTCATATATGGCCTTTATTATGTTGAGGTATGTTCCCTCTAAACCTATTTTGTGGAGTGTTTTTATCATAAATGGATATTGTACTTTGTCAAATGCTTTTTCTGTATATATTGAAATTATCATATTGATTTTATTCTTTCTTTTGTTTATGCAATGTATCACATTGATTTATTTGCAAATATTGAAACACCCTTGTGTCCTGACACTGCTCACCTCTTAAAAAGTTATTGGGACATATATCATATGACCCAGCAAGTTTACTCTTAGGTAACTACCCAAAAGAAATGAAAACATGTCCACACAAAGATTCATACAGAAATATTCACAGCAAGATTATTATGATGGTCAAAACAGGAAACAATTAAATGTTCATCAACTGGTGAATAATAGATAAGCAAAATAAGGTACATCCATGGACTACACAGCGATACAAAAGAATGAACTACTGGTACATGCAATCACTTGGATGAACCTCAAAAACACCATGGCAAATGAAAGAAGCCAGACACAAAAAATTACATACCATATACTTCCATTTATAGGAAATTTCCATATCAGTGGTTTCCTGGGGCTGGGAATGGGAGCAGGGAGTAATGGTAACCAGGTATGAGAGATGTTTTCAGGGGATGGAAGTGTTCTAAAACTGAATTGTGGTAATGGTTGAACAACTGTTTACTAAAAATCATCAGACTGTGTGCTTACATTGGATGGGTTTTATGCTACATAAATTATACCTTATTGAAATTATTTATTTATTTTTTTTTAAAGATTTTATTTATTTATTCATGATAGCCACAGAGAGAGAGAGAGGCTCAGAGACACAGGCAGAGGGAGAAGCAGGCTCCGTGCACCGGGAGCCCGACGTGGGATTCGATCCCGGGTCTCCAGGATCGCGCCCTGGGCCAAAGGCAGGCGCCAAACCGCTGCGCCACCCAGGGATCCCTGAAATTATTTAAATAATGAAGTTAAACCTTCATGTCAGCAGCATTTGGCACAGCTGATCATCTCCTCCTCCTTGAAACCCTGTCTTCCCCACCACACTCTTGTTCTCTCCTATGTTCCATCCATGGAATAAGAGCATGATTTTTTTAAATCTATTTATTCATGAGAGACAGAGAGAGAGAGGCAGAGACACAGGCAGAGGGAGAAGCAGGCTCCATGCAGCGAGCCCGACGTGGGACTTGATCCAGGGACTCCAGGATCACGTCCTGGGCTGAAGGCGGTGCTAAACCGCTGAGCCACCGGGGCTGCCCCTAAGAACATGATTCAATCCTTTCTCCATCTCTCCTCCCCCTGGGTGAGCTCACTCAGATCTGCACCTTTAAGTATTGGTCCTGATGATGTCTAGATGTGGATCTTCAGCCTAGCTCTCTCTCCTGAACTCCAGAACTTTATATCTAAATGCCTGCTTAAAGATTCCTTCCGATGTGTAATGGGCATCTCAAACATCATGTGCCCCACTGAGCTCCTGTCCTTCTGAACACAAAGCTGTGCCACACTCAGGGTCCTCATCTCAGTTGGTGGCAGCTCCATCCTTCCCACTGCTCAGCTCTAGAAGCTTGGAATCATCTTGGACATTTCTTTTTCTCTTTCACCTACATCCAACCCATAAGCAACCCCCAATTGGCACCTCCTTCTAAACAGGTCTGGAATCAAATCATTTCTCCCTCCACACCCCCACCACCGTGGTGCAGCCCACTGTCATCCCTTGTGGGGATTGCTACGGTAGCCTCCTCACAGCCTCCCTGCTTCCACCTTTGCCCTGCATCTTTTCACAATATAATACCCAATGTTGTCCTATAACTAAATCCGATCACATCATTCCTCTATGCAGAGCTCTCCTGGTTCCACATTTCATTTGGCCCTATGTGACCCAGCCATGCATTACCATTTTGACCCCAAGATTTTGGTCACTCTGCTTCATCCTGTCTGGCCTCCTTGCTGATACTTGAACATGCCAGACACATTTCCAGCTTAGGACCTTTGCACTTGTGATTTCCCCTGCCTAGAATACTCCCCTCCCATGACAGGGAGAATTCTAAATTGACCCCTGTGATTCTTACTCCTGGTAGCCACATCTTTATGTAATCTCCTGTTGTATATGAATAGGACTACATGTCCAAGCCTTCTCCTCCTCCTCCTACAGAAGAAGAAGAGGCGGAGAGAGGGAGATGAGGAAGGTGAGGAGAAGGCGGGAGGAGGAGAGGAGGAGAGGAGGGAGGAAGAGGAGGAGAGCTGAGGCGGATATTAGCGGAGGAGTAGTCTTATTCTTCTTCTTCTTTTCGTTTTTCTTTCTTTCTTTCTTGTCTTTCTTTCTTTCTCTTTCTTCTTTCTTCTTATTTCTTCTTTCTTTTCTTCTTTCTTTCTCTTTCTTTCTTTCCTTTCTTCTTTCTTTCTTTCTTTCTTTCTTTCTTTCTTTTCTTCTTCTCCTTCTCCTTCTCCTCCTTCTTCTTCTTCTTCTTAGATTTATTTTATTTGGGACGCCTGGTTGGCTCAGCGGTTGAGCATCTGCCTTCATCCCAGGGTGTGATCTCAGAGTCCTGGGGTTGAGTCCCATATCGGGCTCCTTGCATGGAGCCTGCTTCTCCTATCTCTGCCTCTCTCTCGGTCTCTCTCTGTGTCTCTCATGAATAAGTAAATAAAGTATTTTTTTAAATATTTATTTTAGGGATCCCTGGGTGGCGCAGCAGTTTGGCGCCTGCTTGGCCCAGGGCGTGATCCTGGAGACCCGGGATCAAATCCCACGTCGGGCTCCCAGTGCATGGAGCCTGCTTCTCCCTCTGCTTGTGTCTCTGCCTCTCTCTCTCTCTCTCACTGTGTCCCTATCATAAATAAAATAAAATTAAAAAATTAAAAAATATATTTATTTTATTTATTTAAGAGAGAGAGAGAGAGAGGACATGTGCATGCACAAGCAGGAGGCAGGGCAGAGGGAGAGAATCTCATGCAGACCCCCCAATGAGCACTGAGCTAGACAGAGGCTCTATCCCAGGACCCTGAGATCATGACCTGAGCCAAAATCGAATCAGATGCTCAACCAACTGAGCCACCCATGAGTTATATGTCCTTGAGGACATATAACTTCCTTTTAACCAATAGAAGATTATGGCAAAAATAGTGAAATATAACTCCCATGATTATAGTTCATTATATGATAAGGGTGAAAAACTGCAAAACACCCCCCCCCCTTTTCTTCATTACACTCACTACCTCCTAACCTACTGAAATATATTTATTGTTTGATGCCTCCTCTCTCTACCAGAATATAAGCCCCTGAGAACAGGGATTTTTGTTTGGTTCACTGGTGTTTCAGGCGTCTGTACTGGGACCCCATGCATCTTCAGATGAGGAGTCCTGAAACAGCTAAAGAAATGGCAGCACTGTGGGGGCCATTATGCTAAGGTAATTTATGTGCATGTGTTAACTTGGGTGAGGTTATGTGCTCAGAGGACAGGCAGGAGGCCTTTCTGGGGCTGCCTCTAGGGTCAAGCCCTTGGCCTTCTAGCCCCGGCAATGCCAATGAGCTGATTTGGCTGAGAAACAAGATTAGCTGCTGACTGGTAATCAGGGCAGCCTGACCAGCTCCTCAGGGCCGGGCAGCTCACATGAGTGGCTCAGGGTCAGCCGGGCCCTGTGACCTGTTCAGCCCTAGCAGCCGCAGCCCCCTCTTTGGGGAGGGTCAACAAGAGTGCTAGAGTGGCTGGGGCCATCCCAGCCTCCTCCTCCCTGAAGGCAACACGTAGGGACCAGCTGGGCTGCGCTGAGTCTATTCCTTCTGACATTGGCCTCATTTCTTCTGTGCTACTGCAAGATGGGCTCCCCGAGAGCACTCTGAGATGGAGTTAAACATGCAGGGTGCTTATTACCAGGAGTCCAGGGGACCCACTCTTGTGGAAGGGAAGGGTGGAAACCAGATTAAGTATAAGGAAAACTGCCATGAGAGCCTCAGGTAACTCTATGTGAAGCTCCAGAGCTGAAATAGTCCTTTGTAGTTGCCCACCATTGGGCCAGACCAGTTATTTGGATGTGAGCCACCAGGGAAGAGTGTGACCTTGGGCCAGGTGGCTCTCTGCAGCTGAGGCAGGCCCTGGATGGGCTGCCAGCCAAAGGCTGTCTACTGACCGCAGTACCAGCAGCTGGGTGGCAAGTCCCTTCTTTTATTATTTTTTTAAGATTGATTGATAGATTGATTGATGTAATCTCTACACCCAAAATGAGGCTCAAACTCACAACCCTGAGGTCCATAACAGGAGCAGAAACCAAGAGTAGGACGGAGCCAATGGCAGGTCCCTTCTTGGAAGAATGATCAGTGCTGAGCATCTCCCTGTTTGTGACATTGGCCAACATCCCTTCCATTGAGGCCCTCTCTTTTATTTGTAATTATTTTCATTTTAAGATATATTAAAAATGCAGAGTGCCTAGGTGGTTCAGTCTGTTAAGCATGCCTTCACTTAGGGCTTAGGTCAGGATCTAAGGGCCCTGAGATCAAGCCCTGCATCAAAGTCCCTGCTCCGTGGGTAGTCTGCAGATCGGCCTCTCCCTCTTCCTCCATCCCTCCCCCTGCCCTACTCCAGCACTGCTCATGTGCGCACTCTCTCTCTCAAATAAATAAATAAATATTTTTAAAAAGATATATTAAGGGGTACCTGGGTGGCTCAGTTGGTTAGACAGAGCTCAGCTCATGATATCGGGGTCCTGGGATGGAGCCCCCTCATCAGGCTCCCTGCTCAGCAGGGATTCTGCTTCTCCATCTTCCTCTGCCTCTCCCTGCTGGCTTGCGCTCTCCCTCGCTCCCTATCTCTCTCTCTCAAATAAATAAAATATTTTTTAAAAAGATATATTAAAAAATGCAAAAAAGCACTCTTTAAAATCCATAAGACAAAAGACACAGAATTACAACAGAAACCAATTGTATGTATGTATGTATGTATGTATGTATTTTTACCAATTGTATTTATATTCAGGTATTGAAATGTTAAAACAAATTTGTGATATAGTCAGAAATATGCATCTTTATTTAAAGCATTAGATATTAACATTTTTAAAAATACATTTAAAAATATAAATAAAGCATTAAGTAAGATTCAGCGGCAGGTCCAATAACTGCCATAATTTCAAAGTGATGATTAATCTAGACAACGTTGTAATGTGATGGGAGAATATCTGTCATTTTGATTTATGACAAAGTCACACGTGTTACAAATCCCTCTGTGGTCTGTTGCCCACCTCAGAGTTGAAGCAAAGGCTAAATGTCAGTTAGAAGTTACAGAAAATAAAGATCTTTCCCTATATCAATTCCAGGTGTAGGAATGTGGGTATTGGTGTGAAGGCGGAGGGTGGGTTCCAGGAAATTAGGTTCTGGCAGAGGACACTCCCCACCCCCACCCCCAGCAAGAGAGACCAGGATGCTCCCAACCCAAAACTCGCCAAGAGGGCAGATGGGGAGGCCCGCCCAGCCTCTTCTGACCTGGGGGTCCAAGTGTTTGCCATGTAACCCTTCCCCCAGATGCTGGGAGTCCGGCTCCAGGGTCCCAGGTTGGGCCTCAGGCCCCACGCTCCGTGTCCCCCCGCAGGCGCCCCGCCCCCCGCCCCCGCGCGGCCCCTCTAGCTGCTTCCCGGGCCCCAGGCCTGTAGCCGACGCGGGGACCTGACCCGGCCAGGCCCCTGCAAATGAGGGGGCGCGCCGGGCGCCCGGGGCCTGACCCGCAGCGACCCGCTGTGACCAGCCATGCGGCGGCCCTCTTAGGCAGGCCCCGCCCGGCCGGCCCCGGCCATAAAAAGGCGGGTCGGGCGCCGCCGCCGCCGCAGCCGCCCGCCGCGACCCCCCGCGCCCGCACCATGGCCGGCCCCGGCCTCGCCTGCTGCCTGCTCGGCCTCCTGGCGCTGACCTCCGCCTGCTACATCCAGAACTGCCCCCTGGGCGGCAAGAGGGCCGCGCTGGACCTCGACGTGCGCCAGGTGAGCCCCGCCCCTACGGGCCCCGCGCCCCCCGCCTCGCGGGCCCCGCGCTCACCCCGCTCCCGCCCTCCCGCCAGTGCCTCCCCTGCGGCCCCGGGGGCCAAGGGCGCTGCTTCGGGCCCAGCATCTGCTGCGGCGACGAGCTGGGCTGCTTCGTGGGCACGGCCGAGGCGCTGCGCTGCCAGGAGGAGAACTACCTGCCGTCGCCCTGCCAGTCGGGCCGCACGCCGTGCGGGAGCGGGGGTCGCTGCGCCGCCGCCGGCATCTGCTGCAGCCCGGGTGAGCTGGCGCCGGGGAGGGCCCGGGAGGGGGCGCCCGGGCACAGGGCCGGGGGCCGGGGCCGGGGCCGGGGCCGGGGGCCGGGGCCGGGGCCGGGGCCGGGGCCGGGGCCGGGCCCCCGCGGGGCGGACCCTGATCCGGCGTCTCTCCTCCCAGACGGCTGCCGCGCCGACCCCGCCTGCGACCCCGACGCCGCCTTCTCCCAGCGCTGAGCTCATTGCAGAAGTAGTGAACACAATAAAGCAGAGTTTCCCCCCCAACTCGACTGGCGTCTTGGTGTCGGAAATGGGAGGGAGGGCGCCGGGGGACCCCGACGGTCGCGCCTGGGGCCTGCGTCTCTGGCTCCCCGCGGTTCAGGGCCCCGGTCCGGGCGCGGTCCCCGCCGCCGGAATCCCGCAGGGGGCGAGGGAGGGGGCAGCAGGGCGGGCTGCGAGGAGAGTAATCTCCGCTTCCAAACAGAGCTGGGAGCGCACCGCGGGTGGACTGAAGAGATTTCTTTTTTTTTTTAAGATTTTATTTATTTGAAAGAAAGAGAATACAAACGGGGAGGAGCAGAGGGGAAGGGAGAAGCCGACTTACCCGCTCAGCAGGGAGCCTGATGTGGGGCTCCGTCCCCAGGCCCTGGGATCATGGCCAGAGCCCAAGGCAGCCGCTTGGCGGACTGAGCCACTCAGGTGCCCCGGGAGGAACGTTCAAAAACCCAAAGGATAAGGTGGGGTGGGCCTGACGGCACCCAGAGGAGCGGGAGGCGGCCGGCGGCGCCTGAGTGACTCCCCTGCCTTTGGAAGGAGGCGTGAGCGCCCCTGACGGGCCTTCAGTCTCCACGGAGCTGGACTCCAAAGCCCCGGAGGCCACAGGTGCTCAGACAAGGTGGCCAGGCTGCGGTGCCCCCAGCTGGCCTGCTCTGGCCTGTGCGGGAGAGGAACTTGGCAGTGCTGGGCCTCTTGCAGGACAGGGGTTCAGGAGAGCCCGCAACCACAGAAATGACCACAAGATGCAAAAGCTTCCTACAAACAGAATCCTCAACCGTTTGTCATCTGTTCCTGGACCAAAAACCCTATTGGGAATCAAGAGAGCTTAATTCCTCTTCCCCAAAACATGCTGTCACTTATCCATGCCACTGGGCAAGCAACTTCAGAAGGTGCATGGCCACACTCCTACTCTAAGTAAAACAGGAACAGATCACTCCCTGTTAGTGAGGGGAAAAAAATGTAATTTTTATGGCTTTCTCTCGAACTGGAGAACTACAGAGCACTGCCCCAGTATGTGGGTTTCACAGGATAGAGAGAAAAAAACATACTGAAGAGAACTGTTAAGGTTTTCTTTATATAAATTACAAAAACAGGCAAAACTAAGCTATGGTGCTAGAAGTCTTGGGTGGAGTGGTGACTGGAGGGGACCCAAGGGCAGTTCCAGAGTGCTTGTCATATTCTGTTTCCTGGTCTGCGAGCTGGTGGAACAGGAGTGGTTATTTTCAGAAAACAACTCAGTATGCATGTGATTTGTTGACTTTTATATGTATATTATATTTGAATAAAAGGTTTTAAAAATGAAAAAAGTATCATTACTGCTAAGATGAATGGAGAGAATAGAGATGAAGCTTTTGGGGTTTTTTAAGTGCTTATCATTTTATTTTTTATTAAGTCATCGCTACACCCAAAGTGGGACTTGAATTCATGACCCTGAGATCAAGAGTCACGTGCTCCACAGACTCAGCCAGCCAAGTGTCCCTGACATAAGGCTTTTGAAAACTCCAGTGGCCTTTCGCAACCTGGTCCATGGTTCTTTTTGTTCTTTTGGAGGTTTTTTGCTTTTAGTTTATTGATTTTTGTTTTTAGATTTCACATATAAGTGAAACCATATGATGTTTATCTTTTTCTGTTTGGCTTATTTCACTTGGCGTAATACCTTCTAGGTCTATCCATGTTGTCACAAATGGCAAGATCTCACCCTTTTTCATGACTGAACAATATTCCACTGGATAGACTGTGGTTCTTGCTGAGGCCATGAGAGCAGGCCCTCCTTCCACCCCACATCCAGGGGAATTAGTCACTGAAAGGGACACAAGATGACTCAAAGTTCAAACCAACTATGGTGAAGGATGTGATGCACATAAATGGATTTTTAAAAATATTTTATTATTTATTCATAAGAGACACAGAGAGAGAGGCAGAGACATAGGCTTCCTGTGGGGAGCCAGTTGCAGAACTGGATCCCAGGACCCCGGGATCACAACCTGAGCCAAAGGCAGATGCTCAACCACTGAGCCACCCAGGTGGCCCACAATTGGATATTTGAGGATGGTTGCAGAGTTCTGTGTCCTTCAGGAACCACACAGCTGGGAGGGCTAGAGCGAGGGGTGACTGTGCTCCTCACTTACAGACATCAGGTGACGGATTTGTGTTTTCCAAGTTGGAATGTTCACTCACCGCCTTAGCAGGAAGTCTGAGATCTCCCCTCTGAGACCTCTTTCTCTCCCCTGAGAGAGAAACAGGCTCCCTGCAAGGAGCCTGATGTGGGACTCAATCCCAAGACCCCAGGATCACAACCTGAGCCAAAGGCAGATGCTCAACCACTGAGCCACCAGGTGCCCTACTTCATGATATTAATATATTGTTGAATTTTGTTTTGCAGCTTGCGTGTGTGTGATAACAGTCTGTGGTCATGGTTTTTGTTGTTGTAGTATTTAAAATTTAATTAATATATTATTATCATATATGATTATTAATATAGTATCAAAATTAGTTATTCTTATTTTAATTCCAGTATAGTTAACATACAGTTAACTGTATGTTAACATATTAGTTTTGGTGTACAATACAGTGATTCAACACTTCCATACAATACCCAGTGCTTATCACAAGTGCACTCCCTCATCCAGATCACCTGCTTCACCCATCCCCCCACTCACCTCCCCTCTGGTGACCACCCCTTTGTTCTTTATGGTTAAGAGTCTGTTTCTTGGTTTGTCTCTTTTTTTTTGTCTCCTTGCTTATTTGTTTTGTTTCTTAAAATTCCACATATGAGTGAAATCATATGGTATTTGTCTTTCTCTGATTTATTTCACTTAGCATTATACTTTCTAGCTCCATCCAAGTTGTTGCAAATGGGAAGATTTCATTCTTTCTTATGGTTGAATAATATTCCATTGTATATATATACCGCATCTTCTTTTTTAAAAAATTTATTTTATTTTATTTATTTATGATAGTCATATATATATAGAGAGAGAGAGGCAGAGACACAGGCAGAGGGAGAAGCAGGCTCCTTGCACCGGGAGCCTGACGTGGGATTCGATCCCGGGTCTCCAGGATCACGCCCTGGGCCAAAGGCAGGCGCCAAACCGCTGCGCCACCCAGGGATCCCCTATACCACATCTTCTTTATCCATCTATCAATAGATGGACATTTGGGTTGCTTCCATAATCTCATAACAAAAGCTAAAAACCAGAAAGACTGTGGCAAAGGTAAATGTTTTGATATGAAAAGATACCCCAAATTTACTTTGTCAAAAATAATGTAAATTAGGACATATAGATTATGTAAATAATACTAATTTGTAAAACAACAGCTGTGTGAAGCTTTAGGACAAAGGTGTTCCAGTCTGAAAGCTATACTTTCTTTCTTTTTTTTTTTTTTTAGTGTAAGCTCTAAGCCCAATGTGAGGCTGAACTCATGACCCAGAGATTAAAAGTCACATGCTTCACTGACTGAGCCAGTTGGGCCGCCCCAGTCTGAAAATTATAAACAGCAACTTCATCATTGAACATGTATTTCTATGATTTTTTTTTGTATTTCTATGATTGATTTTTCTGCCATACAGTCTTATCGAGGACCTCCAGTACAATTCCTAAGGGCAGTAATTTCAATTTTCTGTAGGGGTCCCTATGCATAGGTTAAGCAAGCTGGCTTCTCTTCCATATCTAAGTTTAGTGTAGTTTAGTCTTTAAATCTGGAGTGGTATGAAAATATACCAAAAGTTTTCCAGCATCATGATTTTCCATGGGGCAGAGTTCAGGGATATTTCTTTCCCATTCCTAACATTTCCTTTTTGCATCCCTGAGGTAACACTCCTCCAAGGGGAGAAAGTAGCCGAAGTGGGCTTGCAGAGAAGGAATGATGCATACAGTCCACCCCTTCCTCTCCGGCCTCTTGGGATCAGGCTGCTAGCCCAGGAAGCAGGTGCTGGCAACAGAGCAAGTGCGTGGAAAAGCAAAGGAGCAGGAAAGCCTTGGTAAGAGGGTCCAGCTCCCTGTGCCTAGGACAGTAAACATCTCCAACCATCATCCTTATGGAGCCCACTTGCCAGCAGCAGAAATCACATTCTCTGACATCAGCTCTACCAATAATAGAAGTAGTATTGTGAAATAAAATCTTTAAAAGGGGGGGCACCTGGGTGTCTTAGCTGTTGAGCACCTGCCTTCAGTTCAGGTCATGATCCGGGAGTCCTGAGATCAAGCTCCACAACAGGCTCCCCCCGCAGGGAATCTGCTTCTCCCTCTGCCTATGTCTCTGTCTCTCTCTGTGTGTCTCTCATGAATTAATAAATAAAATCTAAAAAAAAAATTAGTATTGTAATCTCCATATGTCAGGTTCTTTTGTGTCATTTTTCAGTTGTTGCAGAATTCAGGGCTTAAGGTAAGGTGAGGCTGCTGTAATAAAAACACTGAAATAATGGGACGCCTGGGTGGCTCAGCCTGCCTTCGGCCCAGGTCCAAATCCCACGGTCCCAGGATCGGGCTCCCTGCATGGACCCTGCTTCTCCCTCTGCCTATGTCTCTGCCTCTCTCTCTCTGTGTCTCTCATGAATAAGTAAATAAAATCTTAAAACAAAACAAAAAACCCCCACCGAAATAGTAAGGAGGCTTCAGGGGCTTCTAGAAGGTAGATGTTTCTCTGTCTCCTATCAGCCTGAGATGAGCATTCCTGGCTTTGTCCCACCCTGTTACTTAAGGATCCAGATTTCTTCTGTCATAGTTCTGGCACCTTCTAGTCCTTGTCATTGTCTGATGCTTGAGGTGAGGATGCTGCAGACTCCAACAGGTGGGAAAGGAAAGAGCATAGAGGAGACACACCCACTGTTTTAAGACCTCAAGTTCACTATCCCTTTTGCTCACACTTTATTAACAAAAGCATTGTCATACAGACACACCTCACTGCAAAGAAAGCTGGAAAATGTGGCTATAATTCTGTTGCTATGAATTCCAATCAAACTCCCAGAAACGTTTGTTTGTTCGTTTGCTTGTTTGCTGGGGGGAGGGGCTGTAGAAATCATTAAGTTGATTCCAAAATTTATATGGCAGCAGAACTAAAATAGCCAAACCAATTCTGCAAGAGAACAAAGTTGGAAGAGTCACGCTACCTGATTTCCAGACTTACCATAAAGCTACCATATTGAAGACAAGATGGTAGTGGATAAATGATAGCGCTACAGACCAATAGAATGGACAAAGGAATCCAGAAATAGATCTTCACGTATATGATCAAATGATTTTGAGGAAGTTATTATGATAATTCAAAGGGGGGATGCCTGGGTGGCTCAGTAATTGAACATCTGCCTTCAGCCCAGGGCATGATCCTGGAGTTCTGGGATCGAGTCCCACATCACGCTCCCTGCGAGGAGCCTGCTTCTCTCTCTGCCTGTGTCTCTGCCTCTGTCTCTTTCATGAATAAATAAATAAATCTTTAAAAAAAAAAGATAATTCAAAGGGAAAAAAGTAGTCCTTTCAACAAGCAGTGATGGAACAAATGGATATCCAGATGCAAAAAATGAACTGCAACCCTAACTTGCACCAACACAACTCAGAATGGATCAATGTTCAAATTCTACTCTGTTTAAAACTTACACAGTTTCGGTGATTACCAATACAGCCACTCCAAACATTTACGTAAAAGTTATTGTGTGAATATAGCTAGTTATTTCACTTGGATGAGTACTGGGATTTGTTGGGTTAAATGGTAAGGAAAAGCATAACTTTGTGAAAAACTATTGAACATTTTTCCAGAGTGGTTGAATGAATTTGCATCTTCACCAGCAATATATGAGAGTCCCAATTACTCCCTATCCTTGTCAGCACCTGATATTGTCAGCATTTTTAAAAGTCTTTGTAATGAATCTCTCATTGTGATTTTAACTTGCATTTCCTTAACAACTAATGATGTTCAACATCTTGACATGTCTTTATTTGCCATCTACAGATCTTGTTAGGTGATGTATCTTTTTACATCTTTTGCCCATTTATTTAATTTAATCTCTCTCTACATCCAACATGGGTGGGGCTCGAACTCACAACCACGAGATCAATAATCACATGCTCTACCTACTGAGCCAGCCAAATGCCCCAACAATCCAACTTTCTTAAGATTTTATTTATTTATTCATGAGAGACACAGAGAGAGAGAGAGGCAGAGACACAGGCAGAGGGAGAAGCAGGCTCCCTGCAGGGAGCCTGATGTGGGACTTGATCCCATCCTGGGACTCCAGGATTACATATGCCCAGAGCTGAAAGAAGACTCTCAAAACCACTGAGCCACCCCGGCGTCCCCAATCCAACTTTTTATTTTATTTTATTTTATTTTTATTTTTATTTTTTATGATAGTCACAGAGAGAGAGAGAGAGAGAGGCAGAGACATAGGCAGAGGGAGAAGCAGGCTCCATGCACCGGGAGCCCGACATGGGACTCGATCCAGGGTCTCCAGGATCACGCCCTGGGCCAAAGGCAGGCGCTAAACCGCTGTGCCACCCAGGGATCCCTCAATCCAACTTTTTAAATGGACAAAAGATTTAGGATGCCCAGCAGGCTCAGTCGCTAGAGCATATGACTCTTGATCTCAAGGTTGTGAATTCAAGCCCCATGTCGGGTGTAGAGATTACTTAAAATCTTAAAAATTATAATAAAATTAAAATGTTGAATTGTTTTCTGAGTATGGAGTTTTGAGAAGTCCTTATATATTCTGTGTGTCAGTCCCTGATAAGCTCTGTGAGTTGTAAATCTTTCCTTCCAGTCTGTGTCTTACCTCTTCATTCTTTTGAAGAACAGAAGTTCTTAATTTTGGTGAATTCCAAACATATCAAATTTATTCTTTTACGGACCGTCCTTTTGGTGTCAGAGCTAAGAAATCTTTGCATTTTTCAAGTTTGTAAATGATTTCTCCCATGATTTCTTCAAGATGCTTTAGAGTTTTAGGTTTTATATTTAGGGTATACGATCCATTTTTACTTAAACCAGCTGCCTCTTTCCATCTCCCTGTGTCCTGGAGGGTTACTAAGATCCTATTAGGTCTGGTCCTGCCCCTGTCCTACCAAGACCTGGGGACAGGTGCCAGATAGGCCACACCAGGAGTCCATGGCAGGGATAGAAGCCCACATGGCTCCTGCCCTCCCTCGACACTTAATCCCGCTGAGCACTGAGCCAGGTCAGGGGTGACAGCAAACTGGAGCTCTAGGACCAGAAAAGAGCCTGACCTTGGGTTGACACCAGGACCCTGGCCAGGTCTGACTGAGGCTGACTCATGACACTCTACCCTAAGGCTGGGTGTTGGTGCCAGGGCTCAGAGTGACTGCTCTCTGCCTGCGCTTCCTCCTGGCCTCTAAATCAGTGGAAGGTTCCAGAGGAGATGCAGCCTCTTGTTGCCCCAAGGCCTGCACCAAGAAATCCCAAGGACAGGATGTAAAGAACAGAGGAGGCAGAGAGAGAGGGAGGAAGGTGAGAGGGCAGGGGGATGTAATGGGACAAGGAGGGAAGCAAAAGAGAGCCCAGGAGCTGAGGGATGGGGGAAGACAGCCAAGTGAAGAGCAAAGAGGATAAAGGGAATAGAGTGGACAGAGAAGGACAGAAGGACACAGAATTTAACTCATCGGTTAAATGCCAGTGAACATCTGCCCTGAAGCTGCATGTGTCAAAGGGTAGAAGGTCCTAATGTGAGTGTGCTCGGTGTGTGCGTGTGTGTGCACGTGTGTGTGTGTGTGTGTGTGTGTGTGTGTGTGACTGTCCAAGATCAAGTCCGCCGTGTTTCTCTGAGGGTCTGTGGTCCTGAATGTGTATCTCAGGGTCTCTACCTGTAACCGGTCAAGAATCACCAGGCATGTGGCTAATGATTATTTACTAGTCCGTGTCTGGGTTAGTGTGTGATTCGTGTGGCTGCATGGAAGGGGGGGGCATGTAGCTAGGGTGTCAGTGGGCTCTGCCTCCCACTCTGGCTGAAGGGCTCCCTTACCTTCTTCCTGGACAGACACTACCTGCCCTCTCTCTGCTGGGTCTGAGGTGATTTTGCTGCCCCCTGCTCACCCCTGAACACACACACATACACGCACAGAGCACAGCCCTGGATGAACTAGAAGACTAGAAATCTGGGGAGTTGGTGGATTCCTGAAGCTGTGCCTCAGTCTCTTGGGAGGTAGATGGGGACCGGAACCTGGTCACCCCGTGGCTCCCCTTTGGCCTTTCTCACTCTTCCCTCTGACGCTCTGAACATCTCTCTCTCCATCATTGGGCTTTCTCTGTGTTCTTTTGGAATCTTGTCCACCGTCTTTCCCTCTCCTTGCCTTCCCTTCTGTCCCCCTGCCGGAGTGTTCCCTACCCAGCCCCCTGCCCCTCCGCCATCCCCCCCGGTCGCCGGGCCCGGTTCCCCCCAAGGACTGTGCCCAGCCAAGACCACTTCCCCCGCGGATCCCGGACTGGCTGGGGCGGGTGAGGGAGGGGTGTCCGCGCCCGCTCCCCACCCCCGGACACCGACACAGACACTCGCGGGTGCATTTTAAAAGGTTTATTTCTGCAGGCTGGGGGGGGGGGGGCGGGGGCCGGGCCGGGCGGGCGGCTCAGTAGACGCCGGGCGGCGCGGGCTCGGCGGGCTCGGGCGCCCCCGCCAGCTGCACCAGCCGCAGCAGCAAGGCTCCGGTCGGCCCGTCCAGCTGGGTCGCGTTGCTCCGGTCGCTGGCGCGGGCGCGGCGGTGCAAGCCGGCTCCCTCCCGGCACTCGGGCTCGGTCACGCAGCTCTCTGCGGGGGCCACGGGCTGAGCGCGGCGCGGGCGGGACCCAGGTCGCCCCCCCCCCCCGCACCCGGGGGCCGCCGCGCCCGCCACCCCCTGGCCCCCGCCCTGACCCCGGGCCACCCACCGTCGTTGCAGCAGATGCCGGCGGCGGCGCAGCGACCCCCGCTCCCGCACGGCGTGCGGCCCGACTGGCAGGGCGACGGCAGGTAGTTCTCCTCCTGGCAGCGCAGCGCCTCGGCCGTGCCCACGAAGCAGCCCAGCTCGTCGCCGCAGCAGATGCTGGGCCCGAAGCAGCGCCCTTTGCCCCCGGGGCCGCAGGGGAGGCACTGGCGGGAGGGCGGGAGCGGGGTGAGCGCGGGGCCCGCGAGGCCGGGGCGCAGGCCGCCCCAGTCCCCGGGATTTCAGGTGACTGAGGACAGGCCCTCAGCATGCTCCCCTTTCGTTGAGCGAGGCTCCCTCGGTGGGCCCCAGCCCTTTCTCTCGGCTCTGGGGTGCACCGCCACCCAGCTGCCACCCTTGCCCCAAGGCAGGCCTCCTTCCCCTGCCCCCATCACTCAAACTCGGTCTCTAGCACCCACGGCCCCAGCAGAGGGTCCTTCCTCCGGTTTCCTGTCCAGCGTCGCAAGCTGCTGGGCCTCTGGGTCCAGACCTCAGCTCCCGGCCGCAGTGCCCTAACTGTGGGTGGCATCAGCCCAAGCCCCCAGGTACAGGCATGGGGCACCTCACTGACTCAGGCTTCCAAAGGTGCCAAGCAGAGGGAAGGGTAGTCTGTGGGGGCGGCCCTCGGACCCACTCTAGTTTGTTCGATAGCTCAAAATGAAGCCACCTGTGGCCTGGGCCTGACTGAGCCTGGTCATTGGATTTCCTTTGGCTCTGCTGAAGATGGAATAAAAGGGAATTGACTGGACATGCAGCGCAGGAGAATTGGGCTAGGTTCCCAGCAGAACTTCCTGGCAGGAGGTGGCACCCTCACTACCACAAGCTCAGAGCAATGGCCAGCTTCTGTGTGGGGCCCCCGGGGGGCCTGTGGCTAGTAGAGGGGGAAGGCCTCCATACTGGCTAGGACAGAGGCGGTCGTTGCTGCGAGGCCCTCCCTCCCTCACACAGGATGCCTTGCTGTCCAGTTGTCCTGATCTGCCCCAAGCCCCGTTCCTGGAGAAACACCGTCTTGCCTGCAGCCCTTGCCCGGATGGGGATGGTGCCCAGGAAGTCCTGCAGCCCGTCCTCGCCTGCCCGGCAGCCTGGCCCCCTCTGCCCAGCCATGCCAAGCCTCCTTTCTGCGGGGCTCTTCCCCTAAAGCCTGCCTCTCCCACCACTTCCCTCCTTCCCAGCCCGTCACTGTAGAGCCAGCCCAGGAGCTCTGTCCCCTCAGGCAGCCCTGAGATGGGCCACGGTCGTACCTGTCTCAGCTCCAGATCAGACATGGCCCTCTTGCCACCCCTAGGACAGTTCTGGAAGTAGCAGGCGGAGGTGAAGGCCAGCAGGCCCAGGAAGCAGGCGGGTAGCAGCATGGTGTCCGGCATCCTGGTGCAGGTGGGCACAGTGTGCGAGGCTGCTGTGCCGACTGTGCTGCGCTGCCCTCGCTGGCTGCCTATTTATGTCCGCAGGTATTCCCTTGGAGACGACGTGGTCGCCACCCCCCTCCCCAGCGACTCCCCAGGAGCCCACGACCGCCAGGTCCCCAGGCGTCAGCAGTGATTCAGGCATCTGGGGATGCACGTGGACCTGTCTGTGGGGGGGCCTGATGGGGAGGGGTGCGGGCCTCCGTGCTGTCACTGGCAGGCGTGTGGCTGCGGTGTGACAGGAGCTGCTGTGACCATGACTGTGGCTCTCTGGATCTGGGGAGACAGACGGATGGGAGCAGGGGGTCTTGTGGAGACCATCCCCGACCTTTCTGGCTGCCCAGAAGAGGCTTGGGGTCAGTGGGCCCGGCCCCAGACACAGCCCCCTGAGGAGGTGGAGGGGGCCTGAGGGGCTAGTGTGCAAGGAGCATGGTCGGCCCCGGCCCAGAAAGGATGGAACAGGGTCAGGTGTGCAAAACCCCATCAGGAGACTTAGCCTCAGGAGAGGATAAGTGACCAAGGACCGCACACACCCAGGGGGCTTTGTCCCCACTGCATTAGCAAAGGAAATGGCTGTCTGCAGCTTAACGTCAGACAGAGCAACTGCAGCCATGAAGCAAGGGACCAACATGGATTCTGGGGAGTGGGCAGGCTTGTGGGGGAAGCTGAGGACACCCCCTCACACACACACACACACCCAGAGCAGGATTCAGACCCAGTAAGGTTCAAAGGTGGGGGGAAAGCCACCTGCTGCAATTCCCAGCCCTACAAGGACCCCAGTTTATGCGGCCCCGGGCAGGTACCATCTCAGGCCTAGGGTGGAAGTGGAGGCACAGGAGCTTTGGTGTTGGGGGACTGGAGGAGCCACTGCCCATTGAGCCTTGCCTGAGAAAACAAACTTTGGTTCATGCCCCCAAGCTGGTGGGATAAAGGTACAATCTCCATTTCCTGGGCTGCCGGAGTGCCCTGCTGGTCCTTGGAGCCAGGCTGGCCATCCTCCTCCTCTCAGGATCTGTTCCGCTCCCAGCTCTCCCAGCCCCGGGCCCTTTGCCTCCTCTTCGGGGTGCCACAGGAAAGTTCTGGCTGCCTTCTCCCCACCAAGTGCTGTAAGGGATCTGGCGTCCCAGGGAGGGACCTCTCACACTCAAGATCTGATGCCAGGCTTTTCAGGAACATCCCCTACAGACTGTGAGGATCCTGGAGCCTGAAGCCTGTCAGAATCTGGCCTCTGTTGCTCAAAACTTCATGACTCAGGCAGGTTACCTGACTTCTCTGTGCCTCATCCTCTCCCAGTGTAATGTTAGGAATTTACTAACTAGTAGCCACTTTATAGGGTTGTGAAGACTGAAATAATGGAATATATAAGAGCTTTAGGAAAGTTCCTGCACCATCATAAAGCTAAGTAATAACAGTGTTGTGTTATTGATGCCATTATTCTTATTAAGAGCTGAAGAGAGTCTTCCAGAGAGAACAGCTTCCTGGGCTAACCCAGGAGGGACATTTTCATTCCTGTTATGGGGCTTAGAGAGAAGCTGGGCCCAAATTATTGCTCCCTTGAAACTCTTGGTTATGGTAGAGGCCATATGCCTCGTTTAGGCCAGCTGTGTGGCTTTGGCCTGGCACCTTACCCTCTCTGCACTTCAGGTCCAAGTTATCATCTGAAAATGAACGGGGCTATACTAACTGAAGGGGTCAGGGCCTGGGACAGGCCAGGACACCCATGTGCCAACTATCTGTGTCTACCAGGATCATCAGTCTAAGAGTTGCCTCCCACACCAGGCCCCCTTGAAGACCCCAAATACCACTGCCATTGAGATGCCAGGGGGCCTGCTTCTTCCAGTACCCACCTTCTTGGAACATGCATGGGCTAGAAAAAGTCTTGTTACTGTGCTGTCATTTCAAATGTATCACCTCACATGTCGCATGGACCTTTTGGACACCCCACATTCCTATACTCCCTTCATATTTTCAAATCTACTTTTTCACACTCTCTCTATCCTTACATCTCCTACACCTGAGCTCATGGATCTTTATTCACATGTCATGTCATTTTAATTTGTTTTTTTTTTAAGATTTTGTTTATTCATGAGAGAGAGAGAGAGAGAGTCAGAGACATAGGCAGAGGGAGAAGCAGGCTTCATGCAGGGAGCCCAGTGCAGGACTCAATCCTGGGACTCCAGGATCATGCTCTGAGCCAAAGGCAGATGCTCAACCGCTGAGCCACCCAGGCGTTCCCACATGTCATTTTAAAAGGGAGGACTTAGCTCTTTTACCAGTCCATTTCCACCCCACCCCTGGCCACATGCTCTCTCACCCACCATTTTCTGGATATAATGATGTCATGATGGTTAGATCAGTATTATGAGTTAGACTTCAAATATACTCTCTAAGCTAAGTCCTATGGTATATTCTGATAATCTTTTCATCCTTGAACAACTTTCTGTGTTCTCTGAAGTTAGTGATTGTCTTGGGTTTTCATTGTGGTCCATCTACTATTTTCATCCAGAAGTCAATATTTACTCTTCAACTCTCTCCATCTAGGCTCTGCCCAAACCAATGCACTGAAACTCCTAGCATTAAGGTCATACATTCCCTCTATATTGCCAAATTTTGTGGTCATGCCAATGTCCTCTTTTAACATAATTCTCTAGCAGCATTTGACATGGTTGAGCACTTGTCTCTTTCTTTCTTTCTTTCTTTCTTTCTTTCTTTCTTTCTTTCTTTCTTCTTCTTTCTTTCTTTCTTCTTTATTTCATTTTATTTATTTATTCATGGGAGACATAGAGAGGCAGAGACATAGAGGGAGAAGCAGGCTCCTTGCGGAGAGCCCAATACAGGACTGGATCCCCAGATGGGGATCATGCCCTGCGCCAAAGGCAAATGCCCAACAGCTGAGCCACCCAAGCGTCCTGAGCACTTGTCCTTTTTATGTATTTATTTTTTAAGATTTTATTTATTGATTCATGGGAGACACAGAACATGAGAGATAGAGGCAGAGACACAGGCAGAGGGAGCAGCAGGCTCCACACAGGGAGCCTGACTAGAACTCAATCCCGGGTCTCCAGGATCACAACCTGGGCTGAAGGCGGCGCTAAACTGCGGAGTCACCCGGCTGCCTTTTTTTTTTTTTTTTTTTAAGATTACTTGTCCTTTTTAAAACTATACTTCAGGGGCTCCTAGCTGTCTCAGTCAGTAGAGCGTGCAACTCTTAATCTCAGAGTTGTGAGTTCAAGCCCCACATTGGATGTAGAGATTACTTAGAATAAAATCTTTAAAATAAAATAAAACAAAAAATAAAATAAATAAAATAAAATAAAATAAAACTACACATCACCTTGGGCAAGCCACACCTGTTCTTGGGTCACCTGCTTGATGTACTAACCTCACTTCCCATCTCACTGAGGACTTAAGGGAATCAGATGAATGTGCTAGAAAGGTTAATATTTCCTGAAAACAAAGAGTTGCAAGTCTCCAGGTTAAACTCAAATCTCAGAACTGTCTTTAAAGTACTTCTTTCCCGTTAAACCATCTTTTCTGAGAACAGGTAACAATTAACTGCCTGGTGTCTGTCCACTCCTGTTCTTTATTCTTTTCTCAGATCAACCTGGTGCCCATACCACATGACATGCATACTACCTGTCGGAAGGTGGTTGGTCTCATTTTCAAAGGGCCTCTGCTGCCAGCAGTAAGTCCACCTTTCCCTGTCCTCACCTGTAGTCTGGCACTGAAGGTTAAATGGGGAGTTCTGAGAAGAAGCCTGGATGGGCACACCTGGCAGGGTAAGGTGTGAAGGAGCAGGTGGCAAGTATGTGTGTGTGCACGCACAGGACACACACAGGCTATAGAGCACGTTGACCCACAGACAGCAACAAAGACTCCCATAGCACTGAGCCTGTGCCAGCGCTGGGCCAAACTGTTCACATGCATTTCCTTCTTGAATCTGCATAAAACCCTGAGAAGGAGACAGTATTATTTATTGACATTTGCAGACAGGAAACAGGGACAGAGAGGTTGAGGCACTTGCCCAAGGAGGCACAGGTAAAAACCAGCAGGACTGGGCCCCGGCACCTGTGTCCTTCAGCACTCCACTGCCTTGTACCAACGGGCATTAAACCACCAGAACATTAATATTTACTGGGATTCAGAGCTGGAGGTCGGTGATCTTGTGGCGGGCTCACGGTTCAGGGGTGTCACCCGGGGCTGCCTAACTCTCTCTGGCACCCTCTACGTGTCTGGGTATCTCTCCTTATGGCAAGGGGGCAGCCCAAGTGGTTCCCTCCTTGGAGACTTTCCCCTCTCAGGGACTCTCACTCTGGCCCAGGGGCCCCACTCCCAAGGCCCTCCGGGCTGGGCAGGCATCTGGCTGTGTGTTAGGTCAGGCAAGGTTCATCCCAGGGCTGGGTATATCCCCAGGCTCCTTCTAAAATGGGGTTCTGTTAGCGAGGAACAGGAGGGAGTGGCTGCTGGCCCCAGGCTGGGATGGATTTGTAGGATCCTATAGATCACTTAAAGTGGGAGGACCCTGTGGCACAGAGAAGCTCAGTGTCTTGTTCAGGGTCACACAGCTAAGCCTTAACAGGGCTACTGGGTGAGGAACCCTCAGCCCCCAATTCCTACACCTCCCCAGGCTGCAACTGGTCTCAGCCCAGGATCTCACACATCAACTGCCCAGACTGATCACACCACTTCCCTTTCCCACTTCAAGACCCGTCCATGGCTCCCCCTGGCCTACTGGACAATGTCCAAGCATTTTAACATCACCTTCGTCCATGGCGCCCTCAACCCCAAGGTTATGCTTCTCCCAGCCAGGACTGCAGGGCCCTCCTCTCTTGGTGCCTTTTACTCAGTTTTTCAAAGAATCAACCTTCTGGGGCAGCCCCAGTGGCACAGCGGTTTAGCGCCGCCTGTAGCCCAGGGCATGATCCTGGGAGACCCAGGATCAAGTCCCACGACAGGCTCCCCGCATGAAGCCTGCTTCTCCCTCTGCCTGTGTCTCAGCCTCTCTCTCTCTGTGTGTCCCTATGAATAAACAAAATCTTAAAAAAAAAAAAAGGGGGGGATCCCTGGGTGGCGCAGCGGTTTGGCGCCTGCCTTTGGCCCAGGGCGCGATCCTGGAGACCTGGTATCGAGTTCCACGTCGGGCTCCCGGTGCATGGAGCCTGCTTCTCCCTCTGCCTCTCTCTCTCTCTCTCTCTCTCTCACTGCGTGCCTATCATAAAAAAAAAAAAAAGAGAATCAACCTTCTGCTTTTATTGAAGGTCCGATTTGTTTCATTAATTTCTACCTTTATCTTCATTAATTTAATTTTATCTTTTGTCTTTGAGTTAATTCCGTACTTCTTTTCTGACTGAGTTGCATGCTTGGCTTATAAAATTTTTTTCTTTTTTTAAAATTTTATTTTTATTTATTTTTTTGGCTTATAAATTTTCAATCTTTCTCCCTTTAAAATTTTTTTTTTAAAGATTTTAGGGATCCCTGGGTGGCACAGCGGTTTGGCGCCTGCCTTTGGCCCAGGGCACGATCCTGGAGACCCGGGATCGAATCCCACGTCGGGCTCCCGGTGCATGGAGCCTGCTTCTCCCTCTGCCTGTGTCTCTGCCTCCCTCTCTCTCTCTCTCTGTGACTATCACAAATAAATTTAAAAAAATAAAAAAAAAAAAGATTTTATCTATTCAAGTAATCCCTACACCCAACATGGTGCTCGGACTCACAACCCTGAGATCAAAAGTCACATGCTCCACCAACTGAGCCAACCAGGCACCCCTCTTCTTATTAATTTTTAAAAAATATTTTATTTATTTATTTGACACAGAGAGAGCACACAAGCAGGAGGAGCAGCAGGCAGGGGGGAGGGAGAAATGGGCTCTCTGCCAAGCAAGGAGCCTGATGTGGGACTTGATCCCGGGACTCCAAGATCGTGACCCTGAGCTAAAGGCAGACAACTGACTGAGTCACACTTTTAAATATATGTATATATTTAAGAGATTGTATTTATTTATTCATGAGACACACAGAGACAGAGGCAGAGACATAGGCAGAGGAAGAAGCAGGCTCCTCGCAGGAAGCCCTATGCCCAGGACCCTGGGAACATGACCTGAGCCAAAGGCAGCCCCTCAACCACTGAGCCACCCAGGCATCCCTTAACTAATACATTTTAAGGCTATAAAACTTCCTTTGTCCCATGAATTTTGATTTGTAGCTCCCTTACTGTCATTGGGCTCTAAACATTTCATAATATCCACACTGATTTACCCTTTTTCCTTCTATTTACAAGAGCTCCAGGTTTTTGTTTTATCATTATTTTTTACTGTTTCTGTAGCCAGAAAATGTAGCCTATGTTCTATGGATTCTCTGGAATGTGTCGAGAACCTCGTCATGGCAAAGTGGGTGGTCCTGTTTGATGATCGTGTCTGCTAATGTTACACAAATCCTTGAAAAGCAAGAATCGGGTGGTCAAGACTGATTTGAATGATTGGAACCTTCTCGGCCCTCCTTAGCGGTCCTCTCCTCGGAGGGATGGAGAGATCTGCCAATGCCTTTCGCTGCAGTTGTGCGGTTGTCCTGCTTTGAAGATATGCTGTTCGGTGCAGACAGGTTCTGACTGCTGTGTATTCTTGATGGATTATTTCTGTTATCATTAAATAAAATCTCTTTATCCTTATTAGTATTTTTGCCTTAAATTCTATTTGCCTAATATTACTGCTGCTACATTCTCCTTCCTTTCCCTCATCCCTTCACATCCCATCTTTGTGTTTTAGGAATGTCTGTTGAAACTACACGCCAGGATTTGATTTATCACCCCTGAGCGTTCCTGTTTTTTTCACAAGGTGGAGTTAATCCAGTGGCATTTGCGGTGATCGCTTGGACTCATTTGTGCACATTTAGCTTTTGTTATCTATTTACTATGACATCTCACTTCTTCTCCCTTCTTTCTTGTCTTCTAATAGATTGGCTATCTTTTTTTTTCTTTTTGAAGATCTTATGTCTGGGTCATCTCTATACCCAGGGTGCCTAGGTGTCTCAATTGGTTGGGCATCTGACTCTTGGTTTCGGCTCAGGTTGTGATCTCAGGGTCGTGGGATTGAGCCCCACATAGGGCTCCCGCTCAGCACAGAGTCTGCTTCTCTCCTTCTCCCTTCGTGCATGCTCTCTCAAATAAATAAATCTTTTTCAAAAAATATTTTATTTATTTATTTGAGATAGAGGGAGGGAGAGCATGAGGTGGGGGGGGGGGCAGAGGGAGAGGGAGAAGCAGACTTCCCACTGAGCCAGGAGCCCGATGTGGGGCTTTTGAACTCACAACCCTGAGATCAAGACCTGAGCTGAGATCAAGAGTTGGATGTTTAACTGAGCCACCCAAGCCCTTAGATTGGTTATCTTTAAATTTTATTTCTATTCTTTTAGTACCATACCTAACCAAGGTCTGAGGTTGGTCATCTTCCTCTCCTCCTCCAGAGCAAGATGAATTCCCTAGAATGTTTTTTTTTTTTTTTTAAGATTTATTTATTTGAGGGAGAGAGAGAGAGAGAAGGAGAGAGCACACAGAGGGAGAGGCAGAGGGAGAAGCCGACTCCCCAGTGAGCAGGGATCCCAACATGGGGCTCCATCCCAGAACCCTGGGATCATGACCTGAGCCAAAGGCAGATACTTAATCGACTGAGCCACCCAGGCGTCCCTCTAGAATGTTTAACAAGGAATTCCTTCATTCTCATCATCCATTATATTGTTGCTAATATTTTAGTGTCACCTTGATTTTAAGACTCCTCACTACTCACTGTTATTAAAAATGAAATGGATGGAAACTCCACTCAGCGTTCCTCTGAGGACTAGATATTCTTAACCCCCAGAGGAGAGAAGAAAAAAAAACTGTTTCCCAGATCGGGAGCTGCATAGGATTTACTCCCGTGGAAAGACTAGTCTCCTGGAGATGTGTCTCGATTAAATTCAGGAAAACTCTCCTCATTTTCCAAGACCTATCCATCTTCTGCACCAAACAGGGCACATGGCATAACGTCAAGAATAGCTAACATTTACCACATGCTGACAATGAGTTCTCAGCTTATATACTATAAGCCATATGTCATATGACATGACAAACGTCACCATTTTGTTGGTGTGGAAACTGAGGCACCAAAGGGTTAAGCAAATTTCCTGAAGTGCCATAGCAGGTAGGGAGCAGGAGCAGGACCCCAAGCAGCATTGTGCTTTCAGAGCAGCCCTAAGAGGGCTCGCCATCCATGTCTTTCGAGGCTTTGATGGGTTTGCCCAAGTTCAGATCTGCCATTTTTTTAAACATTTTTTATAGATTTTATTTATTTATGAGAGACACACAGAGAGAGACGCAGAGACACAGGCAGAGGGAGAAGCAGGCTCCCCGGAGGGAGCCCGACGTGGGACTCGATGCCAGGTCCCCAGGATCATGCCCTGGGCTGAAGGTAGGACCACACCACTGAGCCACCGAGGCTGCCCTAGATCTGCCATTTTGATGAGGAGACTCCGGGATCTCCCACCATCATGCCCTCAACTTGTTCATCTGGTGCCGCCCGAACTCGCTGCAAAACAACCTGAGAAGGCCGAATCGGGCTGGGGTAAGCATAGAAGAAATTAGACTAGCCATGAGGTGAGTTTTGAAACTGGATCAGAGGCACACAAGAGTTGATTATATTAATCCATCTTTTTGTGTAGGTGTGAAATTTTCCATAGTAAAAAAGCTTTATTTTTTAAAAAGATTTTATTTATTTGAGAAAGAGAGTGAGAGAGAACATGAGAGGGGAGAGGGTCAGAGGGACAAGCAGACTCCCTGCTGAGAGGGGATCCCCATGTGGGGGGCTCAAGCCTGAGACTCCAGGATCATGACTTTTTTTTAATATTTTATTTATTTATTCATGAGAGACACAGAGAGAGGCAGAGAAACAGGCAGAGGAAGAAGCAGGCTCCATGCAGGGAGCCCGATGTGGGACTTGATCCCGGGAATCCAGGATCATGCCCTGGGCCAAAGGCAGGCGCTAAACCACCGAGCCACCCAGGAGCCCCGAGGATCATGACTTGAGCCGAAGGCAGACACTTAATCGACTGACCCACCAGGTGCCCCAAAGTTGTGTTTTTCTTTTTTTTTAAGTATTAGCTCCAGCTTTTGTGGGACCTGAGGTAAAATATGATCAAATATTTAAAAGTTGTAAGTCAAGCTAACAAAATGTTAAGTAAAGTATGTTCTATCCTTTTTTTTTTAAGATTTTATTTATTTATTTATTTATTTATTTATTTATTTATTTATTTATTTACGAGAGACACAAAGAGGCAGAGACACAGGCAGAGGGAGAAGTAGGCTTCCTGTGAGGAGCCTGATGCAGGACTTGATCCCAGGACCCTGGGATCATGACCTGAGCCAAAGACCGATGCTCAACCACTGAGCCACCCAGGTGCTCCTGTTCTATCCTCTTGAAAAATATGTGCTCATAATAACCTGGAAGCCCAGGTTCAAATTTGGAATCTGGTTCTCTTGGGAGTTCTGCAGCAGAGCTCGGCAGCTGGGTGGCTGGTCTCTCCCAACAGCCTTATTCTATCCCACACCCCAAGCATGCAAGTGGGCGCTCCAGGCTGCAGGCTTGGGTTCTCTCTGTGTGCTTCACAAACTGCCTCCTCTTGACACTATGCAGGCATGTTTGCACACTTCAGGTGGGTCCACCTGGGCACAGAGAAGAGGGCCCCTCCTGCCCTAGAAAAGGTCATGGGAACATTAGGTAGAGTGTTCCAGGCCATAGTCTGCAGGATCCACATTTGAGGAGGGCGTATCCCCTGGTCTCACCCAGAGGAGGGTCAGAGCTGGCCCTCTAAGGGACGAGGCCAAGACCAGGGTCTCTTAGGCAGCACTGGTTCTTGAAGCCCTCAAAGCTTGAAATCCTCCTTCTCCTCTTCCAGGCTGACATGGTACCCTAAAAATGCTTCATTCTCTCTGCCTCGGAGACCATGTTCCTTTCTTCAGTGAGTCCCCAGACCCTGTGGTGGGTCTTGAGTCAATGCCTGAGTTAGTGGCCAGCCCCAGTGAGTGTCACCTTCCTCTCTGTGCTGGCCTTCCCCTCCTGCTCTGTGCTTTGCCTTCCTGGCTCCCCATCCCCCACCCCAGCTTTCTCCTTAGTAGCTGTCCAGGATCTTGTCATTGGTCCACTTGCTACCAAAGGCAGTGACACAAAACCACCATCTTATGATCCTGGATTCTGAAGGTCAGGAGTCTAAACAGGGCACAGCAAGGACAGCTTTTCTCTGCTCCAAAGTGACTGGGGGCCTCTTTTGGAAAGTGTGAATGGCTAAGGGCTGGAATCATCTGGACACCTCTCCACTCACATGCCTGGGCACCTGGGCTGGGATAACCCAAAGGCTGGGCTCCACTGGGACTGCCGACCAGGGTACCTGCCTATCTGGCCCCTTTGTGTGGCTTTTTGCAGCTTGGTGACCTCGGGATAGTTGCACTTCTTGAGTGTTCCAGCTTCCAGAGTGCTTTAGAGTGTTCTAGCAAACAAGGGTTTTAACAGTGTTCCAGCAAATGAGGCAGAAGTGATGTGGCATCTTATGACAGCCTCAGAAATCACATAGGGTCACTGCTGCTACTATATGCAATTGGTCCCAGCAGCTACAAGCCGATCCAGAGTCAAGAGAAGGAACAGAGTGCTCCTTTGGATGAAGGAGAACTTGGCACTCTGATTGGCAACTGGTCATTTAAAATAGTCACTGTGGGGGCGCCTGGCTGACTTAGTCAGAAGAGCATACGACTCTTGATCTCAGTTGTGAGTTCGAGCCCCACACTGAGGGTAGAGATTACTTAAAAATAAATAAACTTAAAAAAAATAAATAAAACAGTCACAGTGGCATGGAGTCAGGAGGAAAGGATGAAGACTAAGGTTTGAGATCCATTTTCCCAAGGACTCTTGGAAAGGGAGGTGACGGAGCAGCTGCAGAAGAAGTAGTGTGGGAGGTGGACTGGAGGTGGATGGAAGAAAGAGGGGGTTTAGGAAGTGCTGCTGAGTAACACCCGGTGTGAAATGGCATTTCAGTTGCTGAATGTTTCTTTTGCTCTGGACCAAGCTGGGCCAGGTCTAGCCAGCCGCACCAAGCTTGCCCCCAGAAACTTTCAGGGTGGAGGCGCCTACTGTCATTTCCGTCGTCTCATTGCCTAGGGTCAATCTGCAGGGCCATCTCATGCATAAATGCGTGCTCCGGCATCTCATTTCCCCTGGTGTTCATGCTCCCCTGCCCCTCCTCGTTCCCAGGGGCCAGATCCCCCCAAGCCTGATCTCATCCTTTGGGTGGGAGGGAGAGGAAGGCAGGAGAGAGGGGTTCTCTCTGGAGGATCCTGGTTCCTGAGACAGGCTAATTACAGGCTTCCTAATTAATGAGCCATCAGGTTGCATTTCATCAGCTGAGTCACGATTGATGTCTGCGCCCTGGACCCAAGGGGAGGTATCAGGAACCATGGGAGGGGAGGCCAACCTGTGTCTCTGCCTCCCCTGACCCTGATTCTCTACCCCTTCTCTCTCTCTCTCTTTTTTTAAGATTTTATTTTTAAGTAATCTCTACATCCAACATGGGGCTCGAACCCATAACCCCAAGATTGAGTCTAATGTTCCACCAGCTGAGCCAGCCAAGCGCCCCCAATCTAGTTCTCTCCACTGGTTTAGAGGGTATCAGACTGCCTGCCTTCCTCCCTATTCCTGCCTCTGCTTCCCAACACCTTTCTGGGACGGCCCCCCAATCTGGCCATCCCTCATGCATTTGATCCCACCAGGATCACGCAGGGCTCATTTGGTGACTGTTTCCCACTCACTGACTGTTTTCCCACTGTTTCTCTTTCACACAGCGTCTCCCCCAGCCACACACATCACACACCTGGGGTTGCCATCTGCAGTGTGGCATGCCCACTCGGGGAAGGCCGGTCCCCACTGCCGTGACTACAGCCTGCCAAAGACCATTCCGGGGCCACTCTGCACCTGCTCCTTCCCTGTCTGGCTCCTTGCTCCATCCCACGTTCTCCTCCTTCAGCAGCCACACAGGATGGGTACTTTTCCATTCACATTTCAGCCAGTTTTCTCCACATACACGAAGGGAATTGTGCTGAGTCTTTGCTGGGGTGAGCAACTTTTATTTTTGTGCTGAGAGGTGTAATATTTTTTAATTTTCGAAAGCTATGCTGTAGCTTGGTCGTGAGTTGTTATTCCACAATTAGACTTTTGTATGCCTCAGGTTCTATTTTGCATGGTAGACTTGGGCCTCAGCAGAAAGGTTCCTGTAGGTCGAGGAGTTGCATGGGCTCCCACCAGATCAGTCCTAGCAGTGCCTCTGTGCACTGCCTGGGGTCCTAGTTCAATGGAGGCGTCCCTAGGGGCCATGCAGTGACAACATACGGGCCACCCTTATAGAGGGGACTGAGTCTGCTCTTTGGCAGCCTCTGCCACAAGTAGAGCATCTCAGGGGTTAGGAGTAGCCTTGGAGTCATCACCTGAGCTTTTCACGGACCTGTTTCCTCCTTTGGGAGTTAAGGATGGGGGCCCTAGCTGGCTCAGTCTGTAGAGTTTGTGACCCTAGTTCTTGGGGTCGTTGATTTCAAGCCCCACCTTGGCTGGAGACCTTACTTTAAAAAAAGAGCTGCAAGGATTAAATGAGGTCATACACATAAAGCACTCAGCAGGTTGTCCCTCGCCCCCACCCTGGGGCAGTGTACTCAATACATAGAAACTTAAAAAAAAATTTTTTAATGCAAAATTTGTGTTTTTTTAAACACAAATTTGGCCTTCAGAGTCTCCATAACCTCCTTGATGATCATATATGCATGATCATGTGCGTGTAAACCACTTGTTCCTGGGCCCAGCTTCCCGATACAGCTGGCCCCTCCCTCCGCAGGGGGGCGACGTAGCTCCTCTGCACCCCCCCACCCTCCCAAGGGACCTGCACCCGCTGCTCAGGTTGCTTGCTGCTTCCAGTGAGGCCAAGATTTTTCTTTTTCTAGTTTTGCAGAGAATCTTTGAGCTAGAATCCTGGGAGTGGGACGGCTTGGTCAGAGGGTCCACGAACATGTAACTGCTAGAAACTGTCACGTTGCCCTCCACAGAGCTTGCCACCGGTGCATGACAGCACCTGCCCACCGGCAGACTGTGGCCTGACTCTGAGTGCCGATCTGCTAGACAAGAGATGGTATTTTAGGCTTGCTTTCATTTTACCATATCATGAGCAAGGTTGAGCATCTTTCGACAAGTTTAACACATTATGTACATTTAATTTTAGAAGCTATATATTAACCATTGTAATACAAATTACATTTTCCCAGCTTACAATTTTTTACTTTGCTAATGTCGCTTTTTTTTCTATGTACAAAGATTTTTGTTTTTAATTTCAAGGTAGTCAAATTTGTCAGTCTTCTCCCTTACTTATCTGAATTTTTAAAATAGATTTATTTATTTATTCCTGAGAGATACACAGAGAGAGGCAGAGGGAGAGCAGGCTCCCCGAAGGGAGCCCGATATAGGACTTGATCCTGGATCCCAGGATCATGTCCTGAGCCAAAGGCAGATGCTCAACCACTGAGCCACCCAGGCATCCCACTTATCTGGATTTTGAATGAAGAGGGTTTTCCTCACTCCCAGGTTCCCAGTCATCCCTCTTCTTTCTTTCTTTCTTTCTTTCTTTCTTTCTTTTTTTTTTTTTTTTTTTTAAGATTTAAAAGGGCAAATGTCCATGAAAAAAATGCTAAGGGAATGAGCAGGCAACAGAACCACACAGCATACACATTCACTTTTTCTTTTCCCTTTTAGAAAGATATTGTAAAGGGGAGGGTACCCAAATGTTTGGTCACATCTTGATAACATGGTTATGAGTAGCATCATCTTGCTATTGGCACAAATCTCAGTGGAGAAAACTTGCCAGCGGCCACCAGGCTGCCTCTCCTTCCTTCATCCTTACTGTGCCACTCTGGAGATCTTGTCACTCCTCCGGACCATGGCACTTCTTTGTAACAGGGAAGGCGTTACCGCGGGGTGGAGCCTGGGGTACGGCCTCTGCCACTGGTGGCTGGCAGAGCATCTTTGGCTGATTCCCAACCCAGCCAGCCCCTTTCAGCCTGGAACTGGAAGGAAAGATCCTGCCAGAACAAGCGGGCTGGGGGCCCAGTGGGCCAGTGCGGCTGAGGGGCGGGGTGGTGGTTGTGGGGAGAGGATGGGGGTGGGGGGGCACCTCCGAGGGAGGGGACAGCCCTGAGGTGCCCCGCCCTGTCCACAGCCCTCACAATGGCAGCTGGCCCAGTATTACAACCCTGCAGGCCAGGCGGGAGGCAGGCAGTGGCAGCTTCCTCCGGGGCAGGTGGCTTTGTCTGCAGACCTACTTACAGCAACCCCTGCGGCAGAGGACTGGTCTCCTGGGGGATGGAAAAGCTCCTGGCGGCTGGGCGGCCTCGAGCTGGAGACCCTCGGGAGGCCACAGTGCGGCCCGGGGCTCGGGGACCCAGGTGCTGCGGGGCCCTGCGGCCCGGCTGCCAGGAGATGGAGTACTCGGTGAGCACCGAGCAGATGCTCATCTTCTTCCTAGTCGTCTGGTTCTTCTACTTCTTCTACCTTCAGGACTTCTTCTGAGTGGCCCTTCCACCCACTGCTCCCGGGGCTGGCGGGCCACAGCCCTGAGTGAGCTGGCCCAGTCCCCCAGCTGGGCCACAGAGTGGCCAAGGACTGAGGCCTTAGCCCCGCAGGGAGGACGGCCGGGATGCCAGGTCGCCCTGCATCTCGGGGATGGAGATTTGGGGCTCAGCACCCTGCTCTCGGAGGGCCCAGGGCTGCGCACCCCAAATGGGCTTGGTGTTGAGCACACGACGGAGGAAAGGGGAAGACGTGTGCCCCACGGGACCTGCAGCGGGCGAGGGGGCGGCAGGCCACATCAAGGCTCCGCGGACCTGAGTCGTCTCAGAGCCCCTGGGGTCCACGCCATGTTCCGGTCCGCTGCCCTGGGCCTGGCTCCGGGGCGCCGCTGAGAAATAAACTGCCCTTTGAGCCTCGTTGGCAGCAAGAGCGCTGTTATTCCCATTTTCTAGGGGAGACAAACGGTGTAGCCCTGCTTAGTGTTGTTTCTGGCAAGGGTGGTAAAAGATCACATCCTTTTGGGGGACTCTTTAGAATAAAGATAAAGGGGCACTGGGCCGGCTCAGTCAGTAGAGCATGTGACTCTTGATCTTGAGGTCATGAGTTCAAGCCCCATGTTGGGTGCACAACTTAAAAAAAAAGAGATAAAAAGGGATGTTTCTCCAAGGATGTGGTATGGCTCCCCTTGGTCATAGGACAGAACTGTCTACCCCAGTAGCTCCCAAGCCAGGTTTCTCCCCAGGGCCATCTGGGGAGCAGGAGCCAATTTGAAATGCAGATCACCAGGCCCCTCCATAGAAGGGGAGGCAGCTCTGGTCGTATCTGATTGTGCCTTATGTAGACCCCAGGCTGGAAACAGCTGTCTCTGACTCCCTGGGATGGGGTGGACGGGATGGCCCGAGAGAAGGGTTCCCACCCTTTAAGCTACCCCGAGGCCACCACAGGTTGATGACAGGTACCCTCCCCTGTGCCCCCATGGTGATTTTGCTACAAATGCTAAGTGGAGCTTTTCTTACAAGGATGCCATGAGGATAAGGCAAGAGTCTGGACTGGCCCAGACCTTTAAAGTCAAAGAGCACACAGGAGCTGAGAGGAAAGCCCACCAGTGCAGACCCCCCAAGTCCCAGGTGATGTTGTATCAAGGGAAGCGCCACAGAGCGGCAGAAGGTGGGAATTTCCTTTGGGGACATACAAATCCCCTAGGAAGCTCTAACCCCACCCGCAGATCTCTAAATTCCTGGGTCTGGACTGGAGTCCAAGAATCAGAGGTTTTGCTAAGCTTCCTTCTTTCCCACCAGCCGAAGGACTATAGCTCTGCCTCATTCCCTGGGGTCCCCCTGGAGTACAGAGGAGGTGGCAGGCCTAGGGAAGGGGAGAAGAATAGGTGGCTGGAGGCCCCAGGGCCTGTCCACAGGTGCTGGTCCCTGCCTGACCTACTCACAAGGGAGCGGGGAAGATCCCGGTGTGCTTTCTCACATGAGGACATTCTTTCAGCGACTAGAATCTTTTCCACACAGTAAACAGTTGTAGGAATAGTTTCTCTCTGGGACTCCATAAACTAAATTCTGAATGAAAAGAATGCAGCCTACTTGTTTAAGTACTCCTCCTGAAACAGGCTGGGTGGGTAAAGCTCTGTCCCCGTCAGAGGGCAGCGCAGCTGCAGCCGGCTAGGCTGAATGCAGTGCAGCCCCAGCCCCATGTGAGCTGGCCTCAGGGAGGACACTCAGGCCCCCCACTCGCATGCACGCCCACATGCAAACCCTCATGCGGCAGATGCATCTGGAAATGTGACTTCTCATCCCTTCAGGCCACTGACCTCAATTGTCGCCTGATAGGGTTGTCGTGGCCACTTAAGGCTGCCCTGTGACAGCCCCGCATTGTGTGGGTGCCGGTGGGGGACAGCAGTATGACACAGACAGGCACTTTGTCAGGAGGAAGCCCACAGTAGACGTCAACCATCGCTTTATTAAGGCTCAGAGTGGCCTGCCAGTCGGGAACTGAGTCATTCACTCCACAGCCCCGCCATGGAGCCCTCATGGATGACACTGAAGGCAGAGGCGGTCTTTGAGATCCCGAGCCATGGTCTGTGGTGCTCCACTTGTATCTGCCCTGCAGGACTGGGGTGGGTGCCAGCAGGGTGGGGCCGGCTCTAACAGGCCTGGGCTCTGGTGGGGCGGGGCGGGGAGGGGGAGGCAGGGAGGCCTGGGAGGGCAGGAATATGTCCTCCATCCCTCCCGGCCCAGACTATGGCTTTGTTATCCTAGTGCCACTTGAGCAGGAGTGGAGTGCCCCCTCCTACCCCGACTCAGGCCCATGTGCTACACTGTGGAAGGAGACAGAGGGAAAAAGCCCGTGGGGAAGAAAGGGCCCCTCTGTGCTTGGGATCTGGCCAGCCCTCAAGGGACCCTGACCCCCCACTCCCTCAGCTACTCCCCTCGATGGGTCTTCTCGGGTTGAGGCTGGTCACTCAGAAGTGGACCCGCAGTACGTCCTGGCTGGCGAACGGCCGCTGGCAGGCTGTGCAGGCCACGGGCAGGGAGCGCTGTTTCTCACCCAGGCAGGGCCGGCATAGCAGGTGGCCACAGGGAAGCTGGTACACAGGCTCCTTTTTGAAGTACGGAGAGAACACTCTTTTGCAGGAGGCGCATTCGGGGCCTGGGATGCTCCCAGGCTGCTCTGGTAAATCAGGGAGGAAAATAGGCCAAGGTTAGGGAAAACCGCCCCCCAGTGCAGGCTCCGTCCTGATGGCAGGGCCTATGCCTGGAGTGGGACAACAAGCTTCCCTACCCTCCATCCCTGCAGCAACCTGGCTTTATCTCTCCTGAGTCCCCTTCTGGCTGATCTGGAAGTATGGAGACCTAGGAGGCCTCCCCTCGATGATCAAATCTTGATGCTCCAATGAGTGCTCAAGAAACGCTGGCTTCTGAGGGCAGGTGGGCCACACTGAGCCCTCCCTCCTGGTCTCTGAGCAGGACTTACTTTCCACTGGGACAGACTGGGAGGGTCAGAGTGGGGCAAAAGCCCATCCTGACAACAAACTACAAGAAAGGTGAGGTGCCACAAGAAAAGGCAAAAGCTGAGAGTGGAGGCAGCCCGGGTGGCTCAGTGGTTTAGCGCCACCATCAGCCCAAGGCCTGATCCTGGAGACCCGGGATTGAGTCCCACGTTGGGCTCCCTGCATGGAGCCTGCTTCTCCCTCTGCCTGTGTCTCTGCACTCTCTCTCTCTCTCTCTCTCTCTCGTGAATAAATAAATAAAATCTTTAAAAAAAAAAAAAAAAGCTGAGAGTGGTCAAGTGCAGCAGGGTTGGGTAGGTCAGTGGAGGAAGGAGGGCACCAGAGGTTGGGGCAAGGCTGAGGTCTGTCTGCAGCAGATCTGCCCGCTGAGCCCGGCACCTGCTTCTCTTCAGCCCGGCAGCCTTCCTCCTGACCTGCCAATCCCCTTCCCATGCCACTGGCTCTCTCGTTCCCTGCTTCGCACTGGGCTCCCTGGATGAGGGCCACAGTGGCCAAGACCTGCCACCACCTTCCCAAGCTGTACCTGCTGTACTTCCTTCTCTTGGGGCCTCTTTTCCCCAGTCCACACCCCTCTGGAAAGGGCAAGGGTGGCCTCCTGGGAGGAAGAGAGAGACCAGCCATGCAGAAAGAAAGGGACAGCGAGTACAAAGAATTGTTCCAGAACTAAACCAAACCAAACCAAACCAAGAGAATGGCTGGTCCATTAAAGAAAGACAGGAAACAGAGGTGTGACATATGAGACTGGCTTCTCAGGTGAGACTACAAAGGGGGGCAGGCTGGGGCATGCCACAGGACTTCATAGCAGCGGGAGTTTAGATTTTATTCCAAGTTCAATCAATACCCTAAGAGGTGTCTAAGAAGTGCAGTGCCGCAAGCTGGTTGATAGCATAAGAAGATCCCTCTGGCCCCTGTGAGTGACTGGCAAGGGTGGCTGCCAGGGGGCAGCAGGACTGCTCCAAGAGGCCAGGGACACAGCTCAGGAGCTGGGGCCAGGTGGCAGCAGAGAAGAGCACTCTGAGGTCCACTCTGGAGGAGCACCAGCAGGACGTGAGGGTGAACGGATATCAGGAATGCTGAAGCCAGGAATGCTGGATCAGGGCGTGATCACAGAGTCCTGGGTTCGAGTCCTACACTGAGCTCCCTGTGAGGAGCCTGATTCTCCCTCTTCCTATGTCTCTGCCTCTCTCTTTCTCATGAATAAATAAAATCTTAAAAAAAAAAGGAATGTTGAAGGAAATCAAAGATGATATACACTTTAGAGACCTGACCAGAGGATAGAAGATGCTGTTCTTTATCCGCAATGGCATTATGGGAGGTGGGGGAAATCTCTGGAAGGTGTTTGTAGTTCTGAGTTAGAAATTTTTTTTAGATTTTATTTATTTATTCATGAGAGACACAGAGAGAGGCAGAGACATAGGCAGAGGGAGAAGCAGACGCCTTGCAGGGAGCCAGATGCAGGACTCAATCCCAAGACCCCAGGATCATGACCTGAGCCAGAGGCAGATGCTCAGTTGCTGAGCCACCCAGGCGTCCCTAAATTAGAATTTCACTTAAGATACATCCATGGGTTTCCCACGTGGGGGTAGCTAGGCAGCTGTCAGGGAAGTTGGGATCTGAGCTCCCAGGAGAAGAAGGAGTTACAGGTGCGCATGGATAGTCACTGTCCGATAGGCTCTTGTTAGGATAACAGAGGACAGAGAAGAGGGTCCAGGACCAGAGTCTGGAACAGAAGAAAGAGTCAGCAGTGAAAACTGCAAAGGGATGGTGAAAATATCAGAAAAAGAATGTACCCTCTGGAAGGCCAAGAGGGAAGGCCTTTCGGGAAGGAGCGCTGGCTAGATGCATCAGATACTGCTGAGAGGGTGAGGGACTACTGGGCTTGGAGTCCATGGAAACCACTGGTCACCTGGACAAGAAGGTTCTTGGGGCTTGCCAGGGTGGAAACATAATCAGAGAGCTAGGGAGGTAGGGATGAGAAGCAGAAGAGGTAAGATAGCCCAGGATCCAGATAAGAGAACAGCCTGGCTTTGGATGGGCAACAGGAACAGAGCATACACCTTATCATGAGCTCCTTCAGGCTTCATTTTGTAAAAACTGCCCCAGCATTCCAGCAGGTTCTCTCACTTTGCATCTTAATTGATTCTATCGTCTAATGTAGTCCCAGATTCAAGGGAGACAAAAACTGGCTCAGTAAGCTGCCCCAGTTCTTTGCCGAAACACCAGTAACAATGTTGACAGGAAGGGATGAAGAGGACAACCCCAGTTATATAAAATAAACCCAAGTGTCAGATGGGAGACAGACTAGATCCGAAAACTAAACGAAGGAGAAACAACCAAAAGTTCTCAGGACAGAACAATTAGATCTTACCAGAAACACCACAGAGCTGCCAAGCTCTAAGTCTACAGAATTACTAAGACTTAACTAAAGAAAGTCCTTCTTGTGAAGTGACAGGAACCCCTCAACTCTCCCTGGAGAAGGAAAGAGACTGGTTCTCCCCAAGGCCCGGGTGCTGGGGCAGAGGAGGCTGGGCATGGAGGTCCGCAGAACCCTGGATGCGTGGCCCAGCCTCCCGTTCCAGGGCTCCCAGGAGACAGAGGGGGCCCTGGTTACCCGAGCCAGTGGCTGGCCTCCAGGAGGTGCAGCTTTCTCTCGTGCCCAGGTGCTGGAGCTGTCCCCTGGTCAGCCGAGCTGTGAAAGAGGGCATGGAGCCGAGGGTCGACGTCAAGGCAACTTCCAAGCTTTGTGACAGCTTCTGCTCATGGGACACTGGATCTGATAAGAGACGCACAGACCACAATATCCAGAGAGGTTCAGCAAAAGAGAAGACCAAGCCATATGTCCTTGGAGGACTACGAGAACACTTCCAGCTCTAAATTGACACAAGTGTACAGAAACTCCTCCCTAACGTCCACTAGTGAATTGTGATGACAGAACACCAGCAGTGAAGGCTCTGGAGACCCATCCACACGGCTCTCAGGGCTCCTGCGCCCTGCTCTTGCTTTCCTGCTCCTGGACAGTTTGCCGAGCAGGCTTGGGCCACCTGGTGGCTAGCCTGCAGAACTGCACCCTACTTTCGGCAGGTCCTGCAGGCCAAGGAAATGATTGGGCCTGCGCCCAGCTTTGAGCCCTTGCTCCCTATCCACTCCCTCACCAGCAACTTCTCCCCACCTCCTCCCTTCTGGGCTCCCCCCACCTCGCAAAGCTGCTGGCCTGCACCTCTGGGCCTCTGTGTGCTCTCTCTCTCCTGCTGAGTAAAGCAAAGTAGTTGTTACTGAGTGAGTAGCAAAGACCGCACCCCACCTATTCCAGGACCTAAGGGACCTTCTCTGTGTGGTCCACAGAAAGCTGAGCAGTAGGCTGAGGGTGAAGGCAATGGGGGAGGGGGGAGGCTGTCCCAGAAAGAACCCAGAGACCTGCCTGGTAGCAAAGCTCACCAAACTGCCCCAAAGGAGGGAGTAGAACATTTTGTCTACAGTTTGTAGGACTTGCTCTGGGCCTCGAAGCACAGGACAGCACAGTCCTATGTCACCAACAAATCTGCCAAGGCCAACACCACTGGAGACCTCCCAGACATCAGGGTCTAAGGACCCTTTCCTTGTCTCACCCCACGGCACCTCAATTGCTTCCAGAAGTTTCCAAGGGTCATGTTAACGAAAACTTATACTCAAAACCACATGTAACCTTTAAGCATACTATTTGTATAGGGTTTTTACAGTATGAGAGGAAATTAAAAGAATGATAAAACTGAAAGACTAATTTTCATAAAAGAAAAGAAAGTGTCAAAGAGTTACCTCCAAAAAGCACCAGGCTTGGACAATCATGGGTAAATTCTACCAAATATTTAAGAGAGTAAATGATTCTAATACTATTGTTCTAAAATTTAGTTAAGGAAAATTTCCTAATTATTCTTATGGAGCAAATAAATCTTTGATAACAAAACATGACCAAAGATGGCATCTGCCCATGTATACATGCATACATACACATATACATACATACACAACAGTCCAAATTATTTATCCAGAATAAAATGCCATAAACAGAGCCAAGCTGAATATTAAAAGAAGCATAACCAAATGGAGTTTCTTCCAGGAATGTTAAGACTGGCTCAATATTAAGAAGCCTACTAATGTATTTTTTCACATTAAAAGATCTAAGGATAAAAAATCATAGTATCACCTCCATTGACATTGAAAAGGCATGAGACAAAATTAAACCACCTATCCTAGACAAAAACAAATACAAAAACCACCACTAAATAAAATAAGAATCAATGGTGTGGGAGTGTCTGAAATGGCTCCCCATGGGACCCATCTCCAGATACCCATGCCTTGGGTCCCCCCTCCCCTAGGGTATGGGCTGGACTCAGTGACTTGCTTCTAATAGAATATAGCAAAAATGATGGATGTCACCTCCACAAGTGGGTTATACAAGACCGTGACTTCCACCTTGCTTGCACACGCCCTGGTGTACACAGCTACCATGTTATGTGCTGCCCTCAAGAGGCCCACATAGCAAGGAGCTGAGGACACACACTGGCCACCAGCCAACAAGGAAGAGAGACCCTCAGCACGACAATTCAGCCAGGAACTGAATCCTGTAACAATCCCAGGAGTGAGCTAGCAAGTGAATCCTTCTCCAGGCAAGGTGTAAGGGGGTTGTGGGCCCAGCCACACTGAGTGTGGCTGCGGAAGACCCAGAAGCAGGTGACCCAGCCAAACCATGCCCGCGTTCCTGACCAGAGAAGCTATGAGAGCATGCATGTATGGTGCTCTAAGCCAGTATATTTGGGGGTAATTTAAGGTGGCAAAGCATAAAGCACAGGGCAACAGTGCCAACTGTCACCTGGGAAGCATAGGGATGACATAGGACATGGACGCAGGACGTGGAATACCTGTTGAGCAGTCCATATGCGTCAGCCCAAGCTCGCTGGCAGCTTTCATTTTCTTGGCGGTGTGCTCTGAGGTAGTGGGTGAGACCAGAAGATTCGTGGTAGAAAAACCGGAAGCACTGATACCAAGGCTACCGTCTGGGAGGTGTTCAGGCTGCTCCATCTTCCTTTTCCGAGACGGCAGAGCAATGGAAGAAGGCGTCACTGCCAATGCAGTCTGTGCTCTCCCGAGCAGATGGCAGCCAGGAACAGAGTGCTGGAGCAGGAAATGGTCGATCCGGGCCTTCAGGGAGGGGTGAGGCAGGGGCTGGGAGTGCGGAGTAAAGGCGACCCCCGTGAAAGGGTCGCTGGGCACTCGGCCCCAAGTGGCTTCGCTGCGGTTACACTTCTCCAATGTGCTCTGGTCAATGACCTTGCCCGAGGGCAGCAGCATTGGGCAAGGCATGATCTCTAGGGTGATGGGGTCCAGGAACTCCTCGGGCACATCTTGAATTACCTCGGCCAGCTCCTGCAGGCTGGTGGGGGCCTGCTGGTGCTCAGGCAGGCCCCCAGAATCGCAGTCACTCTCCATGGGCAAGGCAGGAGCCTGCAGAGCCAAGTCCTGAGGGAGGCTCTCGGAGGCAACCAGCATGACACTATCTATCACCTCCTGAGAGCAGGTTTTAGCTGGCTGACCCCACACTTCCAATCGTTTGATGCAAGGGATACCACTGCCTGTCACGTGGGTGATACAGATCTTGAGATGGGCCACGTGGCTGAGGGAAAGAGCCCCTTTATTCCAGAGCTCCTGGGCCACAACTGCAGGAGAGGGCAGTGTGGCTTCCATTGGGCCAAAAGGTGGCCTGGCCTTGAAGCCCCTGTGACTAAACACCACCTGGCTCTGGTTTTTCAGTAAGACTTTGCCTACCAAGGTGAATGCCTCCTTGTCTGGGATGGCCGGCTCAGCTGGGCCCAGGGTTCGGCACTCGGAGGCATTCCAAGATGCTCTGCTGGATAAGGCAGATGTGTACATTTCCAGGCCAGTGACATTCTGGCCTCCCCCAGCTGTGAGGTCTATGTTAATCCTACAGATTTCCACACTGAAGGGAAAGGAAACTGTCACATAGACCGGTGGCTTAATGAAATACTCTGTCCTAAAACCATGACTTCTCTTTGTGAGGTCTTCAGAGATGAGATTTTCTACTTCATAACCATCAGCTGATATCTAGAGTTAATGACAAATAGGAGATGCATTCATTTGATGAGATCCAAATGAAGACAACTAGTTTTCAAGAACTTGCCACTTCTAAGAAAATTATTTAAAGAAAGTCTTAAGTTCCTCATTTAAAATGTCCTCTATTACATCAAATTCTCTTGGTTTTTTTTTTTTTTTTTTTTTTGAAGGGTAGGCACTCAAGATCAGGTCAAAGCAACTTGTTCCCAAGTATGACCCATCCTTAAAAAATATGAGCAACAAAACTCTGCTCAACCCAACCAAAAATCCCTTCAAAATAATGACTCTGAGAAAAAAGGGCAGATATACTAGTGGTTTTTTATTTCAGAGGATGAAACCATAGAGATTTAGGGGAAAACAAAGGTGCCTCTTAAAGTTCTTAATTTGGGGGCACCTGGGCAGCTCAATTGGTTAGGCATCTGCCTTCAGCTCAGGTCATGATCCTACAGTCCTGGGATAGAGTCCTGCATCAGGATCCCTGCTCAGCGGAGAGTCTGCTCCCCCTTCTCCCTCTGCCCCTCCCCCTGCTTGTTCTCTCTCTCTCTCTCTCAAATAAATAAATAAATAATTTTTTAAATAAAATATTTAAAAAAGATAAAGTTCTTAACTTTGTATTTGGACTCTATAAATTGTAACAGGTTCCCTAGCAAGGCCAATGAACATTCTTCTTGTAAATCTATGAGTGACGGATCTTGGATAAAAAAAAAAAGTGTGTTCAGAAACAAGGACCACAAAAGACTGGGAAATCTAGAATAGTGATTATACTATGGAAGTGGGAATGTAACTTTTTCCTCTTGTAATATTTCTTTTTTGAGGGAGGGGGATCATGACTTGATCATGGGATCATGACCTGGAATCATGACCTGAGCTGAAGGCAGATGCTTAACTGAGTAAGCCACCCAGGCACACCCCTCCAGTATTTCTAATATCTGTTATAACTTGTAGAGATTATAAGATACAGGTACTCCCCACCCCATCTGAAAGTTCACATCACATCACTTTGCTTTTACCGAAGACCTATATTAGTACTTGTTTTTGCTAACCAAAAGAAATCCAAAGAGAATTTTTACCTTTACAGAAAAAAGTCATTATCAAACTAACCACTAATGTAGGTCTTTCATAAAAGCAAAGTGGCCTAACGTGAACTTTCAGAAGGCAGGGGATACTCTTCATTTTATGCCATTTCACCTTACAAAAGGTTTCATGGGAATATTCTTTTCACATAGCCAGGGGTGGAGGGCACTTGTGTCTCTGTTGACAGAAATTAGTTTCACAATCTAAGAACTTGATATAGTATGCTGAATGCAGAAGGTCCAAATTAGGGGAGGGTTCAGTTCTCCCCTTGCAGTTTCCTTACTCCTTGCTCCGAGCTATGCAAAGATAACCTCCTTTGCACAAAAGGGGAAGCAGTTTAATTCAAATAATAAAGAAGGAATCCAAATAACAAATACAAGCTATTATTTCTAGTGTGAGAAGGGGGAAGAACAGCAGGGAGAGAATCTCTACCTTCACTGACTTTGAATGGAATTAAATTTTATCATCAGAGAGAAGAGCACAATGAGTAAGACCCTCCAGAAAATGAGCCACAGCTCTCCTTCTAACAGCGGTGTATGATTCTAGAGGTGTGGCCTGACCCATACTTACCTACGTATCACCTGGTGGGATCTAAAACAGAGAAGGTAAAAGCACATTATGTCCAAAGTAAGTCCACATACACAGGCAGGAATGGGGAAAAACATGAAAACTAGCCATTGTATATTTATGTGCATATACTTTTTTTGTTTACCTTGTTGCAATAAATTCTTGGTCTGAACTGTGGGAGGCAAAGATTGATGACCATCTTTGTGGCTGAAAGGGTAGCTTCCAAGCATCAGAAATAGCCTTCAATAAAAAACAAAACTTGGTATTAGACAAGTTACAGCTCAATTCTAAAACTTTTAGGAGCTGATTTTTAAGCGAAGAGAATCAAACAGGGTAACAAAGACTTCTATGCACATGACCATGGTCTACATACAGTCTCATCATATTGTACGTGTACGTGATGCTGGGGAAGAATGAAAATTGCAGAGGAACTTTTTAAAAAAATTTATTTATTTAAGTCATCTCTACCCTCAACGTGGGGCTCAAACTCACAACCCTGCGATCAAAAGTCCCATGCTCCCCAAATTGAGCCAGCCAGGTGCCCCAACAGAGGAGCTTTCTCTTGCAGCCCGAGCTGTTTGGCCAGGACTGCTGGTTCTCCTGCTGATATCTGAACCCGGTGAAGGCAAGAGCCTGTTAGCTCTGCAAGGGGCTCCCCATGGGAAAGAGAGGGTCAAAAGTGGCAGGGCTCAGAGAACAGAACTACTCAGCCAGAGGTTCTAAAAGGAACAGGTCGCAGAAAATAATCACAGTGCTAGGCATCTTTGTCATTTAACACCTACCAATACAATTGCATTTTCTGTCTTTTTAAAATTTATTTATTTATTTATTTATTTATTTATTTATTTATTTATTTATTTATTTATTTATTTATTTGAGTGAGTGAGTGAGAAAGCTCAGAAAGAGAGAAAGAAAGAAGCAGACTCCCGCTGAGCAGAGAGCCTGATGCAGGGTTCGATCCCCGGACCCTGAGATAATATGACCTGAGCCGAAGGTAGACGCTTAACCAACTGAGCCACCCAGGGGCCCCGCAATTGCATTTTCTTTAAGATTTTATTTATTTTTTCATGAGAGACACAGAGAAAGAGGCAGAGACATAGGCAGAGAGAGAAGCAGACCCCATGCAGGGAGTCTGATGTGGAACTCCATCCCAGGACTCCAGGATCATGCCCTGGGCTAAAGGCAGGCACTCAACGGCTGAGCCACCCAGACATCCCTGCATTTTCTTATTAAAACGAAAACAATTAGAAGAATCCAAAACACTGTCATTTAGAAACAGAAAATCTAGACTTAGAAAGCACCTTAAAAGGACATATAATTCCAACAGCAATTCAATGACCTATGTCCAGGCTGGGGGAAATGGGTGAAGATGGTCAAAAGGTACCAATATGTTCTGACGACATAGTGTACAGCATGGTTTACAACACCGTATTGTATATTTGAAGGCTGCTGAAAGTAGACTTAAAAGATCTCATCACAAAAAAATAAAAAATAAAAAATTAAAAATTAAAATAAAAAAAAAGATCTCATCACAAGAAAAAAAGCTATTAACTGTGAGGTAATGGATATTTTAAACTTACCATGATAAGCACTTTGTATTATATACAAATATTGAAATCATTATGTGGTACTTAAATGTATTCAACATGACATGTCAATTAATAGCACAATAAAACTGGAAGAAAAACAAAGATCAATGTCCAACAGCCTTTGGTACTCTTTGTACAGAAGCAGGGAAGACACAGAAATATCCCTCCTAGTGGCAGTCCTTGCCAATGGTTCTGAACTCCTTGGGTAAGGTCAGCCAGCCATTCTATGTTTTTCCATCCGGCAGACAAGACAACAAAAACTGTTAGCCCAAAAGGGACAGGGCCACCCTCTGAGGTCTGTATTATAATGATCAGTAGGTACCCACTTGCAGAGGCTAGGTTTGGGCATCCTATATTTTTTAAAAGATTTATATATTTATTTCAGAGAAAGAGAGAATGAGCAGGGGGAGGGGCAGAGGGAGGAGACCCTCTTATGATCTCATGACCCATGGGATCACAACCTGAGCCAAACCCTAAAAAGCCTAAAGTTTCCTATTCTTTGTGAACCTGTGTTGAAACTCTTAATACTTCATTTTTGAGGCATCTATGTCATCTCTCTGTCAGAATATTCTAAAATCTGGCCTGGAATCAACATGGACTAGCTTAAAGAATTATTTTTCTTCCCCCAGGGAAGACTGTGTTAACAATGTCTCTGGCTTCTGACATTCCTTGTTCTCCACAACTCAGAAGTGAGTGTATGAGGAATTGCGCCTGCAAATATTCTCAGGGCCCTTGTATGGCCTCTCTTGGCCAGGAAACCAGAGCACATTCAGAGTAGCACTGCCCTCAATTCTCCTGCCCAATTAGTGGCTTCTTGTTATTTTGTTTTGTTTTGTTTTAAATGCATAATTAAGCCAATAACTTTAATTGAACATAGTAGTAGTAAAATGAATATAAAGCCCAGAACAAGGAAACAAAACATTTCTCCTGGAAAAAGCCAGCCTAAAATGCCAAAGAAAAACAGATGATAGTGACACAGACGGTGACATAATAGATGTGCAAGTGCAGAACTGGGCTAGCCCTGAGCAAATGGCGAGGTCAGGCACTGCAGCAGGCAGTCCTCTCCTCCCAGCTTTTGTCCTGATGGGACAAGGCTTTGGTAAGAACAACCAAAGAGACAGAAGCTGTGTTGTAACATCAAAATAATGAGAGGTGGTTGAGATTAGTCAGATAAAAGGGCCCTTAGTCCGTAATTGCCTCCACCCCGCTGTCCATTTTTTTTTTTAAGATTTATTTATTTATTCATGAGAGACACAGACTGAGAGAGAGACAGAGACACAGGCAGAGGGAGAAGCAGGCTCCATGCAGGGAGCCCGGAGTGGGACCCGATCCGGGATCCCGGGATCACAGCCCGAGCCGAAGGCAGGCGCCCAACCACTGAGCCAGTCAGGCGTCCCCCGCTGTCCACTTCTTAGGCCTGTTCTCCCCCCAACTTTTAGGGACAAAAACAAACCTACAGGCAAATACTGTCAGTCCCCTTGAAGTGCTGACTTGATTTCCCAGTGGGAGGCACTGACTTCACTAACCCTTATCTTCTTCCTATCTCCTTGGTATCTTCTTGGCACATTTCACATGGTGGGCTTCTAACTTTCATTTATTCTACAGATCACAAGTTAATTTCTCTGAGAACTTAAACGCCAGGATCAGAACAAGTCCGGCAGGGGTCGTCCTCTTGAAGGCATGATAAAGGGCTCCCTGTGAGTAGGAAGCCAAAGGGAAAAGCCTTCAAAATATCTGAGGACCCAACTCAGTTGTAAATGGCAGCGTGAAATGAAGTTGCCCAGAAGTGACCACCCTGAGGACCACTCTGCCTTTTGCCTTTCACCCTGGCTCAGTTCTCACCAGACACTTGTTCCCATGGTCGGACTGGAGAGGTGACCAGGATGAGGGCAAGCCAAAGGGCTTCCAACCTTCAGCTATCTCATAACTTTAAAAAATCCCTCTTTAGATACCTGAGAGGGGAGAATCTGACTGTCCCTCCAATTGGTTTGACAATTTTCAAGGTTTTATTTGCACTTTGTCTCAGCCAACACAAACAACTCCTAGTGAGTTATGACACAAGGACCCTCTAGTAGCAAAACACAACTCCAGCTAGAAAGGCACATACATCTCTGGCTAGAGGAGATCCCCAGGGGTTTTATTCAGTTTTAATCATACTAACTGGTTAGCCTTCAAGTGGATACTAATACCCTTAGTTTGCAGATGAAGACACTGTGGCTTAAAGAGAGTAAAGCCAGATTCTAAACCTTCCAAACCATTCTGGTTACTATCTACCTGGATACTATTTATCTTGAAGGATTTACCAGGAACTTACCTTTTTTCAAAGATTTTTAAAATTTATTTGAGACAAAGGAGAGAACACATACTCAAGTGGAGGGGCAGGAGAGAAGAAGAGAATCTTTAAGCAGATTCCTCAAGGAGCATGTCCCCCTCCCCCCCCCCCTTAGAGCACAGAGCCTGATATGGGACTCGATCCCATGACCCATGAGATTGTGACCTCAGCTGAAACCAAGAGTCAGACGCTTAACCGACTGAGCCACCCAGGAGCCCCTTAGCAGGAGTGTACATGGACAATTTACAACTTTGGGTTTTTTCCCCTCTTACTTAGGTCAGGTTTTCTTTTTCTTTTTTTTTTTTTTGGTCAGGTTTTCATATCATTCATTTTTTTTTAAGATTTTATTTATTTATTCATGAGAGACACAGAAAGAGAGAGAGAGAGGCAGAGACACAGCAGAGGGAGAAGCAGGCCCCATGTAGGGAGCCCGACGTGGGACTCGATCCTGGGTCTCCAGGATCAGGCCCTGGGCTGAAGGCAGTGCTAAACCGCTGAGCCACCCGGGCTGTCCTGTATCATTCATTTTTAAAAAATCAATTCTCCCAAACCTAAATTAATGTAGCCATGCTCTACAATGTAGAATTTTGGAAACTTTGACTACTCCTTCCAACATCAAGACTCAATTTTTTTTTAGATAAGGTAGCCCTCTATTTAAGCGTCTTACCTCATGAGGCTCCTCATGAGGCTCCTCCTTTTTAAGAGGTTGTTAATACCATTAGCCAAATATTAACATATATGAACTTACATCTGACCAGACATAGCTTACTTGTTCTCTTGGTAAGATAGCACTTACCAAAATCTAATTTGAGAGAATATTTACAGAGACTATTCAGTCCATCCACATTAAATTCTTTGTAATGGGAGCCTAAGTGGCACCTGGAGTTTCCTGCTTGGCCCTCTTGGTGGCTGCTGCACTCATAACACACACCACCATTTGACACACTCCTTAGCAATGTGGATTCCCAGCTATAGCAAAGATAAATGTAACACAGTAATAAAAATTTAGTGGCCTATCTGAAAATTCATAGGACACCAGGGTGGCATGACACATCAGCTGGGAATCATAATTTTGGTCTCTATAATGTATCCTCCCACTGGGCTGCTCCTCAGGGCTGTATACTGGACCAAATAACACAAGGAATTTCACTCACATCTCATGTTCAAATCCCATACACAGGGCATCTGTCTCTCAGAGTAAATAAATAAAATCTTAAAAAAAAAAAAAATCTTAAAAAAAAAAACAAAAACAAAAACCAAAAAACAAATTCCATACACAACCATCACCACACTCCTGGCCCCACCACAAATAGCTTTATCAACTATTCACTTTCTGTGTGGCCCAGTAGCAAGGAATTTCATAAGAAACACCTCTAGGAAGCTGGCTCCTTTTTTTAAGTTATCAAGATGATCATTCTTTACTCTGCATGATATCCTCTCTTTGAGACCCATGAGAAAATTCTCTCTTTGGTCTCAATACTAGGAAAAGTTGTTTCTTCAGTTATTTTCATGTCATAATGTATTTACATCATGAACACTATCTCAAAATCATTATGGAACAAGATGGAGTAAAATTAACAAACCATTCTTTTTGGTAAACATTTAGTCTGCTGGCAACTTTTTACTATTATAATATTAAGATAAAAATCTTGGGGCACCTGAGTGGCTCAGTCAATTAAGTGTCTCCCTTTGGCTCAGGTCATGATCCCAGGTTCTTAGGATGGAGCCCAGCTCAGCAGGAAGTCTACTTATCCCTCTCCCACTGCCTCAACAACCCCCAACCCGCTCATGCTCTCTTACTCGCTCTCTCAAATAAATAAAATTAAAAAAAAAAAGATATAACAATTTTAAGTCAATTTTTTAAAAAAGATTTATTCATTTATTCATGAGAGACAGAGAAAGTAGAGACATAGGTAGAGGGAGAAGCAGGCTCCCGACGGGGAGCCTGATGTGGAACTTGATCTCAGGACCCAGGGAACCAACCTGAGCCAAAGGCAGATGCTTAACCACTGAGCCACCCAGGTGCCCCAAGTCGATTTTTGTCTTAATACAATTTTGACTTTTTTTCTTAAGATATCCAACATATTTCTTGTTAAGGTGGCTATTTATTAATAGGATCCTTTTATCCCATTAATTTTTCTAACCAGTTTTGCTATATAGAGGAAACTTTTTCACTTGTGTACCTATGATGTGTTCAATTGATTTTAATAGATTTTCAGGTTTCTTTTTGCGGGGGGGGGGGGGGGTTCTATAATCTCAATAATAATTAGAGCCTCTTTCTCAAAATGGTAATCCTTCTCTCATTTTACCTCATTAGCTAGAACTTCCAGAATTATATGAAATAATAATAGAGTTGCCATACTTGTTTTGTTCCATTAGAAAATGCTTCCAGTGTATCATCTTTGAAATAATGCTAATTGAAATATTCTTTTTATGTTAATAAAGCATTCTAACTTTCAGAGTTTTTTTTTTTGAAAATCAGGGATATGCTTTGAATTCTGATTTTCTCTATATATTGAGTTTTATTATTTTTCTTATCTGACAGACTAATGAGAGATAGCACATGTTTCTAATTTTAAACCATCCTTTTATTCCTAGGATAGGCTCTATTTGGTTGTGGCAGATTGTTCTTCAAATGTTTTTCAAATTCTACTGAATTTGATTGCTCATATCTAATTTTAGATGAGATATTATTGCACATTCATATAACATTTATAAGCCCCATGCTAGGCACTGGAATATAGAGATAAAAATGAAATGGTGAGGTGGTGAAACTATTCTGTATGATATTGTAATGGTAGGTAGATATGTGACATTAGGCATTTGTCAAAATCCACAGAATCAACAACACAGTGATCCTTGATGTAAATTATGAACTTCAGTTAATAATAACGTATTAAGAGGATCCCTGGGTGGCTCGGTGGATTAGCGTCTGCCTTTGGCCCAGGGCGTGATCCTGGAGTCCCGGGGTTGAGTCCCTGCGTGGGGCTCCCTACATGGAGCCTGCTTCTGCCTCTGCCTCTGTCTCTGCCTCTCTCTCTCTCTGTCTCCCATGAATAAATAAATAAAATCTTTAAAATAATAATAATAATAATAATAATAATAATAATAATAATGTATTAATATTGGCTCACCTATTATAACAAATGTACCACACTAATGCAAGATGCTAGTAATAGAAGAAATGACATGCAAGCAAGAGAAAGTATATGGGAATTCTTCATATTATCTGCTCACTTTCTCTGTAAACCGGAAACCATTCTAAAAAATAATGTTTTTTTTTTTCATTTTAAATCTTTTTTTTTTTTTTAACATTTTATTTAAGTAATCTCCATGCTCAATGCAGGGCTCGAATTCACATGCCCAAGATCAAGTCGGTTGCTCTACCAATTGAGCCAGCCAGGTGCCCCTAAAAAAAAAAGCCTATTAATAATAAGAATGGGGAGAAAAGTGACTGAAACAAATAAAAAACTGGAGATCAAATTGAAACAAATGAGTGTGCCATGTAAGTGACAGACTATTTTAAAACACATTACAAATGATAGTATCTGTTTCTTTGACAAATAGTGATATCCAAACACTATAGGATTCTATAGGACTCTGGTTGCCATCAAGGTCTTTCTGTGATCTTATCACCTCTGATTCCAATACCCCTGATCTTTTAAGGTCAAGTTCCTCCTGCCTTAATGCTTAATCCAGAAAAAAAGAATGCTTCAACATATGAAAATGCAGACAGCCTCACCCAGGAAGACTCTCCTCAGCCCTGCCTGAGAAATGGCCGTTTACCTGAACTCTTGCAAATACTTACAGTACTTACTTATATATTTACTCTAGTAAATATGTACAAATGAGAGCTTCTTTTCCAAATTTGGCATCTAAATAAAAGAGAGACTGCATCTGAGTATAAATTGAAGGCCATGGATCATGGCTAAAGTGCCCTGCAGTTCAGACAAGTAGCCTGGAGCCAGATAATTGAAGCATTACAAGACAGCAAGATAATACAGGTTTATAAACAGATAAGACACAAGTCAATTTTCATTACGAAGATTTTTTTCCTTTTTTAAACAAAATATTTCAGATAAAAAAGAATATAGTAAACACTCTTATATCCACTACCTAGATTTAGCAGATATAAACACTGCCACATTTGCTTCTCATTTCAGTATTAAGGACAAAACTGAAAAGATACCAACAAAAATCATCACTATTCCCATTTCCTTTCCTTTTTTACCAAGAGGTGAACTCTAATCTGAAGTTGGTGTCTCTCATTCAAATCAGTATTGGTAAGTGTGTATCTATAATCAATATGTAGTAGTCTTAGGTATATTTTTTAAGATTTTATTTATCTATCCGAGAGAGAGAGAGAGAGAGAGAGGCAGAGACACAGGCAGAGGGAGAAGCAGGCTCCATGCAGGGAGCCCAATGCGGGACTCAATCCGGGGACTCCAGAATCACGCCCTTGGCCAAAGGCAGGCGCTAAACCACTGAGCCACCCAGGGATCCCCCAGTCTTACGTATTTTTAATGTACCTTAAGGATATACCATGCACATCATCTTACAACTGGCTTTTCCATTCAGCATTATCATTCTAAGGTTTTCCATGTTTAAATGTGGGTATCTGGTTTATTCATTTTAAAATTTTCATAGTATTTTTTTTCAAATTTTATTTATTTGAGACACAGAGAGAGAGAGAGAGAACATGAGTGGCAGGAGAGGGGCAGAAGGAGAGGAAGAGCAAGAAGCAGGCTCCCCATTCAGTAGGGAGTCTGATGCAGGGCTTGATCCTAGGACCTCAGGATCATGACCTGAGCAGAAGGCAGATGTTCAACCAACTAAGGTACCCAGGTGCCCCCTTCGTAGTATTCAGTTACATGACTAAAACAGTTTATTTTTTCATTGCTTTTTTATGTACGTTTATAATTTTTTACTATGAAAAAAATGCTGTAATAAATATTCTCTACAAGTTATCTTGTGAAAAAAAGAAGAAAAGGAAAATAAAAAATAAATGAAATGAAATGGTCTTGTCCTCAAGTCTTGAGGCATGATGGACCTCTTTTCAACAGTGACTATGGAATATAAGTTTGTAACAGAGCTTTCTGCAAATGACATTCAGTGTAGGGAAGGATGGCCTAAGTGAATGTTATCAATTTGTGGTTTTGAAATCAAGTTATGGGTTGAAGAAAAGAAATATTAACTGGAAGAGAAGATAAAATATCGAAGTGTACATAATATGGAAAACTTATGAAATTATTTCTTAGGATTTCAAGTAATCGCTACACCCAACATGGGCCTTGAACTCACAACCTTGAGATCAAGTAGTATGTTCCACCAACTGAACCAGCCAGGAGCCCCTATTTTATGAAACTTCTGCTTCAGTTTTATACAAATACATATAAGAAATTATATACTAGGTTCAATATAAAATTTTTTAATGTGGCTCCTCATGAAAAAAAATGGATAAACACTGGCCAAAAGTATACCCAGAATTTAGGGAAGAATTCACAGGAGTAATGTTTGAACTGGAGACAACAAAGAACATGTCTGACCTCATGGACAACTCTGAAATGGGACTTACTACATACTAATGAACAATGGACAATATGTACTTGACATGGGAGTCAGGAGGCAGAACAGGAGCAGAGGAAGGACACTAAGACAGGAACCAGTAATAGCTAAAGCATAGAGATGGGACAGTGATGTTGGTTTAGGAAATGCTGAATATACCACTTAGCTTCTTAGAAGGGGAGGAGGAGGCAGGGCCAGAAAAGCAGATGCAGTCAGATGAGGAAGGCAGTGAATCTTACACCAAGGGGCTTCAGGCTACTTTACCTGTGGTCTGAGGTAGTATTTTTCTCCCAAACTGCAGATCAAGAAGCAAGAACTCACATTACTGAGACATACCAGAATTTTTTTTTTTTTAATGAAGTAGAATAGAGTCGGAGGGCACCATACATAAGGATGGGCAGTGTTTTGTGAAACTTTTGTTTCAGTATAATTGAAACTATATTTCTAGGGTACCTGGGTGGCTTTGTTGATTAAGGTCCAACGCTTGGTCTAGGCTCAGGTCAGGATCTCAGAGTCCTGGGACTCCATACTCAGCAGGGAGTTTGCTCATGGTTTCTCTCTCCCTCTCCCTCTGCCCCTCACTCTCCTCTCATGTGCATGCATGCTTTCTCTAAAATAAATAAATAATTTTTTTTAAAAAAGGGAACTATATTTCTATCTATTATTCTGATTTTTTTTTAAGTAATCTCTACACCCCACATGGGGCTCAAACTCACAGACCCCAAATCAAGAGTCACATGCTCTATCACCTGAAACAGCACCATTAGTCTGGGTTTTGATGTAAAAAGCATGCCTTTCTTTCTTTTTTGTATATTTTTTAAATTGGAGTTCGATTTGCCAACATATAGCATAACACCCAGTGCTCATCCCGTCAAGTGCCCCCCTCCTCAGTGCCTGTCACCCAGTCACCCATCCCCCCGCCCACCTCCCCTTCCACTACCCCTTGTTCGTTTCCCAGAGTCAGGAGTCTCTCATGTTCAGTCACCCTCTCTGATATTTCCCACTCATTTTCTCTCCTTTCCCCTTTAATCCTTTTCACTATTATAAAAAGCATTTCTTACTGAGGACTGTGATTTTAAAAAAAAGTTTGAAAGCTACTGGACAGAAGGAAGTCACAGAAGGCTTATAACCAGGGAAAGAAATGACACTAATGAAAAGGCTGCCATTAACCTCCTAGATGACAAAGCAATTCTGAACCACTTAGAGGCAATTCACCCTTCAAGGAGTTCCCACTATCTTTTTGTTCTACATGAGGGGCTATCTTTGCAAATGGCTTCCTGAAGGCATCAAAGTATACAGTACCAAGAAATACACTAGCAATCTCAGTTTCTCCCTGGGCATTTTCTTCCTTTAATATTTTTCTTTTTGAGGGAAAGGTGTCTAAAGAGGAAGAAGGAGGAAAATGAACTATGTATAACATATTATTGTCTCACAAGGATTTCAAAAGTACCTTCAAGGAAAAAAAAATTTTTAAAGTAAGCTATCTCCGATGTGGGGTTCAAACTCATGATCTTGAGATTAAGAGTCGTGTTCTCTACCAACTGAGCCAGCCAGCCAGCCTGAAAAAATATTTTACTTTTCAAGATTTTAATTAAACTTTTTATTTTGGCAGCCCCGGTGGCGTAGCAGTTTAGCGCCACCTGCAGCCCGGGGCGTGATCCTGGAGACCCTGGATCAAGTCCCACGTCGGGCTCTCTGTATGACGCCTGCTTCTCCCTCTGCCTGTGTCTCTGCCTCTCTCTCTATCTCTATGAATAAATAAATAAAATCTTTTTAAAAAAATAAACTTTTTATTTTAAGATCATTGTAGATTCATGTGCAGTTGTAAGAAACAACACAGAGATCCCATGTACCCTTTAACCAGTGTCGGTTACCAGTAACCACACTTTAACCAGTAATTGCATAGCTACAACACAGTGTGTCACAAGCAGGAAGCTGACAATGACACAATCCATGATCTTACTCAATTTCCCAAGTTTACATGTACTTAGTTAGGCATGTGTGCCTATATGGATTCAGTTCTATGCAATGTTAACACATGTAGAGACATGTATAATCACCACCACAGTCAAGACAGAACAGTTCCATCACAAGGATCCCTGGTATTGTCCTCTAAGAAGCCTTTTATTTTATTTTAAAGATTTTTTTTAAAGATTATTTATTTATTTATTGAGAGAGAGAGAGAGAGAGAGGCAGAGACACGCAGAGGGAGAAGCAGGCTCCATGCAGGGGGCCTGACGTGGAACTCGGTCCCGGGTCTCCAGGATCACACCCTGGGCTGAAGGCAGCGCTAAACCGCTGAGCCACCGGGGCTGCCCTAAAGATTTTAAGTATTCTCTACATCCAATGTGGGATTCGAACTTACAATCTCAAGATCAAGAGTCACATGTTCTACCCACTGAGCCCCTAAATTCAACTCTATTATCACAGAAGTCTTAAAGTTCTTTACCCAGAACCTAAGGCCAGAACTAGGTTCCTGAGGCCAACTCAAGAGTCCAGTGAATCCGTCTACCCACATTGTAAGAAACACTTCAGTGACACATTTATTCTTGGTATACCTGATACTTAAATGATAAATATGACTATGTAGAAAAACTGTAAAAGTATATATAAAATTTAAAAAAGAACACAAAATAGTATAAGTATTATGATCACATATCTGCTAAAAATCTGTATCTAAGAGTGTGCCTCGGTGGCTCAGTTGATTGAATGTCTGACTCTCTGATTTCAGCTCAGGTCACGATCTCAGGGTCCTGGGATCAGACCCATGTGGGGCTCTACTCCAAGCTGGGAGTCTGCTTGAGAATACTCTCTCCTCTCCCTCTGCCCGTCTCCTCCATTTGCCCACACTCTCTCTCAAATAAATAAATAAATCTCTTTAAAAATCTATCATATACATGAATAGTTTGGGAGCAATGGTGCCCATGCAGAAATTTAAAATAGGCAACAGATTTAGAGTGATGGGCCACACTGTTTTTCCTTTTGTGTGTTTAAAGTACATGTAAGTAGTTAAACAATCGGACTAGGTTCCTGGGGTTGCAGGATGATACCAGAGAGGACTGAGCGTATAGATATAATGCTCTAAAAAAAAAAAAAAAATGCTCAGAGTATTTCTTGCATCTGACAGTTCCTACAGGTCTGGATGGCCAGATAGAGACAGACCTTTCTCCTTTGCCTCCCTGTACACAGGCTGAATAAGGGAAAGTTCAAGGGAAGGGTTGAGAAGGGATACAGAGGTAGGGTGATCAATCTTCTGGTCTATCCAGGATTGAGGGTTTTTCCAGAATGTGGAACTTTCTGTGCTAATACCAGAAAAGTCCCAGGCAAACTGGGACAAGTTGGTCATCTTTTCTGGAAGGTTTCTATCTGTGCTTCCTTGTAGCTTGAAGCAGCTAAGTAAGCCTTTTTGTGGTTGAGGACCCAGAACATGGGGGTAAGGAGTGTGGGGGGATGATTTAGAAGAGAATAAGGTGACCATGACACTTTCTGAACACCTGAGCATCCATCTTCCTTTGGCCTAAAAAGAAGTTGCCACAGCTGAGTTATACAACCGGATTTCTGAGTCTCACAAAAATGTAATGGAAAGTAATTCTGGCAGATACACATATTTTAAAGACTAGGCTCAAACAGGTTACAGAGGGAAAAAAAGAAGAAAAGATTACCTGTCAAATAAGAGAAAAGCATTTAACCTCAAAGAGTGGGTGGAATACCAATGCACTGAGCAATTTTATAAATTGGGCACTTCAGCTTTTAAAGAAGAACAATACTTCTTATAATTTCTAAATTGAGTTACTTGTCCATCCATGAAAAAAATGTGACTTGTGTTCATTTTTCTTCGAGCTGGTTAAAATGAAAGACAGCTGTCCTAGCACATCCCACACAGTCATCCATCAGTGAGAGGTGCACAGAAGACCAGAACAGAGGTGTGTGCACCCAGAAGCAACTTGCAATCCTATATGGTTGGAGCCCATTCACCCTTCAATGGCTTAATATGTGCACGGCTCTCTGCTAGGCACAGGTAGGCACAATTTTTACTCTTAAGAAATCATAGGCTTGGGGTGCCTGGGTGGCTCAGTGGGCCATCTGCCTTTGGCTTTCTTGCATCTGACAGTTCCTACAGGTCTGGATGGCCAGACAGAGACAGACCTTTCTCCTTTGCCTCCCTGTATGCAGGCTGAATAAGGGAAAGTTCAAGGGAAGGGTTGAGAAAGGTTCAAGGGAAGGGTTGAAAAGCATCTGCCTTTGGCTCAAGTCATGATCCCAGGGTCCTAGGATGGAGCCCCACATCAGGTTCCTTGCTCAGTGGTGGGCCTCCTTCTCCCTCTCCCTTTGATCCTACCCCTCTTCTCATGCTTGCTCTCTCTCCCTAATATATACATAAAATCTTAAAAAAAAAAAAAACCCTCATAAACTCAAATCAAGGCACAAATGGGTCTCTTAATTTTAAGAGACTCACAGTCTCAAAACAAAGAGATAAACAAAGGGTTTTGTTTTGTTTTTTTTTAAAGATTTTATTTATTCATGATAGACATAGGGAGAGAGAGAGAGAGAGAGAGAAAGAGACACAGGCAGAGGGAGAAGCAGGCTCCATGCAGGGAGCCCAACGTGGGACTCCATCCTGGGACCCCAGGACCATGCCCTGGGCCAAAGGCAGGCGCTGAACTGCTGAGCCACCCAGGGATCCCCTAAACTAAGGGTTCTAATACCATTTACTCACCACCTTAATAGAGTCAGCAAAATTCTATGGGACGCCAGGTGGAGTAGCCATGTTCTTCATGTATAAATGTGACCATTGGACCTTATTCCATCTGTTCTCACCTCTCTCCTGAATGCTTATCTCTGACTACTGCTGGACCCTCCTCAACATGTAAGTCTCTTCTGTCCTCAACAGTGTCCTCAAAAAAACTTTGCCTTGGTGCTGAGTTTTTCTTAGTGTTGCCAACTTGGCAAATAAAAATAAAAACTGCCCACTTAAATCTGGAAATCAGATGAACAATAGATTTTTTTCTTGAAGAATGTCCTATGGGGCAGCCCCAGTGGCTTAGCAGTTTAGTGCCGCCTTCAGCCCAGGGTGTGATCCTGGAGACCCAGGATCGAGTCCCAGCATGGAACCTGCTTCTCCCTCTGCCTGTCTCTCTCTCTCTCTCAATCTCTGTATCTCTAATAAATAAATAAATACATAAATAAATCTTTTTTTTTTTTTAGATTTTATTTATTTATTAATGTGAGACACACACGGAGGGGGAGACAGAGAGACAGAGAGACAGAGAGACAGGCAGAGGGAGAAGCAGGCTCCATGCAGGGAGCCTGATGTGGGACTCAATCCTGGGTCTCCAGGACCACCCACCAGGCTGCAGGCGGCGCTAAACCATTGCGCCATGGGGGCTGCCCTAAATAAATAAATCTTAAAAAAAAAAAAAAAAAAGAATGTCCTATGTACTATCTGTGACATATGCTAAAAAATTATTTATTGCACATTCAGAAAACTAAGAACAGAAAGGAACTTCCTTAACATGATAAGGGTATTCATGCGAAACCCACAGCTAATATATTCAACGGTGAAAGACTGAAAGAATCCTCCAGAAGATCAGGAACAAGAGAAGGATGCCCACTTTTACCACTTCTATTCAATTTCATATAAGCAGCTCAAGCCAGAGAAAGTAGGCAAGAAAAAGAAATAAAAAGGTCTCCAAAGCAGAAAGAAGAAAAACTACCTTTATCCACAGATTATATGATCCTGTATATAGAAAATTCTAAAGAATCAACACATACACAAAAACTCTTATAGCTCGTAAAAGAATTAGGCAAAAATGCAGGACAAATCATTCATATTTCTAACCACTTGTAACAAGCAATTCATAGAGATGTTAAAACAGGGGTGCCTGGGTGGTTCAGTTGGTTAAGTGTCTGTCTTTAGCTCAGGTCATGATCCCACGGTCCTAGGACCGAGCCCCACATCTGGTTGCCTGTTTAGTGGGGAGCTTGCTTCTCCCTTGCCCTCTGCCTGCTGCTCTTCTTGCCTGTGTTCTCTCTCACTCTCTCTTCCCCAGTCAAATAAATAAAATCTTAAAAAAATAAAAGAAAAAAAGTGAAAATAAAACTTCCATTTATAGTAGCATTAAAAATAAAAATACTGGGATGCCTGGGTGGCTCAGTAGTTGAGTGTCTGCCTTAGGCCCAGGGTGTGATCCTGGAATCCTGGGACTGAGTCCCACATCGGACTCCCTGCAGGGAGCCTGCCTCTCTCTCTCTCTCTCTCTTTCTCTCATGAATAAGTAAATAAAATCTTAAAAAAAAAAAAATACTAAGGAATAAATGTAACTATGGGAGAGCAAGAATTATACACCGAAAACTATAAAATGCTGCTGAAGGGGATCCCTGGGTGGCTCAGCAGTTTAGCACCTGCCTTTGGCACAGGGTGTAATCCTGGAGTCCCCGGATCGAGTCCCACATCGGGCTCCTTGCATGGAGCCTGCTTCTCCCTCTGACTGTGTCTCTGCCTCTCTCTCTCTGTGTCTCTCATGAATAAATAAATTAAATCTTTAAAATAAAATAAAATGCTGCTGAAAGAAATTAAAAAAGACCTAAATAAATAGAAAGACATCTCCTGTTCATGGATTAAAGACTCAGTATTGTTAAGATTGAAAGATGCTAAGGGTGCCGGGTTGGTGCAGTGAATAGAGCATGCAACTCTTGATCACAGGGTCATGAGTTCAAGCGCCACACTGGGTGTGGAGTCTACTTAAAAAGAGAGACGGAGGGATCCCTGGGTGGCGCAGCGGTTTAGCGCCTGCCTTTGGCCCAGGGCGCGATCCTGGAGAGCCGGGATCGAGTCCCACGTCGGGCTCCCGGTGCATGGAGCCTGCTTCTCCTTCTGCCTATGTCTCTGCCTCTCTCTCTCTCTCTCTCTGTGACTATCATAAATAAATAAAAATTTTAAAAAAAACATTAAAAAAAAAGAGAGACGGAGAAAGAAAAGAAAGATACTAAGCACTATTAGTCATCAGGGAAATATGAATCAAAACCACAATGAGATACCACTTCACACTCACTAGAACAACTATTTAAAACACACACACACACACACACACACACACAAAGTGTTAGCAAAGATGTGGAGAAAGTGGAACCCTAATACATTGCTGTTAGAAATGTAAAATGTTATTGCCACTGTGGAAAAGCCTGGCAGTTCTTCAGTAGGTTAAATATCAAATTAACATATAACCCAACAATTTCATTTGTAGGTATATATCCAGAGTACTAGAAACAGGCATTCAAAAAAATATGCCACATCAATGTTCATAACAGCACCAGTCACAATAGTCAAAAAAGTGGAAAAATGCAGTGTCAATCAACTGATGAATGGATAAACAAGATAGGGTATGTCCAAACAGTGGACTATTATTCAGCTATACGTAATGATGTACTGGCACATGCATAACATGGGTGAATCTTAGTAACATTATACTAAGTGTAAGAAGCCACATACTGTAGGATTCCACTTTTTGGAAATATCTAGAATAGGTAAATCCACAGAAATGGAAAGCAGATAGATAGTTGCCAGGGTCTGGGGAGAGGGGTACACGTGGAATCTTTGCTTAATGGGCATGGAGTTTTTTTGGGGGGTGAAAAAAATGTTCTTGAACTAGACAGTGCTGATTGGTTGCACATCATCAATGTACTGTCACTGAATTGCACACTTGAAAAGGCCAATTTTATCCGTATTTTACCACAAAACATTATTACTTATCTGAAATTCAAATTTTTTTTAAAGATTTTATTTATTCATGACAGACAGAGAGGCAGAGACACAGGCAGAAGGAGAAGCAGGCTTCACACAAAGAGCCCAATGTGGGACTCAATCCTGGGACTCCAGGATCACGCACTGAGCCGAAGGCAGGCCCTAAATGGCTGAGCCACCCAGGTGTCCCCAAAATTCAAATTTAACCAGGCATTCTGTATTTTTTTTAAATTTTTATTTATTTATGATAGTCAGAGAGAGAGAGGCAGAGACATAGGCAGAGGGAGAAGCAGGCTCCATGCACCAGGAGCCCGACGTGGGATTTGATCCCGGGTCTCCAGGATCGCACCCTGGGCCAAAGGCAGGCGCTAAACCACTGCGCCACCCAGGGATCCCCGGCATTCTGTATTATATTGGCAATCCTACTCCCACTCTGTATCCTGCTCAAGGTTTCCCTTCTCTTCAAAGGTTCTCAAGGAATTGCCCCAACATTTGCAACCCATTCCTTAATTCTCAATATTCAACAGGTGTGCAGTCTGGTTTTTGCTCTGACAATCCAATTCAAACTGCTATTGTTAATGTCATCAGTGATGACCAAGTTGGAGATTTTTGGTTCTTGCCCTCACTGCTCTCTCCCTAGCAACTGACATGGTGCAAATCCTCTCCTTTCCTATTGGCTTCTGTGCAATGAAAGGTTAACTCGGCAGGTTTGGGGCGGGGGGGGGGGTTCAAACCCTGCACATTCCCAAAAAACTGGTCCTTTACTAGCTCCTTGGAGATCATCTCTAAGCCCTTGGAACATCCTTCCTGTTAAGACTGTCTGCATACACCTGAGACCTTGAGCTACACCAGACAGCTTACACTACCAATGTGATTTATGGTGGGGGCTTGGGCATGTCAGTTGGACCTCTGAAGGGGCTGGGGACTGAATAACTAAGGCCAGCCACGTGGGCACTCCATGCCTACATGACTCCCCCCTCCCCCAATAAAAACCCTGCACAGGCTCAGGTGAGCTACCCTGATTAGTAATATGGATAAATGTTGGCAAATATCACTGTTGGGATGAAATTAAGACCTGCCCATGTGACCGCACTGGAAAAGGACAACTGAAAGCTTGTACCTGGTCTCTCCTAAACTCTACATTATGTGCCTTTTTCCTTTGCTGATTTGAATCTGTATCCTTTCACTGTAATAAACCATAACTGTGAGTATAACAGCTTTTACAAGTTCTGTGAATCCTTTTTGTGAGGGTAGTTTGAGGACCCTTGACAAACTTGTGTTACCATTTTCCCTAAGTGTGGTTATTTCTTCTTTTTTTATCTTTACCACTGGGTCCCCTTCGCTTTGCTCTCCCTATAAATGCTGGTATTCTTTCTATTCTTGGTTATCTTTTCTTCCCTGATCCCCAAACTGCAATAACATCCTATCCACCTGTCCAGGCGATTTCACTCACTTGTGGTTCTGCCACCTGCCCAGATCCCCATCTGAGACCTCAGCCTGGCTATTTCTGCCTGGAAGCTCATCTTAGAGGTGACCAGGTGAGATTAACTAACCCTCTACCCAAACACCTTTCCTGCTTTGGTTCCAATTTTAGTTGCTGACTCCATATCAATGTGGTCAACACTAAAATCCCCATTCCCTAATCCAACCAATCAGCAAGTCTTGCCTTTCTCCTTCCAATCACCTCTGAAACTCAGACTTTCCATTCCCATAGTTCTGGCCCTCATTATGTCTCACCTGAGCTCTTACACTCATTTGTGAAATATTCTCCCTAATATATCTCATATACCCTTCCTCAATCTCATTCTATCCTTTTTACCTAACAGTTCTAAAAGATGAATCTGCCCAATTATTCCTACTTAAGACTCCCTTAGAAGCACCCAGCCCCTATATACTTAGGCTCTTTAGTAACGCTGTTAACTGTGACCCAGATCTGCTCTACCTCTCTACCCCCACCCTCTGCCTTCTTTCCACCTCAACTCCCCAGCAATGCCTAACCAGTCTAAATTCCCAGACCATATTCACTAAACATTATCATCTCTGTGCTGCAACCCACTACGTGCACTGGAGATTAATTAGTTAACAAAACACAGTTAACTCAAAGGGCTATTGTTAATTCTTTTTTTTTTTTAATTCTTTTTTTTTTAATTAAGATTTTATTTATTTATTCATGAGAGACAGAGAGAGGCAGAGACACAGGCAGAGGGAGAAGCAGGCTCCTTGCAGGAGCCCAATGTGGGACTCGATCCATGAACTGGGATCATGCCCTGAGCCAAAGGCAGACACTCCACTGCTGAGCCACCCCGGTGTCCCCAGAATAATTTCTGATACTGCTAAGTGCAGTGAGGAAAATGAAACTGAAGATGACAGAGCATGATCAAAAGCCAACCAAGGTACTGTTTTGCCTGGGAAGGGAAGCGACCTTTGAGAGGAAATCTGAATAAGGGTGGGAGGGATCTTTTTTAAAATTCTCACCCCTAAATGTTTACAAAGGTTACTTGTATTAAGTTGCTTACACATATATAGGATCCATATACATAGAATCTCTTTATATATAACCTCTTTATGTTTATGGTGCTAATACAACCAAACCTGAAGCCCACTAGACTTCTAATGGAAGGTAATGCATTTCCTTCTTGTTTGAACCACTTCTCATGAAAAACATTCCACCTGGTCATTGGATTTGGGAATCACTGACCCAACAGACATTCATTTAATTCCACTTTTCTACATCCAATTTTAGGGAAAAAATATTTGGAGGGAAAGGTAGGGGGAAGAATTTATGCAAGAGAAGTAGAAATGCAGTAGAGGGGGCTAGAGGACATTAAGCTCACTAATTTTTTTTTTTAATTTTTATTTATTTTATGATAGTCACACACAGAGAGAGAGAGGCAGAGACACAGGCAGAGGGAGAAGCAGGCTCCATGCACCAGGAGCCCGATGTGGGATTCGATCCCGGGTCTCCAGGATCGCGCCCTGGGCCAAAGGCAGGCGCCAAACCGCTGCGCCACCCAGGGATCCCAAGCTCACTAATTCTGAAATGGCTCTTGAAAGCAGGAAGAACCATCAACTAAGGACAACCAACAAAATCTAAATAAGAATGAGACTTTAAAGGATGTGAAGAAAACATGCATGGGGGGGAAATCATGAAATGTAAATGAAGTTGTAAAGATTCCTATTTATTTTTTAAGTATGCTCCACACCCAATGGGCGGCTTGAACCCACAATCCTGAGATCGAGTCACATGCTTCACCAACTGACCCAGTTAGGTGCCTCAAAAGATTGTTTTTTTTTTTAAGATTTTATTTATTTATTTGACAAGAGAACATAAGCAGGTGGAGAGGCAGAGAGGGTGAAGCAGACTCCCCTATGATCAGGGAGTCCAATGCAAGGCTCGATCCCAGAACCCTGGGATCATGCCCTGAGCTGAAGGCAGACACTAAGCTGACTGAGCCAACCAGACAACTCAAAAAAGATTCTTATTTTAAAATCAAGTATATGGGATCCCTGGGTGGCTTAGTGGTTTAGCGTCTGCCTTCGGCCCAGGGCATGATCCTGGAGTCCCGGGACGGAGTTCCGCATCAGGCTCCCTGTATGGAGCCTGCTTCTCCCTCTGCCTCTGCGTCTCTGCCTCTCTCTGTGTCTCTCCCTTTCTCTCTGTCTCTCATGAATAAATAAATAAAAATCTTTAAAAAATAAAATAAAGCATATGAGGAGCACCTGGGTGGCTCAGTCGGTTGAGCATCTATCTGCCTTTGGTTCAGGGCATGATCCCAGAGTCCTGGAATTAGGCCTAATGTCTGACTCCCTGCTCAGCAGGGAATCTGCTTCTCCATCTCCCTAACCCCCTGCTTGTGCGCTCTGTCAAATAAATAAATAAAAATCTTTAAAAAAATAAAGTACATGAAAACCACTTTTAAAAAATTGGCTTTGACAATGTCTGGCTATACTTTTATCTTTAAAAAGCAAAATCATGATGAAGTAAGGCCAGTAAAGAGAGGAAGAAAAATATGATAGGAATTGCTTGAAAATAGGGCATATTAAGAGGTTTATTCATTACCTGCACAAATTAGCAACAACTTGTACAACTGGACCAGGTTACAATTAATTCATGGTAACACACAGTAACTTCACTTTGCCATAGATAAGAACACAGCTAAGTCTCCTCAACAGATGATTTTATTACCAAACCTATATTCTAGCTTTTATAACTGTTTCCCAACACCTTGTATAATGTACCTCTAGGGCATTTATGAGTAACAATGTCCCTTAAAGCCGTTCAGAAAGTAGAAGTGAAAACCTTCTCATGGAGGAACATCAGCTTTTCTAAGCGAGTTCGTTTCAGTAGTGGGAGCCACTCCCAGTGGAATAACTCTACCACACGGTACCCAAGCTGATTCAATTGCCGCCTCTTCATATTGTGCAGTCCAAGCAGATCTCTGGAAGCATAGCAATATTGGTTTTTGTTTGTCAACTGAATGGCCAGCTTCACCTGTGGGGCCTGCATGCAGGCTAATCTGTCTGCCCCTAATCTGTCTGCCATACTGCAAGGGGAGCTCCCTAAATGTATGGCTGTCTTCTCTAATTCTCTTGCCCGTGGCTCAGTTTCTGACTCAGTTTCTCCCTGGGTAGGTTTTCTTGATTTTCCTTGGAGTAGCTGATTCATCAAATCATCTGTAAGGCTGACTCCCACATGCTTAAGCTTTAATGTGGCTTCTTCTTCAACTGGTATGGCTTCTCTGTTAAATGGCAATGGCTTCATGTTAACATCAAGCTGGACCTCTAAGTCAGAAGATCGGGTATGAGGCAAAATCATATGGTGTTTGATGTACTGAGACCCACCCAACATGGTCTCAAGTAAAAAGAGAGCTTCTAGGAATTCAGGCTTTGAGCACATATCCTTCCTTGCTAAATTCCACAGCATTTCTGACCCTTCTTGCTGAAGATGAGCACTAAGACGATTGCCTCTGTAATCTAGACACTCAGTGCCAACTATACCATCAAGAGTATACAGCTCCTTAGTGAGTTCAAACTTACTTCTCGCCTGAGCTAACTTGACGAACTCTGGACTCAAAGCGAAGTTGATGAGCTCAAATGGAAAGTACTCAGAAAATGCCAGGCCCAACAGGCAAGTGAGCAGGTGCTCTGGGTATCGATTGAACTCAGGCATCTTTCTGTGAATCTCATTTATCAGGGCAGAATAAAACTCTTCTGTATTGGGTGGCTTATAATTCAGAGTTCCAAATGACCACAGGATCTTGGCTATATCTTTACTTCGACAGTATGCCACCCTCGTAGGCAAAGAAGCAGCCACAGCATTCATTAGCCCTTCATCCAGGACACGTAGGGCTGAGCAAGCAAGAGTCAGATGCATGACACCCTGAACTCCAAGAAAAGGAATTCGTTGAGGAGCAATCTGGCCAAAATGCTTCATGAAATTTACGTGATCCACGTGCGTGAAACGGAACATTTTTAGAATATTCACTAAGGCATAATTACTCAGATGCTGCATGTCAGCACAAGCCAAGTCTCCAATTTTCCGCATGACATATTCAGAGAGACTACTACTTGATTTAAAGAATCCCAAACAGATTGTACCAATCTCCTCTAAATTGATCAAATCTATGTATTTGAGAACCAACGATTCCAATTTTTGCATGAGGTCTTGGGGTACCTGACGACTCTCACCTATAATATAAATTAAGTGAATCAGCTGGGACAAGGATAGCTCTTTCCAGTGTAAATTAAGATAACTAAAGAAGATTTTTAAAAACCGAGGTACTCTGCGGCCCAAGTAACGCCAGAGGTCAGCCACCAAGAGAAGTTGATCCACACTCATCTCCCACACCTTATTGCAAAATCTGGTTTCATACACACCTAGCATTGAATGGGATGGAGGGATTCCTAGGTTGACAAAGGCTTTCAAAATATTGATCAGATCTGGGACATCAAAGAGTTGTATATTTTTCACACTTAGCTGGCAGAGCAAAGCAAACCTGGTACTGGACAGCACAACATGATGCTGCTCTGCAGGCAGAGAGCTCAGCTTACAGAAATACTCAGCAATGACTTGAGGCTGGAGATTACCTTGATAAACTGTGACTTTGTGCAAAATTAATTCACCTTCTGAAACAGAAAGGGGCTGACAAGTCTCAGATCTGTTATAGCTGTGAAGCTGGTACTCTGGCCTTAGCTGTAGGAAACCTCGGGGGTCTTCAAAGGAATCAAAAATTTCTATATCCTCTTCAACAACTCCTGCAGCCCTGGGTGAGCCCGACTTTAACGTGCTGGCCTGAGAGGCAGGAGCCCTGCTGGTTTCCGAACCTGGGAGGGCACTGCTGGTTGTCAGAAGTCTCTGAGAAGAGGAAGTGCTATTAATGTTCTCAACTTTTTTGGCAGGATGGCAGAGGCTGCTGTGTTCTGGAGGGTCCTGTTCCGTCTGCCATGTGCAGCTTCCCACATTCCAGTATGTCACACTTTGGGTAGCACTGTAGGCAAAAGGGTTGCAAAACGCTTGATATCCTAAAGGTTTTAAGAACTTGAGGGTGGCTGCCATTCTGGCGTCAGTATGGATCATTCTGCCAGTCAGAACACAGTCCTCACAGGTCTGTCCAGGCAATTTCTTGTTTATATGGTGCTTGATTAGAGCTGGACGGGGAGGCGTTCCACAGAAACTGCCTGGAAATCTTCGGCATATCGCAAGAGCCATGGGTCACAAATGACTGGGCCAGAATTGGTGCCAGATACTGAAAAAAGGGTAGATGAAGAATAAGTGGCTTCCACCTATCACAGTACCAAAATGTACACATTATAAGAAATGGATTAAGCTACACTGCTCTCCACTCAAATAAGTGCCATGCTGGTGAATGGCCAAACCACAAGACAGCACACATCTAGGATAAACTCCCTCTCTTTGATATCAAGGTAGAAAGGGGCCCACTTGGAGAATAAGAAAGTCGGTAAAAGTTATTGTGCTAAAACCAAAAGTAGAAAGTGGGATCTGGTGTAAAAGTTTAATTAATTATACCCACGATAACCCTCCCTGTTCCTAAAGTATGAAGTTTTTGACTATGGGATTGTCTTCTGATGCTGCTCCTACACCTTCTAGAAGGTGCCTGTTCTCTCCAGGTAGCTTATCAGATACTGAATCACTACCACAGAGTAGTCAGGCAATTGGAATGTATACTCAAAAACGCATTTTGGTGGGAGAAGGCAGAAGGCGGATGTGCTCTGCTGTCAATTCACGGATGGGAAGCAAAAAGCATCTCAAAGTCGGGCTCACGGTTCAGGGAACACCAATTCACATGCCTGCCCTGCTGACGTGCAAGAGGAGCAGCACAGCTTTCCTCTGGAGGCGGCTGATGAGCAATGTCGCCAATGAGTCAGGTATTGACCACCCTGCTTCTGAGCTGTGCAGGACCCACTGTCCCCCACAGTAGAAACCATGAGAGGCTGTAACACTGACTCTGCTATACTCCTGCTTTCTCTAAAGGCTTTTAGTTTTCCTTCCACTTGAGAAATCCCAAAGCCTGACATGCAAAACCCAGTGAGCCCTGAGCTGCCACAATGTGGACCAGATGAGGTTGTTGCTACACATAATCCCTTGTAGGTTCTGAGGGTGCCACAGGGACTTTCAGAAATCCCTGCCTAACTCCCCTGGCAGCCCCTTCCCTCCAGAGCCCACAGGAGGAAAACCAGGTGGCCACAGGGCAGGCCAGTAGCTTTGTTCAGGTAGTCCAGCTATGTAGGCTTCTCTAGATGGCAGGAATGTATGCTCTAATTTCTTTGTAAACCAGAGCAGAATTCTATCACATTAAATCTTTATACACTAAATTCTTTACTGTGGACTATGGACCATTTTGTCTACTAAGTTTCAATCTATGGGCCCAGATACTACAGACCAGGTGTCATAAAACTATGGTTCAGGGGTCCAAATCCACCCCTCCACCTATTTTTTAGGTAAAGTTTTATCTGAAAATATCCAGGCCACACATTACATATTGTTTCTGCCTGCTTTCTCAGTACAAGAGCAGAACTGAGTAGCCATGAAAGAAAATATAATATTTACTATATGGCCCTTTACAGAAAAACTTTGCTATAAACCATTAAGTTTAGTCCTATGGATTCAGATAGCCAATCTTTTTTTTTTTTTTAAGATTTTATTTATTTATTTGAGAGACAGAGAGAGAGTGCCGGGCAGCAATAGAAAGAGTGAAAGAGCACAAGAGTGAGGAGAAGAGAGAGATGCAGGTTCCCCACTGAGCAGGGAGTCCGATGTAGGGCTCAATACCAGGACCTCATGACCTGAGCTGAAGGCACTTAACCGACAGCCACCCAGGTCCAGGTGCCCCCAGATGCCAACTTTTTAAAAATTAGAAAACATGAGGAAAATAGTACTAAAATAACTCTTCCTTTAATAGTTAGAGATAATTAAAGATTTTTGCCTCAACCAATATTGCACCACAGGTATGGTAGGAACAAAACAGAAGTAATGAAACTCTCCAGTTGATAGAATAGGGCTTTAAAAAAAAAAAATTATTTATTTATTCATGAGATTTATTTATTCATGAGATTCATGAGATGTGGGATTCGATCCAGGACCCCAGGATCATGCCCTGAGCTGAAGGCAGACACTCAACTGCTGAGCCACCCAGGCATCCCCCACTTAAAAAAAAAAAAAAAAAAAGATTTTGTCTTTCTTTTTTTGGGGAGAGAGAAAAAGAGAGAGAACGTGAGTAGGGGGTGGGGCAGATGGGAGAGGGAAAGGCAGCGAATCTCTAGCAGGGTCTACACTGAGCGAGGAACCTGATGTGGGGCTCGATCTCACCACCTTAGCTGAAACCAAGAGTCCAAGACTTAACCAACTGAGCCATCAGGGTGCCGCGACAGAACAGGGGTTTTAAGAAGACCTGCTTTAGAACCTGGAATCTATATTTGGCTCAACACAATCTGCAACTAAAGCCTAAACTATTCAAATCTATATATATCTATCTCATCTTGGAAACAAGTTTGGAAAAACTGGAAGGAAAAAAAAATTTTTGTTTTTTTAACAAAATAACTGCTCTAAAGAAAAACTGGGACACCTGGCTGGCTCAATTGGTAGAATGTGTGACTCTTGATCTTGAGGGTTTTAAGTTTGAGCCCCACATTGGGTGTACATCACTTAAAAATAAAATCTTAAAAACAAACGAACAAACAAAAACCCTGAAAATAATCCAAATGTCCATCCGGAAGGAGGAGGCTTGGTTTACAAGATAAGCGTGTGGGAGGCATCAATATGAGAAAAAGTACATACAAACATTCATTGAAACAAAGAGAACACAAATGAGTGCCATCACCTAAAATACTTGTATAAAAGGAAAGTAACTATCTAGCTTTTTGGTGGAGAGACTTTCTGCTATATCTTTGATAAACTTTTTTCCCCTTTCAACTGGCATTGGAACTGTTAATAACAGAAAAGTAGGGATCCCTGGGTGGCGCAGCGGTTTGGCGCCTGCCTTTGGCCCAGGGCGCGATCCTGGAGACCCGGGATCTAATCTCACATTGGGCTCCCGGTGCATGGAGCCTGCTTCTCCCTCTGCCTGTGTCTCTGCCTCTCTCTCTCTCTCTCTCTGTGTGACTATCATAAATAATAAATAAAAATAAAAAAAAAATAACAGAAAAGTATATGAATTAAACAAATATCTTTATAAATAACTTTAAAAGCACATTAAATAACTTAAATTACTTCAATAAATACTACCTAAGAGTACTTAATGAACTTATTGCGCATGGTCACCAGATGAACAAAAGAACCATTTCCTTGAACATCAATGTTTGAGTGGTACTGACTCTGTATTTTGAATTAATGTGGCTCTTTTTTGATTTGCAAAAATACAGGTTAAATTCCAAGATAGAAGAAACAACAGCCACAATTATCTTAGAGCCTTCTCTGTGCCAAGCCTACTATGCACATGTTAAATCTGCATTAGCTCCAATCCTCACAATCTCTGAAAGGTAGGTCTTATTTTTCTCTACATTGTGGATGAGGAAAAGGAACTTCACAAGACTAAGAAACCTGCTGAAGGGATCCCTGGGTGGCACAGCGGTTTGGCGCCTGCCTTTGGCCCAGGGCGCGATCCTGGAGACCCGGGATCGAATCCCACGTCGGGCTCCCGGTGCATGGAGCCTGCTTCTCCTTCTGCCTATGTCTCTGCCTCTCTCTCTCTCTCTCTCTCTGTGTGACTATCATAAATAAATAAAAATTAAAAAAAAAAAAAAAAAAAAGAAACCTGCTGAAGGCTACACAGCTAAAGGATGAAGTGGAGTTTGGTATCAAAGATTGTCTGATTCCAAAATCCACATTCCTGGTGTATAAGAAGAGGAGTGAGATTCCAGACAAAGAAGTAGGGAGGACCCTAAACAATCTACAGGATTTCCAGATACCAGGGAGCTGGAGGGTTAAAACTGAGTGAACTCAAAAGCCCCTTTCATCTCTAACACTGGCACCTCTGAGGTGTGCTCAGTGTTATTCAGTTCCAGACCACTGCAATAAAGTAAGGGTCGCGATAAAGCGAGTCAAAGAATTTTCTGGTTTCCCAATGCATGGAAAAGTTATGTTTACACCATACTATAGTCTGTTACATGCGCAATAGCATTATATCTAAAACACAATATACGTATCTTAATTATAAAATACTTTATTGCTACAAAATGCTAACCATCATCTGAGCTTTCAGCAAGTCATAATCACTGATCACAGACCACCCTAACAAACACAATAGTAACAAAAACATGTGAAATATTCTAAGAATTACTAAAATGTGACACAAAGATAAGTGTGGTCGGAAATGCTGTCGGAAGAATGGTACCAACAGGCTTGTTTGACACAGGGTTGCCTCAAATCTTCAATCTGTAAAAAACATGCTCTCTGTGAAGTACAATAAAGTGCAAAATGGGGCAGCCCGGGTGGCTCAGCGGTTTAGTGCCACCTTGGGTCCAGGGCCTGATCCTGGAGACCCGGGATCGAGTCCCATGACAGGCTCCCTGCACGGAGCCTGCTTCTCCCTCTGCCTGTGTCTGTGTCTGTGCCTTCTCTCTCTCTCTCTCTCTCTCATGCATAAATAAATAAAATCTTAAAAAAAAAAAGTGCAAAATGAGCTATGTCTATAGTCTAAGACTTGAGCTATCACTACAGCTAGTTTATAGTACTCACAAAAAAGAACAAAGAGAAGACAAAAAAGACCGAAATCTACAGGAAGGCTGGAAGATATTCCATCATCAAGGTAAGGAGATGTACCATAACTGAAGACCTAGACGTTGGCAGGAAACATAAGGGCTCCTGAATTTAGGGTTCAACTGAGCAGGAGAGAAGCAAGGAAACCCCAGGATACTGAAAATCCCAAGACTAGAACTGTGAGCAGACATAGAGAACAACCAGTTCATGCCAGAGGAAGTAAATATTACCAAAGAGGGGAGATGTATACTTCTGAGGAATAATCTGGGGACAGACAAGCAATAGGTAAACAAAAAACCAAGCCCATAACAGTGACAAAAATTATTAACTTCAGGAAAACAAAAAAGTTGTATAAGAAGAAAATGTTATATTATACTCCCTGCTCAGCTATGAATATTTACATAATTTATAGATACAAACCTTGAATATCAGCTTAATTTAAAAGTTTGAGCAAACTGGGACGCCTGGGTGGCTCAGTGGTTGAGCATCTGCTTTTGGCCCACGGCGTGATCCTAGAGTACCAGGATCGAGTCCTGCATCCGGCTCCCTCACAGTGCCTGCTTCTCCTTCTGCCTGTGTCTCTGCCTCTCTCTCTCTGTGTGTCTCTCATGAATAAATAAATAAAATCTTAAAAAAAAAAAGTTTGAGCAAATTATATATGGAGGATGCAGGGAGAGGAAGAGGAATAGAGGAGGTTGGGTAGGGACACAAGAGACCCAGAGTCTCAAAGCCCATAATAAAGTCGCCAAAGATTTTATAGACACAGATATCTCCTAGAAACCAAGAAACAGCAACACAAATATATTATTCATAAATATACTGATAAATGCCAAAAGAAGCCAAGAGTTGAAAGTGCCTCCACAGAATAAAAATTGAAGGAAAATGGGGATCCCTGGGTGGCGCAGCAGTTTAGCGCCTGCCTTTCGCCCAGGGCGCGATCCTGGAGACCTGGGATTGAATCCCACGTCGGGCTCCCAGGGCATGGAGCCTGCTTCTCCCTCTGCCTATGTCTCTGCCCCTCTCTCTCTCTCTCTCTGTGTGACTATCATAAATAAATTTAAAAAAAAATTGAAGGAAAAATAAAGAGAATTAATATTTAGTGTCATAGGGCAGCCCAGGTGGCTCAGCAGTTTAGCACTGCCTTCAGTCCAGGGCGTGATCCTGGAGACCCGGGATCGAGTCCCACATCAGGCTCCTGGCATGGAGCCTGCTTCTCCCTCTGCCTGTGTCTCTGCCTCTCTCTCTCTCTCTCTCTCTGTCTCTCATGAATGAATAAATAAAATATTTTAAAAAATATTTAGGGGATCCCTGGGTGGCGCAGCGGTTTAGCGCCTGCCTTTGGCTCAGGGCGCGATCCTGGAGACCCGGGATCGAATCCCACGTCAGGCTCCCGGTGTATGGAGCCTGCTTCTCCCTCTGCCTATGTCTCTGCCTCTCTCGCTCTCTCTGTGTGTGACTATCATAAATAAATAAAAATTTAAAAAAAAAATAAAAATAAAAATAAAATAAAAAAATAAAAATAAAAAAGATTTAGTGTCATAAATCCCATAAAACTATTGGACTGTGTAAACCACGTCCAAGTTTGACAAAAATTAAGTTTGTGCATGCACTAACAAGAAATTAAGGTATTCTTCAAGACAATCAGTAAAGAAAGTAACCTTAAGTTTCAAGGAATATGTTGAAGTTTTTCTAGTCAAAGCAATTCCTACTCTCTACAGAACTTCCTTAAGGATGCCCAGTAACAGAAATGATGACAAAATAAAGAATCGTAGAGGTATGCAGAGCCAACTGCAAATGGCAAGTAGGAGCTACTTACTTTTTCACCATGCAACTTTTAGCATAACTGTATAGACACCATATCTACATATATAGGTCTGAAATATAACCACTTCAGAAGTCTAGTCTTGAGTACTGTGGAGAAGGAAAGGAAAGAAACAAAGGGAAGATACAGAACCAATAAAGCAGTACGGTAAGGAGGAAAGGCACTGCAAAGGAAAGGCTGCCAGGATATGTTTGTCCAGATAGAGAATAGCTGAGAGAGTTAGTTCCTCCCTACTTAAGGACTCCCAGAGAATCCATAAGAAAGCTGGAAAGGGAATACTATGAGATGCCCAATCAGTAACTCCTGATACCATCTCTAGAGGTTCAAAGACATATGACATCAGCACAAAGCTCCTTTCCTAGTTTAAGTGTATAAACTTAACTACATGTATATCCTATTCCCCATCTCTCTTTAGGGGGTCTAACAAACCAGCATGGAGCCTCAGAGACCCCTGGCACTGCCTAACCACCCTGAATGATGTTATTTCACAGGAATGAGGACTCTTACCTTTCCACCTTCCAGATACAGGTCTGAGCAAAGCCGAATAGCTTCGTTTAAACTATAGTCCAGAAGTTAGAGGAAGGGAGCCAGATGGTGAAAGACAGCCATGCTAACTGTAGATTAAGTATATGACACTCTCAGCATATTCAATTCACCAGTTACTGGATCTCCTCTCTTAATTCTGATTTATCTTTTTGCTAGAAAGGTTTAACCCCCTTATGTCCTGATAAATTGCCACAAATAAATGGATACTTCAAACTCTAATCTTGTCTTAGCAAATAATTTGTTGAGCAATCCTGAGAATTGAAAAAAACAAAAAATTAAATTTCTCTAGGTGTTGAGAGTTTGCAAAGCTTTAATGCCCCTGATGAGGGCTTAGCGACTGACCTAAGAACCCTTAGCTGTTAATACAAATGCCAACTGGGCTAAACTCTTCCGTGCTTCGGTTTCCAAACAGAAGCAGAGCCTACAAGTGAGGGATCTACTAATACTATGAAGGTCAAACACTAGTGCTATGGTAAGGTGTTCAGGTCAAGATAAGTATCACCCAGAGTTAAGCCAAATCAAAACCAAGTCTAATAGCCCATCCTCTCCACTTCGTTCAAGTTAACATTCTTTTTTTTTTTTTTAAAGAGAGGGAGAGAGAGAATCTTAGGCTCAATGCCCAGCACAGAGCTCAAACCCGGCTGGATCTCACAACCCTAAGATCATGAACTGAGCCACCCAGGCACCCTCTAGTTTCCATTCTTATTGGAGAAAACAGCACATTACAATTACTTGTGAAATATTTTCAGTTTATATACAGATAGCCCTCTCCTACCCTTTTTTAAGACTCCGCTATTCCTCTATCAGAATGGCAAGAAGGGTCTGGCTAGATACAGTCTGATAAGACCCCACAAATGATTCTGTTAGAGGCACTACCCTGAAAGGATTCATAACAATCTGTCTTTAGGAAATCTCTGGGTTTAACAATATAGAGCAGGGATCCCTGGGTGGCGCAGCGGTTTGGTGCCTGCCTTTGGCCCAGGGTGTGATCCTGGAGACTCGGGATCGAATCCCATGTCGGGCTCCCGGTGCATGGAGCCTGCTTCTCCCTCTGCCTATATCTCTGTCTCTCTCTCTCTCTCTGTGTGTGTGACTATCATAAATAAATAAAAAAATTAAAAAAAAAAAACAATATAGAGCAGACACTCATGTCCTCTCAGCCCATGTGAGTGAAACTAAAGGAATGACCAAAGAGAAATATCTGCACCCAAAGTTATGTCAACTGGTCAACTCAACCAAATTCTTGGTTTTTATCTATTCTAGGTTTGCAAGGCTGCACAGTATAGTTTCTCAGACAGTTGAAGGGAAAACTTCAGAATGCTCTGATATCAAAGGTGGCATACTTGCATGACAAATAACAAGACCCTGTTGGGAATCAGAAAAGTAAACCAATGAATGGGGAAGAAAGTGCTACTGTCAAATAAACTAGGCCTGCACAACTGCCGAAAGCCTCACTTTCTCCATTGTATTATGCAACACTGAGTCTTCAGACTGTATTATGGTCTACTAGGCATCAGTGAATTCATCCCAAAGCTTGCCTGAGGCCATTCAGAGCACTGAGTTGTAAAATCTAGCTCTGGAAAAGCAGCTGTTCTTACTACTCACAAAGTGTGAGCAAAGTGCAGAAAACAGGAATTTACATTCCAGCTGCAACGAATGACTTGAAAGCACAGAACACCAGCCACACTGGTGCTAAAGCCCTTGGCTACCCAGCTCAATAGGATGAAGCACTGGCCCACGGTTTACAGTGAGCGAGCAATGAAGCATGGCCTAAGGAAGTGGATGAGTAACTGGTGTAACGAGGGCCCAAAGCTCCCTGAGTCAGGACAGAAGAGCTGTGTCATGATTTGTACAGAAAGAGAAAGGGCAATTATTTTTATCTCTGGAGGAAAAAAGCGAGGAAGACATCAATAATACCCTCAGGTTTGTGCAACTAGAAACCATCTGTTAAAAATGGGGAATAGGTATACATCGTATTGATATTTACTGAAGACTCAGGTTGACCCGGTACTAAGCAAAATAATGTAGAATTTGCTACTCAAACTGGCCTGCGGACCAGCGGCATCATCCTCACCTGGAAGCGCTGGTCAGGAATGCAAAATCTCGGGCTCTGCCACAGGCCTACCACCTCAATCTCCAGATCCCCAAGTTAGCACGCACGTGAAAGTGTAATGACAAGTGCGACAAAAAACCTCACTGCATTCCCCCCAACGGCCCTATGAGACAGGCAGTTATTATCTCCGTCTCCCAGAGGGAAAAGTCAAGGTTCAGACGAACCGTGTGCCCAAGGTCACAGGACTCTGGAGGGGCGGGGTCGCCGAGATACAGCCCGAAGCGTGCCTGCCAGCGGGGTCCGCGGCCAGGCCCGGAAGCGAGCAGCCGGCCTCGGCGCGCGCCCGACCCTGCGCCGCCCAGGACGGGAGAGGCGGACCGAGGCCCAGGTGGGCAGAGAGCAGCCGCCGCGACCTCCTACCCGGCCGCCGCCACTCACCTGAGCCTGGCGAACGCGGGCGCCGCAACACCAAACCCCGGACCCCGCGGGCTGCCGCGCCACCACGACTCCTCCAGCAACACCCGGACCTCACCGCCCCACTTCCGGCCAATTGCCCGCTACTTCCGCCTGCCGCGCTAGGGACGGGTGCGGCCGAGGCTCAAAAGACCCTATCAGCGTTTTCCAAGGACGTTTTCCAGCGGAGGACGTTGTTGAGAGAACTGGGAAATCTAGGACCTGCGGAGGGGAAACAGCGCCGTGGATGGACCGCTCTGGAAGTCGCTGAATAGCCTAGACAACCGGTTCGAATCCCAGACCACCACTCAAGGTTTTATAGCCTTGGAGAAATCACATCAACTGTCTAAGCCGAGTTTCTCAACTGTATGGTGAGGGTAATCACGCATCTACAAGATATACGCCAATCAAGTGCTCTCAGGAGAAGAGTTAGTGATGGATAGCCGAGCCTGTTAGGAGAAATGGATGTGAGGAGCTGGAGCTGGAGGAGGCCTGTGCGCCAAGGTCATCCTTCCCCTCCCTTGTAGAGGGACTCCCACCTGAGCTGCTATCAGCAACTAGGCAAGAAAGAGACGCCCCAGGAGGGCTTGGTCCTGGACCGCTGTTCTGGGGAAACGAGCACTGCCGTATGGTGTTTGTCATACCTTCTCAGTGCCTCGGTTGCTGGTGCACCTATCCTAAGTGCTGTGAAGGAGACTTGAGAACTGACATTCCCTCCAGGGCCTTATCTTGTCGGGAGACAAAAACCAACGCAGGGAGGACACTTAACTGTAAGAAGGGGCAAGCCTGGGTCCCACTTTGCCTGGTCCTCTCACTTAGGCCAGAGCAAATATTCCTAGTTGCTGACTATGACTTTGCCATTAGAACCCAGAGAGAGGGATCCCTGGGTGGCGCAGCGGTTTGGCGCCTGCCTTTGGCCCAGGGCGTGATCCTGGAGACCCGGGATCGAATCCCACATCGGGCTCCCGGTGCATGGAGCCTGCTTCTCCCTCTGCCTGTGTCTCTGCCTCTCTCTCTCTCTCTCTCTGTGACTATCATAAATAAATAAAAATTAAAAAAAAAAAAAAAAAAAAAAAAAAAAGAACCCAGAGAGAAAAAAAAAAAAAAAAAAGAACCCAGACAGAGGGCAGCCCCGGTGGCGCAGCGGTTTAGCGCCGCCTGCAGCTCAGGGCGTGATCCTGGAGACCCTGGATCGAGTCCCAAGTCGGGCTCTCTGCATGGAGCCTGCTTCTCCCTCTGCCTGTGTCTCTGCCTCTCTCTCTCTCTGCATCTCCATGAATAAGTAAATAAAAAACTTAAAAAAAAAAAAAAAAAAAAAACAGAGAGAGCAGGGGGTCTATCCCCCAGGGAGTAAGCCACATTGCTCCTAGACATCCATGACAATCCCATTCTTTGCCAAATATTCAATTTCCCAGCCTCCCTTGAAGTGAGAAGAGGATGCAACTCAGGTCTGGCCAACAACACTTAAAGGGAAACATACTGGCAGGATCGTGGGAGAGCTTTTACTTTTGTGATAAAGTGGTCCTGCCTGAATCCCTTCCTGGAGCTGTGGCAGCCATCTTGTGGCATGGAGGGAACTACTTGCTAAGGATGGGAGAGTGGGAGAATGAAGTCTTAGGTCCTTGGTGAACCAATACCTCTGATGGGATGCTTGTGACCACAATTGTCAGGTGGGGAAAAATAAACCACTCTTTAGGGTCTTGTAAATCAGGTTACCTGTAATGGGGTGCATTCTTGAGCAGGGGGCTTTGTAAAGAAGACAGGCAATTATCATAAAGGACAACACCTCTCAAGAACAGCTCCCTGCTCACAGCACTCTTGGGTCCATTCCGCCTTTGGGGCTTCACCAATAATTACAACCTCGTTCTCAACCTTCAGGTTTTTGTCTTTTGCCCTCGAATACTGGCCAATTGCTTTAAGGTGGCTCAGGACGCCATATCTAGCTTTCCTGCACCACCTGCCTGCCTCTCATCCTGCAGCCTGCGGTCCAGATGCTAGATTGGAACTGCCTTGAAACCCTCAGGGTGACGATCTGAGCTGAAGAGAAAGCCCCATCGGGCAGAAACTTGGAACCACGACTCCTCCTGGGCAACAGAGGAGCTTGGGCTTTGGGCCAATCTTCTTGCATGGCCCAGTGAGCAACTCTGGTCTCATGCCTCCTCTGGGAAATGTTTACTCCAGCTTTGCCCTCCACCCCACCCCCACCTCACCCAGGCTTCACCTCCCAAGCCTGCAAAGACCCAAGCAGGCCAAAGAATGCCACTCAAGAGGCTTTCTCCATTTTATTTCTTTGGGAAAAGAAAACGAAGTCTTTTCATCACATATGGTAGAGATATATATTTATATATATTTATATATAATTTCTTTTGTGGTTGGAAGTCCCAAAGCTGAGTCTGTTCATATTTTTCTATTATTTTTTTCCTACTAATGCCTTCTCTTCCTCCTGCCCCTGGCCCAGGCCCAGGTTCTGGGACAGGTGCAGTGAGGGGTGAGTGGAACAGGCAGTGATTACCAGATGGCCCCCCACCCAGCTCAGAGATCTGGTGAGGGTCACCGGGAAGGGGCTGTGCAGAAGGATAGAGGCCACACAGAGGGGCGCTCTTGTTTTTGTGGGGGATGCACAGCTCATTAAACAGTCACCAGTCATGGGAGGAGGCTGGTCAGGGATTGGGGAACTTGCTCACAGTAGTTGCCAGCTCTCTCCACCCTGCCCTCCAAACCCAGTCTTGGGGGTGGGAGGAAGAGACTGAAAAGAGAGAAATACAAGGGCTGAGGGCCAAGCCTCCTCTAATTTTTATTGCTGGTGAATTAGAAATTTGCCTTTCCCTTCCTATCTTAGGGAGATAGAGGATGCCAAGAGGAGGAGGGAAGTGACAGTGCTGTCCCGACCCCCCACTGATGGCCATGCCAGGCCTACCCTAGGCAAACCCTGGGCTACCTTGGGGTCCTGGGAACTCAGGGGTCAGTGTTCCTCTCAGGTCAGCCTTGTCCTTCAAGGGCAATCACAACCATCTCCCCTTGCCCCCCAAAACAAAGGCCTCTGGCTCAGGCTTGGGCCCATTGGAGCTTGGAAGTGGGCAGTGCACCAAAGATCAAGCAGAATTTTCTACTGGAAGAAAAGGTGAGGTTTTGGGAAAGAGGCGGCCTAGGACGATGATGTTCTGAGCGTGAAAGCAGAGGGAGGCTGGGGGAATCAAGTGGGAGAAGACACAGGAAGACATCACAGACACTCATATGACCTCAGAAACTGGGTGAGGGGAGTGCCTGAGAGGCAGGTAGCACTTAATAGCTGTAGTTAGAGCCGGACAGCGGCCCTGGGTGTGGGGTGAGCCAAGCAGATGGGGCTACCACCCTATGGGATCCTGGCCAAAAGGGTGGGGTAGAGCTAAAAAGCCTCCAGGTGACCCCTCTCAAGAACAGGAGGGCAGATCTTTCTTGGGCACTGAGTCTCCACCTCCAGCCCTCCCTCAGGCCCGATTCGCACATATGGACATACACGCAGGACCACGCCAGGCTCTGAGGCCTCAGCCCAAGAGACCTTGAGGGGGGGAGGGGCTGGGCAGGTAGCCCTCTCAACCACATACAGGCCATCTGCTCTCACTTGTCCTGCCAATCTGCCCAGGGAAGGATAACAGGGCAGGAAGTAGAGAGGCCAGGAGCCCAAGGTCTGTCAGCTTCGGCAGACCCCATGCAGGCCCCCTCACTACGTGGCCTTGAGGTGACCACAGAAAGTGTCACTGGGCACCAGGATGGCCAACAGTAGCAGCCCAGACCTACCAAGGGGCTGGGACACCTCATGGCACTGCAGGCCTGCCACCTCCCATCTCCAACAAAGCAGTGCCAAGACAGGGAGCATGTGCTCCCCTGCTTCCTGGGCCCTTCAACCCGCACTCACTCTGCCTCCTTCTATCCCCTCCTTGGGAGGAGGGTCCAAGTGGGCTGCCCAGAGGGTCAGTGGTAAAGCCCGAAGGGCACCCAGTCTGGGAAGGGGAGGAACCTGGTCACAGCTGCTTTGAGAACTTCTTTGGTCTGGGGACATAGGGGACATGGGGAAGAAGGATGGCAGGGAGGGGACACGGGGGACTCTGGCCTTTGACAGGACATTTGTCAAAAGGCCACGTGCCCAGGTAGGGGATCAGATTTCTGTGGACTCAATGCGCTCGAGGCGGGAGGGCGTCCAGGCTTTCTTCTCCTCGCCGTGTTGGGGGGTGGGTGTGCTAGCACCCCCCGCTGCCCCACGCTCCCGAAGCCGCCGCTCCAGCTGCTGGTTGCGCTGGTACATCTCCACGTAACTCAGCTGCAGCTGCTTCTGGTACTCGATGACCTTCTCCTTCTCCTCCAGCCACACGCGGCGCTCCTCTGCGAAGCTGGCCCCCTGGCGCTCCCGGGCTCGCCGCTCGGCAGCCAGCTCGGCCTGCAGCCGCCCCACCTCCCGCCGCAGGGCCCGCGTCCCGCTATCCCCACCAGCATCCACCTCCCCGTCCAAGGACACCAGCGAGGCGGCGGCCGCCACCCCGGCCTGCCGGCGCATCTTGGCCTCGTCGCTCTCGCATGTGGCCAGGGCATCCTGGGGCTCCGCCGGGTCTACGGGCGTCAGAGCCGGCTTGAGGCAGGCCGCGGGCAGTTCGGCCTCACTCAGCTCCAGGCTGGCCTGCTTGCTGCCGAAGGAGTCCCTCAGACTGAGCAGCTGCTCCTCCTTCTCCCGCAGCGAAGCCCGGCCCTCCCGCAGCTGCGAGCGCAGCCCCACGATCTCACTCAGCTTCTGGGACACATCGGCCTGCGAGTCCTTCAGCTGCTGCTTCAGGAGGGAGATCTCCCCCGCCTTCTGGCACACCTGGGCAGGGGCAGGGGCGAAGAGGACCGGGGTCACAACAGAGCCCTACTGGCCATCACCCTTGCCCCTGCATCCAGCTCGAGGCACTGAGTGGCCCTTGACGCAGGGTTAGCTCATGGAACATGCAGCAATGACACAAAGGGCCCTCCTCCCTGGACTCAGGGCACACCTGGCTGGCTAATCTCACACAGCCCAGGGCCACTCCTATCCTCACGGACCCTCCTAATCACCTTTGTCCCCCTCCCCTTCATGACCCTTGAGACGTGGGCCACTGCTCTGGGTTTCTCCAGAGTGACAGACAGAAGGAAGGAGACTCAGGGGGAAAGCCCAAGCCCCCTGCCCGCACCTCCCACTTAGTTTCCTCCATCCGGGGCAGGAAGTCAGCCTGCTCCTTCTGGCAGGCGGCCACCTTGTCCTCAAGCTCTTCCCGCTGCCGCATCAGCCGAGCTGCCTCCTCCTGCAGCTGCTTCTTGTCCTGCTGCAGCCGCAGCACCTGCAGCTGTAGGCCCTGCTGGGCACGCTGGGCACGGCGGGCCACCTGCTGCAGCTTCCCGCTGCAGCCCTGGCGCAGCTCGGCCAGCTCTCGCTCCCACGCCTTCTGCCGCTCCTCCAGCACCTGGGCCACCGCTGCCTCGCTCTGCTCCAGGCTACGCCGCAGAGCTGCCACCTCCTGCTCCTTCTCCCACAGCCGCTCCTCTAGCTCCTGGATCAGAGCACTGGGCGAGGGTGGTGAGCAGGCCGCGAACGGCAGGCCTCCACCTCCTCCCTCCCCCGATCCCAGATGGCCCGGCCGCCCCATGGAGGAGGACGACCCACTCTTGCTGGAGGCCCGCCCACTGTCAGAGGTCCCCAGGTCCTGGTAGCCCGAACCACCACCGCTGCTGCCGCCGCTGCCACTACCATAGCTGGCAGTGCCAATGCGGTTGATGTGGCTGGTGGAGGCACTGAGGGGCGCCAGGTGCTGGCTATAGCTGGAGCTGTAGGTGGGCAGGCTCGTGAGTGAGTTCCGGCCTGAGTCTGAGAGGCCACCCCCACCCCCACCTGCTGGGGTCATGGTCCGAGACTTGTCCAGTCCACCCTTGAGACCACCAGGACCCTGTCGTCCCTCAGGAGTACCATTGGTCTGCGGGGGGCACAGGTTCTGCATGGAGTGGAAGTTCTTGGGTACAACAGGTTTGAAGGCCGAAGGCCTAACTAGCGGCTCTGAGCACTGAGTAAAAAAGCAAGCAAGAAGGAGTGGGCATCAGAATGGGGCCTTAGTCTTGGCTCCAGCCTCTTCCCTCTGGCCAAGATACGTTCAGCCTCATAATCCTGGAAGTCCCTCCCAGCTGGGTTTCCACCTCATGGCACCCAAAAGCCAAGTCTCTGCTCTGGAACCACCAGTTAGACTTGACCCCTAACATCCCACCCCAGGGCTCCCCAGCCCAACCTCAATTCCGGCCCCTACAACCCAGCCTCCAGGATCCACTATACCTTCCTCTCTGGATTTCGCTCCCCCCACCCCTCAGAAAAATGCCCTGGGTACTGACCTGGTCTAGTTTGCCAGAGGTGGCCAAGAGCTTAGGTGGATGGCTGGGCTCACGATACTGTGGTGGGGCCTTGTCACTGCCACCGCTGCTGCTACTGCCACCACTGCTGCCCACCACATTGCCGCAGACATCAGTGTGGTCACTGCCCCGCAGCTCGCCGTTGAGGTAGAGGGAGTTGGCGAGAGCCTTGTCTTCTGAGGGATAGCGGCTTGGCCTCTCCCTGCCGGCTCCACCCCCGCTGCTGCGTGAGCCAGGGAAACTGCCCTGGCTGCCTCCACCCCCTGTGCGGGTGCCCACACTCTTCATGGCGAACTCCTGGGCGTGGGCTACCCCACTGCCCACACTGCCCATGGCCAGGCGAGGGTCTGGGGGTCCGAGCTCAGAAGGCCGAGGGGCAAAGGCCAGGAGAGGATCCCGCCCTGGGTCAGCGCGCACAGGCAGTGTCTCCAGCTTCGCCATGACTAAGCCAGGGGGGACACTGTAGGCATAGGTGGAAGGCAAAGATGGGTCAGCCCCACCCCCACTCCCACCATCCCAGCCGAGTCAGCCTCAGCGCCACTTGCACCCTGCCCTTCTGTGCCCCCTTCCCTATAGTGGGTACAAGAGTTCCCAGACACCCAGGATGAAGGAATGGGGCTGGGGTAAGTTACAGTGACAGCTTGGTAATGGGGCACCTGTGGCCCACCTGATGGAGCCCAAGGCACCATGCACATACCCTCCCAGTTTTGCTCAGTTCAACATTCCACTCCTCAGCTCCTGCCTCAACCTCACCTCCACCATGAGCCCCGATTCTTCACTGTAACCCCCAAAACTCAGGTTTTCTTCACCTTGGGTCTGGATGCCTATAACCCACCCTTGTGGGCTGGGGAGATGGGGTTGGAAGGGTACAACAATACTTGAGCTCAGTAGGGTACCTCAGAAACTAAGGGAAGGAGAGAACCCACCCCTCACCGAAACCTGTGAGCAGGGGTCCTTCCCGCCCTAACCTAGGGTGTCGCAGTCAAGGGCAGAAGTGGAGGCTCACTACCAGCGCAGGCTCCTCTCCTTGCCTTTCCACGGGGGTGGGTGGCCGACGGGTCCTCAAGCCTGGGACCCTCCGAGGCCTGGTCTGCAGGGGCCATGTGCCTCACTCTTGCAGTCGGGGCTCGGCCCGAAGCAGCTGTGCGACTTTGGACGGGCCGGCTGAGCCATCCTGGACTGCAGTGTCCTCCTCTGCGAAATGGGAGGAATGAAGGACCTACCTCGTGGGGCTGCCATGTGCCAGGCACCCCGAGGCGGCGGGCACGGGAAGATACTGGGGTCTCGGTGGGGGGTGGGCGGGAGGTGCCACCGGTGTGCGCCCCTGGGTCGCACGTGGGCACCACCTCGGGCTCGCCCCGCCCTCAGCGGACGGCCGGGGACCGTGGCCGTAGCGCGTTGCGAGGGGACCTTCCCGATGTCTTCCCAACGCGGCCTCACCAGAAGCCCCTTCCCCACGGCCGGTGCCTCCGCAGAAGCTTCGGCGGCAGTCTGAGGCCGGGGCGGGCGCCCGCAAGGTGCGGGCGCTGGCGGAGCCTCCCTCCGCTCCAGCGTGTCCCACAGGTGGGCGGGGGGAGGGGCGGGGCTTCCGCGCCCGGCGGCGCCCGCAGGGGATTCCGCGCCTCTGATCCCCTCCAAGCACTCACTGCCACCGGGAAGACTTCCTGGATTATTCCCTCTCCCCCACCTTCCCTTTGGACCTTGAACCGTGAAGTCCTCCGAGCCCTTCCGAGAGCGTGCGCCCCCCTTCCCCAAGGCCAGCCCACAAGAGCGGGAGGGGGGGCGGGGGGAACGCAAGCACGGCGACAGGGCCTCGGGTTACCTGTGTTCAGGGAGGCCCTGCTTCCTGGTTCCTTTGTCTCAACACCGGGGAACACCTGCCCTAGAGATCTGCATAATCTAGCGGGGCAAAGGCACCAGGCAGTGTCTGCCGCGCATGTAGACCCTCGAATACGTCTGCCAGCGGTGGTAGGGGCACCCTTCAAGCTTTTGCCTTCTACTCCCATGAGAAACCAGGCAAGGATGGGACGCCTGGGTGGCTCAGGGGTTAAACCTGTCTGCCTTCGGCTGAGGGCGTGATCCTGGAGTCCCAGGATCGAGTCCCAGGATCGAGTCCCACATCGGGCTTCCTGCATGGAGCCAGCTTCTCTCTCTGCCTATGTCCCTGTCTCTCTCATGAATAAATAAATAAAATTAAAAAGAGAGAGCGAGAGAGAGAGAGAGAGAGAGAGAAACCAGGCAAGGAGCCCTTCTTCTCTACCAAGGTGAAGGGGTTCAAGTGGCACCCCATGCCCCTTGAGTGCCCTCAGACTGTCTTCTACCCAGATGCCCATTCTGATGCCGAGTCCTTCCTATTAGGCCCCGGATCAGGGGAACCTGACAAAACTCTTACCCTTCAGGAATCTTTTGGCCACCACACCTGGAATTACAGCCCTAAGTGGTTGGAAAGTTCACCACCAAGCCAGTCCTCACTGCCTTTGTAAAATTCCATTCCCTCAGCATCTGTCCATCCCCCTTCCAAGGGGTGGAGAACAGCACTTTACCACCTTCTTCCCTTGACCCAATCGTCCTCGAATGCAGGGCTGAGACTAGGGTGAGGCAAGCGAGGCAGGTGGTGCTGGCATTTCAGTGCAGTGTCAGCAAGTGCAGGACCCTAAGAGCCAGTACCTCCTTACCTCTGGTGCTCTAGTGCCTCTCAGGCCTCACTCCAGTCTCTGCTCTGCCTCTGCTCCCCACATTCTTGAGCCCAGCTACCCTGCAATTCAAAAATCCCCCTCTCACCCTAAGCAGGACCCTTTTCTCAGCATCCCTGGGTACAGCGTAGGGAGCAGCTGGGGACTAGGAGGATGAAGGCTGAGTGGCCTGAGGCTTGAAACCAGTGGGAAGGCCTGGGCAGGGTCTGGGAGGAAGAAGTGACAAAACACAAAGATGGGGTTCAGAAGTGAGGGCAAGGGAGGAGTCCCAGATGGGGAACCAGGGTGTGTGACTTCCTTAACAAAAGAGGGGGAGAATATCTGGGGAAAACAGATACTTTGGGAAAGACCAGACAGAGATCTCACTTATATACTGGAGCAGAAAGAGATTGGGGTGGTCAGCATTCAAGGGCAGTGTGGCTGGAGCCCAGCATCAAGCTAAGGTGGCAGATCCCCAAGAGCCTGGGGCAGTGTGGATGAAAGAAGCAGCCCAGAAGGTGGCCAGTCCTGCAGAACAAGCTGGGGGGCTTCAAGAATGTGGGAGCAACTCCCAGTAGATTTGGCAGGTGGAAACCTCACTGGTGTCTATGAGAGAATGGTTTCAGAAAAGTGGTGCATGGCAAAGCCAGACTACAAGAGTTGATGAGTCTGGAGAGAAAGATGGGATAGTATCCTCGTGAAAGAGAAGGCAGTGATTTAAAGTGGTTTGGGATCCAAAGGCTCTTTTTAAATTTTATATTAAGCATGGTAGAAACCTGAGTATGTTGCTCTGCTGAAGGAAGGCGCCAATAGTGAGATGAGAGATAGAGAGGCGAGGGGGCTCCACCAGAGATGTCTGGATGTGGGCAGGAGCAAACCTCAAGAGTGATTGTGTTGATCATTGAGAGTGACAGGGGATAGTGTTTGGGAGGATGCTTTATGATATGTAGGTCTGTACAAACATGCCGTACTACCTTCTCTGTGATCCAGGAAAAGAGGATCTGACCATAGGTTGAGGCTAGTTATATGGCACTCTGCCCCACTGTTTCCCTGGAATGTGTGTGGTCCCCAGACAAGTTCAATGCCCAGAGTCTTAGATGGAAATGAAGTGTTCCCAGGACTGTCTCCTGGGACCATCTCCTTCTCTACCTGGGGAATCCTTGACTGTCAACCCACAGCAGCTCTCCCTAGAGCCTCATTCCCCAAAGAGTCTCTTGCCATAATTGTAACCTGTCATGATAAACCCTATGCAAGTGTTCTCTGCCCCTTGCCTCTCCTGAGTTTGGGCTGCTGCAGCTTTCTCAAAACCCCAGCAGGGAGCTGGCAGGACAAAGAGGGGCATTTGTTTCCCTGATAGGCAGAACCTGACCCCAGGGGTTTGAGCTTCCTGGATGGGTTAGTCCTGAACTGGCTCACTGTAGCTGAGCATGGTCTGTATAGGCAGCCTCAAGGCATCAGCTCAATAACTGGGGATGACTGCCTGTTGCCCAACTCTGCTTCTATCTCTGTGCCATCAGCCTTCAGTGCCTGGGACTTTATGCATAGTACTGATGGTCACAAAGGGGTCAAATGAACTGTATGTGGGCTGTACATGAGGACATCTCTCCAATCCACTGTGACACTCCACTCCTCCCTATCTGTGTCCCTCTCAAAGCTAAAAACACTCTACCCTTCTCTTGTGGTCTCAGAGGCCCCTATACCAGCCCATCTGTCCCCTAAAGCTTTCAGTAGCCCCTCTTGCCAGCACCCTTGCTGGGGGCTTCTCACTGGCCTTTCCCCTCCTGCACTCCCTCCCACACCCAGCTGCTAAGGGACTCTTTCTAAAGGGCAAAGATGATCTTGTATCTGCTCTGCCCAAATTCTTCCATGAGCAACACCAAGAACAGTCGAAGAGAGTTCTAGAGGCATCAGCTCAAGTGTAAAGCCCAGCTGAACTGATTAGGGGTGAATGCATGCCGGTTATTTCACCTCAGGTTCTCACACCTACCTTACAGGAATCTTAAGAAGTCAATGTATTATGGGTAAAAGGCCTGGCATTTCTCTCAATCTCCAGAACCAGAGCAGAGCTTGCAGCAGAGCCTCCAAGACATCTCCCGCTGCCCATCCTATTTCTCCTGACCCGAGATCCTTTCCACTCCACAGAAAATCTCTTCCCAGCTATGTCCACCCTGCATCCTTCAAGGACCAATCCAAATGCTGCCTCCCAGGACAGCATCCCCGATCGCCCCTGGGGAGCAGGGGCCTTGGAGCACTTGGCTCAGGCTACTCCAGGGAGATTGCACTCTGAGGCTTCCCCAGGGGCTGGCCTGGGGATGCTCCTGGGGCACAGATGGCAGAGTCCTGAGGGTCTCTGGGCCCTGACCCCGAGGAGATGCAGAGAGAATGCCATGGGAACGCTAGTTATGAGCAATGCAAAGAGGCAATGAATCCGGACAGGAAAATCAGGAAGGGCTTCTGGGAAGGACTGAGGGTGAATGGGGATTGGGGGCACTGTAGGGCTTTGGGGGTGCAGAGGTCTTCAGAACTTCTTGGTTGGGATGTGTGAGGAGAGATCCACCTTCCCTTGGTGTAAACGGGGGAAGAGAACCATCTCCTAAATTCTGGCTCTGGTGAAGCTGGTGTTTTAAGGACTGAGGGGGCTGACAGCGCCCCCCCCCACCCCAGCACACACACGCGCGCACACACGAGCTTCCGCGCAGGGGAGTGGGGGTGTTCGCCATTCACCAGCAGTCCACGGCCCGCAGCGCCAACAAGATAGAGACCCCGGCCATAGGCTGTCCCGAGGAGGTGCCCAAGGGTCTCTGTGGTGCAGGAAACCCCTCAAGCACCTTCCCTTGCTCCCTACCAGCGCGTGTGGCCCCGGGGGGCGGGGCGCAGAGGGAAGAGGTGACATAATCCCGGCCGCACCCCCTCCGGCCGCCACCTCCCCCCAGGCCTGGTGAAGCATCCATGACATCATCGGCCTTATCTCCACTCCCCTCCCCCGCCCCGGGACCCCAGCAGCGGGACGCGCCCCCTCCCCAGCTCCGGGTCCGGCAGGACGAACACCGCGGTGCAGCGGGCACGGCGACAGGTCGGAGCCGGGAGGGGTGCCGCGGTCGGCCGGCCTCACTTACTCGCTACCTCAGGGTCCAGTGCGGGGTCCTCGGCGCGGCCGCCACCGGCCCGGCTCGCTGGCGCAGCCCGAAGCCCGCCCGGCGGGGCGCGCGGCGCGGGCCCGGCTCCGCTCCGCGCCCCTCCCGCTCCCCGCCCGGGCCCCGCCCACCCGCGGCTGCGGCAAACGCGGGCCCGCCCCCCGGCCACGCCCCCCGGGGCCGCCAATCCCCAGGCTGGGGCGGGGCGCAGTGTCTTAACCCCTTTGTAGCTGCGCCCCGGTTCACGCGTGGGACCCCTCTATTTCACCTTCTCCAGGGCTCCGTAGGTCGGCCGGAGCCCCTCTGCTCGTCGCCGCTTACTCTCCCAAGCCCCTTGGGTTCGGCCCCCAGGCTCTAATCTCTAACAAATCCAGTGGGACCGCACCCTCCGCCTCTTCTTTGGCCATTGGGAGGAGCCCCTCCGGTTTGGGGAAGGGGCTCGCGATGCCGACCCCGAGCCTCATTCCTCTCCCGCTCCAGCTCTTCCGGACGCGGCCTCCCAGCGGACGCCGTGAGACTGCAAGTCTGCAAGGTGGGGGCGGGGCGAGCCCTCCCGTGGGTATCCGACACCGCGGAGCGAAGACCCGCGCGAGCGCGGGGACCGCAGGCAGGTGTGTTAGAGGCTTGGAGGAGCCGTGACTCAGTCTGGCAGTAAAGAGAGCCGGTCTGAAACTTGCTGCTTGCGGAGGCTCACTGTCCGGGAGGAAAGGAAGGCGACGAAGGAAAGATGTACATATAACCCAGCAAGGTGTGAGTGCTTTCACCCCGTGCCCCACACCTGCACGAGACCCGGCCCCGACTCCCACGCTGCAACCGAGGGTGAGAGGAGGTGAGGTGAGGACTTCGTCCCTCACCCAGAGCACCAGTTTTGCACGCGCGTTCTTCATTCTGTACCGTCAATGCTCATTCCGCCCCGGTTGGCCCGGGAGGACTGCCGGGAGGAAGCCGGCTCGGGCTGGAGGTCTTAGCCTAGAATACCACGAATATTGCGGGGAAGCAAACCAGGCCTAGGGTTCAGCGTTAAAAAAAGCTGGAGGCACAAAGGGTCAGTCCTAAAAACTTCTGCGCCTCCACTCCAGCTGGGATTTAACCCATTGTATCATTGCTATAATTTGGTCATTGCTAATTTGTTTGGTCATCAGTCGTCCTATTTTATAGTATATATTTCTTGCTGTTTTCTGGATTTTTTCCATATTTGCTTTTATCTTCTATAGTAGTCTGCAAGATAGAAAGCCTGGCGGTTGCTTTTGAGTTTATAAAGTAAAAATAATTTTTATTTCACAAATCATTAAAGTAAATGACAACTCATTCATTTTTATATTCCATTTTATGTAACGAAATTTTTTTTTAAGATATTTTATTTATTTGTGATAGACATAGAGAGAGAGAGGCAAAGGCACTGGCAGAGGGAGAGACAGGCTCCATGCCAGGAGCCCGACAGGGGACCCGATCCCGGGGTCCCAGGATCACGCCCTCGGCCAAAGACAGGTGCTAAACCGCTGAGCCACCCAGGGATCCCTGTAACGAAAATTTTAATGTGCTTTTCTATCTCTAGGCCTGCTGCCCTCACACCTATTTTTATAGGATGATAGACCCAGTTTTGTTTACACTTTTTTTCAAGCCACAAAATCCTGTTTTTCAATCATTATCTTTGGCTTTTGCCAACTCTTTAATTGGTATCAATGTCACTGCCAGTTTTCTATGCTCTCATTTTTTTCTCATTCGGACCCATCTCTCATTTTACTGGTGATTTCAGGGAGGGCTCCTGAATGTTTTTTTCCTAGGCCTTTGCCCTAGTAAGAATGCCTTTTTACTGTCTTTACATACTAATACGTCTTTGTGGCTTGATAGTTTACAGAATTCTTGAGTGGTCTTTTCAGCTTACGAAAGTTTCTAACAAATTCTAATATGTTCCTGTCCATTCTGTGAACAGGGTTGATTTGGTGTTTTTTTCTCCCCTAAAATTATCACATTAGATCAATGTTGTCATTGAAATCTCTTCCTCCTTTTTCTCTGCATCTTGGGAGAGTATCTTATGTTTTTCTCCAACATCACAGATTTAATTTTCTTCAGAGTCAAGGGTACTCTTTGTTTTCTCCAATAAGATATTTAATTCTGCTTGTTTTATCTTCCTTTGATTTTAGCCAATTTCCACTCCACCTCTGTCTTGGTTTCACTTAATCTCTTTTTAGTTTTCTATTCCTATTTCATAGAGGATGTGGTTTAACATTTTGAGAATAGGAAAATAAGGGAATACCATAGCTGACTCTGTTCTAATGCATATGAAAGCCCTGATAAAGTGGACCATTTTCTGGGAAATAAAATTTAAAAAGTAAGAACGACGTTGAAAACATTATCTAAGAAATATATTCAAGAAAGGCTCTGGGCTCAGATGGTTTAATGGGAGAATTCTCTCAAACTTTCAGTGAACAGATAATCCTTACTCTGCAAATCGGTATTATAGCCCAGAAAAATTAGAAAGCTATTTCACTTTATGAAGCTACAATTCTCCTTATGCCAATTCCTAATAAAGATAGCATAAAAAAAGAAAACTGCAAACCAATCATACTTATCAATTCAGGGGATAAAATTACTACATACAACTCAAGGAAGTAAAGTTTTATTGTATGTGAAATTAGTCCATGATTTTGTTAAATGAGAAAAAAAATCGTCATAATATATGGCAAAATTGAATTTAAGTATAATATTAACAATATTTTTTTGCCAAAAAGTCACTAAAAAATCAGTGCCCAAAAAGAACCCTCATAATGAACCAGGAACTGCTGAAATGAAGATTCAATATTTTGGCCTTGACATCTGGTAAAATCTGGAGTGCCTCAAATAGCTTAACTGAACATTGCCCTAGCCAAATAATCCTCCTTATCAAATCAACCAGGTGCAGTTTCTGCTTATCTCAGAGCAGGTTTCAGTTCTCTGCCAGCCTTCAGAATCATTCAAACAAGCCAATCACATTTCCTGCAGGAATAGCAGGCACACCTCACTCTCTTGCTGCTATAAAGCCTGTCCTCCACAGCTTCTGGTTGTTCACTACATTTCTGAGTGCAACACCTGGACGGTCCCAGGTGGCTTGTGGGGTCCTCCTTCCCAGAGCTATGAAAATATGTGACTAATAAACTGTCAGTCTCACCTGTCCAGGGTCAGGTGCTGTGTTTGGCCCTTCCCATAACCCTAGAGTGGGAAACTCTTCCTCACCAATGAGAAAGAGAAGGCCATTAAAACAAATCTATCATTTCAATAAAATGGGAGTAGGGGGAAGAGTCTATCAGACTGACAACTTAAAAAGTGATATCACATGTTGGTGAAGCTGTAGGGCAAAAGGAACTCACAGTATTTTTGAGAGTATAAATCAGTACAACCTTTCGGGAGGACAATATGTAAAAATGTGAAATGTGTATATCCCCAGACTTTGCAATTCCATTCTGGGAAGAAATGTCATCATGAGTAATATGACAGATGTTCAAAGGTAAGTCACTGCCATAATATGCCATGCTGACTGCCATGCTGACTGTAATAGAAAAATTTAAACCTAAATACATCAATCTATTAATGGAATATTGAGTAAATTAATCCGTGCATCCAGTGCAATGTAACAATAGCAATGTAAAATAATGGCAAAGGTGTCTATGTATTGACATAGAAAGATGACTACATTAAGTGAAAAACCAAGGAGCAGAATCATACGTATGCAAACTCTATTATTTTACTTATTTTTAAAATATTTATTTATTTAGGGGCACTTGGGTGGCTCAGTTGGTTAAGGATCTGCCTCTTGATTTCAGCTCAGCTCAGGATCTCAAGGTTGTAAGATTAAGCCCCATGTTGGGCTCAGTGCTCAGCACAGTCTTGCTTGTCCCTTTCCCTCTGCCAATCCCGACTTGCTTTCTGTCTCGCTCTCAAATAAAAAAATAAAATATTTTTAAAAATATTTATTTTATGGGACGCCTGGATGGCACAGTGGTTAAGCTTCTGCCTTCAGCTCAGGGAGTGATCCTGGAGTCTCAGGATCGAGTCCCATGTCAGGTTCCCTGCATGGAGTCTGCTTTTCCCTCTGCCTCTCTCTCTCTCTCTGTGTCTCTCATGAATAAATAAATATAATCTTTAAAAATTTATTTATTTATTTATTTATTTATTTATTTATTTATTTATTTATTTATGTATGTAATCTTTACACCCAATGTGGGGCTCAAACTTGCAACCCTGAGATCCAAGTCACATGTTCTGACTGAGCCAGCCAGGCGCCCCATCTTCTTCTTTTTTTTTTTTTTTAATTTTTATTTATTTATGATAGTCACACACAGAGAGAGAGAGAGGCAGAGACACAGGCAGAGGGAGAAGCAGGCTCCATGCACTGGGAGCTCGATGCGGGACTTGATCCCGGGTCTCCAGGATCGTGCCCTGGGCCAAAGGCAGGCACCAAACCGCTGCGCCACCCAGGGATCCCCCCATCTTCTATTATTTTAGTAAGAATATGTATATGCATAGAAAAGTGAAAAAATGAACATCAAACTATTAATAGTGGCTACTTTGAGATGGTGGGATTGCAGGAAGGAGGGTGGAAGATTCTAGGCAGTTCTGTAATGTTTGCGTTTTTTTTTTCTTAGAGTTATTTATTTATTTATTTATTTATTTATTTATTTATTTATTTATTTATGATAGACATAGACAGAGAGAGAGAGAGGCAGAGACACAGGAGGAGGGAGAAGCAGGCTCCATGCCGGGAGCCTGACATGGGACTCGATCCCGGGACTCCAGAATCGCGCCCTGGGCCAAAGGCAGGCACCAAACTGCTGAGCCACCCAGGGATCCCCCTGTTTGCGTTTTTTTTACAACAAGCATGTATTACTTTGTAAAAAAAAAAAAAAAAAAAAAAAAAAAAATGAAGAGATAATGCAGTTTGCCTGGAAGAATAAACAGGTGAATAAGCTCTGAAAATGTAGAAAGAGCAAGCTATTAATATATTAAATATCTGCTCAAAAACCCCTGCCCAGTGGGAGTTTGCATTCTAGTGGGAGGAGACAGTAAAATATATAGTGGATTAGAAAGTGGCAAATACTAAAAGAAGTGGAGATTGTTGGGGGATCCAATTCTGAATGAGGTGGAAGGCCTCTGTAAGGAAGTAACATTCAAGTCAAAGACTTGGAGATGGGGGAGGAAGCCAAGTGTAAATGTGGAGGTTTCCTGGATGCAATCATGTTATCTATAATGAAATGAGCTCCTAGTCAGTATTTCCTTGTTGTTGTTTTTTTTTTAAAGATCTTATTTATTTATTCATGATAGACACAGAGAGAGAGAGAGAGAGAGAGAGAGAGAGAGAGAGAGGCAGAGACACAGGCAGAGGGAGAAGCAGGCTCCATGCTAGGAGCCCGACGTGGGACCTGATCCTGGTTCTCCAGGATCCCGCCCTGGGCCAAAGGCAGGCACTAAACCGCTGAGCCACCCAGGGATCTCTATTTCCTTGTTTTTGTACAACTAAAGCTTCCAGTAGAAAAAGGTACTTAAACGTGATTTAATTAGGTTTTAGCAAGATCAATAACTACAAAAGGAATTAACATTGTTAAGGTTTGCCCTTTTATTATTATTTTTTTAAGATTTTATTTATTCATGAGAGACACAGAGAGGCAGAGATACAGGCAGAGGGAGAAGCAGGATCCCCGCCAGGAGCCTGATGTGGGACTCAATCCCAGAACCCCAGGATCAGGACCTGAGCCAAAGGCAGATGCTCAATCACTGAGCCACCCAGGTGCCTAAGGTTTACCCTTTTATTTTTATTTTTTAAAAAAGATTTTTATTATTTATTCCTGAGAGACACAGAGAGACAAGCAGAGACACAGGCAGAAGGAGAAGCAGGCTCCACACAGGAAGCCCGATGCAGGTATTGATCCTGGGACTCCAGGATCACGCCCTGGGCCGAAGGCAGGCGCTAAACCACTGAGCCACCCAGGCGTCCCAGGTTTACCCTTTTATTTTATTTTTCTTTTAAAGATTTTATTTATTTATTCATGAGAGACATAGAGAGAGAGATCGGCAGAGACACAGGCAGAGGGAGAAGCGGGCTCCATGCCGGGAGCCTGATGCGGAACGCGATCCCGGGACTCCAGGATCACGCCCTGGGCCAAAGGCAGGCGCTAAACTGCTGAGCCACCCAGGGATCCCCGGTTTACCCTTTTAAATGGCATTCTCCCTAGACTGTTTTACAGCTGAGTTCTACCCAATCTATGAAGAAATCATTCTAAATCACAGGAAAAGATGAAAAGCTCCCTAATTTATTTTATAAAGGTAGAATAATCTTAATATGAAAATCTGAAAAATAATATAAAAGAAGAAAATGGTGATTGATTAATCATGTCCTCCTCACTAACTTGTGTCTATGTAGACAGGATACTTTAAAATTCCATATCCCGGGGTGCCTGGGTGGCTCAGTAGGTTAGGCATCTGACTTTTGATTTGGGCTCAGGTCATGTCTCAGGGTTGTGCGATGGAGCTCCAAGTCCGGCTCAGCATGCAGTGGGGAGTCTGCTGAGATTCTCTCCCTCTCCCTCTGCCCTCAAACTTACAAGCTCTCTCTCAAATAAATCTTTTTATTTTATTATTTTTAAAGATTTTATTTATTTATTCATGAGAGACACTGAGAAAGAGGCAGAGACATAGGCAGATAGAGAAGCAGGCCCCATGCAGGGAGCCCAGTGTGGGACTCGATCCCGGGACTCCAGGATCACACCCTGAGCCAAAGGCAGACACTCAACTGCTGAGCCATCCAGGTGTCCTCTCAAATAAATCTTTAAAAAAAATTCCATATCCCATCTTAATACTCTGGTAAGCAGAATTAATGAACCCCCAAAGATATCCAAGTCCTAATCCCCTGAACCTGTAAACATGCTAGGTTACCTGGCAAAGGAGAATTAAGTTTGTAGATAGAATTAAGGTTTCTAATCAGCTAACCTTAAAATAGGGAGATTAGGAGTGCATGGCTGGCTCAGTTAGTACAGCGTGTGATCCTGATCTTGCGGTTGTAAGTTTGAGCCCCATGTTGGGTGTAGAGATTACTTAAAAATAAAAATCTTTATTAAAAAAAGAGATTATCCTGGATTATCTAGGTGGGCCCAATGTAATTATAGGATCCTTAAAAGTGGATGAGGGGGATGCCTGGGTGGCTCAGCAGTTTAGCACCTGCCTTCAGCCCACCATGTGATTCTGGAGTTTCGGGATTGAGTCCCACATCGGGCTCCCTGCATGGAGCCTGCTTCTCCCTCTGCCTGTGTCTCTGCCTCTCTCTCTCTCTCTCTGTGTCTCTCATGAATAAATAAATATTTTTTAGAAAAGTGGATGAGGAAGGCAGAAGTCGGGGTGAGGGACATGTAACTACAGAAGAACAGTTACAGATGCAAGGTAGCTAGCTAGCTTTACAAATGAAGGAAAAGGACCACAAGCCAAGGGATGTGGTTTGAAGATGGAGTAGAGCCTTCAGAAAGAAACAGTTCTATGTTGATTTCAGCCCAGTAAGACCCATGTTGGACTTGTACAGAACCAAGAGATAAATTTGTGCTGTTTTATGCCACTAAGTTTGTGGGTAATTTGTTACAGCAGTACTAGAAAACGAATGCAAAAGCATAATAGACACTCAACATTCATTTGTTGAATGATGAATGAAATTGCAAAAACCCTTGGGTCTACTGACAAATGGGTAAAAGAGAAATAAATCATTCACAGAATACAAATGTCCAACAAGCCATTCAATACATACCCAGCCCTGCTGATATTGAAAAGATGCAAAAGAAAACCTACCAATTAACAGACTATTATGATCCTTTAAGGTCCTACCCACCAAGTTATCCAGACTGGGACATGGGGCTTCTCTGGGATGACTGGGCAGTGACCTCCAAATGCCAAACAGGGGCGTGGTGGGGGGTTGGGTGGGGGCAGACAAGGCACTGTAATCCATGCTTAAGTTTGGATGTTTGTACTAAAGCTTTTTACAGTTGTCCTTGCTTTATGAAGAAATAAAAACCTCTGGAATTAGGCCCAAAATTCCTGGGCATGACTAGTAAAGGTCCTAGGAGTTATCCAGACCAATCTAAAACTGTAACTGAAACATTTATGATTCAAGTCTGCTGGGGTCTTTTACACTCGGTTTTATAAATTGATGAGCTGATGTTTATACACACACTCATGGGACCCTTGAAAAATAAAAGTTAAAGACAAAAATATTAAAAACTTATTAGACTATATTCTCCTTTTAACCACTCTTCTCTACTAATTGTACATTTTTCCCAATAGAACATGGTTTTTGCTTTTATATTCTCAAGGGTCTCTAACACTTTTCTTTTGTTTTCACATAATTGATGCTTTGTTTATATAATACTAACAAAGAAACTTCTTTGTATCTATATAGTATAAACCTTATTGCAAGACATTTAGAAATAAAGTATAAAAGAATATAAGCCACCACCCTACCACTATCTTTTTTTTTTTCACCCTACCACTATCTTAAGTGAGTTTTATGAACCCACATCTATTTGTGCAGCACGTTGTTCTTCCTAATGTCCTAAGCAGAATAGTAATGATTATTGCATCATGGAATTATGGTTATACCCAAATCGTTAATTAATTTTATGGAGAATGCAGACTCGAAGAATGTTCCCAGATTTAATTTTTGTAAAAGCTGGAGTACATTTGTTTAGCAGAAAGCCTTCTTTGTAAACTTTTTTTATGTTTCAGATGATATTATCGTAGACAAAATGAAACAGCTAGGTGAAACTTTTATTACCTGCCTTTGGGGTAAGTAATAAACTTCCTACCAAATTTCCCATGCGTCCTTCCCTTACCACTCGTCAACTTTTCCTCTCGAGTTACTACAATCCAGCAATGATGGATTATATGTTCAATAATTTCTCATCTATTCATATTTGTTACTATGGTCTATTTTGATATGAGGCAATATGCACAAGCTACAAAATACATAAAGACAGCTGCCAAAGTAGACATCAAGCCTGCGTCCACCCAGCTACACTGTTCTGTAAACTGTAGGGTTGAGCTCAACAGCAAAATGGCCTGACTTACCTCACTGATGAGAAATGGTCAAAAAGAGAAAAGAAACAAAGGAAATAAATCTGTTACTCAGTTACAATACAGTTGGAGCATTACTAGTTGTAGTTTTTGTATTACAATTATTACAGATGTGACATTAGGAATGTAAGTCAAGAAAGTTAAAATGAGGGACGCCTGGGTGGTTCAGTGGTTGAGCATCTATCTGCCTTTGACTCAGGGTGTGATCCTGGAGTCCCAGGATACAGTCCCACATTGGCCTTCCTGCATGGAGCCTGCTTCTCCCTCTGCCTATGTCTCTGCCCCTCTCTCTCTCACTGTGTCTCTCATGAATAAATAGATAAAATGTTAAAAAAAAAAAGTTAAAATGAATTAATTAAAAACAGCTAGTAAGTCTAGCAGGTTATGTCCAAAAGGTTATATTTAAACAAGTTTAATGTTACAGTATTGGTATTTGATAGGTTCTCTTCTAAGGTTTGCCTTATGCATTTTGCCACAATGAGTAATCAAATAACATATAATAAGCCAAAAATTATGGTATCAGGGTAAACCAAGTAACAGTATTTTTCAGTGTCACCACTGTAGTCTAAATTGCTTTTGGTACAGCTGTGTGACTAGCAAGTTATATATGACACACAACTCTGCGCCCAGATATTGACCCTTGTTCCTGTCCTCAATGTAAAAGGAACAGGCTCCTTAGATCCCTATTATTCAAACTGTTGGCTGAGTTCTGTTAGTGGTTTATGAAATCAATGGAGTCACTATCAGTAGTGGTACAAAATAGAGAAGCAAACATCAACATGCATCAACCACAGCTTCAGTTCTCTCTATGCATGGGTATACAGACATGGACCAAGTCTTCAATGAAAAATGGATTTCTTACTAAGAGATACTGTCAAAAACACCGCCTTAGTGGAATAGTCATTTCCAATCTTGGGGCTGGGGCTTGGGACTGGAGATGTCTGGGGCAAGCACTCATGAAGGCTTGATGTGGTATGCTCTGATGTTATAATGAAGGTGTAGGGAGGGGGCTGATGGTATAATGATGATTTGTAGGATGATTGCAAAGAAGGGTTAAGAAATGAATTATTGATTCAAAACACTAAACACCCACCCCCCCTTCACCAAATACAACCCGTATTTCTGGGCTCAGCAATCTCTTCCTTTCCACCTTCTCTCTTCTTTGCCCCAGGCTTTCCTGTTCCTCCAGCCAACACTTCCTGTCCCCTCAGTGAATCCTAAGCCTTTACATTCTCATACCTGTCCTCCCCTCAGCCCAGAAGGCCTCTCCTTGTAAGCCACTGGTCCCTTTCATATATCAGTTTGGCAGTGCACTTGCTGGCTGGCTGGTTTCTTTTCTTTTTAATTTTTTTTTTTAATTTTTTTTTTAATTTTAATTTATTTATGATAGTCACAGAGAGAGAGAGAGGCGCAGAGACACAGGCAGAGGGAGAAGCAGGCTCCCTGCACCGGGAGCCTGATGTGGGATTCGATCCCGGGTCTACCAGGATCGCGCCCTGGGCCAAAGGCAGGCGCCAAACCACTGCGCCACCCAGGGATCCCTCTTTTTTTTTTTTTTTTAAAGATTTATTTATTTATTCAGAGAGAGCGAGAGAGAGGCAGAGACACAGGCAGAGACACAGGCAGAGGGAGAAGCAGGCTCCATGCAGGAAGCCCAACATGGGACTTGATCCCAGGTCTCCAGGATCACACCCCAGGCTGCAGGCGGCACTAAACCGCTGCGCCACCGGGGCTGCCCCTGGCTGGTTTCTCTATCAGATTAGTACCACTGCCCCATTCCCCACCTGTGGATGGGGTCATGTTTAGCATCCTGCCTCATACTCAACTTACAGATTGTTAGTTTTGCTTTTTTTTTTTTTTTTAAGATTTTTTATTTATTCATGATAGAGAGAGACAGAGACAGAGACAGAGATGCAGGCAGAGGGAGAAGCAGGCTCCATACCAGAAGCCTGACATGGGACTTGATCCCGAGACTCCAGGATCATGCCCTGGGCCAAAGGCAGGCGCTGAACCGCTGAGCCACCCAGGGATCCCCTAGTTTTGCTTTTTTAAACCCACTTTGAATGTGTTGAATAATTTGTTAACAAAGATCCAACATGCATCCTACGCTGGTGCCAATGTGTAGCCTGGGGGTCACTCAATTGCCAGGTTAATGGGGAGGGGCTACTAGTGGCTTTACAGGCCCAGCTTTTTTAGCCTCTTTTCTGAAGCTTACCTAGAATCAGGATCATGAGGCCATCTAGGACTCACTGTGTTTATTTACTTTATTTTTTTGTTTATTTACTTTTAAAAAATTTGAGAGAGAGAGAGAGTGGGAGGGGAAGAGGGAGAGGGAGAGATAATCTCAAGCAGACCCCATGCCAAGTGCAGGGCCCAACAAGGGGCTCAATCTCATGACCCTGAGATCATGACCTGAGCTGAAATCAAGAGTCAGATGTTCAACCAACTGCATCACCCAGAGACCCTTATTTATTTATTTATTTATTTATTTATTTATTTATTTATTTAATTTTTAGGGCCTACAAATTGTCTTCTCCATGAATGGGAATGAAGAAAAGGACCACTCATTTTTTAGAAGGTAGAAATGCTGGCAACAGGGAAGACCAGATCAATAAGCTTATTAGAAGGATGAAGTAAAGCATCTACTGCTTTTATTTTTGTAATCTGGTCAATTAATAAATGGCTACTTTCATTCTTTTTTTTTTTTTTTAAGATTTTATTTATTCATGAGAGAGAGAGAGAGGCAGAGACACAGGCAGAGAGAGAAGCAGGCTCCATGCACCGGGAGCCTGACGTGGGATTCGATCCTGGGTCTCCAGGATCACGCCCTGGGCCAAAGGTAAGCGCCAAACTGCTGCGCCACCCAGGGATCCCTAAATGGCTACTTTCAAACTGAAAAAAAAAAATATTTTTAAGTAATCTCTATACTCAACATGGGGCTCAAACTCACAACCCCAAGACTGAGAGTCACACACTCCAAACTGAGCCAGCCAGGCCCCCTCACTGTGTTTAAGCTTTTAGTTATGAGAAACTTTTTTTTTTTTAAAGATTTTATTTTTTTTTTATTTTTATTTTTTTTTAAATGTTTTTTTTTTAATTTTTATTTATTTATGATAGTCACAGAGAGAGAGAGAGAGACAGAGACATAGGCAGAGGGAGAAGCAGGCTCCACGTACCGGGAGCCCGACGTGGGATTCGATCCCGCGTCTCCAGGATTGCGCCCTGGGCCAAAGACAGGCGCTAAACCGCTGCGCCACCCAGGGATCCCTAAAGATTTTATTTACTTATTCATGAGAAACAGAGGGAGAGAGAGTCAGAGACACAGGCAGAGGGAGAAGCAGGATCCTCCACGCAGGGAGCCCGACGTGGGACTCGATCCCAGGACTCCAAGATCACGCCCACAGCTGAAGGCAGACGCTCAACCAGTGAGCCACCCAGGCATCCCTATGAGAAACTTTCAATATAAAAATAAAGGAGGATAACTTCCATGTACTCAGTTTTTATAATTTTTCAACTCATGGCCAATCTTATAACCACTTTTGAAATGACAAGTTGTATTCTGTGGCTTCCTAACCATGGGTAATCAGTATTAGGCCTTGAAGGTCCATAAAAAAGAGAAGTTGTAGGGTGCCTGGCTGGCTCAGTCAGTTAAGCATCTGCCTATGGCTCAGGTCTTGATCTCAGAGTCCTGGGAGTGAGCCCCACATCAAGTTCCCTGCTCAGCAGGAGTCTGCTTTTCCCTCTCTCTCTGTCCCTCCTTCCCGCTTGTGCTTGAGTTCACTGTCTCAAATAAATAAAATCTTAGAAAGAAAAGAGAAAAATTAAGAAAGAAAGAAAGAAAGAAAGAAAGAAAGAAAGAAAAAAGAAAAGAGAAAGAAAGAAGAAAGAAAGAAAGAATAAAGAAAGAAGAAAAGAAAGAAAGAAAGAAAGAAAGAGAAGAAAGAAAGAAAAGAAAGAAAGAAATCCCAACCCGCCGCTCCCCCACATCCTCCCTCTCCGACTCCTCCCTCCCCCTCCCTCCCCCTCTACCTACCGTCCCCCCCCTCCCCCCTCACTCCCTCCCCCGCCCTCCTCCCTCCCCCCACGCCCGCCCCCGCCCGTCCCTCAAGCCAGCGGTTGTGATAGAACAAAACTGAACTGGGCTGGACTCTACTGGGAGCAAGTGGTATCAAACCAGGCCTGTTGAGCTGGCCCATAAAGACAGGCACCTAGAACAAGCAAATGAGCATTTTGTATATTGGGAGCTCCAAAACCAGAATTAACCCAATGAGTTGGAAACAGTCAAGTGTTTCTTATGGTGACGGTGGGGGGTAGGGGGTAGGGGGTGGGGGGATGCTAACCATGAAAAAGGGGCCACACTACTAAAGGACTCAGGGTCACAGTCAATGTAAAGTCCTGGGTCCCTGCTTCTGAATCACCATCCATCATATATACATCCCTCAGCCACCTGACATATATACATCCTCAGCCACCTGAGATAATCACCCTGAGGCTCCAGTACCCTCAGGAAGAGGGTTTATTTCAAAACAGAGCTGGTGAATTAGCAAATGTAAATCCGTGGTATTGAGAGGTTTATAATCAACTTCAATATTACACATACAGATCAATAATGTCATTGTTACTACTACTAGATGTATCTGGTCTACTTTTTGAGATGTGAAAGTTATTTAAAGTAATTCCATCATTAATTTGGGAACTTTATTTATTTTTTAATTTGGAAACTTTAAATGCTGAGAAATATTTAAGTAATAACTGTTTAAATTAAGCTTGAAAAATTACAAGTGGTTAAACCCAAAAGTTTTCATTTATTGAGAATAATATATACAAACTTAGAAAAATGTTAATCACTATTTCAAGAACTGCTTATTTGAGAAATTTATTAGATTAGTGGACAGATCACTAAAAAATGCACAAGGGTCATAGGTTCCCCCTCACCCCCACCATGCCCTTGGGATACAAAGGGTTTTAGAATGCTTCCAGGACATGAGAAAGGGATGTGCCTTTTCCTCCCTTCTGGCCTGTGGAATGAGGAGGTGGGAGTGCTACAGTCCTCCTGCCACTGGAGGTGGCAGTGGCTGAGGACAACGGAAGGAGAAGGAGACCTGGATCTGCTGTCTTGTTTTGGGAGAATCCCTTTCCAGTGGGGATTTTAATTACTTGTAACTTGATGGCCTGTCTCTCCACTCCACCCCCACTGCCTTCTCAACTTAGGCACACACTGGAATCTCCGACTGATGCCTCCTGGGTCTTACCCCCCAAGATTCTGATTCCACTGGTCTAGGATGCAGCCTGGCATGAGACTGTTGACAATTTGACAATTCCCCAGGGGCTTCTCACCACCTCTCAGGGGCTTCTAATGAGCAACCAGGGTTGAGAAACATCACTTAAACTGTAAGCCTTCTTTTCCCTTTATAATTTTGTTTCTTTCTCATACTATCAGTACCTTTACCTGTTTCTTCCCTCTCCTACTGGATTATGGGCTCCCAGATGGCTTTCCAAACAATGCACGTGGCTCTTTCCAGCTCCAGGTGACTCCAAATGCCTGTTGCTGACAGAAGCAGCAGTCATGTCTCACTTGGAATTTTAAGTACTATAGTTAGTGTCTATAGCACCAAGTAAATCAAAATCATCCTTGATAGCACTCAGGAAGGCTCTACCCTACAGCCTGATGTCCTGTCTCCATCACCATCTATAGGCAGTGTCTTCCACGGTGGGAACAGAAAGCTGCCTCCCCTACCAGGCATCAGAAGTGGGTGGTTTATGTTTAAGGGGTACCTTGTAGAAAAATACACATTTAAACTCATGCCTCACCCTCAGCACAGCAGGATGCTCACACCACCAAGAGCCCACAGGAACTAGAGTGACTGACCCTACAGGAGTTACACATCTCCCATCTCATACCCACTCCTGAGCATATGGTCCTTACATCCACCAGTGGGTGGAATCACCCGCACCGTTTAAACTTTCTGTCCAGGATGGAGAGCTAAATTCACGTGATGGACCATAGGAAGTGCATCTCTCTACTGCAGAATTCAGCTCAAGCAGGTTCCTCGCTTCCTTCCACCTGCCCAGCCTCTGTCCCTCCCTGACCACCCCTCTCTCCTTCTCAAAGATGCTTAGGACTCTACCTTGGCACTTCCCTCTCCTCTTTAAGGGCTCTCAGCCCTCTGTGGGGCTCCTAAAACCATCCATATAAACAAAAGTGAGACCTCCCTTGCCAGTTAGGGGAGATGTCCTAAGGTTTGCTCTGGGACATGGGTAAGGAAGAGAAAGAATTCATCTTTGTAGGATACAAAGAAACACAGTAAACACTCAATATTCTTTTTAAATAAATGAACACATAAGAATGGAACTTTCATCTGCTTCCACAGGGCTTCTCCCACCCATCCCCCAGAAATATTCTGAGCACTAGACTTTAGTTGATCATCTGGGATCCCAGGCCAGGTCTTCTGTCACACCAAGCCACACCAAGCTCAGCAATGCTCACAGGGCTTTAATCTAGAACTGCCTGGCCACATTCCATCTCTCCCCCAGGGTGGTGGGGAGGGATCAAGATGTATGGCCAGGTAGGCTGTGCTAGCTCCCAGTCCAAAAGGGAAGGGCTAGATCAGGCGGGGGACTGGAGAGAAGGCTCCTGGCCCCAGGAGATGAGGGAGTTGCTGGCCTGGGCAAGCTCAGTGATGGACACCCGGCCCCGCTGTCGGATGAAGTTAGCCACAGCAGCCAGTTCCTCGGGAGTTATGTAGATGAACTTGCCCCGGTCGTCAATCACACCTGTGGGGACAGGATGGTTGTAGAGCTGAGCCCTCTAGGGCCCTCTCCCCCTACTACCAGAAAATGCCCACCCAGCCACCTCTTCACAACTGGCTCAGAGCTCTCCAGGCCTGTGTACCTGCCTAGTCTCTCCTGGCAACATCCAATCCTGGCTTTTGTGAGTCAAATCAGGCTTCCTTGCCTGTCCCTGTTACCCTGAGCCACTCTCAGGCCTGGGCAAGTCCCTCTGTTCAGTGCCCCTCCTGCACACCACCTCCTGACCCAGGGCTGGGAGAGGGGTCATCCTGCCTCTGCAACAAATCCCTGCAGGCCCTCTGTGACAAGACACTCCCCAAGGCCAGGGCCTATAGTGACTGCTTCTCATCCCCTCACCTGTCAGAGTCCCCTCAGCCAGCAGATCCTGGATGCGGTTTATGGTATCCTATGAGAAGAACAAGTCTCAGAGCAGAGATGGGCACTACCATCCCAGTAGACAACTACACTTTCCCTCCCACCACCGCCAACTCTCCTCTCCTCTTCACGGCCACCCACAATGTGACTGTGTGCTTCTGCAGAAGGGCTCAGAGGACACAGGGCTCTGATCCCAGGGCACTGGAGGACCTCTGAGAGAAGCTTTCTTCAAGGCAGGAGAGGAGTGGTGGGGACATTTGGCCGTGAAGGCTGGCACAGCCTGTTTGCAAGGGAGTTGTCAAGGTAACTGGGTCTGGGCTGCCTCGGTGACAGGGGCTGCTGGAGTGATGGGAGTTTGGGCTTTTTTCTTTCCTCTGTCTAGTAGAAAGACAAGATTCCTGAGGTGCCAAAAACTACCTATAGTCTACTCTTGTTTGAAGGCAGTAAGACTCTATCTTTGGGACGCCTGGGTGGCTCAGTGGTTGAGCATCTGCCTTCAGCTCAGGGCATGACCCTGGAGTACTGGGATCGAGTCCCACATCAGGCTTTCTGCATGGAGCCTGCTTTTCCTTCTGCCTGTGTCTCTGCCCCGCCCTCCCACCTGGGCCGCCCCTCTCTTTTATGAATAAATAAAATCTAAAAAAAAAAAAAAAAGACTCCATCTTTAAGGCAGTCCCCCTCTGACAGCTGTACAGACCCCCTGGCCACATTCCACAGAGGAGGCCACCTTCAAGTACTTACCTGCGTCCGCAGGCCCACCTGGGAAGCCAGGTCTTCCAAGAGCACGACCTTGGACTGCTGCGAAGGGGAGAAAGGGGGACCTTGGGCAAAGGCTCTCCGCATGGGAGCCCTCTAAGGTTGGCACACCGACCTGCTCTGCTCTGGGTGGATGGCTAAGCAGGATACGTGCTCCCAAGGGAGAACCTCGTTCCCTTCATACACTATTCACATGTTCTCCCAGCTGCCTGGACACAGATACACACTCTCATGAACTCTCGTGTCCCTAATTACTGGGAAGGATGTGCCCAAACCACCACCTGCCCCAAGTAGTCATGTCCTGGCCTAGAGACTACCCTGGGACCGATATGCATGGAGAGCTAAAGCACAGCTGCTACCTTCCTCCTCTGCAGCCAGCCGTATCATTTTATCATGAATGGCTGCAAGGGGAAGCGCCACAGAGATGAAAGGAAGGGCTGACAATTGCCAAAAGCTTATTAAAAAACTGTCACTAGGGCCTATGTTTGCTGAAGGTCTGCTAGGACAAGGAGCAGAGAAGGTGTGGGGGGTACGGTGGTCCACAAGACACAGTTCCTGCCCTTGACCTCACAGCCAGCGCAGAAGACAGACGAGAATATGGACAAGAAGAGAGCAGATGGGAAGCCCTGACGAGCCAGGGTCTTGGTGGGAACAGTATAGCTCATTCGTGTCTCACCTTTGTTCACTGCCCTCTCTGCCTAGAGATCCCCACAAGCCTGACATGCCACACTGTGCACCATCCTCTTCAGGCTGTTGAGGTACTGCATCTACCCGTAAGATAACTATCACTAAATCTGCTCAGTGCTTCCCTCACACTCTCAGTAGAAACTTTGGTTCCTAGTTGGGTGGGTTGGGACAGGAGGGGAGTGGGGGTGTGGCCGAGGGTCCACTGCCGGGTCCTACCCATGCATCTGCCCTGCCTCCCCCCACACAGACGGCATGTGACTTGAGAGAAGGCGGTCTGTTGCGTTTCTAGGAATCTTCCACAGCAAATGAGCTGGGGGAGGAGTGACATGGTGACACCTCCTCAGCTGCAGATGGCATGTGACTCTTCAAAATGCCAAAATGAATGTGCAAGCAGGGAGGTAAGTGAGTCGCAGTTGGGCCAAGAGGTGGCAAGCACAAGGTGACCTGGCCAGCTGGCCTCTACCTACCAAGCAGGGAGCAAACACTGGGGTCTTAGGACAGCTCAGAATGCAGAGTCACCCCAGGTGTCCCTGAAGACCTGGCCTGGGGGAGCTGCTGGGCCAAAAGTGTGCTTGGAAAAACAAACCAACCCACTCAGCTCTGCTCAGAAAAAAAGAGGGAATCAACAAGAACAAGTCATGCCTACGCTGCACATAAACTCTGCTTGGCACAAAAACATGCCTCTAGTTCTAAAATCCTAGGATTACAGGGCCCATTCCCCTGGACCCTGGAAGAAGGCAGGTGGGCTGAATTCTGAAGTCTTCCTTCTCCATGTAGACAGCAACTCTAGAAGGACCAGTCTGCACAGGCTGGAAAGACCTCTATGGTCCAGAAGAGTCTGGAGAACCCCCAGAAAAGGACCTCTCCAGAGAGCCTCTGAAAGCAAGGGCTGGAACTGCCCCTAGGGCCTTTACTCAAATGTCTGTAGAGAAGAGGGGAGATGAAACTGGTGGAGGAGACCTTCCTGGAGGAAGACTCAAGGCTGGGCTGGTCGCTGCCCGCTGGGGAGGGGGGGATGGGGAGTTCCAAACAGCAGCAGGAGAGTGAGAGAGAGAGAGATCTTGCCAGCCCTGAGGGTGCCAGGGTGGAGAATGGGCTGCCTCCCTCCCAGGAATACCACTGGGCCCCCAGGCGGTGAGCCCCGCCCCTCACCGCTGGGAGGAGTTCGAATTCTGCTCCATTTGGAAGAGGCAGGGGGAGGATTATGCAAGGCCTGGCTCCTTGGCACCCCCTAGGAGCACCCCCACTGCCGCCCCCACTCCCTCTGCACGCCTTCCCTCAGCCGCCTCTGCACCTCTGAGCTGCACTTGGAAACCTCTCCCCTCTCGCATCCTTCGTGGGAGAGAAGTTGCTTAGCAGCATAGCAGAGCAGGACGTGCTTATGCAACCTGGAGCAGTATCCAGTGTGGCTACAGGCAGAGGGGGACACACGTGCTGCCCCGCCCTAGATTCCAAAGGAAACATCATCCTGTTTCCCTGAAGACCCAAGTCTCTGGTCAGGAACACGTGGCAGGGGATGCTTGTTTCAACTCAGTAGAGCCTCAGTGTGACAGAAGTGACAGAAAACACATATGAAGAAACTTGAAAACAGTGACTCACAGAGCGTGGGGTCTGAGAAGCAGGAAGACTGTCAAACCCTAAATGTGAGAAGAGACTGGGGGCTCAGGCCTCCCACACAGACCGGGTCCCTCTTCACTGTCAAAAAAGAAAGGGCTCTTTTGCCCAGGACCGGGCAGGGCAGCTTAGATTCTCAGGTCCCCTGCCCTCTCCTGCATGAGCTTCAGCAAGCCGCCTAGAACCCTGCCTTGGGTCCACTTAGTCCCCCAGCCCCTGAAAGTGCACGCATGCGTGCACTCTCACACACCCTACACCCTATACATAACATGCATGCGTGAGGCAGGGAGCGGATGCCCAAGCTCTGTCCTGCAGCTTCTTACCTTAATGTAGTTGATGAATTCAGTCAGGAAGCTGTTGGACTAGAGGAGTAGAGAAATCAGGGTGAGTGTCGCCTTTTAGGGGCCACAGGGGTCTATGCCTACCCACCTGCTTGCCACCTGCGTGAGCAGAGCTCCCCATAGTGAGAGATTTGGAGGCATGGCCTCTCCTGAGGACGAGGCCTTTGGCCACTAGAGCCTGCTGAGCCTGCTGCCTACCCACCTCTCAATGCCTGACAAGGGTGGCAGGCAAGGAACAATTGGGTATCTGGGATGTGGTGGCAGGCTTGGTGGGCACAGGGATGGGCTTCCCAGGGGCAGCGGGCCCACCTGTTCTTCAGTCATGGTGTCGCCCACACCTTCCTCCTCCACCACGAAGGCTTCTTTCAGTTTCAGGTACTCTTCATGCTCTCGCTGGGCCTGCTCCTCCCGGGCCTTCCTCTCTTCCTCCTCCTGTGGACAAGAGTTGGGTACTTTGGGGCGGGTGACCACTCCATCCGTGTTCTGGGCTGTGCTGCCCCCACAGGGCACCAGGGCATACAACCTGGCCTTTTCTCAGGAACACAGTTCCTTCAGGACATTTTTCCTTCAATCCCAAGCTGAGCTGCAGGCAGAGGCCCTTGTTTTCATCAGTTCCATCACCTCCCAGATGCATGCTGTTCAGCCCCCTCACCTTTAAAATTCTGCCAATGACTTCAATCCACAGTATCTTGCTATCACCTTCCTTCCTCCTCTTCCTGTCTGTCTCATCTAAACTTCGTGGACACTCAGGCTACATTTCCTCATCATCCATTCACCCTACCTGCGCACTCCAGTGGCTTCTGATACTCAATTCTGCCCAAACAAGTGCTACAGTCTCACCCAGGCCCTCCATCCCACCAAATCCAGTGGGACAACTGTGCCTCATCACCCTGTTGTCTCGGTGCTGCTGAGAGAGCCAATCATTTCCTCTTCCTTCACTTGGCTGGGACACCCACCCTCTTGGATTTCCTCTTGCTCCTTGGGCCATTCTCCCCACCTCCTCCATTACTCAGTCCCTCCTCCATCCTTCTTCCTCAGGCCACCCGGCATGCATCACACAACCATCTCCTTGCCCGTGACCGCCACAGTGGTACCCCTGCCCAAATCTCTCCTTCCATGTGACACACCCACTGGGCCACCTCACAGGCACCTCAAATTGAGTATGTCCAGAAAGATTTTGTGATCTACTCCCCACATGTCCGGTGTTCCTCATGGGTCCCTGGCTCAGTGAGTCACACAGCCATCTGGCTAGCTGGTCAGAAATAAAGTCCTATCTACCACTTCTGCCTTCAACTTCCGAAAAACTTCTCAGTCCATCCATGTCACTCCACCACCACCACCACCACCACCAGAGCTTCTCTCCAAGTCATCCTATTTTCCAGAGTTCTCAAAAAGATTTTTTTAAACCATGTAGCTAAAGCTGGGACAGAGAATATACAAAATAAGCCTGGAGCATCTTGGCAGTGCCAAAAAGTAAGAAAAGTACTCAGAAAACAAAACAGGTTACATCAAAGGTACACGGGGCCCAGCTGCAAGAGCTCCTGATGACCTACATAGTAAAGATAGTACCTGACTGCAACATAAAATAAATATCCATGAGTCCATGTAGATAAAAACAATTAAATTTAAACGCAGGGCAGCCCAGGTGGCTCAGCGGTTTAGCGCCGCTTCAGCTCAGGACGTGATCCTGGAGATCCAGGATCGAGTCCCATGTTGGGCTCCCTGCATGGAGCCTGCTTCTGTCTCTGCCTCTCTGTCTGTCACGAATAAATAAAATCTTAAAAAAAAAAAATTTTATACGCAGAGTAGAAAAGGTAAATCTTCCATACAAAGCAATTCATACTCATCTCTCAAGGAGGCGGAGAATAACTCCCCATTCCATTAAGTGTGGGCTATGTACAATAACTGTTCCTGTTTCCGAAGAAGTACAGAAAGGAGGGAGTAACATTATAGCGGAGAAATCTGGCAAGTAAAACCTGAGCCAAGCAATCAAGGTCGACATCAGTAATGACAAGTCGACAACACATAACCTTCACATGCTGTGTTGAGAATGGCACTTCACCTGTGATCTTCTGAAAAATCCACAACCCCAGTCTAACCATGAGGAAAAAAAAATCAACTGAATGCAAACTGAGAAATATTCTACAAAATACTTCTCAGTACCCAATACTCCTCAACACTATCAAGATCATTAAAAGCAAGGAAAATCTGAGAAAATGTCATAACCTGAAGGAGTCTAAAGAGACGCAGTAACTAAGTGTAACATGCTATCCTGGATGTGACTGTGGAGAACTCTGACATTTATGGTCCATCAGACAGGATCAATGTTCAGAAAGGCAGGGATGCCTAGATGGCTCAGTGGTTAAGCATCTGCCTTCAGCTTAGGGTGTGATCCTGGAGTCCTGGGATCGAGTCCCACATTGGGCTCCCTGCATGGAGTCTGCTTCTCCCTCTGCCTAGGTCTCTGCCTCTGTGTCTCTCATGAATAAATAAAATCTTAAGAAGAAAATGTTCAGAAAGGTAAAAAACCTTCTCCACTGGGGCACCTAGGTGGCTCAGTGGTTGAGTGTCTGTCTGCCTTTGGCTAGCTCGTGATCCTGGGGTCCTGGGATCAAGTCCTACATCAGGATCCCCACAGGGAGTCTGCTTCTCCCCCTGCTTATGTCTCCGCCTCTCTCTTTGTGTGTCTTATAAACAAATAAGATCTTAAAAAACAAAAACAAAAAAAAACAACCCTCTCCACTAAGGCCTCCTCTCTGCTGTGCTCTGGCCCATCTGCTAGTGCACCCAAAGCCAGGCTCTCTGCCATCCAGGGCCAGTGAGAGGCCAAAGGCACCAGCGAGGTCTTCCTAACTGGGGCAGCCCTGTTTACACGTCACACCTCTGTGATGTTCTGATGTGGGCATCGGTTCTCAGAAAGAAAGAAGGAAGTATCCAACAAACAAATGCTCATTAACCACCTCTACCTTCTCTGGGCATCTATCTCCTCCATGCCAGACCCTGAACAGGACCCAGCTCAGGCAGGACCCACCAGCTCTTACGATGACCTTTAACAATTTTAAGTCTTTTAGGTTCCAGATTCCACTCCCCTCTCTGATCCCTCTCCGACCCTTCTCCTTCTTCCTTATCTTGTTTCAGCCACTCCAACCATCTCAATTTTCTTTCATTGCTCTGGGCATGTTCAATAAATCACATACACAAAAGTTCCCACCTCACACTTTGCTTTTCAGCAGTTTTACACAGGTTGTGTTTAGAATCCAGGAACCAAATAAACCAGAGCCTGTTCCTGAACCCAGGATGAGTCTGTGGCCCATCTTCTAGGTTAGAGGTGTGAGGAACTGCATGAGAAGCAAGGCTGTCTGGGCAGGGGTCAGAAGTCAGGAGGGAAGGGTCGGCTCACCTTTTGTTCCTCCTCCAGACGAAGCCGCTCCTCCTCTTTCTTCCACTCTGCCTCACGCTGGGACTCAAGGCGTTTCCGCTCCTCACGCTCAGCCTCCTCTGCCTGGAAAGAGGCCTCCATTGGGAGCACATCCCCATCCCCAGCTAGAGCTTTCCAACCTCACAAACAGGCCACAGCAGGCAATGACTGGGTCAGACCACGGACCAAGGCTGTAGGAGACAGTCAGGCAAGCAGCATGCAAAGAGCCCAAGAGGAGGGCCTGACACAGGGAACAAAGGAAGGCAGGACCCTTTCCCATTTCCCAGAGCTGCACCCCAACCCTTCTACTTGCCTCACGCTGGGCTTTTCGCGCCTGTTTCTCCTCTAGTTTCCGTAGTTTCTTAGCTCCGATTTTCCCTGACAGGTGACTTTCCACCGGCTTCTCAATACTTTCTTCCTCCTGGGCTGCATACAGTCCAAAAAAGGCATTTCAGGTCCTGGAGAGGGCTGATGATGATGGGTTCATCCCCTGCCTCATCCCTCTCCATATGGTGGCAAATCCCTTCTCCCATCTGTAAATATCACTAGCCCAGCTCTGTCCTCCAAAGACATCTACCATGAATGCAGAAATTAACACTCTGAGTGTGTGTATGTGAGAGTGTATAAGGAGTGTGTATGTGTTGAGGGTAGAGGATTAGGTGGGAGAATGGTGAGGGAATTATGGGGCAAGGGAACAGATAGTAACTTTGGATGCTGCATAGCCACAAAAAGGGAGGTGTCAGGTTCCAATATCTGAGTGTCTGAAAATCACAGGCAGGGATGTTTGGGCTTGCAGAGTTCTCTGGTTTGTCTCTGAGCCAAACCTCCAGGGAAGGCTGGCCTCATGGGGAAATGTATCCCTGCCTCATATCTGAATCTGTCCTCACTGCAGTCAGGAACTGCAGTGGGCTCTGGCCTCAGCCCCTGGCCAAAAAGACAGCTCCAACCCCAAGACTACCTAAAATTAGGGTCAGCTAAAAGTTAAAGACCTGTTGGGGCACCTGGGTGGCTCAGCTGGTTAAGCACCCACTCCTAATTTTGGCTCAGGTCATGATCTCAAGAACCCCTTAGCCCTTCCAGCTTGTAGAGTTTGCTTGAGATACTTTCCCCCTCCCCTTTCCCTCACTCCTGCCCCTGCATGGGCTCTCACCAGGCATGTGCGCACGCACACTCTCTCTCTTTCAAATAAGTAAGTAAGTAAATAAATAAATAAATGGGGCCCAGGTGGCTCAGTTGGTTAAGTACCTGCCTTCGGAGCAGATGTGATCCCAGAGTCCCAGGACTGAACCTCACATAGGAGCCCTTGCTCAGCAGGGGATCTGCTTCTCCCTCTCCCCTTTTCCACTTGTGTTTTTTTTCTCTCTCCCAAATAAAAAAATAAAATCTTCAAAACAAAACTTATTGATGATCGAGCAGCAGAAATGTCTGATCCCAAGTCTAAGACAAGAGGGATGGCACTACAGTGCCTCCTTTTTGAGCCAAAGGGGCTAATTCCCAAAAGTAGAAGGGTAAAAGGCCCAAATGCCCCTTCCTCAGGCTCAAACCAAGAGAAGATATATTTTTGCCCCACAATCCCAGGGGCTCTGTTGGTCTGCCAGGAATATGGAAGCTATGTCAACAATATGTCTCTATCTCCAAATTCTTTCTCTAGGGTTACACGTGACCTCACTTCAGAAGCTCCTGCCTAGGCACTCTGGCCCTAGCGTGAGGCTCTCAGATAATGCATGTGCCCATACCAGTAAGGTGCGGGGATATAAAAAAGTGGTCTGAGGAACTCTGGGTCAATCTGAAGACCCTACCCTCTTACTTAGACACACTGAAAGCCATGGAGGAAGAGAGGGCTGGCCCAATGGAACAGGGGTCAGGGTCCAGAACTGCTGCTCTCTGTGATCAAAGGATGGGTCCCAAGTCTCCCCTCCTCTAACTCTATCCTGTGGCTCCCAAACATGTTTCTTTTCTTTTTTTTTAATAATTTTTATTTATTTATGATAGTCACACAGAGAGAGAGGCAGAGACATAGGCAGAGGGAGAAGCAGGCTCCATGCACCAGGAGCCCGACGTGGGATTCGATCCTGGGTCTCCAGGATCACGCCCTGGGCCAAAGGCAGGCGCTAAACCGCTGCGCCACCCAGGGATCCCCCAAACATGTTTCTTACATTGTACCTTCACAACCCACTCTTCCACCCAACTTTGGAGGTCCCCTCATGCCCTAAACCAGCCCCTGTCTCCTCCAGGCTGGGCCCCTCTCACCTGGGATGATGACCTCCTCCTCATTCTCCTCCACCTCTGCCCAGGCGACACGCTGGGCTCGACGCTGGGCCTGCAGGCGGCTGCCCAGGTCCCTTCGGCGCCGGGGCCTGCCCCCGGCTCTCTGCTCCTCAGGCTCCAGGGGCCGAGGCTGGGCCACTGAGCCTGCTACTATGGGCTGCTCCTCATTGTGCAATGGGTCTTGGCCAGCTGTAGGGATGAGAGGAACAAAACACTGTCTAGCAGCTCAACCCACCTGATGGCAGACGACTAGCACCCTGGAACTCAACTTCCTCCCTACTCCAGCTGCCCAAAGCACAAAGCCTAAATTTCTCAAAGAGTCCTTTATAACCCAGACTCACGCCTTGGTCCTAATGCAAGATCACCAGTTCACCCTTGACTTTGTTGATACCTTTCCAGCTGGTATGTCAGAAGACTACCAGCCTACAAGAGGAGATGAAGCCCTACCTCCTCCAGGAAGCTCACCCTGACTTCTCCAGACCACATCTGCATGCCTACTGCAAGACTGCATTTATTTCTTCCCTAAAACCACCTGCCGTAGTTTTATAAAGCATCCCAACGGGGAGCACAGCTGGGAGCTGAGTCTTCCCTTTCAAGAAGATTTCTTGGCTATCTGCCTTACTTCAGCTTTCTCTCCCCTGCACCTGGGAGCATGTAGGTGCTCTGAAGTTGCTTGTGGGCTCAGAGACGAGGAGAGATGTACACACAAACCTACCGACTGACAAGAAATAGAGGATGCAGGGTGACAGGCATATCTGTTCTGTACCATGGCAAAAGACACGGGCTCCTGGTCGGGGTGCAGATGAGGGAGGAGGGTGCATTGGTGCTGTCTTTGAGGGGGAAGGAAAGAGCTTCAGGGAGTTACAGCTCGTGGGTAGACACAAAAGACTCAGGTGCTCCCTTCTTGGCACCTGCTCTGGAGCCAGCCTGGGTACGACGGGACACCCCTACGGCCTCTGCTAGGGGCGCACAAGGGGACAGCCCCAGTGAGGGATGGGAGAATGTCCGTCAGGAGATGCGGGGGGGGGCGAGGAGGGAGGAGGGGGGCGGGGTAGGGAGGAGCCGAGAAGGGGATTGGAGCGAGGCTCTCTCTGAGGCTGGGAGAAAGGTGTAGGAGCGGGGCCATCCCGTCCCGGAGTAGGGCTGCGGTACCGCAGCTCCGCCGGCTCCCCCACGAGCAGGTACGCGCACGCGCGCAGCTGGCCTGAAGCGCGACGAGCGCGATTCCGCGCAGAGCTTTCCGGCAGCCCAGCCAGCAGGCCGGCGCATGCGCAAGAGCCGCGGTGCGACGGCCTACAAAGCCTCAGGAGGCCAAAGAACGCGGCCCCACCGGCCCTGGAGCGGCGGCATCTCCTACCTGCTGCTGTCCGGCCCCGGCTGCGAGTCAGAAAAAGGATAAGGCCGACAAGCAAAGCCGCCGCCACCAGGTATACCACGGGGGTCACCATGACGAGGGCTTCCAGTCTGAACCCGCGCGTCCACCCAGGCCCCGGATCTCCCGGACCCCGCCCAAGCCCGCTTGGCTCCTCCCACCACAGGCTCCGCCCACCCAGCGGGGCCCCGCCCAGGCCGCACACTCCAGACGGACGCCTCCGTTTTCTAAAAGGAATTTGGGGGGCAGACGCATACTCATAAATGGAAATTATCGCAAACGATTTTATGCGGTGCAACATTTATACATGGCTTTAAAAAGCGTTAAGCAATATCAGCGTATTTATGTAAACACATGTAGAAAAAGTACAAAAAATGCGTAGGAATGATACAGTCAACTTCAGGATGGATGTTATGAAGAGGAACAAGGATTAATGGGATTAAGGGCAGAGCTTTGCCTGTATCTGTGACATATAATTTCTTTAGGAGAGGGGAGGGGAAGAGACCAAATCTTATATTTATTTTGGTTTTCAAGTCTTCTATTTAAATAAATTGTGATATAGTTTTGTGACCAGACCTGCAATTTTAGACCTATTTTAGTATAAAATTAGCCTTATTAGACTAATACAAGAATTAGTAACCCAGTTTTCCAGAGTAAACACTCAAAATTTAAGTACCCACAGGGAATTTAAATTTCCCTGTTTTTTAACTTAAATTAGCCAACATAAATTAGTTTCAGATGTGTTGTTATTTATCAGTTGCGTGTAATACTCAGTGCTCATCACATCATGTGCCCCCCCCTTAATGCCCATCACAGACCATCACAGAGGTACTCCATCCCCCTCACCCACCTCCCCTCCTTCAACTTAGTTAACAGTCTCATGGGTTTTCTCCCTGATAACTTCCTATTGAGTTTTCTCTCCCTTACCCTGTGATCCTCTGCACTTTTTCTTATATTCCACATAGGAGTGAAACCATATAACTGTCTTTCTCTGATTAAGTTATCTCACTCAGTTCCTCTGTTCCATCCACATCAATGTAAATAAATGGTAAGTATTCATCCTTTCTGATGTCTGAGTAATATTCCATTGTGTATGTATGTGTGTATATATATATCACATATTTATTCACTCATCTGTCAATGAACTTCTCTTTAATTCTTAAGAATTATTTAGAAACTAGGAACTAATTATACCTCAGCAAAGTTGTTTGGGAAAAAAAAACAGGACAGGATATAAACTCAAAATTTTTGAAAAAGCAAATAGCAACCACTGGGAATTTGCTGTAACAGCAATATGAAACTTTGTGTGTGTGTGTGTGTGTGTGTGTGTAACACAAAGATCCAAGGACAAACGGTATGAAGTGGAAGATTTGAAAAAAGATGGCACCATGTGAGCATCTCAGTATTTGTTAAACTGGAATAATGGGAACTTCTGCATCTATTTTATTATTTTCTCTAACTCTGGAATATTTCATAATTTACATTTTTGGGGGCACCTGGGTGGTTCAGTGGTTGAGCCTCTGCCTTTGACTCAGGTTGTGATCCTGGGGGTCCAGGGATGGAGTCCCTGCATCAGGCTTCCCGCAGGGATCCTGCTTCTCCCTCTGCCTATGTCTCTGCCTCTCTCTCATAAATAAATAAAATCTTAAAAAAAAATACCTTACATTTTTAAATTTTAAGCAAGCAAATAAGCCAGGATGGGTGAAATGAAAATAGCAAATTTCAAAATTATTAAAATTGGGTAATAGGTATATTTGGGCTCATTATAGTGCTCTTTTGTATTTTTTGTTAAGTTTGAGATTTCCCACAATAAAAAGTTTTATTAAAAACTAAAAATTAGGGGATCCCTGGGATTGAGTCCCACGTCAGGCTCCCTGCATGGAGCCTGCTTCTCCCTCTGCCTGTGTCTCTGCCTCTCTGTGTGTGTCTATCATGAATAAATAAAATCTTAAAAAAAAAAAAAAAAACTAAACTAAAAATTAGGGACTCCTGGGTAGCTCAGCGGTTGAGCATCTGCCTTCGACTCGGTCTGATCTTGGGGCATCTGCGTGGCTCGGTGGGTTAAACATCTTACCTGCAGCTCGGTCATGATTCCAGGGTCCTGGCATTCAGCCCTGTGGGCTCCCTGCTCAGCGGGGAGTCTGCTTCTCCTTCTCTCTGCCCTCCACCACGTACATGTTCTATCACTTGCACGCTCTCTCAAAAAAAAAAAAAAAAAACCCAAAACCAAAACCAACCACTACATTCAGACCACATTGCCTCATCAGACTGCCTGAACTTCAGGACTACCTAAGGACAATGCGTTTTGGCCTATGCAATATCTTGCTATGGTAAGGTCATTGAGCAAAGGTTTTTTGATATTCCCTGACAAATCCTGGGGTCTACAAGATTTTGAGATTATCAGGAGACAAGAACATTAAGCAAAATAACTCATCCAGGCACTGAGAGACCTCTGACTTGAGTTTCCTCTGTCAGGGATTTCCTCACCAGGAGAAAGGGGCCCTGAATCTGCCCTTGCTGTTAGTCTGTGCTTGCTGAGTCCCTGGAGGAAGGAGACAGGTGGCTTGTTCAATGGGGGTGTCAGCAGTGGATCAAGGCCTGTCACAGGTGGGTCTGCTGGGGGCACTTTCTATCCTTTGCTGCTGTGGTGGAGGGGAAGACTTTCTCCTCTGCCTCTGGTCCTTCTACCTGGACTTACAATCAAATTGACATGAGACAGATTAAGAGGAGAAAATCAAATTTAATAGGTGTGTGTAAACGGAATCCACGAAGACAAGATTCCAATGACAATGAAGCAACAGGATGCTTAAAAGAACTAAGAAGGGGTAGGGGCTCGAGCATACAAAGGGGAAAAAACTCATTAGCGAGAAGGTGAAAAGGGATGTTTGGGAAACAAGGTTGCTCTGTTATACAGATAATTACTTCATGGTGTGTGGGTGTGAGTCTGCTAATACTTTTCTTCCAGTTGCAAGCTCTCCAATGTAAATTTTTGCAGTTATGGTGGAGGCAAGAACCTTTCCTGCATCTGCTGTTTTTATTACTTTTAACTCAAAATAATCTTTATGCCAAAGGGGCACATGTTGAGGCATCTCATTCTGCACTCCTCCACTGTGTTCGGGATGCAAAGATCTGGCTGAGGGAGCGGGCATGGAGAAGGCATGATGGATGCGAGAAGGTGTAGGGATGAGGGAATGAGGGAGTTGAAATACTGAGTTCCCAAGCCTGGAAGATGGGTGAAAAGACCTGGCTTGCTTTAGGCTGTGCTAAATTTAAATTCAGAGGCAAGTAGTCATCTGAAAAGAAAATAATTTCAAAGATACCGAGAACAGATTGGTAGTTGGGAGCTGGGAGAATGGGTGAAGGAGGTTGAAAGGCATAAATTTCCAGTTATAAAGTAATCCTGGAGACGTACAGCGTGGTAGCATGTTGACTGTAGTTAACAATATTGTACTGCATATTTGAAGGTTGCTGCGAGAGTAAAATCTAAAGGTTCTCATCACAAGAAAAAAAACAGGTAACTATGTAAAGTGATCGATGTTAACCAGACTTACTGAGGTGAATGCTTCCAAGTGTATACAGATACCAAATTATAAGCCGTACACTGAAACTAACATAGCGTTATATGTTAGTTACATCTTAAAACAAATTCCTTTTTTAATCCACAAAGTAATCAGAGCTGGCGGGCAAGGAAAGAACGGAGTGGGGCTGGAGGTGAGGTCAGGATAAAGATCCAGATTTGCAGCCCCTGCCCAGAAGGACACAGCTCTCGCAGGTAGATTTGGAGGTGCCCGCGGAGAAGGCGAACCGCCCAGAGCACCGGACAGCAGCTCATTACCGTGCAGGTTCTTTGCTTCCCTCGATGCCCCCTTCCCAGAGAGGGGAGAAAGCAGAGGTGGGGCCGGCGGCTGCAGTGGTCTCTTCTGGTCTTCGAAGAGACGTCCCCTTGGCGGAAGGGCATGGTCTCAACGCGCTCGACCGCCAGTCTCGGGAAGACCCCGCCATTCCGGCGCAGACGGAATCCAAAGTTCCTGCTTCTGGGAATCTTGTGGCTAGCACTGAGGACGGGAGTGGCCGGGCCGTCCTCCCTTCTAGCGCTCGGGGCCCCAGGCTGCTCAAGCGGCGCTCGCCAGGGTCTGAGCAGGGAAGCCGGATGCCCAGCGTTCCCCGGCCTGGGGCCCTACGCCGGAAGCTGCGCCGCCCGGTTCCGCGTCAGCGGAAGTGCCTGCCACTCGAGGCAAAGGGCTTCCGGTGGGTCGGCTTGGTCATCGGAGTCAGCATGGCGGCCCCCTTGGCGGGGAAAAAGATCGTGTTTGTCACCGGGAACGCCAAGAAGCTGGAGGAGGTGCCGGGAGGGCGCGGGAGGCCGACCAGTGGCGGCTGGGGTAGCGCGTGGTAGGGCCCCCTGGGGACCGGGCGGAGAAGCAGCCTCCAGGCGGAGTGCGCATGGAGGGGCTGCCCCGGGCGCGTGGAACAGGCTGCGCCGCGCTGAGTGAAACGGCCGTGCGTGCACAGTGGGGACGGCCGGTGGTTGGCCTTGATAGAGCTAGGGCGTTGACAAATCCGGCCGTGCGAGCGCGGAAGCTGCGGGAGCCAAAGGAGTGCCAGGTCCTCAGTACCTGCCCCAAAGATCCCCGATTAGGCTGGACCCCAAACCGGGGCTCTTGACACAATTCTGGAGCTGATCCAGACCCCGCTGCCGACCTGGGGTGGCAGGGGTCAGAGCGTGGGACCGGCAGCCAAACTGGGCGGTCCACGCCCCACCACTGTCCAGAAATGTGATCCTCAGCCTCCTTCCTCTTCTGTGAAATGGGGATGATTTGGAACATCTTTTTCACAGCGCAATGGGGAGGAGTGAAGAAGAAGGCAAAAAAAAAAAATTCAAAGTTACTGCTTCTGGGAATTTTGTGGCTAGCAGTGAGGATTCTGCGGGTGGATTGATAGCCTTTGGGTGCAAGTAATAGAGACACACAGGGAACTCATGTAAACCACCAGGTGACTCTTATGGGAATACCAGTGTAAGGATGCCCCCCAGGACTTGAGTGTCCCAAGGGCCTATCTTGCCTTTGTAGTTCTCTGAATGCTCATCCCTTTCCTAGTAAGCGTTTTTCTGCTTACTTCCCTCCTGGTGGAGTGGACAGTGAGGCTTCTGCCATACATTAGCTCTCGCTAGCCTTGCTTGGGAAAAGGGTTTGTCCGTGCTCATTTATGGCCAAGGAGGTGGGTCATGAACCAGAGCCCTGGGCTGATAAAAAGTTTGGGATCCTGAGGCCGGGCCAGGCCGGTCCAACAGACAAGTAGTGCCACCCTGAAAAGAGCCCCATGCAGGATAGTGGATGCCCAGTTCCCAAACCCGTCTCTGGTTGCGAATGTGGCCACCTACATTTTAAGGGGCTAGAATGGCCAGAGGAGGCTTACTGGAAAAGATGAAGTTGTCTTAGAACAGGGTGTCTTAACTCTTTATCTCATAGTCTTCCTTTTTTTTTTTTTTTTTTTTTTTTTGAGATTGATTTATTTATTCATAAGAGACACAGGCTGAGAGAAGCAGAGACATAGGCAGAGGGAGAAGCAGGCTCCATGCAGGGAGCCTTATGTGAGGCTTGAACCCAGGATCCTGGGATCATGACCCAAGCCAAAGGCAGGTACTTAACCGACTGAGCCACCCAGTTGCCCCTATCTCATAGTATTCCATTGACAGGCTGATGAAGGGCGGCCCCAGTGGCACAGCGGTTTAGTGGCGCCTGCAGCCCAGGGCGTGATCCTGGGGACCCTGGATCCAGTCCCACATCAGGCTGTCTGCATGATGCCTGCTTCTCCCTCTGCCTGTGTCTCTGCCTCTCTCTCTCTCTCTATCTCTCTATGTGTCTCTATGAATGAATAAATAAAATCTTTAAAAAAAAAAAAAGACAGGCTGATGAAGCCTATGGACCCTTTTTCAGGAAAATATTTTTAAATGTACAAAGTAGGGGATCCCTGGGTGGCGCAGCGGTTTGGCGCCTGCCTTTGGCCCAGGGCGCGATCCTGGAGACCTGGGATCGAGTCCCACGTCGGGCTCCCGGTGCATGGAGCCTGCTTCTCCCTCTGCCTGTGTCTCTGCCTCTCTCTCTCTCTCTGTGACTATCATAAAAAAATAAATAAGTAAAATAAATGTACAAAGTAAAATACATGCAATTATAAAGGAAATTCTCCTAAAATACAATTCTCAATGTAAATATTTGTGATCTAGTTAACATATGCTTTATTAATGTATTAAAGGAGCCAGTCTACCCATGTGTGTAGTTACTATAATTTTAAAATAGGGTTGAAAATATTTCGAGAGAATCTACTACAGCTGTAATGAGATACATCTGTGATTTTAATGGATTGAAAGGTCACAGGAACTGCTGATGCTATTTTGGTTTTTCATATTCACAGCTGAAAGAGATGCTAAATTCAACTTGGGTTTAGTGATAATAAAGGCATTTTTTTTTTCCCCATCTGGGTTCATAGGCCTCTTGAATTCTGGATAACCCCTCATAGAGAATTGCCAGAATAGGAGGTTATGTAGAGTTTTAGGGAGCAGGGAGAAAGGATGAGGGTATTTTGGGTGGGGATTTAACATTAGCAGAGAGACCTAAAGTAGGAGGGGTAGGAGACTGAGGAATTGGGGGAGCTGACCTGCTAGAGTGGGACCATGCAGTCTGCAGTGAGGCCCCTGGGCCTAACTTGCTAAGCTTTAGGGGGCTGGCAGGAGAGTTACCTGAAGAGAAAGGTGGGTGACAGCTTCTGTAGTAACAGGGAATTGTAACAAATGGTGATAAATATTCTTTCATTTTGGAACAGGTCATTCAGATTCTGGGAGATAAGTTTCCATGCACTTTGGTGGCACAGAAAATTGACCGTATGTTTGTCTTTTGTTTTATTTTTTGAAAGATGGTTTGATTTCTGTTTCCCTGTGACCTGACTCTCTTTGTATATGTTTCTCCAATAAGTGCCGGAGTACCAGGGAGAGCCTGATGAGATTTCCATACAGAAGTGTCAGGAAGCAGCTCGCCAGGTGCTTGCTCCTTACGTGTCCCATACTTGCCCCTCTTGTCCTGGTGGCTTCTGGGTGCTGTGCCTGCTGGGCTCAGCAGAGAATAATAGGGTGGGCACAGTTGGTCATAACTTCAAGGACCTGTCCAGGCCTAGCTAGATTGGAGTCAGTTAATGTCGACCCAGGAATACTACCTTTCTTTCTCCACCTTTACTTCCTAATTCTCCTAGATGAGCACTTGTGTGCGCTCACACACACGTACACATGCACACACTTGTCTCCAACTTCAGATACATATATTCCAATGCCTACATTCTCCCCACACACATCAACCCCTGCACTCACACATCTCTGGAATTGGGAAAGAGCACTTTATGGAGAGTCACAGTGTCTTGAGTGTGAATCCCACTGCTCTTGCTGTGCCTGGAGTAAGCTTTACAATCTGCCAAGTTTTTGGTATTCCTATCTGTAAAATGAGGATAAGAGATTAGCCAAGGGCTGTTTTCTATAGCTGTTCACTGCTACTACTATGGATCCCAATTAGCCGTGGGTCTGGCCCCAGCTGGGGTGGCCTGAGAATTCAGGTTTAGGGCAGGGATTACTCTTGGTCACAGGTCCCAGGCTCTGCTCCCCTGTGTTGCAGGTACAGGGGCCTGTACTGGTGGAGGACACCTGTCTGTGCTTCAACGCCCTTGGGGGCCTCCCTGGCCCCTACATGTGAGTGGTCCCTGACCCCCTTGCAGGGCCCTGGCCACAAATCACCCAAACTTTGAACTGATTGGTTACCTGATATTGTGGGTCATTCATGGCCTTGGTGTCAATACCAATATTTCACATTGTCCTGAGGAAGGATTAGGGATTCGGGAGAGGCATGCCTTTCTTTCTTTTGTAAAGTGTGAGAATGTGATTGTGTAATTGGAGATGGGCAAATGGAACCCCCACTCCCCCCCTAGAGAAATCCATTCATGGCAGATCAATTTCAGGAAAAAGGAAATAAGGAAGTTGATATCTGAAAATGGATTTCTTTAAAACTATCCAATGCCCTGGACACCCTCAGATGGTCTTTGTGTGTCTCTAGGGTACACATATCTCCACTTTAAATATTCCTTGCTGGGGTTGGAAGACATGTGCACAGAGGTGCTTTTTGGGTTTTGGGTATGTTTAGTTTGAACTTCTGGATTGCCAGTATGTTTGCCAAGGCAACAGCACCCATATGTATTGCTCCATATCCTCACCAGCACTGAGTATTGGGACTTTAGTGTTCTGTAGTGTGGGGAATGTGAAATGTTACCACATTTGGTTTGGATTTGCATTTTCCTAATTACCAATGAGGTTAAGGCCTTAATAGGTTTTATTTATTTTTCTGTGCATTGCTTGTTTACCTCCATCCCTTTTTCTATTGGGTTATTTCTCTTCATTTTGAGCTAAGACATTATCATGCCCCTTTGGGGGGGGGGGTGCAGCCTGGAGAAGATGGTAGGAAGATCTGTCTGCTCCTGGTGTCTGACTCACCTTTATTTCTCTTGCAGAAAGTGGTTTCTGGAGAAGTTAAAGCCTGAAGGTATTAAGCTCGTTTATTTCTTCCTTTATCTGTTGGGAATTGAGAATCCAGAAGTGGTCCAGGGGAGGGGTCCCAACTAGTAATCAGGAATCTCAGGTTCCAGCCCCCACCACGGAGCCTGTGTTCACCTCAGTTTTCCCATCTATAACCTGTGGCTTAGACTTTCCCCACATACCTGGCTCCAGGGAGCGCTGAGATGTGTAAAGAGTGGATGGGAAGGGTGTTGGGGGCTGTGAGTTTGAAAGGCTGCAGTTGATTCTGGCTGAGAGAGCTAGTCCTACTGACTGCTGGCCTGTCTGCCTCAACCAGGGCCTGGCCGAGGGGGTGGAAGCTGGCTGCCTCTCTGGGGCTCTGACAGTGCATACCCTGTCACGGTTGTGGGCCAGAATGTTCCCTCCTTGGGTAGTTGTAAAAACACTTTAGGTTATGGAACTTTTCAGACATGTAATAGAAGAGAATCTATCTGATAAGCTCCCCAAATTTGGTGACTACCCCTCCAGGACCTTAGGGGTGGGGAGTAAGGTTGGGAGTTGAGCTGAACAGACATCACTATACTCCTCTCGCAGGTCTACACCAGCTCCTGGCAGGGTTCGAGGACAAGTCTGCCTATGCACTTTGCACTTTCGCATTCAGCACCGGGGACCCCAGTGAGCCAGTGCGCCTGTTCAGGGGCCAGACCTCCGTGCGTACCTACTGTGATTCCCCCATGTGCCGCCAGAGGGCGCTGCGGCACGAGCCAATGGCACAGGGCCTAAGGCAGGAGGGTGGTGGGAAGGGCCCTGGTGGCCAGTTAGTTCCCAGAGCTTTGCCCAGACATGCCCCTGGGCATCACACCTAGAAGTGCCATCAGTCCTGAAATCTATCTGACTTCTGAGCTGGCGTTTCAGGGATACACACTGGCTCATGGCTGTTGAGGGCTGGCATAGCCAGAGCTCTGCGCTGTGTGCCTTCCTAAGAAGCAGACGTGAAAGCTGAACAGAACTACATGGACAACCCAGTTTTTTTTTCAGCTCACATTTTATCCAAGTGCTGAGGTTACAGCTTCTCGTAAGAATCTCCCATCCTTCCAATTTTTCACGTTCCTGTAGAATCTTACTTTCCTCTGCTCATTCCTTCCCTAGCTACCCTTCACCACAGCCACGTCTGCTTGTCAGACCCTTGTGTTCAGTCACTTCTCCCAGAGTGCACACCACCCTCAGAGCTGGCCTGCTCCCCATCCCCAGCACAGTCATTCCCACCTTGTGCCTTCTGGCACGTCGCTCCTCCGCCAGTCCCTTCTGCTCATGATAAAATCCAGAGTCCTGAGTAGCCTACAGAGTCCTACCGCAGAGGCTCCACTGGGGGTTGTCCACAGACATTTTGTGATGCCCTGCTTGGTTAATGGTTCTTATTTGTTTTTAAGATTTTATTTATTCATGAGAGAGAGAGAAAGAGGCAGAGATATAGGCAGGGGAGAAGCAGGCTCCTCACAAGGAGCCCAATGTGGGACTGGATCCCAAGACTCTGGGACCACGCCCTGAGCCAAAGGCAGATGCTCAACCCCTGGGCCACTCAGACATCCCAATTTTTTTTTTTTAATAGTGGAAAAAAAATAAAAATAAAAATTACCATCTTCACCATTTTTAGGTGTTCGGTACAGTAGTATTAACTATATGTGCACTGTTATGCAACAGAGCTCAAACTTTTTCCATCCTGCAAAATTGAAACTATACCTATAGAACAAAAACTCCCCTTTCCCTCTCCCCACCAATCCCTGGCAACTGCCATTCCACTTCTATGTCTAAGACTTTGGCAACTTCAGACCCCTCATACAATCGGAATCTTTCATACAATATTTGTCTTTTTGTGGCCAGCTTATTTCTTGGCATGATGTCCTTCCAAGGATCATTTGTGTTGTAGCTCGTGACAGAGTTTCTCCTTTTTATTGCAGCTGAGTAACATCCATTGTATGTATATACCCATTTGTTTTGTCCATTTATCTGTTGATGGACATGTAGATTGCTTCCACATTTGGCCATTGTGAATAATGCTGCTATGAACGTGGGTGCGCCAGTTATCTCTTGAAATCTTGTGTTCGGTTCTTTTGGATATATACCCAGAACCAGGACTATTGGGTCATACATAATTGCTGGGTTGAATATAGTCATTTGCTACTTTCACAAAAATATTCTCTAAAAAATCAGAAGTGTGAGCAACCACAGTCCTATCCCTGCTGATGGGGCCTGGTCATTGAGGCCTAATTGTCTCCCCAGCTCTGGCTGCTTCATGTACTTTGTTGCTTCCCAGCCTCTACTTTACCTGAGGTGGCTTTGTTTCTTTTTGTTTTGTTCTCACTCAAGCTTTATAAACCCAGTCACATTGTCCGTTCAACAATACGTATGCTGAAGCCTTGCCCATCTTGGGTCCCAATAGCAGCTGTGTCCTCCACCTGGAGTGTTCTTGCCCATCACTTTATGTGGCCAAAGTATCTCCTCAAAGCATCTCCTGAGTTCCCCATCTGGGTCACTCCATCCTGTTATTCCTGAGCCCAGCTCCCTGTTCCTTCTAAGGCACTTTGCATTTTGTAATTGTTAATTTGTTTACTAGTGAAAAGCCTGTTTTGCTTAAGAGGTCCATTTGATGAGGGCAGGGCCAGGTTTGTTAGGATCCCAGTGCTGAGAGCACTACCTGCCCCACTGTGGATGTTCAAAAACTCTTTGTGGTGTGGATGAGGTCCAGAGTGGCTCAGTAATGGGCCTCAGTCACGTAGCTACCCACCAGCACTAGCAGAATCTGCCTTGGTTTGAACAGGGTGGCAGTTATGTGGCTAATCCCCATTTTCTTCCCCTTCCTTATATATTTAAAAAATTTTTTTTAGGGCAGCCCCAGCGGCCCAGCGGTTTAGCGCCACCTTCAGCCCAAGGCATGATCCTGTAGACCTGGGATGGAGTCCCACGTCAGGCTCCCTGCATGGAGCCTGCTTCTCCCTCTGCCTGTGTCTCTGTCTCTCTCCCTCTCTCTGTGCCTCTCATGAATAAATAAATACAATCTTTATTTTTTTTTTAAATTTTTATAACATTTTATATAACTCATAAAACAGTGCTTGTATAAAAATTCACACAAAGTTGCTAGAGAGCATACAATTTCCAAAAATGTCCTGGGTTTGTTTTGTTGTTTTTTTTTTTTTTTTGTTACATTCAGTTTTCTAAGGATGCACTCAAATCAATGGTAAGATGCAGACATTATGCGGTATTTCATTATCTTTGGTAAAACTATGCTCATTGTTTTGTCTCCTTAAATACAATCTTTAAAAAAAATTTTTTTTTTTTTTTAATATTTTACTTATTTGGGATCCCTGGGTGGCTCAGTGGTTTGGCGCCCGCCTTTGGCCCAGGGCGTGATCCTGGAGACCCGGGATCGAGTCCCACATCAGGCTCCCTGTGTGGAGCCTGCTTCTCCCTCTGCCTGTGTCTCTGTCTCTCATGAATAAATAAATAAAACCTTTAAAAAAAAAACTTAAAAAAAAAGATTTTACTTATTTGAGAGAGCACATGTGCATAAGCAGGGGAAGAGGCTGAGGGAAAGGGAGAAGGAGAAGCAGGAAGCAGACTCCCTGTTGAGATGGGCTAAATCCTGGATCCCAGGATCATGACCTGAGGTGAAGGCAGACATTCAACCAAGCCACCCGGGTGTACCTCCCTTGTATTTTTTAAATTTTTATTTTTTAACCTTCATGGCAACATGACATCTCATGGTGTTGAATTAAATTGGTTCTCTTGGTAACATTTTCCCGTTGGAATTTGCCTATTATAGTCAGTATTTACTGAACTCATTGATGTATTGGACAGTGTGGTAAATAATTTCTTCATTTAATTGTTAGAGCCTCAGTTGCATTTTGAGAAATGTAGCAATTTATTTCACACTTAACATAATAAAAATGAGTAGCAGGCATGTCTGTATAGTTCAGGGCCTCATAACTTCCTTTTTTTTTTTTTTTACGATTTTATTTACTTACCTGACAGAGAAAGGGCACAAGCAGGGGGAGCAAGAGGGAGAGGGAGAAGCAGGCTCCCTGCAGAGCAGGGAGCCCCACACAGAGCTCCATCCTAGGACCCTGGGATCATGACCCAAGCCAAAGGCAGACGCTTGACCGACTGAGCCCCTCAGGTGCCTCGTCATAACTTCCTAGGAAGAGAAAATGTTTTCTGTCAGTTTTTCCAAGCTGACTCTCTTCTTCAGTGAGTTCACAGTTTGTCAAGCTGTAGAGATGGAGAGCAGCTCCAGGGACACCAGTGGGCTGAGCACGTTTGTGGTTTTCTGTGTGTGTGTGTGCATGTGCGTGTTTATGTGTGCGATGGGAGAGAGTTGTCCCACTGTGTTTTATTTATGTACTTGGTAAATATTTTCAGGTACCATGGACCTCTTGAAACCACATATTTTGAGTAAATGGGGCTTAGCCAAATACATAACCTAACCAGACTCCCAACTGGCTACCACCCTCCTCCCAAGCCAACTACTGCATGTTCAGTGACAGACCTGTCCCCCCCTTTTCCTCTGGCAGGGCCGGATTGTAGTGCCCCGAGGCTGCCGAGACTTTGGCTGGGACCCCTGCTTTCAGCCTGATGGATATGAGCAGACGTAAGGAGCCACATTTTCCTCCAGGGATATGGGGTTGGGAGAACCACGGTTGGGGCTGGCTCAGCACCCTGTCCAGGTGTGGGCATGCATATCTGGGTGGGAACAGGTTCCAAGGTGCTGCTCCAGCTGAAGGCGGTTCTGCTGGGGTGGATGCAAGGAATGTGAGTGGGCCAGTCTCCAGTGTAGGCGGCAGCCAGGCACAGCTGGGAGCTCTTGGGCTCTTGGGCTCTTGGGCTCCAGTTCGCCACATAGCAGCTGTGTGACTTTAGTGTCTTCTGCTCTCTGCCCTTGGCTTGTTATGTATGAACTGGACAGTTTTGTGGGATGATCTGATCTCCCCGTTCAGTTTGGAAAAATGTTAACACTTGCAGCCTTTGGTGGGCACCTCGTGAAACCCCCACAGTGCCACGTGTTCTCAGTACTTCACACTGACCCCTCCACCCCCCTCTACTTACACTGGCCATGTACATTGGCCATTATTAGAATCAAGTGTTCCAGGGGCCCTTAGGGAGGGTGACCTGAGGCCTCACAGTAGCCAGACAGAGTTGAGGGTAACATGAAGTAGCACCATCCAAGAATGCAAGATAGAGGAGTGCTCTATCTCTACACTGTTCAATCTAACATGTGGTTAGGGTGACTTAGGAACCGAAATTATTTTTATTCAGCTCTGGTTGATTTCAGTTTACATGGCCCCTTGTGGCTAGTGGCCACATACAGGACAGCACAGATCTGAAGCACACAGTAGGGTGTGGGATTCTCACCTCACTGAAGTCCTGATATGGAGGCGAGGCCGCTGGCCGGCTGTCCCATGCCACCCCCACAGTACAGGAGACTGTTGTGTTTGCTCTGTCAGGCCCCACTGCTTCCTGTCAACAGATGACAAAGCTGATCAAACATGCAGCTCATCCCCCTGTCCCTAGTTTCCCTTAATGACTTTTGGACACACTAGAGCAAGCCTAACATCCTTCCACATTCGTTAATACGGGTTTCTGCCTATAGGGGAATTTAAAACTCTCTCTAGTTTTTTAAAAATTAACTCTGGCTACTGGGAGCTCATGGCCCCACCACCCTTTCGTGGCAACTCCTGGAGCTTTGGGCTACAAGACAGGTGAGGGAACCCTGAATCTAGGCTCCTCTGAACTGCTCTTGTCACCCCTTAGGTATGCAGAGATGCCCAAAGCCAAGAAGAATGCCATCTCCCATCGCTTCCGGGCCCTGCTTGAGCTACAGAAATACTTTGGCAGCCTCACTCCTCTGGTAGTTCGTGATGATTGCCCTGGCAGGGGATCTGGGGAAGGCTAGCTTGCCATCTCTCCCATCAGACAGGCAGCCCTCCAGGTACTGCCTTCAGGGTTAGACCTTCCTAGGGGTGTTGAGACAACCTCACCAGCCTTGTTTGGAGGAGCAGCTGGCTCTGCTTGTAGAAACTTGGGATAAGGGACACTATTTTCTTGCCCTCGGGGATTCAGTGGTCCCTCCTATAGCCTCCTGGCCTGGGATCCTGAAAGGACCTTGGATGTTAAACTGGTCATGGCAGGATCCAGGGTTTGGGAAGAACCACACAAATAGCCCTTGACATTTTTAAAGTGGAAGAAATAAAAATACTGGAAGGCACTTGCCTCCAGAATAAACTGGATATATCAGCTTTGAAACTTGCTCCCGGAGGTTGTCTGTCTCCTGAGCCGTCTGGCAGGAGCAGGAAACCTCTAGGGTCTGGGGGCAATGGTGGGACAAGAGTAGCAGCCGAAGGTGTTTGCATGACCCTACTCGCTGGAGTACTGCATCTGTCTCAGCTCAGGTACTGACCTTTTCCATCCCAGACCTGTGCTGCCCACTCATCCACGGAGGGATGCCACCCTCTAGCTGATCTCCATGCTTTTTGCTGGGTTGGGGGTGGGCAGTACAGGATGGTGAATGCTTGGGCTGTATTTCATTATAACATTAGAGCAGCTAAAATGTTGGGGTGGGGTTTCTCTTTTTTTTATTTTATTTTTTTTAAGAAAAACTGTAGTGGGTAAGGGCAGAGGAAGAGAGAATCTCAAGCAGGCTTCTTGCTGGGTGCAGAGCCGTACGTGGGGTTTGATCTCATGACCCTGAGATTATGACCTGAGCTGAAATCAAGAGTCGGATGTTTAATTGATAGAGCCATCCAGGTGCCCCTAAAATGTTGATTTTTGATCATAATGCGAAGTTCATTTTTATGGAGGGGGTGCATGGAGTCCCGATCCCAGTTGCATTAACTTGACATGGTTCAGCCCCTCAGGAAGTGGGTCTCAGCTGCCCCAGGTCCTAGGAGGGACCTGAGGGGCCTTTCCTGCAGGTGTTTCTTTGGTGAGGAGGAGGTCCCCACCCCAAGGATATTCAGAGAAACCTGTTGTATGCAATGTGGGAGGAGGGAACACAGTGCTCGGTGGGGGGTGTCACTCCCAGGCTTATTTTCTTTGCTCGTAGTCAGCTCCAGAGAATGGCACTTCCAGTCTCTGTTGCTCAGTCCTAGCAATGTGGCTGGGGCCTGAGGAGGTTGTTTTTTTGTTTGTTTGTTTGTTTAGATTTTGTATTTATTTATTCATGAGAGACAGAGAGAGAGAGACAGGCAGGCAGAGGGAGAAGCAGGCTCCATGCGGGGAGCCTGATGTGGGGACTTGATCCCGGGACTCCAGGATCACACCCTGGGCCGAAGGCAGGTGTGCTAAACTGCTGAGCCACCCAGGGATCCTCGGGGCCTGAGTTTATTTTTATTTATTTATTTTTTGGGGGGGCCTGAGTTTAACTATAGTTTCCTCCCCTAAATTGCAGCCGTGTGTGTGTGTGTGTGTGTGTGTGTGTGTGTGTGTGTGTGTGAAGAGAGAACATCATTCCTTTGCTTCCCATTGTCAGTGAGGCTCAGCTGGGTTGTTTCCCCAGGAAGTGCCAATGGCCCAGTCTCCTCTGAGTCGTCTTCTCCCCACCTGGTGATGCTGGATATGGTTTTACCTGGAGGGAACACCCAGGCCACTGGGGAGAGGCCCCCAAGGATCATGTGCCACATGGGTGGGGTAAGGCCACAGGCACTGTCCCCCTCTGTTAACTTTCAGCCACCCATCCCTGTGAACACTGTGAACATGCTCATCCCCACACCCACCTGCCTGGAAGCAGAGCTGCACAGTGGGAGGATGAGCGATGTTGATTGGGTACCAGCCTCTACTCCCCTCATCTGTGCACCAGGGCACACACCTCTCCCACTCGGCCACCCATCTGGACTTGGTAGGCTTGTTGTTGCCAGTTACAAGTGGAAGATGCCATCTCACTGTTGGGCTGCATTCCTCAAATGGCCAAGGGCATTGAGCATTCCTGCTGCCCCTGTTACTGTTTGGGTGCCCCCTAGGCCCCACCCCTTCACAGGTTTGCCTCCTCTATTGAAATCGGAGTTTTTTTAAATGTGTTGGCTTGCAGGAATTCCTAGCATATCCAGATATTAGTCTTTTTATTATGTCTTCCCCCGTCTACTTCCGTGGTCTGTGGTGTATCTGTCAAGCCAAAGTCCTGTTTGCCCTTTGCTCTACCACTGCTGGTGCTCCCAGATGTGCACAGGGCGTGCTCCTGAGTCCCAGATCCCTATTCCCTGCTGCCGCGGACTCTGGCCAATCACCAAGTGACCAAGCCAGAAACATGGCACCTTCTCGCCTCCATCAAACCAGTCCTCACATCCTGCCATTGGATTCCTCCACTTCTGTTCACCCCCACTATCCGTGCCCTGGTGCAAGGTGCAGCCCCTGCATCGCCCCCACCATGCTCCCTTCCCTGTGCCTCCCTCCTGCACAGAGCACCTAGCAGGGCATATGTTGCCGTGGTGGCTCTGACCTACATGAGGCTGTTTTTCAATCTGTTAGGCTGTTCTGCTGCTGCCTTTGGGAACCCAGGTCCAGGGCTGTCAGCCCCATTTATCTCTTCACCAGCAGTGGCTCCTCACTGGCCCCAACCCCTCTCCTCAGGGCCCTTGCACTTCCTGGAATACTTCCCCTGTAGTTTCTTGGCATCATGGCAGCGCTGGGGCCTCCCGGATCTTCCACCATTCCCCATCAAGCCAATATCCACTGTGTGGGGTTGGAGGTGACAGCCTGTGGCACTCCACTAACACTGGTCTTTTTCATTCTACCTCCCCTTTACATTCTACTGTTATTCTCCAGTGGCCCTCAGGCTGGGGCACGACGGGACAGCAGAGATGAAGCATAGAAATAGGAGCTTTATTCTCTAGTGTGCATACAGCAAGTTCCTTACACAATCAAGGAAATGGTTTCTCTTTCAGACATCTGACTCTTTTATCAAAAGAAAATCCGTCCTGCTTAGTCCCATTCTGGACAGAAGTTGTCCTGAGCAGTGTTAGAGATCCAAGTGAAAGGCTAATGGGGACTGGGATAGGCACATACTGTGGGAACCCGCCCTCCCCCATGCCTAGATGCCCTAGGCCTGTTGGAGCAGCTGGGAGGGGGTGCGGCAGAGAGCAACACCCCAAAAGACACCCAGACCTCTCCCCACATGGCCAGAATCAGCCTGGGAAGAGCCAGGGGGACAGGTGAATAGAATATGTCTGGCCCTTCCAGGTAGGGCCTTAGTGCTCAGCATCCATGGCATCCAGATATTTGGCTTCAATGATTCGGGGCAGCAGGTTGTAGCTGGGGGGAGGGAGAACAGACCCCAAGATGAGCGTTGGGTCAGATCTGCCCCAGCTCCCCTCGCAGAGCCAGGCTGGGCACATCCTGCCCCATTGCCCCTGCCCTAACCCATTCTTTCCCCGCCAGCTGGGTCCCTCCTGCCACTGCCCATCCTCCCGTACCGGATAGGGATCATGGCAATCATGATGAGAGGGAAGATCATCTTCATGTAGGGCAGGGTGCTCATGCCAAAGGCACAGAGCAGCAGCAGCTGTAGGACCTGCAGGCCTGTGAAGTAGTGGATCTTCCTCTGGGGCACTCTCCGGATGTAGTGGGTAGGCGGGTACGAGGTCTGCAGGTGGCCGGGACCAGCTGTGGGTCTGGAGCCGTACCCACCCCAGCCCCCCCCACCTCTCGACCTCTCGGCAGGACACTAACCTGGTCCTTGAGCAGCAGAGCCACACGTTCAAAGAGCTGGTTGCCATCAATGGATGTGAGCGCGATGTAGAGGAAGAGGCCATAGAGCACGGGCTTGGGGATCCACTGCAGCGGAAAGGGTAGCAGCAGGAGGGAGAAGCCCACCAGGATGCTGGCACCCAGGGAGGTCAGCCGTGTCTCCTTCACATTCACAATCCTGCATGGGCCCAGAGCACCAGATCGCCTCCAGCCCTGGTCCACAGGGCCGGGTCCCATCGCAGGCCACATATTGCTCCCTGGGCTCTTTCACTCCTTCTGAGGTCACATGTGGCCCAGGGCTACCCCGCCCCCCTCCCAACCTCAGGGTCCACGTGACTTGCCTCCCATCTCAAGGGACCACTCACGTCTCATAAATGTGTCCATTCTCCACACGTTCCTCCACCAAAGCCAGTGCCCGCACGTGCAGTGGGGAGTGGGGGTAGGCAGCATGGATCCAGGGCAGCCCAAACAGAGACAGCCCACTGTTGATGATGGCGATGAGCAGGAGGTCCCAGTGGTAGGCAGTGCCCTTCACCAACCTGCAGCAGACAAGGGCACATGTGGCCGGACACCCGTGGCCCCTTGGAGGACCGGCTGCACACTCCCCTCTCACCGCCCCACCCCGGCCCTGCGAACCTGTTCTCTGGGGCGTTAGCCAGGGCAGCCACCAAGTTCTGCTCAATGAAGAAGAGCAAGGAGAGCAGGAAGCCCAGGCCCATGGCGCTGGCGATGGCCCCCAGGGACAGGGAGTGCATCTCGGCTACATCAAAGAGGCTCTTGCTGGGGTTGTAGCGGAACTGGCTCACTGCAGCAGAGTATAGGCCCCTGCTCAAGCCTGCAGTTCCCAAGGGCAATCCCACCCCACTGCACCCCCTGCTTGATCCCGACTCACTCTTAATTTCCCGGAAGCCGTAGGAGCAGATGAGGGAGAAGGTGAGCACCGAGATGGGCAAGGCACAGTCTGACAGGATCTCCCGCATGCAGGGGTGTAGGTAGGGGCTGGGGACACAGGTGGGTGTGTCAGTGTGGCCCAGGGGCTTGTGCTTCCTTCCCATCACTCCTAGACCCCCTTCACCTCTTTTTGAACTGGTAGAGGGTGTAGCTCAGCCACAGCGTGCCCAGCATGATGAGGAGGCTGAGCACAGCGGTCTCCCGGCCTGGGTGCTCAGCGTGGCGGCCCGTGGAGGTCAGCTCTGGTGGGCTGGTGAGGAGGCTGGTGTTGAGGGCAGTGTGGAGGGTTGTGTTGAGGCTGGTGCTGAGGCCCAGCAGGCTCACCAAGGAAGTGCTGTCTGTGTTGTCTCCAAAGTTGTCATAGTAGTACTTCTGGAAGACTGTGGATACAGGCCACCAGGCCTCAGCCATCTGGGCTCTGGGGGCTGAGGCCCAGCTTCCTCCTGGATGTGGGAGAGAAGGGGCCCTGTGGGAAGAAAGGGCTTCTGGGGGGAAGGGGAGGGAGCTGCCTCTGTCAGCCAAGAGGACCCCACTGACCTGCCTGTCCACCCCCCCCCATCTCTGACAGTGCCTCACACCTGGCCTCATTCCTCTGATCCTACCTGAGGCAGCCCCGTCACCCTCCAGCCCATGACACTGCTGCTCTCTGCCGGTAAGCTCCCGAGAGCACCCTGGACCATGGAAGTAGTCGTAGCTTGCGTGCTGCTGGGCTGCTCTGGCCACAGGCCCAAGTCCCCCAGCTCAGCTCCGTTTCCCTGGCAGCAGGCAGCCACCAGCTAGACACTCACTTTTGACCATGCCCTTGACAGCATCCAGCATGAATGTGATGGAAATGAACAAGGCAATTATCTCTTCTGTCGACCTGCCGTGGAAGTGTAATGCTTCATCAAATGGCGGGGGGGAGGGTTTGTCAGGGAGCCAGGAGGAGGGGGAGGCTTCCCTGAGGCTCTACACAGCCTCCCACCTCCTCCTGCCATGAAAGCCAGGGTCCCTCGCTTCTCTGGGGCAGTGATATAGTGGGGGCACAGGACCTCGGCGGGTGGCATGGGGGCTGATCCAGATCCCCGGCCTTGGTCTCCCTCCCGCTCCAGGATCCCAACAGCTCGGGGAAAGCCCAGTCACCTCTTGAAGAGCTGCATGATCAGACTGAGGTTGAAGATGGCATAAAGCACGAGAAAGAAACTGTTCCACAGGCCCGTCCACGCGTAGAAGGTGTTGAAGTCCAGATTGTAGTCGTCACAGATGCCACAAATTACTGCAGGCAGCAGGACAAGGGGGCTGGTCAGGGCGTGCTGGGACCAGGGACCTCGGGAGCCACCTCCCCGCCGCCCCAAGTGCCATCGCACCTTGGATGTAGAGAGCCAGGGGCGCGGTGGTCAGCAGCACCACCAGCGGCTGCCCAGAGAAGAGGGCGTATAGGAGGCCTCCGATGCTCTGCCCCGCTATGGTCTTCTGCACATCTGCGCCAGTGGGGAGTCAGGGGGACACTGCAGCCTCGGGGCTACCCCCACACCCCCACAGCCTCCCGCCCCTCACCGATGGCCCCGTTTGTGTTCTCATCGTTGAGGGACCCAAAAGCGATGGTGGGCAGCAGGCAGGCGAAGTAAAGGAACAGGGTGGTGGTGATGTATTTGCCCACAGCCTTGTTCTTCCCGATAATGCCTAGGACAGGACAGGACGGAAAGTGTGCTGGGGCTGCAGGGCAGGCGCGTGTGTCATCCAGGGACCTGAGCCACGGCTGAGCTCTGATGGGGACCACGGGGCCACGTACCGTCTGTGAAGTCCAGTGGGTATACGGGGAACCTGCGAGCGATATCCTCCCGGATGCCCTTCCCCACAGGGAGGAAGTCCTTGTGCTTCAGGGGCTAGGGAAGAGGACAGATGTCTGTCAGCTGGGAGGTCCGCGGCCCAGGCCCCACACCCCTGCCCAGGCCGCCTCTCCCAGTACCTGCGGGGATCTGTGCACACAGATGGAGTTCATGTTGTAGCCCTTTGGGCCCAGGGTCGGATACTGGCTCACCATGGTGAGCAGCTGCCTCTGATGGACCAGAGCCTCCTTGAATTCTTCCTCCGTGCGGGTGTTCAGGAGCTTCTGGCGGAAAGTGATGTCCAAGAACATGGTGGCGAACGTGCGCCCCACCTCTGTGGCTGTCTTGGTGCTTTTCTGGGGGCAGGAGACAGAATCCCACCTGGAGCTCCTGGACAGTGGAGGGCACCCCTCCCCGGCCCCGGACGTCACTGACAGGCCTGAGCACACGCAGGTGCCCCCATATGAGCTGGCAGCAAGTTTTGTCTCAAAGTTCAAGCATCAGTGGAGTCTGCAGTGATTTCCACCAGGTTGGCAGATCACTAGAGCCCCCAAATTTCCTTAATAAACTCATGTGCCCAGAAACTGAGGTATGGGTATGGTCCCGAGGAACACAAATATGTATAATCGTGGATAGAGATCACAGTGATGGAGAAAAATGTTTACCCAGCTCCACTTGACTAGTGGTATTTGTAGTGTCTGCTGGTTGATTTGATTTTTTCAGGGGGATTCCAGGCCTGTCAAGCCTGCTCTCTCCTGCCTGACCAAAGTCCCCTCTGTGAACCCAGGGCCCAGCCTCCCCCACAGCAACCTGTCCTCTGGGAGCAGTGTCCACCCCTAGGTGTTGCCTGAAGCCGCAGTCACAGGGCTGGGCCCACCCACACCTGGCTTTCCTGTCAGCTCAGTCAGGCTCATTTTCCGCAGGAGCCAGGTGCTGGGCTGGTTGGCCCGTCACAAGGCACAGTGTAGCTACTCAGCCCCCCGGGCTACTGCCCCTTCCACTTCCCTATCCACCTCACCAGCTGTCACTCCCTCTGACCCATGTGCTGCCCACTTCCCTAAATGCCCTTTCCCTCTCCCCAGCACTGCAGCACTCGGGGAGGTTCACAGCACATCTATGAAGTCCCCGGAGGGCATTCCCCTCGGTGCCCACTTTGCCTAAGAGAAAACCTGTTGAAGCCCGTGCGAAGCTTTAGCCTGTATCAGAGGCCTGGGCAGGATCAAGAAGCTAGTGGAAGTTAAGCCCCTGGAGAGGGGCTCTAACCATTTTCTTTCTTTCCTTTCTTTCCTTCTTTCTTTTCTTTTTTAAAGATTGTTTTTATTCATGAGAGACACAGAGAGAGGCAGATACAGGCAGAGGGAGAAGCAGGCTCCCTGCAGGGAGCCCGAGGAGGGACTCGATCCCAGGACCCCTGGGTCACGCCCTGAGCCAAAGGCAAATGCTCAACCACTGAGCCACCCAGGTGCCCCACCCTAACCATTTTCTGTTTATGATTTTCCCTCAAATAAGGCTCCCCAGACTATATCAGTTTGAACTACCACAAAAGCCAGACGCCTGACCAGGGGGTGTGGGACCCGGGCAGAAGTGGGGATTCTTGGCCAGCAAGTCATAAAGCCAGCCAAGTGGAAGGAGGATCAGGGTCCGGGCAGGCTGATGAAAAGCCCCCACGTTTGACTAATACTAGTCTTAAGAAGTGGGATCCCTGAGTGGCTCAGCAGTTGAGCATCTGTCTTGGGTCAGGACATTTTAAAATCCCGGGATCAAGTTCCACATCGAGCTCCCTGCATGGTGCCTGCTTCTCCCTCTGCCTCTGTCTCTGCCTCTCTCTCTGTGTCTCTCACGAATAATAAATAAAATCTTTTGAAAAAATAATAATCTTAACAAGTTATCTCTTTTCAGCCGAGAGGGAAATACAACTTTCTGGGCAATGACTAGGGAAATGAGGGCTTGATGAGGACGCAAGTTGGCTTTGGGGAGACCCAACAGGGTAGAGAGGAAGGACAGTGTGAGCATGAGGCCTGCAGGGGCCTAGTAGTCTATGGGGGCCTCTGGGACATGAGAGAGATGCCCCCAGGAAGAGGGAGGGCCAAGTTCCCTGGAACCTTCCTTCTCTGGAAACAGAGACCCCTGCAGGCCCCTACTCACCATCTTCGGTGGAGCCAGCACCAGGATGACAAACCGCACCTCACATGAGTTTTCCCCCCAGTTCTGTGGGCGAACCAGGCGGCTGATGCACACGTGCCGCTTCAGCAGGGCCTTGGAGGTACAGCTGCCGGGGGCAGGAGGGCACACAGTTGCCACCCTGGGAGCTGGGCTCCCCCACACCCCAGGACCCCAAACTGACCCCCCCGCCCCGTGAAGGGAGCGAAGAAGACCAAACAGAACAGAGTGCTCATGCTCTCCACCCCCAAACTGGGTGGGCCAGGCTGACCACTCACATGATGCAGATCCACGACTGCTGGTATTGCACCCCTGTGACCGTGGCAGTGACTCCTTGGATGGTATCTGATAGCAAGTGGGCTGAGGACAGAGGGAGGGGGGTCAGAGGATCTGCTGGCCCACCTCCCTGTCCTCCCGTGCCCCACCGTGGAGCCAGGTCAGACCTTTCCCCTCCGTGGGGGCCCCGGCATCGGTGAAAAGCATGGCCATAAACAGGTCCACGTTGCAGTCAGGCTCGGTGTTGTTGGGGTCGTGGGCCAAGCGGCAGAGCATGGCCCGCAGCACGTCATCCAGCGAGGTGGCCGTCTCATTCAGGATGATGCTGGCCCGAGCCAGGAAGCCATCCAGGTCCCGGTGTGCACGTATCTCCAACTCAAAGTTCTTTAACTTCAGGTACTGCGGGGACCCCCGCGCACAGAATCACGCAGGCCCATGAGTGAGATCTGTGGCCGTGACCTGGGCCCCTCCTCCACGGGGGGATCCCCGGCTGCCTCTGCCCACTGGCACCAACACCCCCTCCAAGAGGGAGGGCCCAGCCTGGCTGGCCCAAGGCCAGGTCAAGGGCTGGCGTGGAACACCTGTTTGGTGTGAGTGGGGGCAGCGGGAGCTATCCCAGGGAAGCAGCCACCCCCCTCCCCCCAATTAGTGGCCCAGGACCAAGCGTCTCCTGTCCTTGAAGGGCCGCTCACCTTGCGGGAGGTGTGTAGGAGCCCACAGCCGCCAGGCGAGTCACTCTCAGCTAGAGGAAAGCAGGAGGGCTCAGGGTGCCACCCCACCTGTCCAGGCCTCTCTAGGTGGAGCGGGGCCCAGTCCTCAGTCCCCTGCCCTCCCCCAGGCAGGTCCCTGCTACAACCCCCATACCAGCCTGGCTGGGCTGCACCTCGAGGTTGACGTTGACAAAAAAACGGACGCTCTCGCCAGACACAATGGAGGAGTTGACCGTGTCGAAGGCCTCATCCCCCAGGCTCTCCTCACGGGTTTCAGAGGCATCATCCATGTCACACTTGAGGTAGCCTAGAGACCCAGCCACCACCGAGAGAGACCCCCCGGAAGAGGACCCGGCTGTCAGTGCTACACACCAGAGGGTGGGAGTCCCAGTCCACGGAGCAGGGGCCCCTGGGCTGTCCCAGGGAGTGGTGACGGAGGCCTCTCGTCGGCCAGGAAGGAAGCCTCAAGCCGGGGGAGGCAGACACCTAGTCCCGGCCCGGCCCCCGTCGGAGAACAGCGGCCGCCAGCCGGCAGCCCTCACCCGACGGCTTTCTCCAACAACCGTGAGCTGCAGGAGCCGGGGCCCTGCACGCTGACCCACGGGGACCCTCCAGCTACAGAAACATACGGTGGCGCCGCAACTCTGGGCCAGGTAGGTGGTGCAGTGGTACAGTTAACCTGGCCCTGCCCCCCCAGACCCCCCAGTTATGGGACCCAGGCACGCCCGGCTCCCTGGGTGGAACCCAAGGGGAGCCAGAACCATTGTGGTATCCAGCCCACTCCCCACCTTATGGGGAATGCCTTCTTTCAGTGAGGGCATGTGGGGCAAGGCATGGAGGCTGAAAGACTCGGTCCAGACATCTGACAAGGCCCCGGAAGCAGGGGAGCCAGAGGTACAGTCGGGGACTGATAAGGGGAGCCCCAGGGGAGACCCAAGGGTGGGCATGAGGAGTGTCACAGCATGATTCCTTCCAGAGCAGAGTCTTTCGAGGGGTGGCGGGTTAGTTCCTACCACGGCTCGCAGCCCAGGACCCCTCCTCCTACAGAGGAAGCCTTCCTGGTGACATGCAAATGTTCCGCTCTTGCTTGGGCTCCTCTTGGCCTCTGAGATGACAGTTTGGGCTGGCCGTGCTACCCCTGTCCTGACCCCTGGTCCATCAAGCCTAGGCCCACTCGCCATGGCTGATCTGTCACTCCTCAGGCCAGCTGGCCAACACCCAGGCATGCCAGCGCCTGTCCTTTGAGCAGAGGGCTTCCCTCCCCAGAGGGCCTTCTTTGAGGTGCCATGGAAGCTTCCTCTTCTGGCAAGTCCTCCTAGGGCCCTGCTGGCACTCCCTCCTGACTCCTGTGGGTCCTCTATGGTTTACCACTTGTGAGTGCTCCCATGAAGGGGGTTCTGAGAGCCCAGACCCCACCAGTGCCTGACAAACACCTGTGCAGGGACGGGGAAGGGTCAGCAGCACGCCTACACCTGCCAGGCAGTGACTCACCCTGACTCACTTCCACTCTGGCCCGCCGGCTTCCTCTGCACATCCCAGGCCCTGTCCCCTCAGTGTCCTGTGCTCATCCTGAGCCCTTTGGGCAGGAGGTGCTAGGTCTGCACTGAGCTCAGAGTCAAAAGATGTCCTTCCCATTTTTGTCATGGAGCTCATGTCCATGAAAATCCCCTTCCTCCCCAGTCCCAGGCCTGCTTTGCTTACACTACCTGGCTCCCCAGCCTCCTTCTGTCCCCCCACCAGCACCCTGTTACTCCTGGGTACTTCCCTTCACACCGCCCTCTTCTCCCCCTATTCTGGGCTCTACCTAGGGCCTGCCTAGCTGATACTACTGGGTCCCTGCAATGCTCCTAGGAGGCCATATCCCCACCTCCATCCTATAAGCCCAACACATAACCTAACCTGCCTGCCAGCAGCCTGGTACACACAGTCCCCCGGCCCTGGGGAGGATGAGAGCATATCACCACTGTGTCCAAGCACCATCCCACTAAACACCCCAGCGATGATCAGGCCAGCCTCCAGGTCTGGGCACAGGAAAACCCAGAGACACGGAGAAAAGGGAGGAGCTGGTCTCGAGCAAGCAGGAAAGCTGAAGTGCAGAACTGTTAGGTTGCATTTCTTTAGAGGGGCGATGGCAGCCTCAGAGGGCTGGGTGGGGACTGAGGGGTATGGGCATATAGGACACGACCTAAGGCGGGCCAGGTAACCAGAGCATTCTAACAGCGAACCAAGGGAGGTCACCAGATGGTCCACACACACACCCGGGACCACCGGAGAGACCTGTCCATGACCGCTAAGGTGGTGTCAGCTGCTCCCCTGACCCTACCACGACCTCCTGGAGGGCAGGATCTAAAGGCATCCCAGCACCAGCAGAAGACCACAGCTGGGTAGTCAATGCCCTGTGTACCAGGTGGAGGGACTAGGTCTAGAGACTCCTGACCAAGGAGCTCTCTATATACACACCCTCACAGAGGTACTCACCTACATCCTCAAGGTATCCATTCTGCGACATGATGGAAGGCGAGTACTCTGTAAGGGAAGCCCAACAATCGTTACCAGCTACACGAACCAGCCCTGGACGGCGTCCTGTGCCAGCTGCTCCCCACCCTACACCAACCCTGCGGACTCCTCCTTACTCTTCCCAGGTACCCAGCACAGGCCAACCGAGGCCAAAGGGAGCAGGGGCTAGACCTAGGCAGGGGCCCCTGTGGAGCCAGAGGAAGCCAAGGCTGCTGTCCCTCAGCCTGTGTGCTCCGCCGGGAGTGAGCCAGGCCAGGGGAAACCTCAGCATGTTTCCTCCACGAGCTATCATTCACAGTACCCTGGCACGGTTGGTGGGCTGTGTTCCTGGGCACGGGCAGCCAGGGCTGGAGGGAGGGGGCCTGTGCCTCCACTGTCCTTGGGGTGGCCGGTCTCTCTGGCCTCCCTCTCTCGCTGTTTCGCGGCCAGGCCCAGGCCCTGGGCGGGGGGCCTCCTGCCGGCACATCGCGCCTTTCACTCCCACATCGGTCCCTGGGGCCATCAACACCCATCACACGTGCAGTCGCCCCCAACTGCGCGCGCCCGGGGCCACAGGGGGCCCACTTGGCAACGGCCTCCTCCCCTGGGTGCTACCCGCGTCCCAGGCCTCCTGGGAGGCGGAGCCGTTGGTCCCCCGGGGAGGAGGGGGCGGGGAGCGCCGGGCGCGCTCACCGCGCGGGGCCCCGGATGGTCCCGACTGTTTGTGCGGCTCTGTGCGAGGAAGGAAGCGACGGGAGGGGCCGCGTGCACGAGAGGAAAGCGCCTCCAGACGCGGAGACCCTGGGGGTCGGAGGGGCAGGATGCGAACCGACGCGCGGACCGGAGCCCGAGCTGCATCCAGGAGGGAGGGGCGGGGGCGGTGAAGCTAGACCCGAGGCCGCAGGGATGGGCCGAGGACGCGGGGCCGAGGGTCCGGAAGGGCGGGGCCGGTGCACACCTCACTCCCATCCTGGGCCCCCACGTGCAGGTAAATAAACGGCAGTACAAGCCCCCGGCTGGCCCTCGGGGCCAGAGCCGCGAGGTCAAGAGGTAAAGACCGCTGCGGCCTCGCAGGGGGCAGCCGGGGGCCCCGGGATCCCGAAGAGCGGGCAGGCCTCCCCGGGCGGGGGGCGCGGCGGTCCCGGCGAACGAGGCGCGAGGCGGCAGCGCACCCGCGGGGGCCCGCACAGCCCCGTCCCGCCCACCTGCACGCCCCACCCCTCCCCTGGCTACCTCGTCGGTTCCCAGACGGAGTTTCAAGTCGGCGACGGAGCATTAAGCCAAGCACGCAGCGTCCACGAGGCCCCGAGCCCCGCCACCCGCAGCGCACCCCCGGGCTCCCGCTGTCTCTCCGCCGCAAGCACACCCGGTCCCAGGCCTGGGAAGCTCCCACGAGCGCCTCGCCCACCGCGGCCCGGAGCCCTGCAGGCCGCCGGCGGCCGCTTTCCCCCGGTGCTCCGACGGCCCCGCGTCCCCGCCTGGCACCCGTCGGTCGCGGAGGACCACGGCCCTCCCGTCGCGTCCCCGCCGCGCCTCCCGGCTCGGGCACCCACCGCACGGCTGGAGGTGGAACATGCGCTGGGTGGCCGCGGCCATGGCCCCGGCGATCGGCCGGACGGATGCACACGCGCGCGTACGCCCGGGCTGCGGGCTCCTCACTCCCGAGCCCCGGGACCCCGAGCGGGGCGTCTCGGGCGGGCGGGCGGCGGGGGCCGGCGACACACCTCCGCGCCGCGCCTGGGTCCTAGTGCCGCCCGACGCCCCGCCCCGGTGCCGCCCTGGGCGGGTCCCGCCCGCGCCCTCGCCCGCGCTCCGGCCCGTACCCGGCTGGCTGCTCCCGGGAGCCCGGGGCGACGCGGCCAGAACGCGGAGATCGGGCTCCTAGGAGCCCGCGTGCCCGCCCAGGCGTCGCCGGATTAGGGGCTGGGCGGGGCCGGGAAGTTTCTGGGAGGAAGCTCGACGGGCCCAGGGCCCCCACGAAGTCGCGCCTCCGCCGCGGGTCGCGGGAGGACTCCCCCGGCGCCGGCTTTAAGCGCGTGGCCCGCCCCCCGCCCCGCGCCCCCCGCCCCCCGCCTCGGCAGGGCCTAGCCCGCCAGCTGCCCCGCCCCTCCCATTCATCCCGGCCGCCCGCTGGTAAGCCCTCCTCCTCCTCCGGGAAGCACGCCCGGACTAACTAGACGGGCCGGCGCGCATTCCCGGGGCGACGCCCTCGCGCGCAGAGCCTGAGGCGCTCCCCGCTGGGCGGCGTCGGGGCTGCTCCTGCGCGCCTCGCGGCTTCTCTTCTGGCCTCCGCGCGCCCGCGGCTCTCTTGGGTCGCGGGCTTGGCTCGCAGCTGCTTTCCTTCCCGAGGTGGGCCTGCCGCCGGCTTTCCCTTCCCGAACAGGGGGAGCCCGACCCGGGGACGCGCGTTCGCCGGCGCGTGGCTTCTGTGGATCGAGTGTGTGTGTGTGTGTGTGTGTGTGTGTGTGTGGACGCGCGCGTTGGTGTCGGGAGGCGGTGTACGCGCGGGCCGGCCGGCGTGCCCGGCGACCGATCGGGCAGATCCAGCCCACGCCGCGAACCCCGGGCCTGGCCCTCGGGGTCTTCTCGGCCCTTGAGCCCCGGTTTGACTCAGGAGCTCCCCCCACCAGTGTCAGCCCCTCGCCCTCCGCACTCTGGCTGCCAGCGACCCCCCCAACCTCCTGCTGGGAAGGAGTCCTCAGCCACGTTCCCCAGGCTGGAAGGGGGCAGAGCGGTCTGGTTCAGCAGAAGGCGGGCTTGCGCTTCTGGCGCGTCGGGGGAGCCCCGTGCGCACCCGGTGGGCCGCGGTACCCATTCCAACCCCTCCCGCGAGCCAGTGCACTGGGACGGAATGCAGATGGCCGGGAGTACCCGGCGACATACCCCAGAAGATCGCCACCACGTGCAGAGGACCACTGGGGGCGGGCCGCAGGTTCCCTTGGGGCTGAGCACAGGGCCCGGGAGAGACACAGGATCTTCCTGGGGAACCCCTGTACTCCACCCTTGGGACCTTCTTTCCACGCCCTGTAGCTAGACCCTCACCATTGCACAGACTTCCAGAGTCGTCCGGGGTGGGGGGGTGGAGACAGAATGACAGCCAAGGAAGAAGCAAGGTTGGATGGGGTGGGTGGGTACCAGGGCTGGACCCCTGAAAAACCACCTGTTTTGCCCCCAGCCTCTCCCTTCTGGGAATGCCTAGGCTTCTGCCTCTGTCTGCCTGAGTCAGCAGCAGCTCTCAAATACCCAGACCTTCCAACTCTCTTCCAGGGAGCCACTCTGGATTGGGGGGGGGGGGCAGCCTCACCCCTCATTTGGGACCTCACCATTAGCTCACTGAGGAAACAGGAGTCCCCAGCTACCAGTTCACCCAGTGGTGGATGGACCTGACTCTGAACTGCCACTGAGCCTTCTCTGCTTCCTGCCCTCTGTGCCTGCAGGTCCCGTCCCCCTAGTTGCTCTGGAGAGAGCCCCAGAACCCCTGTAGATCCCCCAGCCTCTCAACATGAGAAGCTGTTGCCTTTGGATCTCCCACCCACTACTTTGGTGGATCAGAGGCTGGGCTGCCTTGGCTGTCAGCACCTGTGCCCCCTTGGGTCCTTACAGGGGCAGGGAGTTAGGGATCCAAATATAGGCACACACACTTCCTCTCATCCCCTCCCTTGGGGTCTTAGACTTTCCTGAGTGCTGGGTTCCACAGGGCACTTAATGGCTTTGCAAAGGAGTTTCCACTATAGATTGGGCCTATAGATTGTGGAATCTGGAGTGAGAAGTAACTATCGCATCTCATTCAAAAATACAAAACAAGACAGGGGCACGAGGCTGGCTCAGGCCATGCAGCATGCAACTCTCAATCTCAGGGATGTGAGTTCGAGCCCCACGTTGGGTGTAGAGATTACTTAAAAATAAAATCTTTAAGAAAAATAAAAGCACAAAACCAAAACCACTCCCTTGGACACCCTTCCCCTTCCAGGTACCATCCGATTCCTCAGCTGTGCTTCACAGAGCACATTTCTCCAGAGTTATCTCTGCTCTTCTGTCTTCGTGCTGTCTCCTTACTTCTCTTCCACCCCCTCATAGGGCTCTGGTCCTCACTCCTGCACTGGAGCTGCCTCAGCTCTCCCTCCTCCCCCAGCAGGACCCAATGTCATCCATCCCTCCTCCTCTCTCTCCTCCTGGACGGAGCTCTAGCACGGGAGAGCTTCCCCTGGCTCCGTGGCTCTCGACCAGACTGGCCACAGCCAACCTTCAGATTTCATGAGTCCTGTCACTGAGCTCCTGCCTTCAAGGCACCACAAGTACTTCCTCTGTCCCTCCAGCCTGGATGGCTACTAGGCAATTCTGAGGGAACCCAGGCCAAACAGAGCTTCCAAGTCCACCATCCACCTGGCTGCTCTGGACCTGGGCATCCACGTCTGATCCATGAGCAAATTTTGTGGGGTTTACCTTCAGAACAGAGCACAGTCCTGCCCACTGTCACCTCCAGCCCCGTCCACCATCTGGCCTTTTGACTTGCCCCCACCCCTACCCATCCTCCACCAACAATGGCTTCTCATGGTGGTTAGGAAAATAAAAACTGAATAAATACAGCGAAGCAGTCTCCCTGCTGTAGGCCTAGGGGTGTGGCATAGGGGGTGCGGTACAACGTGGCCCCGGGCCCATTTCCCACCTCATCCTGTACCTCCTGCTCCCTGGGGAGCACCGCTTCTGCCACACTGGCTGCCAGCTCTTCCTTCAGCACAACCAGCTCTAGGCCTGCCTCAGGGCCCTGATCCTCTGGGTGCCTGGAGGGTGTGTCTGGAGCCCTTACCACCGCTCCTTTCGTGCTTCGGCTCTTGGGGGCCTTCCCTGCTTGTATCACCTAGAGTGGTTCCCGTTTCCTTTCCTCACACACCCCCATGGCCCCTAACTCCAGCACATCCTTCTCCATCGCTTCCCACTTTCCTGCCAGGGCCCCATCTCCCCGGCTAGACGGGAAGCTCCCTGAGAGCAAGGCTGTGTTGCCTTCCCCCAGCATAGCACGCAGTGGAGGAGGTGCTCGGTAAACCTGTGCCATGTCTCCACCTATAGCTCCCCAGTTCTCAAGCCAGCGCAGCCTTCCATCCTCCACCCTGCTCTAGTTTTCCAGCTGCATGTAATAGGGGGCCAGCCGGATAGCCCTGATTCCTGATGGCTCCCTTCCTCTCACCCCAGACCCCTCAGTCAGGGCACCAAAACCTTTTATTTCTACTTCTGGTCCCCCCATCCCCCCGCTTTCCCCTTCCTTGGACCTTTGGCAAGTGTGGCTCCCCACACCTTGCAGACATCAGGCTTCCCTTGAGTCATTTGGGGTTTTACAAGCCTCTTGGGGTTCCTGCTGCCCTGACCAGCCTTCCTAGCCCCTCACAATCCTGGGAAGAGGGATGTTGTTCCCACATTATCCCTTGCTGATGCTGGTGGCCTGGGGGAAGGAACCTAGTCTCCACCCAGCTCCTCTCCTGTGGGCATCTCCAAGCCCCATGGGCAGTGGGTGGAGGGAGACCTTTTAGTGCTCAGCTAATACAGCATTAAACCCTCTCCCTGTTGCTCTCTATCCATACTGAAAGATCTAAGCTCCTATGAGGGCAGGCAGGAGGGCAAGAAGCCCTGTGGAGGCCAACAAGGACCTCTTCCCCTTAGCAGGACAGCTCTTTGAGCCACCCCTGACCCCATTAACTTACAGTCACAATCTAGAGGTTGAAATGGAGTCTTTTTAGCTAGAAAATTCCATGAAGTCTTGGTTATCAAATCATCTTTCCTCTTCCTGTTGTCCTTATTTTGCTATTGTACATTCATCCAGGCATGAAACTTTTTTTTTTAAGATTTTATTTATTTATTCATGAGAGAGAGAGAGAGAGAGAGAGAGAGCGGCAGAGACATAGGCAGAGAGACAAGCAGGCTCCATGCCGGGAGCCTGATGCGGGACTCGATCCTGGGACTCCAGGATCACGCCCTGGGCCTAAGGCAGGCGCTCAACCGATGAGCCACCCAGGAGTTCCCAGGCATGAAACTTCTGAGTAAATATGTATAAAAAGTTTCTTAAAGATTTGCAGCCATGTGAGAGAGAGAGAGAAAAAAAAAAAAAAAACACCTCTTTATTGATATGGTAAAAACAGTAGTAATTGTAGGCTAAAATGGACACATACATTTTATTTGATTAGCAGCTTTTTAAATTTATTTTAAAGACTTATTCATGAGAGACACAGAGAAAGAGAGGCAGAGATACAAGCAGACTCCATGCAGGGAGCCCAACGTGAGACTCGATCCCAGGACTCCAGGATCACTCCCTGAGCCGAAGGCAGACGCTCAACCATTGAGCCACCCAGGCATCCCTGAATAGCAGCTTTTAAAAACAGATTTATAGTCATTTATTAGTTTGACATAAAATGTATTGACCCTGATCCCTTTTACCAAATTATTTTGGCTGGTCACTTTAGCACTTCAGAAGCCTGGGGAAAACAGGAATAATTTGTGGATAAATTTATTTTTCTCCAAATTTTTGGATAATAAAAAAAGTTTTTGGAAGTGTTTCACAACATTGGGTTTTTTTCCACTTTGGTTTTTTTCCACTTCTACCTGGAGGTCACCCCCTCATTCCCGTCTAGTTAATCATTTTGACTTGTCAATTGTTCCTTCGGAATCACTCTCCAGTTAGTCCTCTTCTCATCCCCGGCAGTGTGGAGCAATGGGTCCACCCCCACATTACAGTCTATATGATCTTTCTTTCCTCTTCTTTTTCTTTTTCTTTTTTTTTTCCCTTTCTTTCTTCTTCCTTCTTTTCTTCTTTCTCTTTCTTTCCTTTTCCTTTTTTCTTTTCTTTCAAGATATTAGTTATTCATGAGAGACAGAGAGAGAGAGAGCGGCAGAGACAGAGAGAGAGAGCGGCAGAGACACAGGCAGAGGGAGAAGCAGGCTCCCTGCGGGGAGCCTGATGCAGGACTCGATTCCAGGACCCTCGGATCATGACCTGAACCGAAGGCAGACACTCAACCACTGAGCCACCCAGGCGTCCCTATTATTTAGAGGAAAAAAAAAAAAAAGATTCTCAAAACATGTTCCTGTGGAACATCGGTGTCCCTGAGTATGCTAAGGCACTAGAAAACCACACAATGGTGGTCTTTTCTCAGTTTGCAGGGGGAAATGGTCCTATTGCAAAGAATGTTTTTGATGAAAATATTTTTTCCCTTTGGTTAAAAATCACTACCACCACAAGAGGACAACTTTGTGCTTGCTATCATTTGTACTAGAAAAGACTAGCAGAAAGCAAAATTTAAAAAATCAAGTATGTATTTGATTTTAACAGAGAAGCTCAGAAACAGCCTGCTATGCGGGTCTAGGGAGCAAGGCCTGTTTTGAGGGCCTGAGATTCCCCAGTGGGCCTGATATTGGGAGCCCTTGGAAGTGCACAGTGACCCATGGTCAGGCCAGTCAGAATATTCCTGACCATTGTGACTGGTTCAGGGATGGGAATGTGATCCCAGACTTTGGTGCTGCCTCTGGAGGAGGCTGGGTCTTCCCTTTAGGGTGTTGGAGCTGCTGGTTGCATAAAGGAAGCTCACTGCTGGGGGGGCGGGGAGGGGGTAAGGCCACCAAGTATGGAGAGAGGCTCTGATGACATCTGAGTGCCTAGGGCCAGCTTGAAGCTGGGACCACCCTAGACTCTTCTTACAGCAACGGAGCCATGCCCTTTCCATCATGGGCTGGCAGTGGGGCATATTGCCATGTTTCCTTTGGGCATGACTGTTTCCTAGACTGTGTGATAGAAATGAATACATAACTATTTCTCGTGCTTCCCAAGAGGGCTCTGTGATACTCCGCAGCTCCACCTGAGACCCTCTGCTCCAAGTAACTTCCCATCAAGTGGGGACAGGCCCCCTTCCCAGTTCCAGGCTTCCTGGCCTCTGAGTCTTCTTGGCCCTCAAAGATCATCCCGTCCAGGAGCACCCCCCCCCACACACACACATGTACTGTTTCCCCCATCTCCCTGACGACTCTGAGGGTCATCCCGAAACCCTGGTGGTTTCCTAGCAATTCCAAGCACAGGAGCTCCTCAAGGTTCACATCTGGCCTTGCAGGACTCCAGGTGGGAGACTCTGGGGAAGGGGGCTGTTGAGGAAAGGGATGCTTCTGCCACCCCCTCTCTCCCAATTCCCTGGGCTTCTCACATGCAGTTTTGCCTTGGTTTGTACATGACTACTTGAGTGCACAGAACCTCCAAACCTCAGACTACCTTCCCCACCATCTGAGGGAGGCTGCCTGCAGAGGCTGCCTCCTCCCCTAGGGCCAGATCTCCATCCCCCTGTGGAGCCCTTCTCCTGTCCAGAGGCCCCTCGCCTCAAGAGCGGGACAGAAAGCAGGGTCTCTGCTTGGCAATCAGCTCTTTCTCCACAAGGCCAGAGGCCAGAGGCGGGTGTGGGTGGCGCCTGCCTCACTGGTTTTGGGACCCCTGCCGCTCTTGGAGAGGGGTGCTGTGAGCACTCTGTTAGAGCTACAGGCCTGTGGGCAGCCTCTCTCTGGGTGGGCATGTGTGGCTCCCAGGCTCCTGGGGCAGGGCAACATCAGAGCAGCGTCCTGGAGGGACCCTGAGCCAGGGCAGTGGCTCGGGCCCACCCCTCCACCCCCTGGGCCCTTCATTTTCGATTGTTCCCATTTGTAAAGGGGTAACAAGGGCCATCTCATGGAGCTTTGGCTGGAGTTACCTGGGGCGACCAGCTTGTAAAGCACCCTGGCCAAGTTGGGGTGTGGGTTGCAAACTGACACCAGTGCCCCGCTATCCAGGAAGAGCACAAGGTCAGCCATGGATGCAGCTCCTCCCAGGGCCCCAGCCAGCTTCCTTGATTCCCTCTTTGGGTTCTGAGAGTCGAGAGTGCCCGCTCCCATGCAGGGGGGTCTCTTCATGAACCTTACCCTCTGTGAGCCTTCTGGGGCCTGGGGGTGGGAATGTGTGCCCCAAGGACCTCTCCCCAGCTGCCCAGCAGAGCATTTGTTTCCCTGGGAGGCCCAAGGAAGGGCTCTAGTCCCAGGGGATTGGCCTTCCCAAACTCCGCCCCACCTTGGGGCTGAGTCCACAGCAACAGGTAACAGTGCCAGGTCTTGCTTGTTCAGTGAGTTTATTGGTCCTTAGCATGATATCTCAGTTACCAAGGTAAATTCACATACACAACTGCAGGTAAAAACATGTAAAATAATATAAAAATAAATTGAAAGCTACTTTTATATATTTACTGAATTAAGTAGTGTAATAAATACTATAATAAGCAAAAAGCTTCAATCACACAATTCAGTTTCACTGAAGTTACAGTAGTGTTTGTAAATATGAGTTTTAAAATTTAAGTTACAAATATTAAAGCACTGAAAAACTAGTATAAAAGTGAATTTTGGCACGTAAGTGAGCTCTTCTGTCATTATTTGACAACCTGGGACAAGGAAGCCTTTTCTCACCTACTTTTTGAGGTACAACTATCCAACTAGGTCAGCAACATGCTGGAATACTTAATAGTTTACAATCTTTGAGTTAACTTTTCCCTTTTGAGAAGCCCAAAGAGCAAACCCAGAGCTTATTACTGTGCAAAAATTCTCCAAAATCCTAAGAGAATTTAGGAGGGAACTTTTTCTTGCTACCAGCAAGGCCCAGTGTCCTGGCCTCAGGTCAGAGAGCCACAAGGGCTCGGATGGGGCCAGTTGGACTCCTTGCCAGCAGCCCCTTCCCAGGGTGATCCCTTTTCTCCAATTTCTGCCTCCTCCTTCCAATCAAAAAAAGAAAAAAAAATCCCATATCAAAACGTAAAATAACCCATAACTTCAGCGACTTCAATGTTATCACACTCACTCTGGGTGATATAAAACTGAAGCTGCTAATAGGAAAGTTGGCAAAAAGCACGTAAACCCCTGGAGGACTTCTGCCTCTCCCTAAGGAATCTACTACACCTGATGTCACTGCTGGGTCCCTGGCATCCACTCCTAAGGTCAAAATCTACAACACAGTGTCATGGCCCTTCCTCTGGAGACAGCCTAAGACCCTGTCCCTCCACCTGGAGCTCCCAGAGGAGTTAAGTGGATATTAAAACTTCACAGTCAGAACCCATAGGCACCCAGCAGGTTCTAGAAGGGGCAGTGCAAGGGGGGAGCATCCTCCCTGCTTCAGTCCTCAAAGAGCTTACACAGCTAGTGTGCCTCTTCACCAGGGGCACAGCAAGTGTGCCCCCAAGGAATGCCCTTTCGCCAATGTGCCCCTTTACACTCCCGAGAAAGCTGAGGAGCGTCACCAGAGGCCTCAGCCAGTTCTGCCTTTTTGGCTTTGGAACTTAACGTTTTGACTTTTTTCAATCACAGTTTCATATTCAAGTTGAGGTAATCACAGTATTCCCTCTAACAGTAGAGGAATTGGGACAGTGGGGCAAGTTGGTGAGAGAGCATTTCTGTGGACAATGGTCAGAAACCAAGACCACCACGTAGTAGAGCCCCACGCAGTGGGAAGACCCGCTTTTATGTGCGGGCTCTGAACCCTCTTTAAAAACTCTTTTGTGCAGCAGCCAGGAAATGGCTCGAGCTCCTCAATCTAGAGCTTTCATTTAAAAGTTCACAGCAACCCACTTGGAGTAAATGGCCTATGGTTCCCCTACCCTCCCCACCCACCCCACTTCTCCTTTTTCTAAGGCTGCTCAAGTCTGAGTTTTTAAAAAGAGCTCGGTAGAGCTAAAGGAAGCTACAGTAACTCATTGCTTATTTAATCAATTGCACTTAAGATCTATGTTATTGATTCTGAAGTAGAGACAGGCCCACTATGGAACCCCAGCCTCTGGCCAACCAGAAATGAGGTGCTCCCAGACTTGGGCTCCATATCTGGGCCCTTGTCACCACCAGCTTTGGGAGCTGGAACTGGAGTACATGGGCCTTTTCAGAAGGCTTTCTTCATGCAAGATTTCTTATTGAGTGGTATTTGGGGTTTTGTTCATTTGGCTTCAAATACAGATTATTTTTTTCTAATACAAGTACATTTTATTGACAAGCCCTTAACACCTGCTTTGCTACTTGCATGGAGGCCTCTGAGTGACCAGGCACATAGGCCACATGTGCTCCATCCTTTCTTAATCTCTCCTCTGTGCCAGGGGCCATTCTCAAAAACCCCTCTACATTACTGGAAACTTTGCTGGTTTCATCTATGTGCTTCTTCCTAAGACATGCAAAAAAAAAAAAAAAAAAAAAAAAAAAAAAAGTAAAATTCAGAAAGCATTTACAATCTAGGCCGCTGAGGCGCTAAAGTCCTAACAGGCATCACCCAAATATCAGTGCCTGTGACCCCCCCCTCCCCCATAGTGATTCTGGAAGTCAGGTATGGGTACATTTGTAATTCCCCTCTGCTTTATGGTTCAGCTGAAAACAAAGCCTTTCTAAACTAGATATTGGAATTCTTTGAAACAATGCTTGGGGACATAAGTTTCCTGAAGTTTGTGGCTGAAGACCAAGCCTTCCCTGGCAAGGCTCAAGTGAGGGATGGCTGCTGGAGAGTAAGCCCCCTTCAGGGAGGCTCCACAAGTGATCAGAGCCCTGGGCCTAAGAGTAAGCAGTTGCAGGATGCTCCCCTCAAAAATAAGGTGAAGCATCATCAGAAGGGCTGAATGAGGCAAACCAGAGTGATGCCATGAGGGGAGCACAAAACCAACTTCCAGGGAGACTGCTTATAATAATTCAAAAGCCTCATGCCTCTGGAAAGCAACATGCCTTTCCCCTCAGTTAGTCTATAAGGGGACATCCCTTCATCTTAGAATAAGCTGTTGACCTCAGCCCAAGCTGTGGCTCTGTGGGTTGGGCTTGGGCTACTCCCCTGGGGCTACTCCCCAGGGCCAGCAGGGCCAGCTCCTTCAATGCAAGGGGCCTAAGTGGGAAGGCAGGCATTCCCCTGGGAACACAGTTCTCCTGGGGCAGTGTCTGAGGCCCAAAGCCTGTGGTGGCTTGCTCCTCTAGGCATGGCCACAGTTCAGGCAGCCAGGGTTCCTTCTACATCCCAAAAGCTCCTCTGTGTACAAATGCTGCCCTCTGTCACAGTGCCTCAATAGCCCAAAGGAGGTACTGTGACGAGAGACCAAGAGGTTCTGGGCTGCCAGCCGCATACACAGGGCAGTCCTTATCTGTTCATCCTCCATGAGCCCCCCCCCCCCCCCCCATCAGTGGTGCAGGTGATGCTCTTCAGCGCTGTGTGGAGATAAAGACAACATGCACTCAAGCCAGTATACAAAGGCCAAGAAGAACAAGGACAGCCCCTTTAGGGAGGGGCCTCTGGGAGAGCTGAGGTTCAGTAACCACATTTCTGAACATCCACCTTTAGGGTGGACATTCTGCAGGATGTATGGCCCAGCCTTCCCCTAGGGCTTCTGCTCAAAGAGGTCATGGTACTCCTGCTGATCCAGCTCTCGGTTATACTTCTCGATTTCCCGGTTGGCTTCTTCCACATAGTCATTCATGAACTGGTCCATAACTGGCATCTTATTAAGGAAGAGAGCCCTGTGCCAGGAGGACAAGGGAGCCTGCCCAGGCCCAGAGGGATCTGTGGGCAGGTGAGTGCTCAGCCCACACAAAGCCTACCTACTGGGCTTTTTTTATATACTGGCAGCACCACAGCTATAGAGAAGAGGTCAGGGTTGGCATGGTTCCTTCTTGAGGTGTTAGTGCTGAGCCCTTCAGCATTCATGAGCACATAGCAGGACTCCTGTCCATTTTCTCACAGGTTAACTATTGTAATCACATCTAGTCTCCAATTTGTCAATTATGATCCTGATGACCACAGAACGCAGGATGTCACCAGAGCTACATTTAAACTACAACCCAGAACGCAGGATGCCACCACAGCTACATTAAACTACAACCCACAGGTGTATTAGCAATCGCTGAATGAAGGCAAAATTATTGTTAATGACATTAGAAGGCCAAAATGAAAAGCCTGCCTCTGTGGCTTGTCGTGTGTTCCCAGAACGCAGCCTACTCTAGGGGTTAGGTTGCTGTGGCTCCAGCAGACACCCACCCTTTTTATGATCAGGCTTCCACACACCCCCAACCTTCCCACCATAGATTCTAAGGATACGTGGATGAAAATCAGTCTTGTCACCAAAGAAGTTGACAAACTGGGTGCCATTGTAAAAATAGCCCGCGGGCAGGGGGTCCAGGTGGCGTTTCACCTGTAGGAAAAAAGAGTCCTGTTAAAATGATCTGACCACTTTCTATCATTTGCTTATTTATTAGAGACAAATAAACAAGCCTATGACCTTAGCATGATGGCCCACTCTGCCCCATGGAAGGCTAGACATGTGAGGAAATGGCTCCCACAGCAGTCCTCACAGAGTAACTGACAGAAGGAACTCTGGGAGCTCCTCACGGGATTAAGCTCCACTTGTCCTCAGTGGTACTGGTTTGATAACATACCCTTCGTTAGCTGTCTCTCCTTCATTCTCTCCCTTAGTTTCCCACGTCCCTGCTAGTGTCTCCTAGAATCACTTCCAAAAGTAAGCTACTTGTACTCAAATCCATGTTGCTCCAAATGTTCTTTTAGAGCAACAAGGACTACAAGGACTACACACTACAAGGACTGCCTTCTGAGGTACCCACAGTCTCTTCTCCAGAGCACCCAGGGTTGCCCAGGACAGAAGCTGGATATGAAGGGACCTCCTCAAGTCCAAAGCAGGGGCTCCTGGAGTCCCAGATCCTCTCCCATTCACTCATTACACTACAGGAAGTGATATAGCCTGTGCTTGAGCCTGGACTCTGTCCCTTTTAGCCTTTGCCTCCAAACCCCTCAGGAAAAGGCCCCAGTGAGGTGAGGACTGGGGAAGAGGCTGGGATGGGGGTCATCAAAGCACCTCTCCTGCTGGTCCCAAGATTCTACCACCTGCTTATCAGCAGCTTCTGGACCTTGAGTTCTTCCTGGGCCCTGTTGCTTTATCTGTGGTTTACCTAGCACAGACGGATGGGAGGAGAAAGGACTTCTGTGCCTACTTCAACAGCATGTCAAAACAGGACTTCACATCATCCCTTCCTCCCACAGGCACTGCTTCTCCTCAACCTCATGCCCAGGTCACATGAGAGGTCATTCTATTCTCTTCCTCTCTCAGGCTACAAGGCTGGATGGGCTAAGGTTCCTCTACACCCAGTTTCCCTCTATGGCTTGAGAGAAGCAAGACCTCCAGAATGCCCTACAAAGAGCTCTCTCACTCAGGGGATCCTAAAGGATGGAACTGTGCCAGCCCAGAAGGATAGCTCTGGGTTTCTTAGGGGACTCACGTGGATGTTCCTGATCTCCTGCTGGGTCAGCATCCCCCTGGTCTTCAGGGCTTTCCTCTGAGGCTTCTGTGTAAAGATATAGGGAGGGAGGGGTCAGGTCCCAACAGAACTGATGGAAGTACATGAACAGGTGAAGGGCTCAGGGCTCTGGGGACCACTTACATGACTAAGATCCCAGAAGCAGGGAAAGACAAGCATAAGCACTCTTACGGCCTGGACACAGTATCCTGACTGCCTCCCCTTAAGGAGACCACTTACTACCACAGAACGCTGTGTGCCAGGGCAAACAAGCAGCGGAGGAAACACTAGTGCTTTTGCAGATAGCAGATCCTCGACTCTAAACCCCGTCAGTGCCAGACACACAGACAAAGGGACAAAAGGAAGTCCCCTGGTCAACCATTTAGGAGTTCATCCAGTTTATCTGAGAAAGACATAGCCTACAAGTAGCCATTCCTCAGTATAACAGACAGGTTTCAACTAAGCATCTACAAAGGATCCAGGCAGGGCCCAACCAACACTATTTCCAGAATTCTAAGTCAAGGTAAACCCCTGAGGCTGTGCTAAGAGGCCTAGCACCCAAGGCTTGTGTCATATTAGAGGATTTTTTTTAAAGCTTTTATTTATTCATGAGAGACACAGAGAGAGGCAGAGACATAGGCAGAGGGAGAAGCAGGCTCCCTGTGGGTAGCCTGATGAGGGACTTGATTCTAGGACCCCAGGATCATAACCTGAGCCAAAGGCAGACACTCAACCACTGAGCCACTCAGGTGTCTCATATTAGAGGATTTTAATTCCAGTCTGGGTTTTATTTTTCTTTGCATTACTGGGCTAAAGATGCTTGTGGGCCTCTACAGGTAAGAATCTTTTTCCCTGCACCTGTTTCTAGGGCCCTGGGCTCACTGCTATCAATGCCTGAAGTCTTGGTTTGCAAATCATTGTAAGCATATCTTTGTTGCCTCTCTTTTCTAGAGAGAGTACCCAAGTATAGAAGGATTCTAGGTTCAGAACACAGGACAGTCCCTGAATTAGGTTCAGCTAAGAAAAGATATTTTGCATTTAGACACCAGGCTGACCCAGGATCCACATGGAACCATGAGGTTTCACCCAGGTCCCGGTTAAGCCACCTAATAACTGCAATTTGCCTTAGCAAAAGAATTAGAAATGGCTGTAAGAATAGGTCTGCCTTGAGGTTACCCTGAGTGGCTTCCTCTCACTCTCAAAGCATTTCTGAAAGTGCTGGCTGAGCCTGTGACGGGCAGACCAGGAGGGAGGTCACGGAGGGGCTCCTAGCCCAAGGCCAGGAGCAGCTCTGGGTGTGCTGGGCACATTTGTGCCAAACGTATCTGGGCTTTGGGAACCACCTGCTTAGCTGACTGCCGCAGCCAGTCCTTGACACTTTCTTCCTTCAGGGAGCAGCCGATGAACACAAGGTAACACTCCTGCTGCCCGCTGCTATCTTGAGGTGTGCTTCTGGAATCGGGCGGTGGTGAGGGTCCCTCCAAAACCGGGACAATGCTCAGAGAATTGGCTAGAGTGTTGTGGCAGACCTCCATGGCCCTCTCAGAGTCTGCAAGGAGAACACACGGAGTTCCTGAGTCCTGAAAGGATAAAGCTACACTAAGATGTAATGTGTCGATGGTTGGGGACAGATTCCTGTGACATATGCAGGAGGGAGAACTGCCATGATTGGTGTCAAGTTAGAAAAGAGGAAGTAAGAGAGGGAGGAGCAATGTAAATTTCTGGCTTGGTTGATTTGGTAATCAGGTGGACATCACTAGCCCAGAAGGGGACTATGAGAGGAAAGCCCCTTTGGTCTCAGTGGAGGCCTGAGACAAGCCAAGGGAAGAGGCTGTCAACATACAAGTGCTGCAGAAGGGTCATGTGATAGGAACAGGAGAGATGGGACTGGGCTTATTGACTGAGAAGCCAGGGGCTTCTTAGACTGGAGACATAAGGGCAAGGTCCCCCTAAAAAGCAGGGTGAGAAAGGGATCTAAAACAAAGAGAGAATAACTTAAATAAGAAAGGGGCCAAGAGAAGGTCTAAATAAAGAAGAATACAGGGTGAGAGGGAAGGAGGTTTTATGACCTCTGAAGCAACTGGGGGACTCTACTGGAGCTTGAGTTAAGTAGGCTTGAGTATGGGGCCAAAGTTTCAAAATCAGCAACATAAATTAGGCCAAAAGCATGAGTTAAGGACCCTGAGAGATTCTTTTGTATGGGTGATGTCATCTATTTTTTTTTTTTTTTTGGTGTCATCTTTCATCTGAACTCAGATGGTTCCATGTTTACAACTCTCAGTGACTCCCTATGGCAGACACTGATGGTTGCCTGCCAGCATCCCACTCTTCCTCCAATACTAATTCCCTAGAAGTCATGGCAACTCAACTGTGGCCAAAGAGAGAAGTCTTTGGAGAAGTGGCAGGAGGTGCTTCAATAATTGGTGTCAGTATTGATAAAACCACCCACAGGAAGAGCCTATCCTATCAGGTGGGTGTTATGTTTGGATGTGACACCTAGACCTGTAGAACTACCTGGCAATGAGAGGTGGGAACCTGAGGGCAGGCTGACACATCAAGAATAGAAGAACACATATTACCTGTGTCCTCTGTGGCCTTGCTATGCTGCCTGACCTCTTCACTTCTTATTATATAGCTAACACCTGCTAGCTGAGTTGAGGTTTTCTGTTATAATAGCTAAAAATGCCTTAATAGAGATATTCCCATTAGGTGTCAATCACAGTGAACCCTTCCTGGTTGTTGCAATGTGCCATGGTTCCAAAGCACATGCTGTGCCTTTTCCCTAGAATATTCTCCCCTTTCTCAATGTTGAGTTGAATAACTTCTTGTTTTGAGGCCTTCTCTGATCTCCAGCCCAGGATGGACAGACTTCAGATCATGAGGGTTCCAGAAGTCTAAGGCTGATAAATAGGGAGAAGGCAAGTGAAGTCTTGAAAACTCTGGCAGCAATGGATATGGAGCTGAAGAGCTTAGCACTGGGGCAACTCCGAGTAAGAGGTCTAAGAGGCCATGGATGGCTTGAAGGGGTTGGGGGAAGTGCGAGTCTCTGGAACAAGGAAGTCAAGGAACTGTGAGGAGAGGTCCTAGGCAGGCCATCCAGGGGAAGATAGGACATATCCTCCACTGTGGAGCAGGATCTGCAGAAAGGGGGGGGGGGGGGGGGCGGGGAGGGCTAGAAAAGCCACTGGTGTCAAGCCCAGATGGGAGGGTTTTTGAGAGAGTCTGACCAGCATCTGTGGGAAGCTATGAACCCATATCATGAGATATGAGCATTCCATAGTACAGGACTCCCATATCCAATTCCCCAGTTACCTGAAAACTTCACTTTGCCCAGGATATGGTAGATGTTTCCAGAGAAGGGACTTGGCTTGATGGAAGACTGAATTGCTGGTGGAAGAAGAGGACAAGTTCAGGGCACACAGCTGGGAGGGTTAGGGACTGGGAAGGATTCCCACTAGAGGAACCTGAGCTCACAGGTTCTCCCTCTATCAGACCCTCCGCAGGGGCTCTGCCACTGTTCCCAGGGGTGGGGCACTCCCGGGTCCTCAAATCCCTCTGCCTGTTTTTGGACCCTAATGGTGAACAGAAAACATAGCACACGTAATACTAAAATGGTACCAGGAAGCAGGAACAACTCTGTGGTACTGTTTTATCAGGGTCTGAGACGTGTCAATCAAGGTTTACCTTTACACTTGGCCACGAAGCGAGTCTTCTCCAGGGGGCGACCAAACCATACGCAGATTTGAACCATCAGTGGAAAGACTGACCCAGCATCAAATTTACCTTCATACCTAAAAGGTTTAAAAAATTCTAAGTACAAGTAATTGGGGCTTTGGGTTTTGTTATATACTGCTCTGGGATGAATTACGTATCATTTATCCTATAATATTTGGGTTGTTTCTTATGTGCCTTTTTGGGTACAAAACACTTGTTTTAAATACATGTATGTCTCTTTCAGCTTGAGACTGGGAAGCATGGTTGCACATACAACTGCAGGCCATCTATCTTTGAAGCTTACTAGTGTGCCACCTGAGATTGGGGCTGACACCCTTAGAGCTCTTCCTCAGGGCCTCAACTATATCCCACCATTGCTGAGGGCAGTTTAACAGACTGTACATTTGGATGTGCACATTTTCCAGAAGGAACTAAAGAGCTGGGGCACCTCTGCTCTACTTTCTGTTTTGAATTCAGCAGACATCATGCCAACCACAGACTTATTAACAAGTTCAGGAATACCTGGCTGGCTCAGCTGGTGGAGGATGTGACTCTTGATCTTGGGGTTGTGAGCTCAAGCCCCACACTGGGTATAGAGATCACTTAATAATAAAAAAGTCTTTTTTTTTTTTTTTTTTTAAAGATTTCACTTATTTATTTGACAGAGAGAGCCAGAGAGCACAAGTGGGGGTAATGGCAGAGGGAGAAGGAGAAGCAGTCTCCTCGCTGAGCAGGGAGCCTGATGCAGGGCCTGATCCCAAGACCCTGAGATCATGACTGTGCTGAAGGCAGGCACCCCTAAAGAAAGTCTTAAAAAAAAAAAAAAAAAGAAAAAAAAGAACATGCCATATTAGAGCATTTAAAAAGTTTAAGTTTAAAAAAAAAAAAATAAAATAAAAAGTTTAAGTTTATATTATGGAAAATTTCAAAGACATGCAAAGACAGAGAGTACAATAAATCCCCATCACCTAACTTCCAAAATTATGGAATTGTCATTTTTTAAAAATTATTCTTTGAGATGAGTCTCCATGATAGAATCAATCCAGGAAAGGTAGTAACCACCTCATGGGTAATAATTTACACCACTCCCAATAGAAGAGCGTTTCAGTTTCACAATTCCCCCAGCAATGATTCTTATAGATATTTTTGGTAAAGTATAACAGGTGTCAATCAAAACAACAGTAAACCATCATTTTACATTTCTGAATATTACTAAAATGGAATTCTGTTATCATGGCTGGCATTTATATTTGTTCTAAAGTGAACTGTCCAAGGGTACCTGGGTGGCTCGGTCAGTTAAGTGTCCAGCTCACGTCATGATCTCAGGGTCTTGGGATTGAGCACTGCTTGGACTCCACACTCAAGAGAGGAGTCTGCTTGAGATTCCCTCTCCCTCTCTCTCTGTCCCTCTCCCGGCTCATGCATTGTCTAAAATAAATAAAATCTTAAAAAAAAGAAAAAGTGAACTGTCCACATCTATATGAACTGGGTTGTTTTCTTTGGTATCAAAATAAGCTTCTCAAATATTATATTAATGCTTTGCCACATATGATGGGAACATATTCTTCCAGTCCATTATATTTTCTTATTAGTTTCCTTTGCTTTACAATAGCTCTACCTATTTGAATTTTACATCATATGTATTGAGAATAGCTTACTCCTTATGCTTTCTTTAAAGTAAGGTGCTGGCATGATAATTTTGTAATACTGACATGTTCACTTGCCCTCTCCCCACCTAAATAAGTCATGGGAGACCATCTGCTTCTCTGGCTCTTTGTTCAGAGCCTGAATCCTTAAGGAAATTGGGAGGGGCCAAGGGAAAAGTGAAAGTTTCCTACAAAACTAGAAATAAGCCTTCTACCAGAGGAGATGGGGATGGGTTGATGAGCACAGAGAGGGTTGTGGGAGGGGAATGGCTGAGAATCTGCACAGCACAGAGCTGAGCACATCCAGAGCTAAAGCCTATTCACTCTGAGGTGGTGGGTCCTGATTCAGTGAGGGAAGGGAAAAATATACAGAGATATGTAGGAGTCTCATGGCTGCCACCTTGTTAAAAGATTAAATTATCTGAATCCTAGGAAGGGATTCAGAAGGGGGAGAGCCTGAAGGGTGACTCTAAGGCCCTTCCATCTCTGATTCTCTATAAGCATTGATCTTCCTGGTAAAGAGAAGGCTTCAGGCTTTAGATTCATAGAGGTTTCTTTTTTTTTTTTTTTTTTTCATAGAGGTTTCTAATGAACCTTTTATACCTGGCTCTCTCTTGGATCATTCTACCTCCAGGAAAGTCTGTGCCCTGAGCTGGGTCACATGCACGATGCCCAGAATGAGTCACCATGGACTCAGTGCTTGGAATGCGTGCTTTCCTAGGCACTAGGTGGAGACAGCAGGAATCTCACGACCAGGCCCAGAGGTATGGCTGGAAAAGGGTCAGTAACTGCAGTCACTGGAGAGGAAGGTTTCACCTCAGAAGCTCCATCTGTTTCTTTTTAGCTAAGATATAATTGTCTTGATCAGGCATAAGAAATGATCCACCTACCCACTGTTTAAGCAAGTATGATGTAACTCAAATCAGACGGTCCTTCTAAGAATATGCCTCAATCTTCAATTTCACAAACTGGATTTGTTTGTTTTATCAGCATAGTGCAATCAGTTTTTTGCTGGTATAAAACACTGGTGATGAAAGGGGTGATATGGAGGACACATAGGTGTCTGGGGGAAGTGAGTAAGGATAACAAAGATAATCCAAATCAACATAAGAGAATATATTTGGCTAAGCTTTAGTAATTATCTTTCCCAGAACTTTCAAGAGAGCAGAACAATCCATTCTATACAGAGACAAGCACAACATAGTGTGAGGGCTCTGGAGTCACACAAGCTGCATTTGAAATGCAGCTCATTCACACTTACTGGCTGTATGAATTTGAATATGCCACTTAACTCCTCACTTCCTCACTTACCTTATCCTTAAAAGAAGGAAAATAATGGACCCTACCTCATAGGCTTGGTTTGAGGATTAATGAGATAACACAGATAGAGCTCTTAGGGCACTTTCCAACAGAACTTTCTGTGATGGAAATGTTCTGGATCTGTGCTGTCCAATGTGGTAGCTGTTGGCCACAGGTAACTACTAAGCACTTGAAGTGTGGCTTGTATGACTGAGAGACTGATTTTACTTAATTTTTGTTAATTTACATTTTATTAAATAGCCAAATGTGGCTGGTGGCTACTGTCCTGGGGAACTTAGAACAATGTGTAGCACACAGTGAGTGCTCAAGTGATATTGGCACTGGCATGACTACAGCACCCTTGGCACTCTTTCCTCCTCCTCTCCCTTTTGGAGGAGAGGTTCATGTACTTGGGAGTCTGCAGGAGAGAATAAACATTCCCTGGGCCACAAGGGCAGGGAGCCTACCTGTCAGGGGGGACCCCTCAAAGGACTCACTGTATTCTCAGGAGCAACTCTTTCACCTGGGAAGGCCGTAACTCCCTGGTTCCAGGCCAGCCATCTCACCCTCACTAGAGGCCAGAGGAAACAAAGGACACGGTGTGCTTGGTGCCCACAGGGCCACTCCCTAAGTCTCAATATCCAGTAAGGCTCCCAAGTGGGTCCCAAGATGTGTGGAGCAGTGGGCTACTGGTAAGACCAGCAGCTGTTGGGACATGGCAGGCCATCCCACCCTCATAGAACACTTGAAATGTCACTTTCTTTTTTTCTGTAAATGATTAAGTCGTTGCATTTACAAAGAAATCTTAGCTACTTTTTAGTGATGATACTTGCCAGCCAGGGTACATTAAATATCGAGATCGTAGCATCTGAGGACTTGAAAAACTATTTTCTGAGAGAATCAGCTCAATGTCTTCATTCCTTTGAAAACATACAGAAAAACCCAGGTTAACTAGGACAATCAATCTTCATCTACCCATTTTGCTTCCTCCCCTCCACAGATGCACCAGCACATACGCATCCACTCTTCTCTCTTACCACACACCTAAAGTATACCTCTCCTAAGAACAAAGACATTTTCTTTTAGAACCACACTACGATTATCATACCCAAGGAATTTAATACTGTAGACCAGCAGTACTGGTATCACCCGGAGGCTCATCAGAACACAAGATCCCAGGCCCCATTCCAGACCCGCTGAATCAGCTTTTTTTTTTTTTTTTTTTTTTTTTTTTTTAGAATTCTCATTTTTATAAGATCCTAAGAGATCTATATGCACATTAAAGTTGGAGAAGTACAAATCTAATTCATTTTCAAATTTTCCCTGTTTTGCCAGAAGGACAACCCAGGATACAATCGGGGAATGCTTACTGAATTTATAATCTCTATTTCCCTTTAAGATAGAATAATTCTTCCAATTTTTGTTCTGTTTCTCATGGAGCTGACGTTTTTGAAGATATAAAGCCGGTGCCATTGTGTCCCACAATCTGGATTTGTCTGGTTCTTTTCTTATGGTTAGATTCAGTCAAACATTTTTGGTAAGATTAATATCCAGGTGAGGTTGTGTGCTTTCCAGAGTATCACACGAAGGAGGCACATAATGTCAGTCTGTCCACTTAGTGATCTTGCTAAGTTTAATCACGTAGTCAATGTCATGTCTACTAGATCTCTCCACTGTGAAGGTACTTTCCTCTCACTGGAAGCACTAAGTGGTCCATGCAGTGATACTTTGAGACCAGTTCATATCCTTTTCATCAATAATCTGTCACCCACTGCTTTTAATATCCACTGATGATTCTTGCCTAGATGAAGTACTATATTATACCAACGGTTACAAAGTAGTGACTTTTTAGTTCTATAAATCTTTATTTATTTATTAGTGTTTAAAGAGATTTGGGGATCCCTGGGTGGTGCAGCGGTTTAGCACCTGCCTTTGGCCCAGGGCATGATCCTGGAGACTCGGGATCGAATCCCATGTCGGGCTCCCGGTGCATGGAGCCTGCTTCTCCCTCTGCCTATGTCTCTGCCTCTCTCTCTCTCTCTCTGTGAGACTATCATAAATAAATTAAAAAAAAAAAAAAAGATTTGTATCTTGCCTGTCCCCATTTTTTTAGTATCACCATGGACTCATTTTATATCATATGCTATAATTTGATATTACATTTGTTTTCTCTTATACTTAAGTTGTCCCAAATTTGGCTAATGAGAGCTTCTTGAGCTAGCTCCAGTATCGTTTTGATATATCTCTACTAACGTTTGGTACCTCTTTGCTTTTTTAGCACGAAATGTACCAGGCTCACCTTGGACTTTCCCTGCCCTAAACCTGCAATCAGCTAATTCTCCAAGGAGTCCTGATACCTTATATTGGGAACTGGTATATAGAAACCAAGATCTGGCAGTAGAGGTGTTTATTCTACTGTGGTATTAATATTTCTGATCCCTTTCAATGGGAAGAGCTAGGAAATATACATTTGTTTTGAAATAATTAATTTATATTGACTTCCACAATTCAAATCCACCATCCACAGGGTTTTTCTTCACCTTTCTCACTTCATATTTATAATCTTTCTTATCTAACAAGTGATGTTGTTTGAAATCAGGATTTCAACAGAGGATTATGTTTAAAAGTTACTTTAATTGGTGTGTGTGTGTGTGTGTGTGTGTGTGTGTGTGTGGTTGTTATTACTTTGATCTACAGATGGATTCACTTTTTTGTTTTTAGTTTTACCCTTCTTGGTTAATTTAATTTCTGAATATGTAAAATATTTTACATTGCTCAAAGTCAAAATTATATAAAAATATATACCTTTTGGTGTATCTTTGTTGAGCAAATAAATATTCTAAATGACCAAATGTTTTCTCTTCATACACACACACACAAAGTCAATCAATTCTCTATTTTTAATTTTTAATTTGGATTTAAGTCCATGAAGTAAAAAGGTCATTTCTCTATGTTCTCTTGGACATTTCTTTCACATCTTAACACAAGGAATACTGAAAGAGTCTTGACTTCATCCTTTGAAGGCATGAAAATGTGAATGTATCAAAACAAAATATCTCTGGGTACCTGGCTGGCCCAGGTAAAACATGCAACTCTTGGTCTTGGGTTAAAAGTCTAAGCACCATGTTGAGTGCAGAGATTACTTAAAAATAAAATCTTGGGGCATCTGCATGGCTCAGTTGGTTAAGCCTCTGACTCTTGATTTTAGCTCAGGTCATGATCTTAGGATCGTGAGATAGAGCCCAATGTCAGGCTCTTTGCTCAGCATGGAGTTGGCTTGGAATTCTCTCTCCTTTTGCCCCTCCCCTTGCTTATGTTCTCTCCCTCTCTAAATAAACAAAATCTTAAAAAAACAAAACAAAGTATTTCAAAACAGTACAGGATACGGACACATGAGGTCCTCTTGCTGATTTTTACACAACATCAAAAGCACTTATATAAATGTGTAGGTCTTAGATACAAATGAAAGACCCTATGGGCCATTCTGCCAGGGTTCTGCCTTGAGAAAGTGGCTGGTCCTATAGGATAAAGTAAACTTGGTAAGTTTACCTGGTGACAATCCCATTTTCTGCAAGAATGAAGGCTGCAGTAGGGTTGGCAGCCCTGATGAGGCTCTGCAGCTGGACAAGGAGAGGGTGCCTCTGCTCCATGGTGTGACTGGTGAACACCACATTACTCACCAGGCCTGGGGAATAAAACCAAGAATGGTTCAGGCTTTGGACTCCTGATTGGGGCTGAGGGCTCACACAAATGAGCCATTGCTCCCTCCCTGATCATCCCTTCCAGTTGACACCCCTGACCCCCAACACCCGCACCCCTATCACTGCCACTTCTTGGAGTGAATGACCTCAACCCTGTAGCTGCCTCACTTCTTAACCTTCTCTACTTTCTCAATTCTGCTCTCCAGCTGACACTTAGAGTTTCTTCATCAAAGGGCCCTTTCTACATCCCTTATATTTAACCTCTTTGGGAACCTGTGCTACACACTGTTACCAGTTTAGGCCACAGACATTTATCAAACACTAACCACATGTCAGGAACTCACCATTAGATTCTCAAGGAGTGCACAGCCAAGGAGTCACTCACACACACACACACAAAATTCCAAGATAAGTGCTAATACAGATATTCACATAGTCATACAGTAAGGAAGAGTGGTGCAGACAATGAGGGATTGTGGAGTGGGTAACAATCCCTCCCAACCCTTAGGAAAACCTATGCTACAGAGAATCTGGAAATCAGAGAAGTTAACATATCCTACCATGCCACCATAATTATAAGACCTCTTCCATACTCATTTCTGTTTTGACATAGTTATGATCAGAGCATATACATCATTTCCACTATAAGATCACTTACATTTTTATTATTCAACTATTTTTCTTCACTTATTAATATTATGAAAACTTCAGAAATACACAAAAGTGTTTAAAGTAACACCATGAATTCCCATGTGCCCATTACTTGGCTTCAAGAATTAACAACACTTAGCTAACTGTATTTCTTTCATACCATATACCAGCCTTTTCCCCTTTCCCCTGGATGATTTTTTAAAAAGATTTTATTTATTTATTCATTAGAGACACACAGAGAGGGAGAAGCAGGCTCCCCTCAGGGAGCCTGATGTGGGACTTGATCCCTGAACTCCAGGATCACGCCTGGAGACGAAAGCAGAGCTTAACTGCTGAGCCATCCAGGCATACCCCCTGGATGATTCTTTTTTCCCCCTGGATGATTTTGAAGTCAATCCTAGACATCCTATTATTTCATCCAAAAATATTTTAGTATATATCTCCATAAAATAAGAACCCTTTATTTATTTATTTTTTTTTAATAAGAACCCTTTAAAAAATTAATAAGTAACACATCCAACATAGAAAATATAGCCTATGCTTAAACTTCTCTGTCTCATTAATGTTTTCTTAGAGTTAATTTTTTAAACCAGGAACCAAAGTCTACACATTGTATCTCGTTAATATATCTCATAATTTTCCTTTAATCTTCAGTGTCTCATTTCTTTGTAATTTATTTGTTGAAAAACTGTGTAAATTTCTGACAGTATGGATTTTGCTGATTGTAGCCTTATAATGTTGCTTTTACCAGCAGCTAGATCTCTTTTATAGATTCAATCTTTTTTAAAAATAATATTTTTAATTCATTAGAGACACAGAAGAGAGAGGCAGAGACACAGGCAGAGGGAGAAGCAGGCTCCCTGTGAAGAGCCCGATGTGGGACTTGATCTCAGTACCCCAGGATCACGACCTGAGCCACAGGCTGACACTCAACCACTGAACCACCCAGGTTCCCTATAGATTCAATCTTTTAAAATATAAACTATTTAAAGTTTTTTCTTCTTTCTCTTTTTAAAAAAAGATTTATTTATTTATCTTAGAGCAAGGTGTAGGGGCAGAGGGAGAGAGATAAGGCTTTTTTTTTTTTTTTTTTAAGATAAGGCTTTAAAAAAAAAATTCATTTTAGAGAGAGAGAAAGAGAGAGAGAGAATGCCTGAGAGTGGGGGATAGAGAATCCTGAAGCAGACTCCCTGCTGAATATGGAGCCTAATGGGGGCTCCATGCCAGGACCCTGAAATCCTGGCCTGAGCTGAAACCTGGAGTTGGCCATTTAACTAAGCCACCCAGAGACAGAGAGAGAATCTTAAGCAGACTCTGGGTTGAGCACAGAGCTGGACACGGGGCTTGATCTCATGACCTGGAGATACCTGGAGATCAGGACCTGAGGTGAAATCGAGGTTGGAAAAAAAAAAAATCAAGAGTTGGCCTCTTAATTGATTGAGCCACCAAGGTGCCCGCCCCCACCCCGTATAGCTTTTTGATAGATCTAAATCACTGTTTCTTATGTCATTTTTAGACAAAACCTATCAGCTTTCCTACATGACAGATGAGGAAGCTGGTATATCTCAAAGTGCTCTTTTCCACTTTGCCATCATATTCTGATTGGTTATATTAGTAATTTTAGTCCCTCCAGTAAAAGCTTTTATACCTTTAAAACTAACTATATACTAGGAATATACTTCACTCTTTTTTTTTTAAGTTTATTTTTTATTTTTTTTTTATTTATGATAGTCACACAGAGATAGAGAGAGAGAGAGGCAGAGACATAGGCAGAGGGAGAAGCAGGCTCCATGCACCGGGAGCCCGACGTGGGATTCGATCCCGGGTCTCCAGGATCGCGCCCTGGGCCAAAGGCAGGCGCTAAACCGCTGCGCCACCCAGGGATCCCCCATATACTTCACTCTTTATAATGATTTTACAACTCTAAACTTTATTCATCTCCTACTTTGGAAGATATAAAGAGAGTATCTCCTGCTGCCTCCTTATTATTCATTAAATAGAATTTCATTTATAGGTTTTCAAGATTTTCAATGTTTATATTCTATTTTGTAATAGAATTCTCATGGGTATTATCATTAACTCTATATCTAAGATTAAATTCTCAGCATTAATTTTTTTTAATAGAGACTAGCTTTTATAAATGATTTGTTCCTAAGTGGTTATCTCTAAATTGCAGACTTTGACTTTGTAATTGTAGGATCCTGAATAATGAATATTCAGTATAGTGGACTCTATACTAATACTATTTCAGTTGAGTGTGTAGATAAAAAAACAAACAAATAGCTGTATTTAGTTTTTGAGGGCAAAACTCATACAATGTAAAGAAGGGTTCACAAAGAAAATAAATAAATTACCTTCCTCCCCAGCCACCTATTCCTTTCCCTGGAGACAATTACTATTATGATATCTTCTTCCAGGATGTGCTTTGTATACACAAGTAAATGTGTGTATGCCTTTTTTTTTTCCACAAATAGTTCCATCTTACACTGTTCTGCACCTTGTTTTTTGACTTAAGCTCTTTAACTTTTTAATTTTGGTAAAGCTTGCTTTTTCATTAAAACCTTCCCTATTACCTTACCATCTCAATCCTTCCCTCATGCCACCTGGCTCTCTCCCCTTCTCTAAACTATAAAAGCTCCTATGAATAACACAGGTGGTATTTAAAATAAGGACTCTCAGTCTTATTTATCTTCTTCATAGATGTAAAAAGACAGCATAATGTAAAAATTAAAACACGGGTTTTAGAGTCAGGCAGACCATGAGTTGAAGTGGTGTTCCACTAATTACTAATGAATGACATCAGGGGCAAATTGCTCAACTTTCTCTCTGAGCCAAATTTCCTCCTCTGTTAGATGGGAATAATAACACATACCCGCAGGTTATCAATAAATGCTTATCACAGGACCTACAGATAGTGAGAACTCATTAAATGCAACTTACAGCCAACACCACTACCACCATCCTCACTGTCAGCAGAGCAACGGCCTAAGAATGAGACCTCTACATGTACACTGGGGGGGATCCATTTCTCAGACTGACAAAATCCATTTCTATTTTAAAGTTTTTAAAAATTTCTGTTAGGAAGCTTTAAAATAGACCATCTTCAGCCACAGTGTCACAGCTTCCCAGCAGGAAGCTAGGTCATGTGACTCCCACCAGAAGAGCCTACTGAGTCCATGGTTTAAACAAGTGGCCATCACTAGATTTAAGGTGACTTCCAGGATCCTCTAGTCTGAGGCAGAAGTAAATGATACTTTCTTCCTCTCACCACTCATACTAATGAAAAAAGTGTTCCAAAATTGCTAAAGACTGAATCTAACCTCATAAACAGTCCAGATGCATTCATGATCAGGGAGCAGGGATTTGGAGGTTCATGCCAACCTTGTTACCATGGGGAAAAGACACACACAGTTAGTTATACCAGGTGCTTGGGACCACAGACACCAGGACTTACAGCTCACCTGCTGAGCACAGAACCTCCTCCCTAAGTGCTTATGGACAGTTTGAGTATCTATCAGTTCCTTGGTTCTGAGATGTAGGTCCTATTCTTCTCAGGTATCTGTTAGTGCTCAGCTACTAAGCTGCCCTTAGGTCTCTGCACAGTGTTTGAGAGACCTCTCAGGATTCAAGGATGAGTTTCCTAAATGGTCTTCTTTGACATCCAAGTGCTAAGTACAGCTCTGCCTCCTCCTGTCACTTGGTGAAAGGCTGCCCAGTTCCCGAAATGTGGGCTGTGGAGGCACCTGAGTCTTCCTCCAGGCCTGGTGAGTGCTAAAGAAACCCCTGCTACCGTTTGTCTAATTCAGACTACCGGTCTCTTTGCCAGGCCACTGCTGATTCTGTGCACTTTCAGGCTTCTCTTACTACAATTCATTCTAACTAATGTAGTCAGAGCATTCTTTCAAAAAACAAAATCTGATCATATCATTTCCCTACTTAAAATATTTCAATGCGTTCCAATGACTGTCAACTTCTTGGCCTGCCTGATCTATCTGCCATGCTGTGTTTCCTCAGTGCCCTGGGTGTGCTCTGGTCACCATCAGGCCTTTGCTATTGCTGTTCCTTCTGCCTGGAACCATCTTTCCCCTCCTCTTTTTTGGCTCAACTCTTCCTTCAGGCTGTAGACAATTTGAAAAGCACCTCTTCCAGAAGCCTTCCCCAATCTCCCAGGACTGGCTACAGGCATTGGATACAGATTTGCTGAATAAATGAACAAATGAATCAAGTGTTATAAAAGATACATGCAACCTGATTTCCAGGGCAGCTTCTAAGCAGCTAAGCTGTGGGTACTCACATGCCAGAGTTTTTCCCACTTCTAAGTCTGGGCAAATCCCATTCATCAAACAGCCATCTGAAAGGTTTCTAAGACTTACTGGTATATATACATTTTTGATAGAAAATTCATAAACTACAAAAAGGTATTCAAACCAAGCTTCTTTGTCCCTCCTCTGGCACCCTGAGTCCTAGTTCTCCTCCCCAGAGGCAACCACTGACAACCAGATTTGGGGTATGCTTTCTCAGATAGTCTATGAAAGTATATAAGAATATACAGAATCACATTTTTCTTATGAGCCTCTCCCACACAAAACCTCTATTCCCAATGTCTCCACATATGACCTAGTTGTGGTAACAGCAGAGACTTAGGAATTCAAATGGAGAATATGTCAGCATTTTGTTTATTCTGTTTTAAAATATTTTAAAGGGATCCCTGGGTGGCGCAGCGGTTTAGCGCCTGCCTTTGGCCCAGGGCGCGATCCTGGAGACCCGGGATCGAATCCCACGTCGGGCTCCTGGTGCATGGAACCTGCTTCTCCCTCTGCCTGTGTCTCTGTCTCTCTCTCTCTCACTG